>NC_134659.1:4652632-5316580 GCF_030463565.1 Pelecanus crispus | reverse complement strand
GGTGACTCTGGCCCCTTTGGCGTGGGAGAAATCCCCGGACGTTCGCAAGCCCCGTGCCGGCTTCGGGCAAAAAACCCCCCCGAGCGGGCCTCATACGTCGGGGCCTAGGCGGCACAGGGGAGACCGCAGCCCCAGGCTCTCTGGTGCCGTGCAAGCGGCGGCAGTGGGCCGCCGAGGGCTGGCCACAGCTTTCGGGGCTGGCCTCCTTGGCGTGGGAGGAATCCCCGGACGTTCGCAAGCCCCGTGCTGGCTTCGGGCAAAAAACGCCCCCGAGCGGGCCTCATACGTCGGGGCCTAGGCGGCACAGGTGAGACCGCAGCCCCAGGCTCTGTGGTGCCGTGGAAGCGGCGGCAGTGGGCGCCGAGGGCTGGCCACAGCTTTCGGGGCTGGCCCGCTTTAGGGTGGGAGATATCCCCGGATGTTCGCAAGCCACGTGCCAGCTCCGGGCAAAAAAAACCGCCGCCGAGCGGGCCTCATACGTCGGGGCCTAGGCAGCACAGGGGAGACCGCAGCCCCAGGCTCTGTGGTGCCGTGGAAGCGGCGGCAGTGGGCGCCGAGGGCTGGCCACAGCTTTCGGGGCTGGCCCCTTTGGCGTGGGAGAAATCCCCGGACGTTCGCAAGCCCCGTGCCGGCTCCGGGCAGAAAACGCCCCCGAGCGGGCCTCATACGTCGGGGACTAGGCGGCACAGGTAACACCGCAGCCCCAGGCTCCGTGCTGCCGTGGAAGCTGCGGCAGTGGGCGCCGAGGGCTGGCCACAGCTTTTGGGGCTGGCCCCCTTGGCGTGGGAGAAATCCCCGCACGTTCGCAAGCCCCGTGCCGGCTTCGGGCAAAAAACGCCCCCGAGCGGGCCTCATACGTCGGGGCCTAGGCGGCACAGGTGAAACCGCAGCCCCAGGCTCTGTGGTGCCGTGGAAGCGGCTGCAGTGGGCGCCGAGGGCTGGCCACAGCTTTCGGGGCTGGCCCCTTTGGCGTGGGAGGAATCCCCGGACGTTCGCAAGCCCCGTGCCGGCTTCGGGAAAAAAACGCCCCCGAGCGGGCCTCATACGTCGGGGCCTAGGCGGCACAGGTAACACCGCAGCCCCAGGCTCTGTGGTGCCGTGGAAGCTGCGGCAGTGAGCGCCGAGCGCCGGCCACAGCTTTCGGGGCTGGCCCCCTTGGCGTGGGAGAAATCCCCGCACGTTCGCAAGCCCCGTGCCGGCTTCGGGCAAAAAACACCCCCGAGCGGGCCTCATACGTCGGGGCCTAGGCGGCACAGGTGAGACCGCAGCCCCAGGCTCTCTGGTGCCGTGGAAGCGGCGGCAGTGGGCGCCGAGGGCTGGCCACAGATTTCAGGGCTGGCCCCCTTGGCGTGGGAGGAATCCCCGCACGTTCGCAAGCCCCGTGCCGGCTTCGGGCAAAAAACGCCCCTGAGCGGACCTCATACGTCGGGGCCTAGGCGGCACAGGGGAGACCGCAGCCCCAGGCTCCGTGCTGCCATGGAAGCGGCGGCAGTGGGCGCCGAGGGCTGGCCACAGCTTTCGGGGCTGGCCCCCTTGGCGTGGGAGAAATCCCCGGACGTTCGCAAGCCCCGTGCTCGCTTCGGGCAAAAAACGCCGCCGAGTGGGCCTCATACGTCGGGACCTAGGCGGCACAGGGGAGACCGCAGCCCCAGGCTCTGTGTGCCGTGGAAGCGGTGGCAGTGGGCACCGAGGGCTGGCCCCAGCTTTCGGGGCTGGCCCGCTTGGCGTGGGAGAAATCCCCGCACGTTCGCAAGCCCCGTGCCGGCTTCGGGCAAAAAAAACCACTGCCGAGCGGGCCTCATACGTCGGGGCCTAGGCAGAACAGTGTAGACACCAGACCCAGGCTCTGTGGTGCCGTGGAAGCGGCGGCAGTGGGCGCCGAGGGCTGGCCACAGCTTTCGGGGCTGGCCCCTTTGGCGTGGGAGAAATCCCCGGACGTTCGCAAGCCCCGTGCCGGCTTCGGGCAAAACAAACCGCCGCCAAGCGGCGCCTCATACGTCGGGGTTTAAGCAGCACAGGGGAGACTGCAGCCCCAGGCTCTGTGGTGCCGTGGAAGCGGCGGCAGTGGGCGCCGAGGGCTGGCCACAGCTTTTTGGGGCTGGCCGCTTTAGGGTGGGAGATATCCCCGGATGTTCGCAAGCCACGTGCCAGCTCCGGGCAAAAAAAAACCGCCGCCGAGCGGGCCTCATACGTCGGGGCCTAGGCAGCACAGGGGAGACCGCAGCCCCAGGCTCTGTGGTGCCGTGGAAGCGGCGGCAGTGGGCGCCGAGGGCTGGCCACAGCTTTCGGGGCTGGCCCCTTTGGCGTGGGACAAATCCCCGCACGTTCGCAAGCCCTGTGCCGGCTTCGGGCAAAAACGCCCCCGAGCGGGCCTCATACGTCGGGGCCTAGGCGGCACAGGTGACACCGCAGCCCCAGGCTCTGTGGTGCCGTGGAAGCGGCGGCAGTGGGCGCCGAGGGCTGGCCACAGCTTTCGGGGCTGGCCCCCTTGGCGTGGGAGAAATCCCCGCACGTTCGCAAGCCCCGTGCCGGCTTCGGGCAAAACAAACCGCCCGCCGAGCGGGCCTCATACGTCGGGGTTTAAGCAGCACAGGGGAGACTGCAGCCCCAGGCTCTGTGGTGCCGTGGAAGCGGCGGCAGTGGGCGCCGAGGGCTGGCCACAGCTTTCGGGGCTGGCCCCTTGGCGTGGGAGAAATCCCCGCATATTCGCAAGCCCCGTGCTGGCTCCGGGCAAAAAAAACCGCCGCCGAGCGGGCCCTCATACGTCGGGGCCTAGGCGGCACAGGTGAAACCGCAGCCCCAGGCTCTGTGGTGCCGTGGAAGCGGCGGCAGTGGGCGCCGAGGGCTGGCCACAGCTTTCGGGGCTGGCCCCCTTGGCGTGGGAGAAATCCCCGGACGTTCGCAAGCCCCGTGCCGGCTTCGGGCAAAAAACGCCCCCGAGCGGGCCTCATACGTCGGGGCCTCGGCGGCACAGGGGAGACCGCAGCCCCAGGCTCTGTGGTGCCATGGAAGCGGCGGCAGTGGGCGCCGAGGGCTGGCCACAGCTTTCGGGCTGGCCCCCTTTGGCGTGGGAGAAATCCCCGGACGTTCGCAAGCCCCGTGCCGGCTCCGGGCAAAAAACGCCCCCGAGCGGGCCTCATACGTCGGGGCCTAGGCGCCACAGGTGAGACCGCAGCCCCAGGCTCTGTGGTGCCGTGGAAGCGGCGGCAGTGGGCGCCGAGGGCTGGCCACAGCTTTCGGGGCTGGCCGCTTTAGGGTGGGAGATATCCCCGGATGTTCGCAAGCCACGTGCCAGCTCCGGGCAAAAAAAAACCGCCGCCGAGCGGGCCTCATACGTCGGGGCCTAGGCAGCACAGGGGAGACCGCAGCCCCAGGCTCTGTGGTGCCGTGGAAGCGGCGGCAGTGGGCGCCGAGGGCTGGCCACAGCTTTTGGGGCTGGCCCCCTTGGCGTGGGAGAAATCCCCGGACGTTCGCAAGCCCCATGCAGGCTTCGGGCAAAAAACGCCCCCGAGCGGGCCTCATACGTCGGGGCCTAGGCGGCACAGGTGAGACCGCAGCCCCAGGCTCTGTGGTGCCGTGGAAGCGGTGGCAGTGGGCGCCGAGGGCTGGCCACAGCTTTCGGGACTGGCCCCTTTGGCGTGGGAGAAATCCCCAGACGTTCGCAAGCCCCGTGCCGGCTTCGGGCAAAAAACGCCCCCGAGCGGGCCTCATACGTCGGGGACTAGGCGGCACAGGTAACACCGCACCCCAGGCTCCGTGGTGCCGTGGAAGCTGCGGCAGTGGGCGCCGAGGGCTGGCCACAGCTTTTGGGGCTGGCCCCCTTGGCGTGGGAGAAATCCCCGCACGTTCGCAAGCCCCGTGCAGGCTTCGGGCAAAAAACGCCCCCGAGCGGGCCTCATACGTCGGGGCCTAGGCGGCACAGGGGAGACCGCAGCCCCAGGCTCTGTGGTGCCGTGGAAGCGGTGGCAGTGGGCGCCGAGGGCTGGCCACAGCTTTCGGGACTGGCCCCTTTGGCGTGGGAGAAATCCCCGGACGTTCGCAAGCCCCGTGCCGGCTTCGGGCAAAAAAAAACCACTGCCGAGCGGGCCTCATACGTCGGGGCCTAGGCAGAACAGTGTAGACACCAGACCCAGGCTCCGTGGTGCCGTGGAAGCGGCGGCAGTGGGCGCCGAGGGCTGGCCACAGCTTTCGGGGCTGGCCCCCTTGGCGTGGGAGAAATCCCCGGACGTTCGCAAGCCCCGTGCCGGCTTCGGGCAAAACAAACCGCCGCCGAGCGGGCCTCATACGTCGGGGTTTAAGCAGCACAGGGGAGACTGCAGCCCCAGGCTCTGTGGTGCCGTGGAAGCGGCGGCAGTGGGCGCCGAGGGCTGGCCACAGCTTTCGGGGCTGGCCCCTTTGGCGTGGGAGAAATCCCCGCATATTCGCAAGCCCCGTGCTGGCTCCGGGCAAAAAAACCGCCGCCGAGCGGGCCTCATACGTCGGGGACTAGGCGGCACAGGTGAAACCGCAGCCCCAGGCTCTGTGGTGCCGTGGAAGCGGCGGCAGTGGGCGCCGAGGGCTGGCCACAGCTTTCGGGGCTGGCCCCCTTGGCGTGGGAGAAATCCCCGGACGTTCGCAAGCCCCGTGCCGGCTTCGGGCAAAAAACGCCCCCGAGCAGGCCTCATACGTCGGGGCCTAGGCGGCACAGGTGAGACCGCAGCCCCAGGCTCTGTGGTGCCGTGGAAGCGGCGGCAGTGGGCGCCGAGGGCTGGCCCCAGCTTTCGGGGCTGGCCCCCTTTGGCGTTGGAGAAATCCCCGGACGTTCGCAAGCCCCGTGCCGGCTCCGGGCAAAAAACGCCCCCGAGCGGGCCTCATACGTCGGGGACTAGGCGGCACAGGTAACACCGCACCCCAGGCTCCGTGGTGCCGTGGAAGCGGCGGCAGTGGGCGCCGAGGGCTGGCCACAGCTTTTGGGGCTGGCCCCCTTGGCGTGGGAGAAATCCCCGCACGTTCGCAAGCCCCGTGCAGGCTTCGGGCAAAAAACGCCCCCGAGCGGGCCTCATACGTCGGGGCCAGGGCGGCACAGGTGAGACCGCAGCCCCAGGCTCTGTGGTGCCGTGGAAGCGGTGGCAGTGGGCGCCGAGGGCTGGCCACAGCTTTCGGGACTGGCCCCTTTGGCGTGGGAGAAATCCCCGGACGTTCGCAAGCCCCGTGCCGGCTTCGGGCAAATAACCCCCCCGAGCGGGCCTCATACGTCGGGGCCTAGGCGGCACAGGTAACACCGCAGCCCCAGGCTCTGTGGTGCCGTGGAAGCTGCGGCAGTGAGCTCCGAGCGCCGGCCACACCTTTCGGGGCTGGCCCCTTTGGCGTGGGAAAAATCCCCGGACATTCGTAAGCCCCGTGCCGGCTTCGGGCAAAACAAACCGCCGCCGAGCGGGCCTCATACGTCGGGGTTTAAGCAGCACAGGGGAGACTGCAGCCCCAGGCTCTGTGGTGCCGTGGAAGCGGCGGCAGTGGGCGCCGAGGGCTGGCCACAGCTTTTGGGGCTGGCCCCCTTGGCGTGGGAGAAATCCCCGCATATTCGCAAGCCCCGTGCAGGCTTCGGGCAAAAAACGCCGCCGAGCGGGCCTCATACGTCGGGGCCTAGGCGGCACAGGGGAGACCGCAGCCCCAGGCTCTGTGGTGCCGTGGAAGCGGCGGCAGTGGGCGCCGAGGGCTGGCCCCAGCTTTCGGGGCTGGCCCCCTTGGCGTGGGAGGAATCCCCGGACGTTCGCAAGCCCCGTGCCGGATTCGGGCAAAAAACGCCCCCGAGCGGGCCTCATACGTCGGGGCCTAGGCGGCACAGGGTAGACCGCAGCCCCAGGCTCTGTGGTGCCGTGGAAGCGGCGGCAGTGGGCGCCGAGGGCTGGCCACAGCTTTCAGGGCTGGCCGCTTTAGGGTGGGAGAAATCCCCGGATGTTCGCAAGCCACGTGCCAGCTCCGGGCAAAAAAAACCGAGGCCGAGCGGGCCTCATACGTCGGGGCCTAGGCAGCACAGGGGAGACTGCAGCCCCAGGCTCTGTGGTGCCGTGGAAGCGGCGGCAGTGGGCTCCGAGGGCTGGCCACAGCTTTCGGGGCTGGCCCCTTTGCCGTGGGAGAAATCCCCGCACGTTCGCAAGCCCTGTGCCGGCTTCGGGCAAAAAACGCCCCCGAGCGGGCCTCATACGTCGGGGCCTAGGCGGCACAGGTGAGATCGCAGCCCCAGGCTCTGTGGTGACGTGGAAGCGGTGGCTGTGGGCGCCGAGGGCTGGCCACAGCTTTCGGGGCTGGCCCCTTTGGCGTGGGAGGAATCCCCGGACGTTCGCAAGCCCCGTGCCGGCTTCGGGCAAAACAAACCGCCGCCGAGCGGGCCTCATACGTCGGGGTTTAAGCAGCACAGGGGAGACTGCAGCCCCAGGCTCTGTGGTGCCGTGGAAGCGGCTGCAGTGGGCGCCGAGGGCTGGCCACAGCTTTCGGGGCTGGCCCCCTTGGCGTGGGAGAAATCCCCGCACGTTCGCATGCCCCGTGCTGGCTCCAGGCAAAAAAAACCGCCGCCGAGCGGGCCTCATACGTCGGGGCCTAGGCGGCACAGGTGACACCGCAGCCCCAGGCTCTGTGGTGCCGTGGAAGCGGCGGCAGTGGGCGCCGAGGGCTGGCCACAGCTTTCGGGGCTGGCCCCTTTGGCGTGGGCGAAATCCCCGGACGTTCGCAAGCCCCGTGCTGGCTCCGGGCAAAAAAAACGCCACCGAGCGGGCCTCATACGTCAGGGACTAGGCGGCACAGGTGAAACCGCAGCCCCAGGCTCTGTGGTGCCGTGGAAGCGGCGGCAGTGGGCGCCGAGGGCTGGCCACAGCTTTCGGGGCTGGCCCCCTTGGCGTGGGAGAAATCCCCGCACGTTCGCAAGCCCCGTGCAGGCTTCGGGCAAAAAACGCCGCCGAGCGGGCCTCATACGTCGGGGCCTAGGCGGCACAGGGGAGACCGCAGCCCCAGGCTCTGTGGTGCCGTGGAAGCGATGGCAGTGGGCGCCGAGGGCTGGCCACAGCTTTCAGGACTGGCCCCCTTGGCGTGGGAGAAATCCGCGGACGTTCACAAGCCCCGTGCCGGCTCCGGGCAAAAAACGCCCCCGAGCGGGCCTCATACGTCGGGGTTTAAGCAGCACAGGGGAGACTGCAGCCCCAGGCTCTCTGGTGCCGTGGAAGCGGCGGCAGTGGGCGCCGAGGGCTGGCCACAGCTTTCGGGGCTGGCCCCTTTGGCGTGGGAGAAATCCCCGCACGTTCGCAAGCCCTGTGCCGGCTTCGGGCAAAAAACGCCCCCGAGCGGGCCTCATACGTCGGGGCCTAGGCGGCACAGGTGACACCGCAGCCCCAGGCTCTGTGGTGCCGTGGAAGCGGCGGCAGTGGGCGCCGAGGGCTGGCCACAGCTTTCGGGGCTGGCCCCCTTGGCGTGGGAGAAATCCCCGGACGTTCGCAAGCCCCGTGCCGGCTTCGGGCAAAACAAACCGCCGCCGAGCGGGCCTCATACGTCGGGGACTAGGCGGCACAGGTGAAACCGCAGCCCCAGGCTCTGTGGTGCCGTGGAAGCGGCGGCAGTGGGCACCGAGGGCTGGCCACAGCTTTCGGGGCTGGCCCCCTTGGCGTGGGAGAAATCCCCGGACGTTCGCAAGCCCCGTGCCGGCTTCGGGCAAAAAACGCCCCCGAGCGGGCCTCATACGTCGGGGCCTCGGCGGCACAGGGGAGACCGCAGCCCCAGGCTCTCTGGTGCCATGGAAGCTGCGGCAGTGGGCGCCGAGGGCTGGCCCCAGCTTTCGGGGCTTTCCCCCTTTGGCGTGGGAGAAATCCCCGGACGTTCGCAAGCCCCGTGCCGGCTTCGGGCAAAAAACGCCCCCGAGCGGGCCTCATACGTCGGGGCCTAGGCGGCACAGGTGAGACCGCAGCCCCAGGCTCTGTGGTGCCGTGGAAGCGGCGGCAGTGGGCGCCGAGGGCTGGCCACAGCTTTCGGGGCTGGCCGCTTTAGGGTGGGAGATATCCCCGGATGTTCGCAAGCCACGTGCCAGCTCTGGGCAAAAAAAAACCGCCGCCGAGCGGGCCTCATACGTCGGGGCCTAGGCAGCACAGGGGAGACCGCAGCCCCAGGCTCTGTGGTGCCGTGGAAGCGGCGGCAGTGGGCGCCGAGGGCTGGCCACAGCTTTCGGGGCTGGCCCCTTTGGCGTGGGAGAAATCCCCGCACGTTCGCAATCCCTGTGCCGGCTTCGGGCAAAAAACGCCCCCGAGCGGGCCTCATACGTCGGGGCCTAGGCGGCACAGGTGAGACCGCAGCCCCAGGCTCTGTGGTGCCGTGGAAGCGGCGGCAGTGGGCGCCGAGGGCTGGCCACAGCTTTCGGGACTGGCCCCTTTGGCGTGGGAGAAATCCCCGGACGTTCGCAAGCCCCGTGCCGGCTTCGGGCAAAACAAACCGCCGCCGAGCAGGCCTCATACGTCGGGGTTTAAGCAGCACAGGGGAGACCGCAGCCCCAGGCTCTGTGCTGCCGTGGAAGAGGCGGCAGTGGGCGCCGAGGGCTGGCCACAGCTTTTGGGGCTGGCCCCCTTGGCGTGGGAGAAATCCCCGCACGTTCGCAAGCCCCGTGCAGGCTTCGGGCAAAAAACGCCGCCGAGCGGGCCTCATACGTCGGGGCCTAGGCGGCACAGGGGAGACCGCAGCCCCAGGCTCTGTGGTGCCGTGGAAGCGGTGGCAGTGGGCGCCGAGGGCTGGCCACAGCTTTCGGGACTGGCCCCTTTGGCGTGGGAGAAATCCGCGGACGTTCGCAAGCCCCGTGCCGGCTTCGGGCAGAAAACGCCCCCGAGCGGGCCTCATACGTCGGGGACTAGGCGGCACAGGTAACACCGCACCCCAGGCTCCGTGGTGCCGTGGAAGCTGCGGCAGTGGGCGCCGAGGGCTGGCCACAGCTTTTGGAGCTGGCCCCCTTGGCGTGGGAGAAATCCCCGCACGTTCGCAAGCCCCGTGCAGGCTTCGGGCAAAAAACGCCCCCGAGCGGGCCTCATACGTCGGGGCCTAGGCGGCACAGGTGAGACCGCAGCCCCAGGCTCTGTGGTGCCGTGGAAGCGGTGGCAGTGGGCGCCGAGGGCTGGCCACAGCTTTCGGGACTGGCCCCTTTGGCGTGGGAGAAATCCGCGGACGTTCGCAAGCCCCGTGCCGGCTTCGGGCAAAAAAAGCCACTGCCGAGCGGGCCTCATACGTCGGGGCCTAGGCAGAACAGTGTAGACACCAGCCCCAGGCTCTGTGGTGCCGTGGAAGCGGCGGCAGTGGGCGCCGAGGGCTGGCCACAGCTTTCGGGGCTGGCCCCCTTGGCGTGGGAGAAATCCCCGCATATTCGCAAGCCCCGTGCTGGCTCCGGGCAAAAAAAACCGCCGCCGAGCGGGCCTCATACGTCGGGGACTAGGCGGCACAGGTGAAACCGCAGCCCCAGGCTCTGTGGTGCCGTGGAAGCGGCGGCAGTGGGCGCCGAGGGCTGGCCACAGCTTTCGGGGCTGGCCCCCTTGGCGTGGGAGAAATCCCCGGACGTTCGCAAGCCCCGTGCCGGCTTCGGGCAAAAAACGCCCCCGAGCTGGCCTCATACGTCGGGGCCTAGGCGGCACAGGGGAGACCGCAGCCCCAGGCTCTCTGGTGCCGTAGAAGTGGCGGCAGTGGGCGCCGAGGGCTGGCCACAGCATTCGGGGCTGGCCCGTTGGCGTGGGAGAAATCCCCGGACGTTCGCAAGCCCCGTGCCGGCTTCGGGCAAAAAACGCCGCCGAGCGGGCCTCATACGTCGGGGCCTAGGCAGCACAGGGGAGACCGCAGCCCCAGGCTCTGTGGTGCCGTGGAAGCGGCGGCAGTGGGCGCCGAGGGCTGGCCACAGCTTTCGGGGCTGGCCGCTTTAGGGTGGGAGAATTCCCCGGATGTTCGCAAGCCACGTGCCAGCTCCGGGCAAAAAAAAACCGCCGCCGAGCAGGACTCATACGTCGGGGCCTAGGCAGCACAGGGGAGACCGCAGCCCCAGGCTATGTGCTGCCGTGGAAGCGGCGGCAGTGGGCGCCGAGGGCTGGCCACAGCTTTCGGGACTGGCCCCTTTGGCGTGGGAGAAATCCCCGGACGTTCGCAAGCCCCGTGCCGGCTTCGGGCAAAACAAACCGCCGCCGAGAGGGCCTCATACGTCGGGGTGTAAGCAGCACAGGGGAGACCGCAGCCCCAGGCTCTGTGGTGCCGTGGAAGCGGCGGCAGTGGGCGCCGAGGGCTGGCCACAGCTTTTGGGGCTGGCCCCCTTGGCGTGGGAGAAATCCCCGCACGTTCGCAAGCCCCGTGCAGGCTTCGGGCAAAAAACGCCGCCGAGCGGGCCTCATACGTCGGGGCCTAGGCGGCACAGGTGAGACCGCAGCCCCAGGCTCTGTGGTGCCATGGAAGCGGTGGCAGTGGGCGCCGAGGGCTGGCCACAGCTTTCGGGACTGGCCCCTTTGGCGTGGGAGAAATCCCCGGACGTTCGCAAGCCCCGTGCCGGCTTCGGGCAAAAAACGCCCCCGAGCGGGCCTCATACGTCGGGGCCTAGGCGGCACAGGGGAGACCGCAGCCCCAGGCTCTCTGGTGCCGTGCAAGCGGCGGCAGTGGGCGCCGAGGGCTGGCCACAGCTTTCGGGGCTGGCCTCCTTGGCGTGGGAGGAATCCCCGGACGTTCGCAAGCCCCGTGCTGGCTTCGGGCAAAAAACGCCCCCGAGCGGGCCTCATACGTCGGGGCCTAGGCGGCACAGGTGAGACCGCAGCCCCAGGCTCTGTGGTGCCGTGGAAGCGGCGGCAGTGGGCGCCGAGGGCTGGCCACAGCTTTCGGGGCTGGCCGCTTTAGGGTGGGAGATATCCCCGGATGTTCGCAAGCCACGTGCCAGCTCCGGGCAAAAAAAAACCGCCGCCGAGCGGGCCTCATACGTCGGGGCCTAGGCAGCACAGGGGAGACCGCAGCCCCAGGCTCTGTGGTGCCGTGGAAGCGGCGGCAGTGGGCGCCGAGGGCTGGCCACAGCTTTCGGGGCTGGCCCCTTTGGCGTGGGAGAAATCCCCGGACGTTCGCAAGCCCCGTGCCGGCTCCGGGCAGAAAACGCCCCCGAGCGGGCCTCATACGTCGGGGACTAGGCGGCACAGGTAACACCGCAGCCCCAGGCTCCGTGCTGCCGTGGAAGCTGCGGCAGTGGGCGCCGAGGGCTGGCCACAGCTTTTGGGGCTGGCCCCCTTGGCGTGGGAGAAATCCCCGCACGTTCGCAAGCCCCGTGCCGGCTTCGGGCAAAAAACGCCCCCGAGCGGGCCTCATACGTCGGGGCCTAGGCGGCACAGGTGAAACCGCAGCCCCAGGCTCTGTGGTGCCGTGGAAGCGGCTGCAGTGGGCGCCGAGGGCTGGCCACAGCTTTCGGGGCTGGCCCCTTTGGCGTGGGAGGAATCCCCGGACGTTCGCAAGCCCCGTGCCGGCTTCGGGAAAAAAACGCCCCCGAGCGGGCCTCATACGTCGGGGCCTAGGCGGCACAGGTAACACCGCAGCCCCAGGCTCTGTGGTGCCGTGGAAGCTGCGGCAGTGAGCGCCGAGCGCCGGCCACAGCTTTCGGGGCTGGCCCCCTTGGCGTGGGAGAAATCCCCGCACGTTCGCAAGCCCCGTGCCGGCTTCGGGCAAAAAACACCCCCGAGCGGGCCTCATACGTCGGGGCCTAGGCGGCACAGGTGAGACCGCAGCCCCAGGCTCTCTGGTGCCGTGGAAGCGGCGGCAGTGGGCGCCGAGGGCTGGCCACAGATTTCAGGGCTGGCCCCCTTGGCGTGGGAGGAATCCCCGCACGTTCGCAAGCCCCGTGCCGGCTTCGGGCAAAAAACGCCCCTGAGCGGACCTCATACGTCGGGGCCTAGGCGGCACAGGGGAGACCGCAGCCCCAGGCTCCGTGCTGCCATGGAAGCGGCGGCAGTGGGCGCCGAGGGCTGGCCACAGCTTTCGGGGCTGGCCCCCTTGGCGTGGGAGAAATCCCCGGACGTTCGCAAGCCCCGTGCTCGCTTCGGGCAAAAAACGCCGCCGAGTGGGCCTCATACGTCGGGACCTAGGCGGCACAGGGGAGACCGCAGCCCCAGGCTCTGTGGTGCCGTGGAAGCGGTGGCAGTGGGCACCGAGGGCTGGCCCCAGCTTTCGGGGCTGGCCCGCTTGGCGTGGGAGAAATCCCCGCACGTTCGCAAGCCCCGTGCCGGCTTCGGGCAAAAAAAAACCACTGCCGAGCGGGCCTCATACGTCGGGGCCTAGGCAGAACAGTGTAGACACCAGACCCAGGCTCTGTGGTGCCGTGGAAGCGGCAGCAGTGGGCGCCGAGGGCTGGCCACAGCTTTCGGGGCTGGCCCCTTTGGCGTGGGAGAAATCCCTGCACGTTCGCAAGCCCCGTGCTGGCTTCGGGCAAAAAAACCGCCCCCGAGCGGGCCTCATACGTCGGGGCCTAGGCGGCACAGGTGACACCGCAGCCCCAGGCTCTGTGGTGCCGTGGAAGCGGCGGCAGTGGGCGCCGAGGGCTGGCCACAGCTTTCGGGGCTGGCCCCTTTGGCGTGGGAGAAATCCCCGGACGTTCGCAAGCCCCGTGCTGGCTCCGGGCAAAAAAACCGCCACCGAGCGGGCCTCATACGTCGGGGACTAGGCGGCACAGGTGAAACCGCAGCCCCAGGCTCTGTGGTGCCGTGGAAGCGGCGGCAGTGGGCGCCGAGGGCTGGCCACAGCTTTCGGGGCTGGCCCCCTTGGCGTGGGAGAAATCCCCGCACGTTCGCAAGCCCCGTGCCGGCTTCGGGCAAAAAACGCCCCCGAGCGGGCCTCATACGTCGGGGCCTAGGCGGCACAGGGGAGACCGCAGCCCCAGGCTCTCTGGTGCCGTGCAAGCGGCGGCAGTGGGCGCCGAGGGCTGGCCACAGCTTTCGGGGCTGGCCCCCTTGGCGTGGGAGAAATCCCCAGACGTTCGCAAGCCCCGTGCCGGCTTCGGGCAAGAAACGCCCCCGAGCGGGCCTCATACGTCGGGGCCTAGGCGGCACAGGGGAGACCGCAGCCCCAGGCTCTCTGGTGCCGTGCAAGCGGCGGCAGTGGGCGCCGAGGGCTGGCCACAGCTTTCGGGGCTGGCCTCCTTGGCGTGGGAGGAATCCCCGGACGTTCGCAAGCCCCGTGCTGGCTTCGGGCAAAAAACGCCCCCGAGCGGGCCTCATACGTCGGGGCCTAGGCGGCACAGGTGAGACCGCAGCCCCAGGCTCTGTGGTGCCGTGGAAGCGGCGGCAGTGGGCGCCGAGGGCTGGCCACAGCTTTCGGGGCTGGCCGCTTTAGGGTGGGAGATATCCCCGGATGTTCGCAAGCCACGTGCCAGCTCCGGGCAAAAAAAAACCGCCGCCGAGCGGGCCTCATACGTCGGGGCCTAGGCAGCACAGGGGAGACCGCAGCCCCAGGCTCTGTGGTGCCGTGGAAGCGGCGGCAGTGGGCGCCGAGGGCTGGCCACAGCTTTCGGGGCTGGCCCCTTTGGCGTGGGAGAAATCCCCGCACGTTCGCAAGCCCCGTGCCGGCTTCGGGCAAATAACGCCCCCGAGCGGGCCTCATACGTCGGGGCCTAGGCGGCACAGGTGACACCGCAGCCCCAGGCTCTGTGGTGCCGTGGAAGCGCCGGCAGTGGGCGCCGAGGGCTGGCCACAGCTTTCGGGGCTGGCCCCCTTGGCGTGGGAGGAATCCCCGGACGTTCGCAAGCCCCGTGCCGGATTCGGGCAAAAAACGCCCCCGAGCGGGCCTCATACGTCGGGGCCTAGGCGGCACAGGGGAGACTGCAGCCCCAGGCTCTGTGGTGCCGTGGAAGCGGCGGCAGTGGGCGCCGAGGGCTGGCCACAGCTTTCGGGGCTGGCCGCTTTAGGGTGGGAGAAATCCCGGGATGTTCGCAAGCCACGTGCCAGCTCCGGGCAAAAAAAAACCGAGGCCGAGCGGGCCTCATACGTCGGGGCCTAGGCAGCACAGGGGAGACCGCAGCCCCAGGCTCTGTGGTGCCGTGGAAGCGGCGGCAGTGGGCGCCGAGGGCTGGCCACAGCTTTCGGGGCTGGCCCCTTTGGCGTGGGAGGAATCCCCGGACGTTCGCAAGCCCCGTGCCGGCTCCGGGCAAAAAACGCCCCCGAGCGGGCCTCATACGTCGGGGCCTAGGCGGCACAGGTAACACCGCAGCCCCAGGCTCTGTGGTGCCGTGGAAGCTGCGGCAGTGAGCGCCGAGCGCCGGCCACACCTTTCGGGGCTGGCCCCTTTGGCGTGGGAGAAATCCCCGGACGTTCGCAAGCCCCGTGCTGGCTCCGGGCAAAAAACCGCCGCCGAGCGGGCCTCATACGTCGGGGCCTAGGCGGCACAGGGGAGACCGCAGCCCCAGGCTCTGTGGTGCCGTGGAAGCGGCGGCAGTGGGCGCCGAGGGCTGGCCACAGCTTTCGGGGCTGGCCCCCTTGGCGTGGGAGAAATCCCCGGACGTTCGCAAGCCCCGTGCTCGCTTCGGGCAAAAAACGCCGCCGAGTGGGCCTCATACGTCGGGACCTAGGCGGCACAGGGGAGACCGCAGCCCCAGGCTCTGTGGTGCCGTGGAAGCGGTGGCAGTGGGCGCCGAGGGCTGGCCCCAGCTTTCGGGGCTGGCCCCTTTGGCGTGGGAGAAATCCCCGGACGTTCGCAAGCCCCGTGCCGGCTTCGGGCAAAAAAAACCACTGCCGAGCGGGCCTCATACGTCGGGGCCTAGGCAGAACAGCGTAGACACCAGACCCAGGCTCTGTGGTGCCGTGGAAGCGGCGGCAGTGGGCGCCGAGGGCTGGCCACAGCTTTCGGGGCTGGCCCCTTTGGCGTGGGAGAAATCCCCGCATATTCGCAAGCCCCGTGCTGGCTCCGGGCAAAAAAAACCGCCGCCGAGCGGGCCTCATACGTCGGGGACTAGGCGGCACAGGTGAAACCGCAGCCCCAGGCTCTGTGGTGCCGTGGAAGCGGCGGCAGTGGGCGCCGAGGGCTGGCCACAGCTTTCGGGGCTGGCCCCCTTGGCGTGGGAGAAATCCCCGGACGTTCGCAAGCCCCGTGCTGGCTCCGGGCAAAAAAAACCGCCACCGAGCGGGCCTCATACGTCGGGGACTAGGCGGCACAGGTGAAACCGCAGCCCCAGGCTCTGTGGTGCCGTGCAAGCGGCGGCAGTGGGCGCCGAGGGCTGGCCACAGCTTTCGGGGCTGGCCCCCTTGGCGTGGGAGAAATCCCCACACGTTCGCAAGCCCTGTGCCGGCTTCGGGCAAGAAACGCCCCCGAGCGGGCCTCATACGTCGGGGCCTAGGCGGCACAGGGGAGACCGCAGCCCCAGGCTCTGTGGTGCCGTGGAAGCGGCGGCAGTGGGCGCCGAGGGCTGGCCACAGCTTTTGGGGCTGGCTCCCTTGGCGTGGGAGAAATCCCCGGACGTTCGCAAGCCCCGTGCAGGCTTCGGGCAAAAAACGCCCCCGAGCGGGCCTCATACGTCGGGGCCAGGGCGGCACAGGTGAGACCGCAGCCCCAGGCTCTGTGGTGCCGTGGAAGCGGTGGCAGTGGGCGCCGAGGGCTGGCCACAGCTTTCGGGACTGGCCCCTTTGGCGTGGGAGAAATCCCCGGACGTTCGCAAGCCCCGTGCCGGCTTCGGGCAAATAACCCCCCCGAGCGGGCCTCATACGTCGGGGCCTAGGCGGCACAGGTAACACCGCAGCCCCAGGCTCTGTGGTGCCGTGGAAGCTGCGGCAGTGAGCTCCGAGCGCCGGCCACACCTTTCGGGGCTGGCCCCTTTGGCGTGGGAAAAATCCCCGGATGTTCGCAAGCCACGTGCCAGCTCCGGGCAAAACAAACCGCCGCCGAGCGGGCCTCATACGTCGGGGTTTAAGCAGCACAGGGGAGACTGCAGCCCCAGGCTCTGTGGTGCCGTGGAAGCGGCTGCAGTGGGCGCCGAGGGCTGGCCACAGCTTTCGGGGCTGGCCCCTTTGGCGTGGGAGAAATCCCCGCACGTTCGCAAGCCCCGTGCTGGCTCCAGGCAAAAAAACCGCCGCCGAGCGGGCCTCATACGTCGGGGCCTAGGCGGCACAGGTGACACCGCAGCCCCAGGCTCTGTGGTGCCGTGGAAGCGGCGGCAGTGGGCGCCGAGGGCTGGCCACAGCTTTCGGGGCTGGCCCCTTTGGCGTGGGCGAAATCCCCGCACGTTCGCAAGCCCCGTGCTGGCTCCGGGCAAAAAAAACGCCACCGAGCGGGCCTCATACGTTGGGGACTAGGCGGCACAGGTGAAACCGCAGCCCCAGGCTCTGTGGTGCCGTGGAAGCGGCGGCAGTGGGCGCCGAGGGCTGGCCACAGCTTTCGGGGCTGGCCCCCTTGGCGTGGGAGAAATCCCCGCACGTTTGCAAGCCCCGTGCCGGCTCCGGGCAAAAAACGCCCCCGAGCGGGCCTCATAGGTCGGGGCCTAGGCGGCACAGGGGAGACCGCAGCCCCAGGCTCTCTGGTGCCGTGCAAGCGGCGGCAGTGGGCGCCGAGGGCTGGCCACAGCTTTCGGGGCTGGCCCCCTTGGCGTGGGAGAAATCCCCGGACGTTCGCAAGCCCCGTGCAGGCTTCGGGAAAGAAACGCCCCCGAGCGGGCCTCATACGTCGGGGCCTAGGCGGCACAGGGGAGACCGCAGCCCCAGGCTCTCTGGTGCCGTGCAAGCGGCGGCAGTGGGCGCCGAGGGCTGGCCACAGCTTTCGGGGCTGGCCTCCTTGGCGTGGGAGGAATCCCCGGACGTTCGCAAGCCCCGTGCTGGCTTCGGGCAAAAAACGCCCCCGAGCGGGCCTCATACGTCGGGGCCTAGGCGGCACAGGTGAGACCGCAGCCCCAGGCTCTGTGGTGCCGTGGAAGCGGCAGCAGTGGGCGCCGAGGGCTGGCCACAGCTTTCAGGGCTGGCCGCTTTAGGGTGGGAGATATCCCCGGATGTTCGCAAGCCACGTGCCAGCTCCGGGCAAAAAAAAACCGCCGCCGAGCGGGCCTCATACGTCGGGGCCTAGGCAGCACAGGGGAGACCGCAGCCCCAGGCTCTGTGGTGCCGTGGAAGCGGCGGCAGTGGGCGCCGAGGGCTGGCCACAGCTTTCGGGGCTGGCCCCTTTGGCGTGGGAGAAATCCCCGCACGTTCGCAAGCCCTGTGCCGGCTTCGGGCAAAAAACGCCCCCGAGCGGGCCTCATACGTCAGGGCCTAGGCGGCACAGGTGACACCGCAGCCCCAGGCTCTGTGGTGCCGTGGAAGCGGCGGCAGTGGGCGCCGAGGGCTGGCCACAGCTTTCGGGGCTGGCCCCCTTGGCGTGGGAGAAATCCCCGGACGTTCGCAAGCCCCGTGCCGGCTTCGGGCAAAACAAACCGCCGCCGAGCGGGCCTCATACGTCGGGGTTTAAGCAGCACAGGGGAGACTGCAGCCCCAGGCTCTGTGGTGCCGTGGAAGCGGCGGCAGTGGGCGCCGAGGGCTGGCCACAGCTTTCGGGGCTGGCCCCTTTGGCGTGGGAGAAATCCCCGCATATTCGCAAGCCCCGTGCTGGCTCCGGGCCAAAAAAACCGCCGCCGAGCGGGCCTCATACGTCGGGGACTAGGCGGCACAGGTGAAACCGCAGCCCCAGGCTCTGTGGTGCCGTGGAAGCGGCGGCAGTGGGCGCCGAGGGCTGGCCACAGCTTTCGGGGCTGGCCCCCTTGGCGTGGGAGAAATCCCCGGACGTTCGCAAGCCCCGTGCCGGCTTCGGGCAAAAAACGCCCCCGAGCAGGCCTCATACGTCGGGGCCTAGGCGGCACAGGTGAGACCGCAGCCCCAGGCTCTGTGGTGCCGTGGAAGCGGCGGCAGTGGGCGCCGAGGGCTGGCCCCAGCTTTCGGGGCTGGCCCCCTTTGGCGTTGGAGAAATCCCCGGACGTTCGCAAGCCCCGTGCCGGCTCCGGGCAAAAAACGCCCCCGAGCGGGCCTCATACGTCGGGGACTAGGCGGCACAGGTAACACCGCACCCCAGGCTCCGTGGTGCCGTGGAAGCGGCGGCAGTGGGCGCCGAGGGCTGGCCACAGCTTTTGGGGCTGGCCCCCTTGGCGTGGGAGAAATCCCCGCACGTTCGCAAGCCCCGTGCAGGCTTCGGGCAAAAAACGCCCCCGAGCGGGCCTCATACGTCGGGGCCAGGGCGGCACAGGTGACACCGCAGCCCCAGGCTCTGTGGTGCCGTGGAAGCGGTGGCAGTGGGCGCCGAGGGCTGGCCACAGCTTTCGGGACTGGCCCCTTTGGCGTGGGAGAAATCCCCGGACGTTCGCAAGCCCCGTGCCGGCTTCGGGCAAATAACCCCCCCGAGCGGGCCTCATAAGTCGGGGCCTAGGCGGCACAGGTAACACCGCAGCCCCAGGCTCTGTGGTGCCGTGGAAGCTGCGGCAGTGAGCTCCGAGCGCCGGCCACACCTTTCGGGGCTGGCCCCTTTGGCGTGGGAAAAATCCCCGGACATTCGTAAGCCCCGTGCCGGCTTCGGGCAAAACAAACCGCCGCCGAGCGGGCCTCATACGTCGGGGTTTAAGCAGCACAGGGGAGACTGCAGCCCCAGGCTCTGTGGTGCCGTGGAAGCGGCGGCAGTGGGCGCCGAGGGCTGGCCACAGCTTTTGGGGCTGGCCCCCTTGGCGTGGGAGAAATCCCCGCATATTCGCAAGCCCCGTGCAGGCTTCGGGCAAAAAACGCCGCCGAGCGGGCCTCATACGTCGGGGCCTAGGCGGCACAGGGGAGACCGCAGCCCCAGGCTCTGTGGTGCCGTGGAAGCGGCGGCAGTGGGCGCCGAGGGCTGGCCCCAGCTTTCGGGGCTGGCCCCCTTGGCGTGGGAGGAATCCCCGGACGTTCGCAAGCCCCGTGCCGGATTCGGGCAAAAAACGCCCCCGAGCGGGCCTCATACGTCGGGGCCTAGGCGGCACAGGGTAGACCGCAGCCCCAGGCTCTGTGGTGCCGTGGAAGCGGCGGCAGTGGGCGCCGAGGGCTGGCCACAGCTTTCAGGGCTGGCCGCTTTAGGGTGGGAGAAATCCCCGGATGTTCGCAAGCCACGTGCCAGCTCCGGGCAAAAAAAACCGAGGCCGAGCGGGCCTCATACGTCGGGGCCTAGGCAGCACAGGGGAGACTGCAGCCCCAGGCTCTGTGGTGCCGTGGAAGCGGCGGCAGTGGGCTCCGAGGGCTGGCCACAGCTTTCGGGGCTGGCCCCTTTGCCGTGGGAGAAATCCCCGCACGTTCGCAAGCCCTGTGCCGGCTTCGGGCAAAAAAACGCCCCCGAGCGGGCCTCATACGTCGGGGCCTAGGCGGCACAGGTGAGATCGCAGCCCCAGGCTCTGTGGTGACGTGGAAGCGGTGGCTGTGGGCGCCGAGGGCTGGCCACAGCTTTCGGGGCTGGCCCCTTTGGCGTGGGAGGAATCCCCGGACGTTCGCAAGCCCCGTGCCGGCTTCGGGCAAAACAAACCGCCGCCGAGCGGGCCTCATACGTCGGGGTTTAAGCAGCACAGGGGAGACTGCAGCCCCAGGCTCTGTGGTGCCGTGGAAGCGGCTGCAGTGGGCGCCGAGGGCTGGCCACAGCTTTCGGGGCTGGCCCCCTTGGCGTGGGAGAAATCCCCGCACGTTCGCATGCCCCGTGCTGGCTCCAGGCAAAAAAAACCGCCGCCGAGCGGGCCTCATACGTCGGGGCCTAGGCGGCACAGGTGACACCGCAGCCCCAGGCTCTGTGGTGCCGTGGAAGCGGCGGCAGTGGGCGCCGAGGGCTGGCCACAGCTTTCGGGGCTGGCCCCTTTGGCGTGGGCGAAATCCCCGGACGTTCGCAAGCCCCGTGCTGGCTCCGGGCAAAAAAAAACGCCACCGAGCGGGCCTCATACGTCAGGGACTAGGCGGCACAGGTGAAACCGCAGCCCCAGGCTCTGTGGTGCCGTGGAAGCGGCGGCAGTGGGCGCCGAGGGCTGGCCACAGCTTTCGGGGCTGGCCCCCTTGGCGTGGGAGAAATCCCCGCACGTTTGCAAGCCCCGTGCCGGCTCCGGGCAAAAAACGCCCCCGAGCGGGCCTCATACGTCGGGGCCTAGGCGGCACAGGGGAGACCGCAGCCCCAGGCTCTCTGGTGCCGTGCAAGCGGCGGCAGTGGGCGCCGAGGGCTGGCCCCAGCTTTCGGGGCTGGCCCCCTTGGCGTGGGAGAAATCCCCGGACGTTCGCAAGCCCCGTGCAGGCTTCGGGAAAGAAACGCCCCCGAGCGGGCCTCATACGTCGGGGCCTAGGCGGCACAGGTGAGACCGCAGCCCCAGGCTCTGTGGTGCCGTGCAAGCGGCGGCAGTGGGCGCCGAGGGCTGGCCACAGCTTTCGGGGCTGGCCTCCTTGGCGTGGGAGGAATCCCCGGACGTTCGCAAGCCCCGTGCTGGCTTCGGGCAAAAAACGCCCCCGAGCGGGCCTCATACGTCGGGGCCTAGGCGGCACAGGGGAGACCGCAGCCCCAGGCTCTGTGGTGCCGTGGAAGCGGCGGCAGTGGGCGCCAAGGGCTGGCCACAGCTTTCGGGACTGGCCCCTTTGGCGTGGGAGAAATCCCCGCACGTTCGCAAGCCCTGTGCCGGCTTCGGGCAAAAAAAAACCGCCCCCGAGCGGGCCTCATACGTCGGGGCCTAGGCAGCACAGGGGAGACCGCAGCCCCAGGCTCTGTGGTGCCGTGGAAGCGGCGGCAGTGGGCGCCGAGGGCTGGCCACAGCTTTCGGGGCTGGCCCCCTTGGCGTGGGAGGAATCCCCGGACGTTCGCAAGCCCCGTGCTCGCTTCGGGCAAAAAAACGCCGCCGAGTGGGCCTCATACGTCGGGACCTAGGCGGCACAGGTGAGACCGCAGCCCCAGGCTCTGTGGTGCCGTGGAAGCGGTGGCAGTGGGCGCCGAGGGCTGGCCCCAGCTTTCGGGGCTGGCCCCCTTGGCGTGGGAGAAATCCCCGGACGTTCGCAAGCCCCGTGCCGGCTTCGGGCAAAAAAAACCACTGCCGAGCGGGCCTCATACGTCGGGGCCTAGGCAGAACAGTGTAGACACCAGACCCAGGCTCTGTGGTGCCGTGGAAGCGGCAGCAGTGGGCGCCGAGGGCTGGCCACAGCTTTCGGGGCTGGCCCCTTTGGCGTGGGAGAAATCCCCGCACGTTCGCAAGCCCCGTGCTGGCTCCGGGCAAAAAAAACCGCCGCCGAGCGGGCCTCATACGTCGGGGCCTAGGCGGCACAGGTGACACCGCAGCCCCAGGCTCTGTGGTGCCGTGGAAGCGGCGGCAGTGGGCGCCGAGGGCTGGCCACAGCTTTCGGGGCTGGCCCCCTTGGCGTGGGAGAAATCCCCGGACGTTTGCAAGCCCCGTGCCGGCTTCGGGCAAAAAACGCCCCCGAGCGGGCCTCATACGTCGGGGCCTAGGCGGCACAGGGGAGACCGCAGCCCCAGGCTCTCTGGTGCCGTGGAAGCGGCGGCAGTGGGCGCCGAGGGCTGGCCACAGCTTTCGGGGCTGGCCCCCTTGGCGTGGGAGTAATCCCCGCACGTTCGCAAGCCCCGTGCCGGCTTCGGGCAAAAAACGCCCCCGAGCGGGCCTCATACATCGGGGCCTAGGCGGCACAGGTGAGACCGTAGCCCCAGGCTCTGTGGTGCCGTGGAAGCGGCGGCAGTGGGCGCCGAGGGCTGGCCACATCTTTCGGGGCTGGCCGCTTTAGGGTGGGAGAAATCCCCGGACGTTCGCAAGCCCCGTGCTGGCTTCGGGCAAAAAACGCTCCCGAGCGGGCCTCATACGTCGGGGCCTAGGCGGCACAGGGGAGACCGCAGCCCCAGGCTCTGTGGTGCCATGGAAGCGGCGGCAGCGGGCGCCGAGGGCTGGCCACAGCTTTCGGGGCTGGCCCCCTTGGCGTGGGAGAAGTACCCGCACATTCGCAAGCCCCGTGCCGGCTCTGGGCAAAAACCGCCGCCGAGCGGGCCTCATACGTCGGGGCCTAGGCGGCACAGGTGAGACCGCAGCCCCAGGCTCTGTGGTGCCGTGGAAGCGGCGGCAGTGGGCGCCGAGGGCTGGCCACAGCTTTCGGGGCTGGCCGCTTTAGGGTGGGAGAATTCCCCGGATGTTCGCAAGCCACGTGCCAGCTCCGGGCAAAAAAAACCGCCGCCGACCAGGCCTCATACGTCGGGGCCTAGGCAGCACAGGGGAGACCGCAGCCCCAGGCTCTGTGGTGCCGTGGAAGCGGCGGCAGTGGGCGCCGAGGGCTGGCCACAGCTTTCGGGACTGGCCCCTTTGGCGTGGGAGAAATCCCCGGACGTTCGCAAGCCCCGTGCCGGCTTCGGGCAAAAAACGCCCCCGAGCGGGCCTCATATGTCGGGGCCTAGGCGGCACAGGTGAGACCGCAGCCCCAGGCTCTGTGGTGCCATGGAAGCGGTGGCAGTGGGCGCCGAGGGCTGGCCACAGCTTTCGGGACTGGCCCCTTTGGCGTGGGAGAAATCCCCGGACGTTCGCAAGCCCCGTGCCGGCTCCAGGCAAAAAACGCCCCCGAGCGGGCCTCATACGTCGGGGCCTAGGCGGCACAGGTAACACCGCAGCCCCAGGCTCTGTGGTGCCGTGGAAGCTGCGGCAGTCAGCGCCGAGCGCCGGCCACACCTTTCGGGGCTGGCCCCTTTGGCGTGGGAGAAATCCCCGGACATTCGCAAGCCCCGTGCCGGCTTCGGGCAAAAAAAACCACCGCCGAGCGGGTCTCATACGTCGGGGCCTAGGCAGAACAGTGTAGACACCAGACACAGGCTCTCTGGTGCCGTGGAAGCGGCGGCAGTGGGCGCCGAGGGCTGGCCACAGCTTTCGGGGCTGGCCCCTTTGGCGTGGGCGAAATCCCCGGACGTTCGCCAGCCCCGTGCTGGCTCCGGGCAAAAAAACCGCCCCCGAGCGGGCCTCATACGTCGGGGACTAGGCGGCACAGGTGAAACCGCAGCCCCAGGCTCTGTGGTGCCGTGGAAGCGGCAGCAGTGGGCGCCGAGGGCTGGCCACAGCTTTCGGGGCTGGCCCCCTTGGCGTGGGAGAAATCCCCGCACGTTTGCAAGCCCCGTGCCGGCTTCGGGCAAAAAACGCCCCCGAGCGGGCCTCATACGTCGGGGCCTAGGCGGCACAGGGGAGACCGCAGCCCCAGGCTCTCTGGTGCCGTGCAAGCGGCGGCAGTGGGCGCCGAGGGCTGGCCACAGCTTTCGGGGCTGGCCCCCTTGGCGTGGGAGAAATCCCCGGACGTTCGCAAGCCCCGTGCCGGCTTCGGGCAAAACAAACCGCCGCCGAGCGGGCCTCATACGTCGGGGTTTAAGCAGCACAGGGGAGACTGCAGCCCCAGGCTCTGTGGTGCCGTGGAAGCGGCGGCAGTGGGCGCCGAGGGCTGGCCACAGCTTTCGGGGCTGGCCCCTTTGGCGTGGGAGAAATCCCCGCATATTCGCAAGCCCCGTGCTGGCTCCGGGCAAAAAAACCGCCGCCGAGCGGGCCTCATACGTCGGGGACTAGGCGGCACAGGTGAAACCGCAGCCCCAGGCTCTGTGGTGCCGTGGAAGCGGCGGCAGTGGGCGCCGAGGGCTGGCCACAGCTTTCGGGGCTGGCCCCCTTGGCGTGGGAGAAATCCCCGGACGTTCGCAAGCCCCGTGCCGGCTTCGGGCAAAAAACGCCCCCGAGCGGGCCTCATACGTCGGGGTCTAGGCGGCACAGGTGAGACCGCAGCCCCAGGCTCTGTGGTGCCGTGGAAGCGGCGGCAGTGGGCGCCGAGGGCTGGCCCCAGCTTTCGGGGCTGGCCCCCTTTGGCGTGGGAGAAATCCCCGGACGTTCGCAAACCCCGTGCCGGCTCCGGGCAAAAAACGCCGCCGAGCGGGCCTCATACTTCGGGGCCTAGGCGGCACAGGTGAGACCGCAGCCCCAGGCTCTGTGGTGCCGTGGAAGCGGCGGCAGTGGGCGCCGAGGGCTGGCCACAGCTTTCGGGGCTGGCCGCTTTAGGGTGGGAGATATCCCCGGATGTTCGCAAGCCCCGTGCCGGCTTCGGGCAAAAAAACCCGCCGCCGAGCGGGCCTCATACGTCGGGGCCTAGGCAGCACAGGCGAGACCGCAGCCCCAGGCTCTGTGTTGCCGTGGAAGCGGCGGCAGTGGGCGCCGAGGGCTGGCCACAGCTTTCGGGGCTGGCCCCTTTGGCGTGGGAGAAATCCCCGCACGTTCGCAAGCCCTGTGCCGGCTTCGGGCAAAAAACGCCCCCGAGCGGGCCTCATACGTCGGGGCCTAGGCGGCACAGGTGACACCGCAGCCCCAGGCTCTGTGGTGCCGTGGAAGCGGCGGCAGTGGGCGCCGAGGGCTGGCCCCAGCTTTCGGGGCTGGCCCCCTTTGGCGTGGGAGAAATCCCCGGACGTTCGCAAGCCCCGTGCCGGCTTCGGGCAAAACAAACCGCCGCCAAGCGGGCCTCATACGTCGGGGTTTAAGCAGCACAGGGGAGACTGCAGCCCCAGGCTCTGTGGTGCCGTGGAAGCGGCAGCAGTGGGCGCCGAGGGCTGGCCACAGCTTTCGGGGCTGGCCCCCTTGGCGTGGGAGAAATCCCCGCACGTTTGCAAGCCCCGTGCCGGCTTCGGGCAAAAAACGCCCCCGAGCGGGCCTCATACGTCGGGGCCTAGGCGGCACAGGGGAGACCGCAGCCCCAGGCTCTCTGGTGCCGTGGAAGCGGCGGCAGTGGGCGCCGAGGGCTGGCCACAGCTTTCGGGGCTGGCCCCCTTGGCGTGGGAGAAATCCCCGCACGTTCGCAAGCCCCGTGCCGGCTCCGGGCAAAAAACGCCCCCGAGCGGGCCTCACGTCGGGGACTAGGCGGCACAGGTAACACCGCACCCCAGGCTCCGTGGTGCCGTGGAAGCGGCGGCAGTGGGCGCCGAGGGCTGGCCACAGCTTTTGGGGCTGGCCCCCTTGGCGTGGGAGAAATCCCCGCACGTTCGCAAGCTCCGTGCAGGCTTCGGGCAAAAAACGCCCCCGAGCGGGCCTCATACGTCGGGGCCTAGGCGGCACAGGTGACACCGCAGCCCCAGGCTCTGTGGTGCCGTGGAAGCGGTGGCAGTGGGCGACGAGGGCTGGCCACAGCTTTCGGGACTGGCCCCTTTGGCGTGGGAGAAATCCGCGGACGTTCGCAAGCCCCGTGCTGGCTTCGGGCAAAAAAAGCCACTGCCGAGCGGGCCTCATACGTCGGGGCCTAGGCAGAACAGGTGAGACCGCAGCCCCAGGCTCTGTGGTGCCGTGGAAGCGGCGGCACTGGGCGCCGAGGGCTGGCCACAGCATTCGGGGCTGGCCCCTTTGGCGTGGGAGAAATCCCCGCACGTTCGCAAGCCCCGTGCTGGCTCCGGGCAAAAAAACCGCCGCCGAGCGGGCCTCATACGTCGGGGCCTAGGCGGCACAGGTGAGACCGCAGCCCCAGGCTCTGTGGTGCCGTGGAAGCGGCGGCACTGGGCGCCGAGGGCTGGCCACAGCTTTCGGGGCTGGCCCACTTGGCGTGGGAGAAATCCCCGGACGTTTGCAAGCCCCGTGCCGGCTTCGGGCAAAAAACGCCCCCGAGCGGGCCTCATACGTCGGGGCCTAGGCGGCACAGGGGAGACCGCAGCCCCAGGCTCTGTGGTGCCGTGGAAGTGGCGGCAGTGGGCGCCGAGGGCTGGCCACAGCATTCGGGGCTGGCCCCCTTGGCGTGGGAGAAATCCCCGCACGTTCGCAAGCCCCGTGCCGGCTTCGTGCAAAAAAAGCCCCCGAGCGGGCCTCATACGTCGGGGCCTAGGCAGCACAGGGGAGACCGCAGCCCCAGGCTCTGTGGTGCCGTGCAAGTGGCGGCAGTGGGCGCCGAGGGCTGGCCACAGCTTTCGGGGCTGGCCGCTTTAGGGTGGGAGAATTCCCCGGATGTTCGCAAGCCACGTGCCAGCTCCGGGCAAAAAAAACCGCCGCCGAGCGGGCCTCATACGTCGGGGCCTAGGCGGCACAGGGGAGACCGCAGCCCCAGGCTCTGTGGTGCCGTGGAAGCGGCGGCAGTGGGCGCCAAGGGCTGGCCACAGCTTTCGGGACTGGCCCCTTTGGCGTGGGAGAAATCCCCGCACGTTCGCAAGCCCTGTGCCGGCTTCGGGCAAAAAAAACCGCCGCCGAGCGGGCCTCATACGTCGGGGCCTAGGCAGCACAGGGGAGACCGCAGCCCCAGGCTCTGTGGTGCCGTGGAAGCGGCGGCAGTGGGTGCCGAGGGCTGGCCACAGCTTTCGGGGCTGGCCCCCTTGGCGTGGGAGGAATCCCCGGACGTTCGCAAGCCCCGTGCTCGCTTCGGGCAAAAAACGCCGCCGAGTGGGCCTCATACGTCGGGACCTAGGCGGCACAGGTGAGACCGCAGCCCCAGGCTCTGTGGTGCCGTGGAAGCGGTGGCAGTGGGCGCCGAGGGCTGGCCCCAGCTTTCGGGGCTGGCCCCTTTGGCGTGGGAGAAATCCCCGGACGTTCGCAAGCCCCGTGCCGGCTTCGGGCAAAAAAAACCACTGCCGAGCGGGCCTCATACGTCGGGGCCTAGGCAGAACAGTGTAGACACCAGACCCAGGCTCTGTGGTGCCGTGGAAGCGGCAGCAGTGGGCGCCGAGGTCTGGCCACAGCTTTCGGGGCTGGCCCCTTTGGCGTGGGAGAAATCCCCGCACGTTCGCAAGCCCCGTGCTGGCTCCGGGCAAAAAAACCGCCGCCGAGCGGGCCTCATACGTCGGGGCCTAGGCGGCACAGGTGACACCGCAGCCCCAGGCTCTGTGGTGCCGTGGAAGCGGCGGCAGTGGGCGCCGAGGGCTGGCCACAGCTTTCGGGGCTGGCCCCCTTGGCGTGGGAGAAATCCCCGGACGTTTGCAAGCCCCGTGCCGGCTTCGGGCAAAAAACGCCCCCGAGCGGGCCTCATACGTCGGGGCCTAGGCAGCACAGGGGAGACCGCAGCCCCAGGCTCTCTGGTGCCGTGGAAGCGGCGGCAGTGGGCGCCGAGGGCTGGCCACAGCTTTCGGGGCTGGCCCCCTTGGCGTGGGAGTAATCCCCGCACGTTCGCAAGCCCCGTGCCGGCTTCGGGCAAAAAACGCCCCCGAGCGGGCCTCATACATCGGGGCCTAGGCGGCACAGGTGACACCGTAGCCCCAGGCTCTGTGGTGCCGTGGAAGCGGCGGCAGTGGGCGCCGAGGGCTGGCCACAGCTTTCGGGGCTGGCCGCTTTAGGGTTGGAGAAATCCCCGGACGTTCGCAAGCCCCGTGCTGGCTTCGGGCAAAAAACGCTCCCGAGCGGGCCTCATACGTCGGGGCCTAGGCGGCACAGGTAACACCGCAGCCCCAGGCTCTGTGGTGCCATGGAAGCGGCGGCAGTGGGCGCCGAGGGCTGGCCACAGCTTTCGGGGCTGGCCCCCTTGGCGTGGGAGAAATCCCCGCACATTCGCAAGCCCCGTGCCGGCTCTGGGCAAAAACCGCCGCCGAGCGGGCCTCATACGTCGGGGCCTAGGCGGCACAGGTGAGACCGCAGCCCCAGGCTCTGTGGTGCCGTGGAAGCGGCGGCAGTGCGCGCCGAGGGCTGGCCACAGCTTTCGGGGCTGGCCGCTTTAGGGTGGGAGAATTCCGCGGATGTTCGCAAGCCACGTGCCAGCTCCGGGCAAAAAAAACCGCCGCCGAGCAGGCCTCATACGTCGGGGCCTAGGCGGCACAGGGGAGACCGCAGCCCCAGGCTCTGTGGTGCCGTGGAAGCGGCGGCAGTGGGCGCCGAGGGCTGGCCACAGCTTTCGGGACTGGCCCCTTTGGCGTGGGAGAAATCCCCGGACGTTCGCAAGCCCCGTGCCGGCTCCGCGCAAAAAAACGCCGCCGAGCGGGCCTCATACGTCGGGGCCTAGGCGGCACAGGTGAGACCGCAGCCCCAGGCTCTGTGGTGCCATGGAAGCGGTGGCAGTGGGCGCCGAGGGCTGGCCACAGCTTTCGGGACTGGCCCCTTTGGCGTGGGAGAAATCCGCGGACGTTCGCAAGCCCCGTGCCGGCTTCGGGCAAAAAACGCCCCCGAGCGGGCCTCATACGTCGGGGCCTAGGCGGCACAGGTAACACCGCAGCCCCAGGCTCTGTGGTGCCGTGGAAGCTGCGGCAGTCAGCGCCGAGCGCCGGCCACACCTTTCGGGGCTGGCCCCTTTGGCGTGGGAGAAATCCCCGGACATTCGCAAGCCCCGTGCCGGCTTCGGGCAAAAAAAAAACGCCGCCGAGCGGGTCTCATACGTCGGGGCCTAGGCAGAACAGTGTAGACACCAGACACAGGCTCTCTGGTGCCGTGGAAGCGGCGGCAGTGGGCGCCGAGGGCTGGCCACAGCTTTCGGGGCTGGCCCCCTTGGCGTGGGAGAAATCCCCGGACGTTCGCAAGCCCCGTGCCGGCTTCGGGCAAAACAAACCGCCGCCAAGCGGGCCTCATACGTCGGGGTTTAAGCAGCACAGGGGAGACTGCAGCCCCAGGCTCTGTGGTGCCGTGGAAGCGGCAGCAGTGGGCGCCGAGGGCTGGCCACAGCTTTCGGGGCTGGCCCCCTTGGCGTGGGAGAAATCCCCGCACGTTTGCAAGCCCCGTGCCGGCTTCGGGCAAAAAACGCCCCCGAGCGGGCCTCATACGTCGGGGCCTAGGCGGCACAGGGGAGACCGCAGCCCCAGGCTCTCTGGTGCCGTGGAAGCGGCGGCAGTGGGCGCCGAGGGCTGGCCACAGCTTTCGGGGCTGGCCCCCTTGGCGTGGGAGAAATCCCCGCACGTTCGCAAGCCCCGTGCCGGCTCCGGGCAAAAAACGCCCCCGAGCGGGCCTCATACGTCGGGGCCTAGGCGGCACAGGTAACACCGCAGCCCCAGGCTCTGTGGTGCCGTGGAAGCTGCGGCAGTCAGCGCCGAGCGCCGGCCACACCTTTCGGGGCTGGCCCCTTTGGCGTGGGAGAAATCCCCGGACGTTCGCAAGCCCCGTGCCGGCTTCGGGCAATAAAAAACACCGCCGAGCGGGTCTCATACGTCGGGGCCTAGGCAGAACAGTGTAGTCACCAGACACAGGCTCTCTGGTGCCGTGGAAGCGGCGGCAGTGGGCGCCGAGGGCTGGCCACAGCTTTCGGGGCTGGCCCCCTTGGCGTGGGAGAAATCCCCGCACGTTCGCAAGCCCCGTGCCGGCTTCGGGCAAAAAACCCCCCCGAGCGGGCCTCATACGTCGGGGCCTAGGCGGCACAGGTGACACCGCAGCCCCAGGCTCTGTGGTGCCGTGGAAGTTGCGGCAGTGGGCGCTGAGGGCTGGCCACATCTTTCGGGGATGGCCCCCTTGGCGTGGGAGAAATCCCTGCACGTTCGCAAGCCCCGTGCCGGCTCCGGGCAAAAAAGGCCCCCGAGCGGGCCTCATACGTCGGGGCCTAGGCGCCACAGGTGACACCGCAGCCCCAGGCTCTGTGCTGCCGTGGAAGCGGCGGCAGTGGGCGCTGAGGGCTGGCCACAGCTTTCGGGGCTGGCCCCCTTGGCGTGGGAGAAATCCCCGCACGTTCGCAAGCCCCGTGCCGGCTCCGGGCAAAAAACGCCCCCGAGCGGGCCTCATACGTCGGGGCCTAGGCGGCACAGGTGACACCGCAGCCCCAGGCTCCGTGGTGCCGTGGAAGCGGCGGCAGTGGGCGCTGAGGGCCGGCCACAGCTTTCGGGGCTGGCCCCCTTGGCGTGGGAGAAATCCCCGGACGTTCGCAAGCCCCGTGCCGGCTCTGTGCAAAAAAGACCGCCCCCGAGCGGGCCTCATACGTCGGGGCCTAGGCGGCACAGGTAACACCGCAGCCCCAGGCTCCGTGGTGCCTTGGAAGCAGCGGCAGTGGGCACCGAGGGCCGGCCACAGCTCTCGGGGCTGGCCCCCTTGGCGTGGGAGAAATCCCCGGACGTTCGCAAGCCCCGTGCCGGCTTCGGGCAAAAAACGCCCCCGAGCGGGCCTCATACGTCGGGGCCTAGGCGCCACAGGTGAGACCGCAGCCCCAGGCTCTGTGGTGCCGTGGAAGCGGCGGCAGTGGGCGCCGAGGGCTGGCCACAGCTTTCGGGGCTGGCCCCCTTGGCGTGGGAGAAATCCCCGGACGTTCGCAAGCCCCGTGCCGGCTCCGGGCAAAAAACGCCCCCGAGCGGGCCTCATACGTCGGGGCCTAGGCGGCACAGGTGATACCGCAGCCCCAGGCTCCGTGTTGCCGTGGAAGCGGCGGCAGTGGGCGCCGAGGGCCGGCCACAGCTTTCGGGGCTGGCCCCCTTGGCGTGGGAGAAATCCCCGCACGTTCGCAAGCCCCGTGCCGGTTTAGGGCAAAAAACGCCCCCGAGCAGGCCTCATACGTCGGGGCCTAGGCGCCACAGGTGAGACCGCAGCCCCAGGCTCTGTGGTGCCGTGGAAGCGGCGGCAGTGGGCGCTGAGGGCTGGCCACATCTTTCGGGGCTGGCCCCCTTGGCGTGGGAGAAATCCCCACACGTTCGCAAGCCCCGTACCGGCTTCGGGCAAGAAACGCCCCCGAGCGGGCCTCATACGTCGGGGCCTATGCGGCACAGGGGAGACCGCAGCCCCAGGCTATGTGCTCCCGTGGAAGCGGCAGCAGTGGGTGCCGAGGGCCGGCCACAGCTTTCGGGGCTGGCCCCCTTGGCGTGGGAGAAATCCCCGGACGTTCGCAAGCCCCGTGCCGGCTTCGGGCAAAAAACGCCCCCGAGCGGGCCTCATACGTCGGGGCCTAGGCGGCACAGGGGAGACCGCAGCCCCAGGCTCTGTGCTCCCGTGGAAGCGGCGGCAGTGGGCGCTGAGGGCTGGCCACAACTTTCGGGGCTGGCCCCCTTGGCGTGGGAGAAATCCCCGGACGTTCGCAAGCCCCGTGCCGGCTTCGGGCAAAAAACGCCCCCGAGCGGGCCTCATACGTCGGGGCCTAGGCGGCACAGGTGACACCGCAGCCCCAGGCTCCGTGGTGCCGTGGAAGCGGCGGCAGTGGGCGCCGAGGGCTGGCCACAGCTTTCGGGGCTGGCCCCCTTGGCGTGGGAGAAATCCCCGCACGTTCGCAAGCCCCGTGCCGGCTCTGGGCAAAAAACGCCCCCGAGCGGGCCTCATACGTCGGGGCCTAGGCGCCACAGGTGACACCGCAGCCCCAGGCTCCGTGGTGCCGTGGAAGCGGCGGCAGTGGGCGCTGAGGGCCGGCCACAGCTTTCGGGGCTGGCCCCCTTGGCGTGGAGAAATCCCCGCACGTTCGCAAGCCCCGTGCCGGTTTCGGGCAAAAAACGCCCCCGAGCGGGCCTCATACGTCGGGGCCTAGGCGCCACAGGTGACACCGCAGCCCCAGGCTCCGTGGTGCCGTGGAAGCGGCGGCAGTGGGCGCCGAGGGCTGGCCACAGCTTTCGGGGCTGGCCCCCTTGGCGTGGGAGAAATCCCCGGACGTTCGCAAGCCCCGTGCCGGCTTCGGGCAAAAAACGCCCCCGAGCGGGCCTCATACGTCGGGGCCTAGGCGGCACAGGTGAGACCGCAGCCCCAGGCTATGTGCTCCCGTGGAAGCGGCAGCAGTGGGTGCCGAGGGCCGGCCACAGCTTTCGGGGCTGGCCCCCTTGGCGTGGGAGAAATCCCCGCACGTTCGCAAGCCCCGTGCCGGCTTCGGGCAAAAAACGCCCCCGAGCGGGCCTCATACGTCGGGGCCTAGGCGCCACAGGTGAGACCGCAGCCCCAGGCTCTGTGGTGCCGTGGAAGCTGCGGCAGTGGGCGCTGAGGGCTGGCCACAGCTTTCGGGGCTGGCCCCCTTGGCGTGGGAGAAATCCCCGCACGTTCGCAAGCCCCGTGCCGGCTCCGGGCAAAAAACGCCCCCGAGCGGGCCTCATACGTCGGGGCCTAGGCGGCACAGGTGACACCGCAGCCCCAGGCTCCGTGGTGCCATGGAAGTGGCGGCAGTGGGCGCTGAGGGCCGGCCACAGCTTTCGGGGCTGGCCCCCTTGGCGTGGGAGAAATCCCCGCACGTTCGCAAGCCCCGTGCCGGTTTCGGGCAAAAAACGCCCCCGAGCGGGCCTCATACGTCGGGGCCTAGGCGGCACAGGTGAGACCGCAGCCCCAGGCTATGTGCTCCCGTGGAAGCGGCAGCAGTGGGTGCCGAGGGCCGACCACAGCTTTCGGGGCTGGCCCCCTTGGCGTGGGAGAAATTCCCGGACGTTCGCAAGCCCCGTGCCGGCTTCGGGCAAAAAACGCCCCCGAGCGGGCCTCATACGTCAGGGCCTAGGCGGCACAGGTGACACCGCAGCCCCAGGCTCCGTGGTGCCTTGGAAGCGGCGGCAGTGGGCGCCGAGGGCCGGCCACAGCTTTCGGGGCTGGCCCCCTTCGCGTGGGAGAAATCCCCGGACGTTCGCAAGCCCCGTGCCGGCTCTGGGCAAAAAACGCCACCGAGCGGGCCTCATACGTCGGGGCCTAGGCGGCACAGGGGAGACCGCAGCCCCAGGCTCCGTGGTGCCTTGGAAGCTGCGGCAGTGGGCGCCGAGGGCCGGCCACAGCTTTCGGGGCTGGCCCCCTTGGCGTGGGAGAAATCCCCGCACGTTCGCAAGCCCCGTGCCGGCTTCGGGCAAAAAACGCCCCCGAGCGGGCCTCATACGTCGGGGCCTAGGCGGCACAGGTTACACCGCAGCCCCAGGCTCTGTGGTGCCGTGGAAGCGGCGGCAGTGGGCGCCGAGGGCTGGCCACAGCTTTCGGGGCTGCCCCCTTGGCGTGGGAGAAATCCCCGGAAGTTCGCAAGCCCCGTGCCGGCTTCAGGAAAAAAACGCCCCCGAGCGGGCCTCATACGTCGGGGCCTAGGCGGCACAGGGGAGACCGCATCCCCAGGCTCCGTGGTGCCATGGAAGAGGCGGCAGTGGGCGCCGAGGGCCGGCCACAGCTTTCGGGGCTGGCCCCCTTGGCGTGGGAGAAATCCCCGCACGTTCGCAAGCCCCGTGCCGGCTTCGGGCAAAAAACGCCACCGAGCGGGCCTCATACGTCGGGGCCTAGGCGGCACAGGTGACACCGCAGCCCCAGGCTCCGTGGTGCCGTGGAAGCGGCGGCAGTGGGCGCCGAGGGCCGGCCACAGCTTTCAGGGCTGGCCCCCTTGGCGTGGGAGAAATCCCCGCACGTTCGCAAGCCCCGTGCCGGCTCCGGGCAAAAAACGCCCCCGAGCGGGCCTCATACGTCGGGGCCTAGGCGGCACAAGTGACACCGCATCCCCAGGCTATGTGCTCCCATGGAAGCGGCAGCAGTGGGTGCCGAGGGCCGGCCACAGCTTTCGGGGCTGGCCCCCTTGGCGTGGGAGAAATCCCCGCACGTTCGCAAGCCCCGTGCCGGCTTTGGGCAAAAATCGCCCCCGAGCGGGCCTCATACGTCGGGGCCTAGGCGGCACAGGTGACACCGCAGCCCCAGGCTCCGTGGTGCCGTGGAAGCTGCGGCAGTGGGCGCCGAGGGCCGGCCACAGCTTTCGGGGCTGGCCCCCTTGGCGTGGGAGAAATCCCCGCACGTTCGCAAGCCCCGTGCAGGCTTCGGGCAAAAAACGCCCCCGAGCGGGCCTCATACGTCGGGGCCTAGGCGGCACAGGGGAGACCGCAGCCCCAGGCTATGTGCTCCCGTGGAAGCGGCAGCAGTGGGTGCCGAGGGCCGGCCACAGCTTTCGGGGCTGGCCCCCTTGGCGTGGGAGAAATCCCCGGACGTTCGCAAGCCCCGTGCCGGCTTCGGGCAAAAAAGGCCCCCGAGCGGGCCTCATACGTCGGGGCCTAGGCGGCACAGGGGAGACCGCAGCCCCAGGCTCTGTGCTCCCGTGGAAGCGGCGGCAGTGGGCGCTCAGGGCTGGCCACAACTTTCGGGGCTGGCCCCCTTGGCGTGGGAGAAATCCCCGCACGTTCGCAAGCCCCGTGCCGGCTTCGGGCAAAAAACGCCCCCGAGCGGGCCTCATACGTCGGGGCCTAGGCGCCACATGTGACACCGCAGCCCCAGGCTCTGTGGTGCCGTGGAAGCTGCGGCAGTGGGCGCTGAGGGCTGGCCACAGCTTTCAGGGCTGGCCCCCTTGGCGTGGGAGAAATCCCCGCACGTTCGCAAGCCCCGTGCCGGCTCCGGGCAAAAAACGCCCCCGAGCGGGCCTCATACGTCGGGGCCTAGGCGGCACAGGTGACACCGCAGCCCCAGGCTCTGTGGTGCCATGGAAGCGGCGGCAGTGGGCGCTGAGGGCCGGCCACAGCTTTCGGGGCTGGACCCCTTGGCGTGGGAGAAATCCCCGCACGTTCGCAAGCCCCGTGCCGGTTTCGGGCAAAAAACGCCCCCGAGCGGGCCTCATACGTCGGGGCCTAGGCGGCACAGGTGACACCGCAGCCCCAGGCTCCGTGGTGCCGTGGAAGCGGCGGCAGTGGGCGCTGAGGGCCGGCCACAGCTTTCGGGGCTGGCCCCCTTGGCGTGGGAGAAATCCCCGCACGTTCGCAAGCCCCGTGCCGGCTTCGGGCAAAAAACGCCACCGAGCGGGCCTCATACGTCGGGGCCTAGGCGGCACAGGTGAGACCGCAGCCCCAGGCTATGTGCTCCCGTGGAAGCGGCAGCAGTGGGTGCCGAGGGCCGGCCACAGCTTTCGGGGCTGGCCCCCTTGGCGTGGGAGAAATCCCCGGACGTTCGCAAGCCCCGTGCCGGCTTCGGGCAAAAAAGGCCCCCGAGCGGGTCTCATACGTCGGGGCCTAGGCGGCACAGGTGAGACCGCAGCCCCAGGCTCTGTGCTTCCGTGGAAGCGGCGGCAGTGGGCGCCGAGGGCTGGCCACAACTTTCGGGGCTGGCCCCCTTGGCGTGGGAGAAATCCCCGCACGTTCGCAAGCCCCGTGCCGGCTTCGGGCAAAAAACGCCCCCGAGCGGGCCTCATACGTCGGGGCCTAGGCGGCACAGGTGACACCGCAGCCCCAGGCTCTGTGGTGCCGTAGAAGCTGCGGCAGTGGGCGCTGAGGGCTGGCCACAGCTTTCGGGGCTGGCCCCCTTGGCGTGGGAGAAATCCCCGCACGTTCGCAAGCCCCGTGCCGGCTTCGGGCAAAAAACGCCCCCGAGCGGGCCTCATACGTCGGGGCCTAGGCGCCACAGGTGACACCGCAGCCCCAGGCTCTGTGGTGCCGTGGAAGCTGCGGCAGTGGGCGCTGAGGGCTGGCCACAGCTTTCGGGGCTGGCCCCCTTGGCGTGGGAGAAATCCCCGCACGTTCGCAAGCCCCGTGCCGGCTTTGGGCAAAAAACGCCCCCGAGCAGGCCTCATACGTCGGGGCCTAGGCGCCACAGGTGAGACCGCAGCCCCAGGCTCCGTGGTGCCATGGAAGAGGCGGCAGTGGGCGCTGAGGGCCGGCCACATCTTTCGGGGCTGGCCCCCTTGGCGTGGGAGAAATCCCCGCACGTTCGCAAGCCCCGTGCCGGTTTCGGGCAAAAAACGCCCCCGAGCGGGCCTCATACGTCGGGGCCTAGGCGGCACAGGTGACACCGCAGCCCCAGGCTCCGTGGTGCCGTGGAAGCGGCGGCAGTGGGCGCCGAGGGCTGGCCACAGTTTTCGGGGCTGGCCCCCTTGGCGTGGGAGAAATCCCCGCACGTTCGCAAGCCCCGTGCCGGCTTCGGGCAAAAAACGCCCCCGAGCAGGCCTCATACGTCGGGGCCTAGGCGCCACAGGTGAGACCGCAGCCCCAGGCTATGTGCTCCCGTGGAAGCGGCGGCAGTGGGCGCTGAGGGCTGGCCACATCTTTCGGGGCTGGCCCCCTTGGCGTGGGAGAAATCCCCGCACGTTCGCAAGCCCCGTGCCGGCTCCGGGCAAAAAACGCCCCCGAGCGGGCCTCATACGTCGGGGCCTAGGCGGCACAGGTGACACCGCAGCCCCAGGCTCCGTGGTGCCATGGAAGCGGCGGCAGTGGGCGCTGAGGGCTGGCCACAGCTTTCGGGGCTGGCCCCCTTGGCGTGGGAGAAATCCCCGCACGTTCGCAAGCCCCGTACCGGCTTCGGGCAAAAAACGCCACCGAGCGGGCCTCATACGTCGGGGCCTAGGCGGCACAGGTGACACCGCAGCCCCAGGCTCTGTGCTGCCGTGGAAGCGGCGGCAGTGGGCGCTGAGGGCTGGCCACAGCTTTCGGGGCTGGCCCCCTTGGCGTGGGAGAAATCCCCGGACGTTCGCAAGCCCCGTGCCGGCTTCGGGCAAAAAAGGCCCCCGAGGGGGCCTCATACGTCGGGGCCTAGGCGGCACAGGGGAGACCGCAGCCCCAGGCTCTGTGCTCCCGTGGAAGCGGCAGCAGTGGGCGCTCAGGGCTGGCCACAACTTTCGGGGCTGGCCCCCTTGGCGTGGGAGAAATCCCCGCACGTTCGCAAGCCCCGTGCCGGCTCCGGGCAAAAAACGCCCCCGAGCGGGCCTCATACGTCGGGGCCTAGGCGGCACAGGTGACACCGCAGCCCCAGGCTCCGTGGTGCCATGGAAGCGGCGGCAGTGGGCGCTGAGGGCCGGCCACAGCTTTCGGGGCTGGCCCCCTTGGCGTGGGAGAAATCCCCGCACGTTCGCAAGCCCCGTGCCGGCTTCGGGCAAAAAACGCCCCCGAGCGGGCCTCATACGTCGGGGCCTAGGCGGCACAGGTGACACCGCAGCCCCAGGCTCTGTGGTGCCGTGGAAGTTGCGGCAGTGGGTGCCGAGGGCCGACCACAGCTTTCGGGGCAGGCCCCCTTGGCGTGGGAGAAATCCCCGGACGTTCGCAAGCCCCGTGCCGGCTTCGGGCAAAAAACGCCCCCGAGCGGGCCTCATACGTCGGGGCCTAGGCGGCACAGGTGACACCGCAGCCCCAGGCTCCGTGGTTCTGTGGAAGCTGCGGCAGTGGGCGCCGAGGGCTGGCCACAGCTTTCGGGGCTGGCCCCCTTGGCGTGGGAGAAATCCCCGCACGTTCGCAAGCCCCGTGCCGGCTTCGGGCAAAAAATTCCACCGAGAGGGCCTCATACGTCGGGGCCTAGGCGGCACAGGTGACACCGCAGCCCCAGGCTCTGTGGTGCCGTGGAAGCGGCGGCAGTGGGCGCCGAGGGCTGGCCACAGCTTTCGGGGCTGGCCCCCTTGGCGTGGGAGAAATCCCCGCACGTTCGCAAGCCCTGTGCCGGATTCGGGAAAAAACCCCCCGAGCGGGCCTCATACGTCGGGGCCTAGGCGGCACAGGGGAGACCGCAGCCCCAGGCTCCGTGGTGCCATGGAAGCGGCGGCAGTGGGCGCCGAGGGCCGGCCACAGCTTTCGGGGCGGGCCCCCTTGGCGTGGGAGAAATCCCCGGACGTTCGCAAGCCCCGTGTCGGCTTCGGGCAAAAAACGCCCCCGAGCAGGCCTCATACGTCGGGGCCTAGGCGCCACAGGTGAGACCGCAGCCCCAGGCTATGTGCTCCCGTGGAAGCGGCGGCAGTGGGCGCTGAGGGCTGGCCACATCTTTCGGGGCTGGCCCCCTTGGCGTGGGAGAAATCCCCGCACGTTCGCAAGCCCCGTGCCGGCTTCGGGCAAAAAACGCCCCCGAGCGGGCCTCATACGTCGGGGCCTAGGCGCCACAGGTGACACCGCAGCCCCAGGCTCCGTGGTGCCATGGAAGCGGCGGCAGTGGGCGCTGAGGGCCGGCCACAGCTTTCGGGGCTGGCCCCCTTGGCGTGGGAGAAATCCCCGCACGTTCGCAAGCCCCGTACCGGCTTCGGGCAAAAAACGCCACCGAGCGGGCCTCATACGTCGGGGCCTATGCGGCACAGGTGACACCGCAGCCCCAGGCTATGTGCTCCCGTGGAAGCGGCAGCAGTGGGCGCCGAGGGCCGGCCACAGCTTTCGGGGCTGGCCCCCTTGGCGTGGGAGAAATCCCCGCACGTTCGCAAGCCCCGTGCCGGCTTCGGGCAAAAAACGCCCCCGAGCGGGCCTCATACGTCGGGGCCTAGGCGCCACAGGTGACACCGCAGCCCCAGGCTCTGTGGTGCCGTGGAAGCTGCGGCAGTGGGCGCTGAGGGCTGGCCACAGCTTTCGGGGCTGGCCCCCTTGGCGTGGGAGAAATCCCCGCACGTTCGCAAGCCCCGTGCCGGCTTCGGGCAAAAAACGCCCCCGAGCGGGCCTCATACGTCGGGGCCTAGGCGCCACAGGTGACACCGCAGCCCCAGGCTCTGTGGTGCCGTGGAAGCTGCGGCAGTGGGCGCTGAGGGCTGGCCACAGCTTTCGGGGCTGGCCCCCTTGGCGTGGGAGAAATCCCCGGACGTTCGCAAGCCCCGTGCCGGCTTTGGGCAAAAAACGCCCCCGAGCAGGCCTCATACGTCGGGGCCTAGGCGCCACAGGTGAGACCGCAGCCCCAGGCTCCGTGGTGCCATGGAAGAGGCGGCAGTGGGCGCTGAGGGCCGGCCACATCTTTCGGGGCTGGCCCCCTTGGCGTGGGAGAAATCCCCGCACGTTCGCAAGCCCCGTGCCGGTTTCGGGCAAAAAACGCCCCCGAGCGGGCCTCATACGTCGGGGCCTAGGCGGCACAGGTGACACCGCAGCCCCAGGCTCCGTGGTGCCGTGGAAGCGGCGGCAGTGGGCGCCGAGGGCTGGCCACAGCTTTCGGGGCTGGCCCCCTTGGCGTGGGAGAAATCCCCGCACGTTCGCAAGCCCCGTGCCGGCTTCGGGCAAAAAACGCCCCCGAGCAGGCCTCATACGTCGGGGCCTAGGCGCCACAGGTGAGACCGCAGCCCCAGGCTCTGTGGTGCCGTGGAAGCGGCGGCAGTGGGCGCTGAGGGCCGGCCACATCTTTCGGGGCTGGCCCCATTGGCGTGGGAGAAATCCCCGCACGTTCGCAAGCCCCGTGCCGGCTCCGGGCAAAAAACGCCCCCGAGCGGGCCTCATACGTCGGGGCCTAGGCGGCACAGGTGACACCGCAGCCCCAGGCTCTGTGGTGCCATGGAAGCGGCGGCAGTGGGCGCTGAGGGCCGGCCACAGCTTTCGGGGCTGGCCCCCTTGGCGTGGGAGAAATCCCTGGACGTTCGCAAGCCCCGTGCCGGCTTCGGGCAAAAAACGCCACCGAGCGGGCCTCATACGTCGGGGCCTAGGCGGCACAGGTGAGACTGAAGCCCCAGGCTCTGTGCTCCCGTGGAAGCGGCAGCAGTGGGTGCCGAGGGCCGGCCACAGCTTTCGGGGCTGGCCCCCTTGGCGTGGGAGAAATCCCCGGACGTTCGCAAGCCCCGTGCCGGCTTCGGGCAAAAAAGGCCCCCGAGCGGGCCTCATACGTCGGGGCCTAGGCGGCACAAGGGAGACCGCAGCCCCAGGCTCTGTGCTCCCGTGGAAGCGGCGGCAGTGGGCGCTCAGGGCTGGCCACAACTTTCGGGGCTGGCCCCCTTGGCGTGGGAGAAATCCCCGCACGTTCGCAAGCCCCGTGCCGGCTTCGGGCAAAAAACCCCCCCGAGCGGGCCTCATACGTCGGGGCCTAGGCGGCACAGGTGACACCGCAGCCCCAGGCTCTGTGGTGCCGTGGAAGTTGCGGCAGTGGGCGCTGAGGGCTGGCCACATCTTTCGGGGATGGCCCCCTTGGCGTGGGAGAAATCCCTGCACGTTCGCAAGCCCCGTGCCGGCTCCGGGCAAAAAAGGCCCCCGAGCGGGCCTCATACGTCGGGGCCTAGGCGCCACAGGTGACACCGCAGCCCCAGGCTCTGTGCTGCCGTGGAAGCGGCGGCAGTGGGCGCTGAGGGCCGGCCACAGCTTTCGGGGCTGGCCCCCTTGGCGTGGGAGAAATCCCCGCACGTTCGCAAGCCCCGTGCCGGCTCCGGGCAAAAAACGCCCCCGAGCGGGCCTCATACGTCGGGGCCTAGGCGGCACAGGTGACACCGCAGCCCCAGGCTCCGTGGTGCCGTGGAAGCGGCGGCAGTGGGCGCTGAGGGCCGGCCACAGCTTTCGGGGCTGGCCCCCTTGGCGTGGGAGAAATCCCCGGACGTTCGCAAGCCCCGTGCCGGCTCTGTGCAAAAAAGACCGCCCCCGAGCGGGCCTCATACGTCGGGGCCTAGGCGGCACAGGTAACACCGCAGCCCCAGGCTCCGTGGTGCCTTGGAAGCAGCGGCAGTGGGCACCGAGGGCCGGCCACAGCTCTCGGGGCTGGCCCCCTTGGCGTGGGAGAAATCCCCGGACGTTCGCAAGCCCCGTGCCGGCTTCGGGCAAAAAACGCCCCCGAGCGGGCCTCATACGTCGGGGCCTAGGCGCCACAGGTGAGACCGCAGCCCCAGGCTCTGTGGTGCCGTGGAAGCGGCGGCAGTGGGCGCCGAGGGCTGGCCACAGCTTTCGGGGCTGGCCCCCTTGGCGTGGGAGAAATCCCCGGACGTTCGCAAGCCCCGTGCCGGCTTCGGGCAATAAAAAACACCGCCGAGCGGGTCTCATACGTCGGGGCCTAGGCAGAACAGTGTAGACACCAGACACAGGCTCTCTGGTGCCGTGGAAGCGGCGGCAGTGGGCGCCGAGGGCTGGCCACAGCTTTCGGGGCTGGCCCCCTTGGCGTGGGAGAAATCCCCGCACGTTCGCAAGCCCCGTGCCGGCTCCGGGCAAAAAACCCCCCCGAGCGGGCCTCATACGTCGGGGCCTAGGCGGCACAGGTGACACCGCAGCCCCAGGCTCTGTGGTGCCGTGGAAGTTGCGGCAGTGGGCGCTGAGGGCTGGCCACATCTTTCGGGGATGGCCCCCTTGGCGTGGGAGAAATCCCTGCACGTTCGCAAGCCCCGTGCCGGCTCCGGGCAAAAAAGGCCCCCGAGCGGGCCTCATACGTCGGGGCCTAGGCGCCACAGGTGACACCGCAGCCCCAGGCTCTGTGGTGCCGTGGAAGCGGCGGCAGTGGGCGCTGAGGGCTGGCCACAGCTTTCGGGGCTGGCCCCCTTGGCGTGGGAGAAATCCCCGCACGTTCGCAAGCCCCGTGCCGGCTCCGGGCAAAAAACGCCCCCGAGCGGGCCTCATACGTCGGGGCCTAGGCGGCACAGGTGACACCGCAGCCCCAGGCTCCGTGGTGCCGTGGAAGCGGCGGCAGTGGGCGCTGAGGGCCGGCCACAGCTTTCGGGGCTGGCCCCCTTGGCGTGGGAGAAATCCCCGGACGTTCGCAAGCCCCGTGCCGGCTCTGTGCAAAAAAGACCGCCCCCGAGCGGGCCTCATACGTCGGGGCCTAGGCGGCACAGGTAACACCGCAGCCCCAGGCTCCGTGGTGCCTTGGAAGCAGCGGCAGTGGGCACCGAGGGCCGGCCACAGCTCTCGGGGCTGGCCCCCTTGGCGTGGGAGAAATCCCCGGACGTTCGCAAGCCCCGTGCCGGTTTAGGGCAAAAAACGCCCCCGAGCAGGCCTCATACGTCGGGGCCTAGGCGCCACAGGTGAGACCGCAGCCCCAGGCTCTGTGGTGCCGTGGAAGCGGCGGCAGTGGGCGCTGAGGGCTGGCCACATCTTTCGGGGCTGGCCCCCTTGGCGTGGGAGAAATCCCCACACGTTCGCAAGCCCCGTACCGGCTTCGGGCAAGAAACGCCCCCGAGCGGGCCTCATACGTCGGGGCCTATGCGGCACAGGGGAGACCGCAGCCCCAGGCTATGTGCTCCCGTGGAAGCGGCAGCAGTGGGTGCCGAGGGCCGGCCACAGCTTTCGGGGCTGGCCCCCTTGGCGTGGGAGAAATCCCCGGACGTTCGCAAGCCCCGTGCCGGCTTCGGGCAAAAAACGCCCCCGAGCGGGCCTCATACGTCGGGGCCTAGGCGGCACAGGGGAGACCGCAGCCCCAGGCTCTGTGCTCCCGTGGAAGCGGCGGAAGTGGGCGCTGAGGGCTGGCCACAACTTTCGGGGCTGGCCCCCTTGGCGTGGGAGAAATCCCCGGACGTTCGCAAGCCCCGTGCCGGCTTCGGGCAAAAAACGCCCCCGAGCGGGCCTCATACGTCGGGGCCTAGGCGGCACAGGTGACACCGCAGCCCCAGGCTCCGTGGTGCCGTGGAAGCGGCGGCAGTGGGCGCCGAGGGCTGGCCACAGCTTTCGGGGCTGGCCCCCTTGGCGTGGGAGAAATCCCCGCACGTTCGCAAGCCCCGTGCCGGTTTAGGGCAAAAAACGCCCCCGAGCGGGCCTCATACGTCGGGGCCTAGGCGCCACAGGTGACACCGCAGCCCCAGGCTCCGTGGTGCCGTGGAAGCGGCGGCAGTGGGCGCTGAGGCCCGGCCACAGCTTTCGGGGCTGGCCCCCTTGGCGTGGAGAAATCCCCGCACGTTCGCAAGCCCCGTGCCGGCTTCGGGCAAAAAAGGCCCCCGAGCGGGCCTCATACGTCGGGGCCTAGGCGGCACAGGTGAGACCGCAGCCCCAGGCTCTGTGCTCCCGTGGAAGCGGCGGCAGTGGGTGCTCAGGGCTGGCCACAACTTTCGGGGCTGGCCCCCTTGGCGTGGGAGAAATCCCCGCACGTTCGCAAGCCCCGTGCCGGCTTCGGGCAAAAAACGCCCCCGAGCGGGCCTCATACGTCGGGGCCTAGGCGCCACAGGTGACACCGCAGCCCGAGGCTCTGTGGTGCCGTGGAAGCTGCGGCAGTGGGCGCTGAGGGCTGGCCACAGCTTTCGGGGCTGGCCCCCTTGGCGTGGGAGAAATCCCCGCACGTTCGCAAGCCCCGTGCCGGCTCCGGGCAAAAAACGCCCCCGAGCGGGCCTCATACGTCGGGGCCTAGGCGGCACAGGTGACACCGCAGCCCCAGGCTCCGTGGTGCCATGGAAGCGGCGGCAGTGGGCGCTGAGGGCTGGCCACAGCTTTCGGGGCTGGCCCCCTTGGCGTGGGAGAAATCCCCGCACGTTCGCAAGCCCCGTGCCGGCTTCGGGCAAAAAACGCCCCCGAGCGGGCCTCATACGTCGGGGCCTAGGCGGCACAGGCGAGACCGCAGCCCCAGGCTCCGTGGTACCGTGGAAGCGGCGGCAGTGGGCGCCGAGGGCTGGCCACAGCTTTCGGGACTGGCCCCCTTGGCGTGGGAGAAATCCCCGCACATTCGCAAGCCCCGTGCCGGCTTCGGGCAAAAAACGCCCCCGAGCAGGCCTCATACGTCGGGGCCTAGGCGCCACAGGTGAGACCGCAGCCCCAGGCTCTGTGGTGCCGTGGAAGCGGCGGCAGTGGGCGCTGAGGGCCGGCCACATCTTTCGGGGCTGGCCCCATTGGCGTGGGAGAAATCCCCGCACGTTCGCAAGCCCCGTGCCGGCTCCGGGCAAAAAACGCCCCCGAGCGGGCCTCATACGTCGGGGCCTAGGCGGCACAGGTGACACCGCAGCCCCAGGCTCTGTGGTGCCATGGAAGCGGCGGCAGTGGGCGCTGAGGGCCGGCCACAGCTTTCGGGGCTGGCCCCCTTGGCGTGGGAGAAATCCCTGGACGTTCGCAAGCCCCGTACCGGCTTCGGGCAAAAAACGCCACCGAGCGGGCCTCATACGTCGGGGCCTAGGCGGCACAGGTGAGACTGAAGCCCCAGGCTCTGTGCTCCCGTGGAAGCGGCAGCAGTGGGTGCCGAGGGCCGGCCACAGCTTTCGGGGCTGGCCCCCTTGGCGTGGGAGAAATCCCCGGACGTTCGCAAGCCCCGTGCCGGCTTCGGGCAAAAAAGGCCCCCGAGCGGGCCTCATACGTCGGGGCCTAGGCGGCACAAGGGAGACCGCAGCCCCAGGCTCTGTGCTCCCGTGGAAGCGGCGGCAGTGGGCGCTCAGGGCTGGCCACAACTTTCGGGGCTGGCCCCCTTGGCGTGGGAGAAATCCCCGCACGTTCGCAAGCCCCGTGCCGGCTTCGGGCAAAAAACCCCCCCGAGCGGGCCTCATACGTCGGGGCCTAGGCGGCACAGGTGACACCGCAGCCCCAGGCTCTGTGGTGCCGTGGAAGTTGCGGCAGTGGGCGCTGAGGGCTGGCCACATCTTTCGGGGATGGCCCCCTTGGCGTGGGAGAAATCCCTGCACGTTCGCAAGCCCCGTGCCGGCTCCGGGCAAAAAAGGCCCCCGAGCGGGCCTCATACATCGGGGCCTAGGCGCCACAGGTGACACCGCAGCCCCAGGCTCTGTGCTGCCGTGGAAGCGGCGGCAGTGGGCGCTGAGGGCCGGCCACAGCTTTCGGGGCTGGCCCCCTTGGCGTGGGAGAAATCCCCGCACGTTCGCAAGCCCCGTGCCGGCTCCGGGCAAAAAACGCCCCCGAGCGGGCCTCATACGTCGGGGCCTAGGCGGCACAGGTGACACCGCAGCCCCAGGCTCCGTGGTGCCGTGGAAGCGGCGGCAGTGGGCGCTGAGGGCCGGCCACAGCTTTCGGGGCTGGCCCCCTTGGCGTGGGAGAAATCCCCGGACGTTCGCAAGCCCCGTGCCGGCTCTGTGCAAAAAAGACCGCCCCCGAGCGGGCCTCATACGTCGGGGCCTAGGCGGCACAGGTAACACCGCAGCCCCAGGCTCCGTGGTGCCTTGGAAGCAGCGGCAGTGGGCACCGAGGGCCGGCCACAGCTCTCGGGGCTGGCCCCCTTGGCGTGGGAGAAATCCCCGGACGTTCGCAAGCCCCGTGCCGGCTTCGGGCAAAAAACGCCCCCGAGCGGGCCTCATACGTCGGGGCCTAGGCGCCACAGGTGAGACCGCAGCCCCAGGCTCTGTGGTGCCGTGGAAGCGGCGGCAGTGGGCGCCGAGGGCTGGCCACAGCTTTCGGGGCTGGCCCCCTTGGCGTGGGAGAAATCCCCGGACGTTCGCAAGCCCCGTGCCGGCTTCGGGCAATAAAAAACACCGCCGAGCGGGTCTCATACGTCGGGGCCTAGGCAGAACAGTGTAGACACCAGACACAGGCTCTCTGGTGCCGTGGAAGCGGCGGCAGTGGGCGCCGAGGGCTGGCCACAGCTTTCGGGGCTGGCCCCCTTGGCGTGGGAGAAATCCCCGCACGTTCGCAAGCCCCGTGCCGGCTCCGGGCAAAAAACCCCCCCGAGCGGGCCTCATACGTCGGGGCCTAGGCGGCACAGGTGACACCGCAGCCCCAGGCTCTGTGGTGCCGTGGAAGTTGCGGCAGTGGGCGCTGAGGGCTGGCCACATCTTTCGGGGATGGCCCCCTTGGCGTGGGAGAAATCCCTGCACGTTCGCAAGCCCCGTGCCGGCTCCGGGCAAAAAAGGCCCCCGAGCGGGCCTCATACGTCGGGGCCTAGGCGCCACAGGTGACACCGCAGCCCCAGGCTCTGTGGTGCCGTGGAAGCGGCGGCAGTGGGCGCTGAGGGCTGGCCACAGCTTTCGGGGCTGGCCCCCTTGGCGTGGGAGAAATCCCCGCACGTTCGCAAGCCCCGTGCCGGCTCCGGGCAAAAAACGCCCCCGAGCGGGCCTCATACGTCGGGGCCTAGGCGGCACAGGTGACACCGCAGCCCCAGGCTCCGTGGTGCCGTGGAAGCGGCGGCAGTGGGCGCTGAGGGCCGGCCACAGCTTTCGGGGCTGGCCCCCTTGGCGTGGGAGAAATCCCCGGACGTTCGCAAGCCCCGTGCCGGCTCTGTGCAAAAAAGACCGCCCCCGAGCGGGCCTCATACGTCGGGGCCTAGGCGGCACAGGTAACACCGCAGCCCCAGGCTCCGTGGTGCCTTGGAAGCAGCGGCAGTGGGCACCGAGGGCCGGCCACAGCTCTCGGGGCTGGCCCCCTTGGCGTGGGAGAAATCCCCGGACGTTCGCAAGCCCCGTGCCGGCTTCGGGCAAAAAACGCCCCCGAGCGGGCCTCATACGTCGGGGCCTAGGCGCCACAGGTGAGACCGCAGCCCCAGGCTCTGTGGTGCCGTGGAAGCGGCGGCAGTGGGCGCCGAGGGCTGGCCACAGCTTTCGGGGCTGGCCCCCTTGGCGTGGGAGAAATCCCCGGACGTTCGCAAGCCCCGTGCCGGCTCCGGGCAAAAAACGCCCCCGAGCGGGCCTCATACGTCGGGGCCTAGGCGGCACAGGTGATACCGCAGCCCCAGGCTCCGTGTTGCCGTGGAAGCGGCGGCAGTGGGCGCCGAGGGCCGGCCACAGCTTTCGGGGCTGGCCCCCTTGGCGTGGGAGAAATCCCCGCACGTTCGCAAGCCCCGTGCCGGTTTAGGGCAAAAAACGCCCCCGAGCAGGCCTCATACGTCGGGGCCTAGGCGCCACAGGTGAGACCGCAGCCCCAGGCTCTGTGGTGCCGTGGAAGCGGCGGCAGTGGGCGCTGAGGGCTGGCCACATCTTTCGGGGCTGGCCCCCTTGGCGTGGGAGAAATCCCCACACGTTCGCAAGCCCCGTACCGGCTTCGGGCAAGAAACGCCCCCGAGCGGGCCTCATACGTCGGGGCCTATGCGGCACAGGGGAGACCGCAGCCCCAGGCTATGTGCTCCCGTGGAAGCGGCAGCAGTGGGCGCCGAGGGCCGGCCACAGCTTTCGGGGCTGGCCCCCTTGGCGTGGGAGAAATCCCCGGACGTTCGCAAGCCCCGTGCCGGCTTCGGGCAAAAAACGCCCCCGAGCGGGCCTCATACGTCGGGGCCTAGGCGGCACAGGGGAGACCGCAGCCCCAGGCTCTGTGCTCCCGTGGAAGCGGCGGCAGTGGGCGCTGAGGGCTGGCCACAACTTTCGGGGCTGGCCCCCTTGGCGTGGGAGAAATCCCCGGACGTTCGCAAGCCCCGTGCCGGCTTCGGGCAAAAAACGCCCCCGAGCGGGCCTCATACGTCGGGGCCTAGGCGGCACAGGTGACACCGCAGCCCCAGGCTCCGTGGTGCCGTGGAAGCGGCGGCAGTGGGCGCCGAGGGCTGGCCACAGCTTTCGGGGCTGGCCCCCTTGGCGTGGGAGAAATCCCCGCACGTTCGCAAGCCCCGTGCCGGTTTAGGGCAAAAAACGCCCCCGAGCGGGCCTCATACGTCGGGGCCTAGGCGCCACAGGTGACACCGCAGCCCCAGGCTCCGTGGTGCCGTGGAAGCGGCGGCAGTGGGCGCTGAGGGCCGGCCCCAGCTTTCGGGGCTGGCCCCCTTGGCGTGGAGAAATCCCCGCACGTTCGCAAGCCCCGTGCCGGTTTCGGGCAAAAAACGCCCCCGAGCGGGCCTCATACGTCGGGGCCTAGGCGCCACAGGTGACACCGCAGCCCCAGGCTCCGTGGTGCCGTGGAAGCGGCGGCAGTGGGCGCCGAGGGCTGGCCACAGCTTTCGGGGCTGGCCCCCTTGGCGTGGGAGAAATCCCCGGACGTTCGCAAGCCCCGTGCCGGCTTCGGGCAAAAAACGCCCCCGAGCGGGCCTCATACGTCGGGGCCTAGGCGGCACAGGTGAGACCGCAGCCCCAGGCTATGTGCTCCCGTGGAAGCGGCAGCAGTGGGTGCCGAGGGCCGGCCACAGCTTTCGGGGCTGGCCCCCTTGGCGTGGGAGAAATCCCCGCACGTTCGCAAGCCCCGTGCCGGCTTCGGGCAAAAAACGCCCCCGAGCAGGCCTCATACGTCGGGGCCTAGGCGCCACAGGTGAGACCGCAGCCCCAGGCTCTGTGGTGCCGTGGAAGCTGCGGCAGTGGGCGCTGAGGGCTGGCCACAGCTTTCGGGGCTGGCCCCCTTGGCGTGGGAGAAATCCCCGCACGTTCGCAAGCCCCGTGCTGGCTCCGGGCAAAAAACGCCCCCGAGCGGGCCTCATACGTCGGGGCCTAGGCGGCACAGGTGACACCGCAGCCCCAGGCTCCGTGGTGCCATGGAAGTGGCGGCAGTGGGCGCTGAGGGCCGGCCACAGCTTTCGGGGCTGGCCCCCTTGGCGTGGGAGAAATCCCCGGACGTTCGCAAGCCCCGTGCCGGTTTCGGGCAAAAAACGCCCCCGAGCGGGCCTCATACGTCGGGGCCTAGGCGGCACAGGTGACACCGCAGCCCCAGGCTCCGTGGTGCCGTGGAAGCGGCGGCAGTGGGCGCCGAGGGCTGGCCACAGCTTTCGGGGCTGGCCCCCTTGGCGTGGGAGAAATCCCCGGACGTTCGCAAGCCCCGTGCCGGCTTCGGGCAAAAAACGCCCCCGAGCGGGCCTCATACGTCGGGGCCTAGGCGGCACAGGTGAGACCGCAGCCCCAGGCTATGTGCTCCCGTGGAAGCGGCAGCAGTGGGTGCCGAGGGCCGACCACAGCTTTCGGGGCTGGCCCCCTTGGCGTGGGAGAAATCCCCGGACGTTCGCAAGCCCCGTGCCGGCTTCGGGCAAAAAACGCCCCCGAGCGGGCCTCATACGTCAGGGCCTAGGCGGCACAGGTGACACCGCAGCCCCAGGCTCCGTGGTGCCTTGGAAGCGGCGGCAGTGGGCGCCGAGGGCCGGCCACAGCTTTCGGGGCTGGCCCCCTTCGCGTGGGAGAAATCCCCGGACGTTCGCAAGCCCCGTGCCGGCTCTGGGCAAAAAACGCCACCGAGCGGGCCTCATACGTCGGTGCCTAGGCGGCACAGGGGAGACCGCAGCCCCAGGCTCCGTGGTGCCTTGGAAGCTGCGGCAGTGGGCGCCGAGGGCCGGCCACAGCTTTCGGGGCTGGCCCCCTTGGCGTGGGAGAAATCCCCGCACGTTCGCAAGCCCCGTGCCGGCTTCGGGCAAAAAACGCCCCCGAGCGGGCCTCATACGTCGGGGCCTAGGCGGCACAGGTTACACCGCAGCCCCAGGCTCTGTGGTGCCGTGGAAGCGGCGGCAGTGGGCGCCGAGGGCTGGCCACAGCTTTCGGGGCTGCCCCCTTGGCGTGGGAGAAATCCCCGGAAGTTCGCAAGCCCCGTGCCGGCTTCAGGAAAAAAAACGCCCCCGAGCGGGCCTCATACGTCGGGGCCTAGGCGGCACAGGGGAGACCGCAGCCCCAGGCTCCGTGGTGCCATGGAAGAGGCGGCAGTGGGCGCCGAGGGCCGGCCACAGCTTTCGGGGCTGGCCCCCTTGGCGTGGGAGAAATCCCCGGACGTTCGCAAGCCCCGTGCCGGCTTCGGGCAAAAAACGCCACCGAGCGGGCCTCATACGTCGGGGCCTAGGCGGCACAGGTGACACCGCAGCCCCAGGCTCCGTGGTGCCGTGGAAGCGGCGGCAGTGGGCGCCGAGGGCCGGCCACAGCTTTCAGGGCTGGCCCCCTTGGCGTGGGAGAAATCCCCGCACGTTCGCAAGCCCCGTGCCGGCTCCGGGCAAAAAACGCCCCCGAGCGGGCCTCATACGTCGGGGCCTAGGCGGCACAGGTGACACCGCATCCCCAGGCTATGTGCTCCCATGGAAGCGGCAGCAGTGGGTGCCGAGGGCCGGCCACAGCTTTCGGGGCTGGCCCCCTTGGCGTGGGAGAAATCCCCGCACGTTCGCAAGCCCCGTGCCGGCTTCGGGCAAAAAACGCCCCCGAGCGGGCCTCATACGTCGGGGCCTAGGCGGCACAGGCGAGACCGCAGCCCCAGGCTCCGTGGTACCGTGGAAGCGGCGGCAGTGGGCGCCGAGGGCTGGCCACAGCTTTCGGGACTGGCCCCCTTGGCGTGGGAGAAATCCCCGCACATTCGCAAGCCCCGTGCCGGCTTCGGGCAAAAAACGCCCCCGAGCAGGCCTCATACGTCGGGGCCTAGGCGCCACAGGTGAGACCGCAGCCCCAGGCTCTGTGGTGCCGTGGAAGCGGCGGCAGTGGGCGCTGAGGGCCGGCCACATCTTTCGGGGCTGGCCCCATTGGCGTGGGAGAAATCCCCGCACGTTCGCAAGCCCCGTGCCGGCTCCGGGCAAAAAACGCCCCCGAGCGGGCCTCATACGTCGGGGCCTAGGCGGCACAGGTGACACCGCAGCCCCAGGCTCTGTGGTGCCATGGAAGCGGCGGCAGTGGGCGCTGAGGGCCGGCCACAGCTTTCGGGGCTGGCCCCCTTGGCGTGGGAGAAATCCCTGGACGTTCGCAAGCCCCGTACCGGCTTCGGGCAAAAAACGCCACCGAGCGGGCCTCATACGTCGGGGCCTAGGCGGCACAGGTGAGACTGAAGCCCCAGGCTCTGTGCTCCCGTGGAAGCGGCAGCAGTGGGTGCCGAGGGCCGGCCACAGCTTTCGGGGCTGGCCCCCTTGGCGTGGGAGAAATCCCCGGACGTTCGCAAGCCCCGTGCCGGCTTCGGGCAAAAAAGGCCCCCGAGCGGGCCTCATACGTCGGGGCCTAGGCGGCACAAGGGAGACCGCAGCCCCAGGCTCTGTGCTCCCGTGGAAGCGGCGGCAGTGGGCGCTCAGGGCTGGCCACAACTTTCGGGGCTGGCCCCCTTGGCGTGGGAGAAATCCCCGCACGTTCGCAAGCCCCGTGCCGGCTTCGGGCAAAAAACCCCCCCGAGCGGGCCTCATACGTCGGGGCCTAGGCGGCACAGGTGACACCGCAGCCCCAGGCTCTGTGGTGCCGTGGAGGTTGCGGCAGTGGGCGCTGAGGGCTGGCCACATCTTTCGGGGATGGCCCCCTTGGCGTGGGAGAAATCCCTGCACGTTCGCAAGCCCCGTGCCGGCTCCGGGCAAAAAAGGCCCCCGAGCGGGCCTCATACGTCGGGGCCTAGGCGCCACAGGTGACACCGCAGCCCCAGGCTCTGTGGTGCCGTGGAAGCGGCGGCAGTGGGCGCTGAGGGCTGGCCACAGCTTTCGGGGCTGGCCCCCTTGGCGTGGGAGAAATCCCCGCACGTTCGCAAGCCCCGTGCCGGCTCCGGGCAAAAAACGCCCCCGAGCGGGCCTCATACGTCGGGGCCTAGGCGGCACAGGTGACACCGCAGCCCCAGGCTCCGTGGTGCCGTGGAAGCGGCGGCAGTGGGCGCTGAGGGCCGGCCACAGCTTTCGGGGCTGGCCCCCTTGGCGTGGGAGAAATCCCCGGACGTTCGCAAGCCCCGTGCCGGCTCTGTGCAAAAAAGACCGCCCCCGAGCGGGCCTCATACGTCGGGGCCTAGGCGGCACAGGTAACACCGCAGCCCCAGGCTCCGTGGTGCCTTGGAAGCAGCGGCAGTGGGCACCGAGGGCCGGCCACAGCTCTCGGGGCTGGCCCCCTTGGCGTGGGAGAAATCCCCGGACGTTCGCAAGCCCCGTGCCGGCTTCGGGCAAAAAACGCCCCCGAGCGGGCCTCATACGTCGGGGCCTAGGCGCCACAGGTGAGACCGCAGCCCCAGGCTCTGTGGTGCCGTGGAAGCGGCGGCAGTGGGCGCCGAGGGCTGGCCACAGCTTTCGGGGCTGGCCCCCTTGGCGTGGGAGAAATCCCCGGACGTTCGCAAGCCCCGTGCCGGCTCCGGGCAAAAAACGCCCCCGAGCGGGCCTCATACGTCGGGGCCTAGGCGGCACAGGTGATACCGCAGCCCCAGGCTCCGTGTTGCCGTGGAAGCGGCGGCAGTGGGCGCCGAGGGCCGGCCACAGCTTTCGGGGCTGGCCCCCTTGGCGTGGGAGAAATCCCCGCACGTTCGCAAGCCCCGTGCCGGTTTAGGGCAAAAAACGCCCCCGAGCAGGCCTCATACGTCGGGGCCTAGGCGCCACAGGTGAGACCGCAGCCCCAGGCTCTGTGGTGCCGTGGAAGCGGCGGCAGTGGGCGCTGAGGGCTGGCCACATCTTTCGGGGCTGGCCCCCTTGGCGTGGGAGAAATCCCCACACGTTCGCAAGCCCCGTACCGGCTTCGGGCAAGAAACGCCCCCGAGCGGGCCTCATACGTCGGGGCCTATGCGGCACAGGGGAGACCGCAGCCCCAGGCTATGTGCTCCCGTGGAAGCGGCAGCAGTGGGCGCCGAGGGCCGGCCACAGCTTTCGGGGCTGGCCCCCTTGGCGTGGGAGAAATCCCCGGACGTTTGCAAGCCCCGTGCCGGCTTCGGGCAAAAAACGCCCCCGAGCGGGCCTCATACGTCGGGGCCTAGGCGGCACAGGGGAGACCGCAGCCCCAGGCTCTGTGCTCCCGTGGAAGCGGCGGCAGTGGGCGCTGAGGGCTGGCCACAACTTTCGGGGCTGGCCCCCTTGGCGTGGGAGAAATCCCCGGACGTTCGCAAGCCCCGTGCCGGCTTCGGGCAAAAAACGCCCCCGAGCGGGCCTCATACGTCGGGGCCTAGGCGGCACAGGTGACACCGCAGCCCCAGGCTCCGTGGTGCCGTGGAAGCGGCGGCAGTGGGCGCCGAGGGCTGGCCACAGCTTTCGGGGCTGGCCCCCTTGGCGTGGGAGAAATCCCCGCACGTTCGCAAGCCCCGTGCCGGTTTAGGGCAAAAAACGCCCCCGAGCGGGCCTCATACGTCGGGGCCTAGGCGCCACAGGTGACACCGCAGCCCCAGGCTCCGTGGTGCCGTGGAAGCGGCGGCAGTGGGCGCTGAGGGCCGGCCCCAGCTTTCGGGGCTGGCCCCCTTGGCGTGGAGAAATCCCCGCACGTTCGCAAGCCCCGTGCCGGTTTCGGGCAAAAAACGCCCCCGAGCGGGCCTCATACGTCGGGGCCTAGGCGCCACAGGTGACACCGCAGCCCCAGGCTCCGTGGTGCCGTGGAAGCGGCGGCAGTGGGCGCCGAGGGCTGGCCACAGCTTTCGGGGCTGGCCCCCTTGGCGTGGGAGAAATCCCCGGACGTTCGCAAGCCCCGTGCCGGCTTCGGGCAAAAAACGCCCCCGAGCGGGCCTCATACGTCGGGGCCTAGGCGGCACAGGTGAGACCGCAGCCCCAGGCTATGTGCTCCCGTGGAAGCGGCAGCAGTGGGTGCCGAGGGCCGGCCACAGCTTTCGGGGCTGGCCCCCTTGGCGTGGGAGAAATCCCCGCACGTTCGCAAGCCCCGTGCCGGCTTCGGGCAAAAAACGCCCCCGAGCAGGCCTCATACGTCGGGGCCTAGGCGCCACAGGTGAGACCGCAGCCCCAGGCTCTGTGGTGCCGTGGAAGCTGCGGCAGTGGGCGCTGAGGGCTGGCCACAGCTTTCGGGGCTGGCCCCCTTGGCGTGGGAGAAATCCCCGCACGTTCGCAAGCCCCGTGCTGGCTCCGGGCAAAAAACGCCCCCGAGCGGGCCTCATACGTCGGGGCCTAGGCGGCACAGGTGACACCGCAGCCCCAGGCTCCGTGGTGCCATGGAAGTGGCGGCAGTGGGCGCCGAGGGCCGGCCACAGCTTTCGGGGCTGGCCCCCTTGGCGTGGGAGAAATCCCCGGACGTTCGCAAGCCCCGTGCCGGCTTCGGGCAAAAAACGCCCCCGAGCGGGCCTCATACGTCGGGGCCTAGGCGGCACAGGTGACACCGCAGCCCCAGGCTCCGTGGTGCCGTGGAAGCGGCGGCAGTGGGCGCCGAGGGCTGGCCACAGCTTTCGGGGCTGGCCCCCTTGGCGTGGGAGAAATCCCCGGACGTTCGCAAGCCCCGTGCCGGCTTCGGGCAAAAAACGCCCCCGAGCGGGCCTCATACGTCGGGGCCTAGGCGGCACAGGTGAGACCGCAGCCCCAGGCTATGTGCTCCCGTGGAAGCGGCAGCAGTGGGTGCCGAGGGCCGACCACAGCTTTCGGGGCTGGCCCCCTTGGCGTGGGAGAAATCCCCGGACGTTCGCAAGCCCCGTGCCGGCTTCGGGCAAAAAACGCCCCCGAGCGGGCCTCATACGTCAGGGCCTAGGCGGCACAGGTGACACCGCAGCCCCAGGCTCCGTGGTGCCTTGGAAGCGGCGGCAGTGGGCGCCGAGGGCCGGCCACAGCTTTCGGGGCTGGCCCCCTTCGCGTGGGAGAAATCCCCGGACGTTCGCAAGCCCCGTGCCGGCTCTGGGCAAAAAACGCCACCGAGCGGGCCTCATACGTCGGTGCCTAGGCGGCACAGGGGAGACCGCAGCCCCAGGCTCCGTGGTGCCTTGGAAGCTGCCGCAGTGGGCGCCGAGGGCCGGCCACAGCTTTCGGGGCTGGCCCCCTTGGCGTGGGAGAAATCCCCGCACGTTCGCAAGCCCCGTGCCGGCTTCGGGCAAAAAACGCCCCCGAGCGGGCCTCATACGTCGGGGCCTAGGCGGCACAGGTTACACCGCAGCCCCAGGCTCTGTGGTGCCGTGGAAGCGGCGGCAGTGGGCGCCGAGGGCTGGCCACAGCTTTCGGGGCTGCCCCCTTGGCGTGGGAGAAATCCCCGGAAGTTCGCAAGCCCCGTGCCGGCTTCAGGAAAAAAACGCCCCCGAGCGGGCCTCATACGTCGGGGCCTAGGCGGCACAGGGGAGACCGCATCCCCAGGCTCCGTGGTGCCATGGAAGAGGCGGCAGTGGGCGCCGAGGGCCGGCCACAGCTTTCGGGGCTGGCCCCCTTGGCGTGGGAGAAATCCCCGGACGTTCGCAAGCCCCGTGCCGGCTTCGGGCAAAAAACGCCACCGAGCGGGCCTCATACGTCGGGGCCTAGGCGGCACAGGTGACACCGCAGCCCCAGGCTCCGTGGTGCCGTGGAAGCGGCGGCAGTGGGCGCCGAGGGCCGGCCACAGCTTTCAGGGCTGGCCCCCTTGGCGTGGGAGAAATCCCCGCACGTTCGCAAGCCCCGTGCCGGCTCCGGGCAAAAAAACGCCCCCGAGCGGGCCTCATACGTCGGGGCCTAGGCGGCACAGGTGACACCGCATCCCCAGGCTATGTGCTCCCATGGAAGCGGCAGCAGTGGGTGCCGAGGGCCGGCCACAGCTTTCGGGGCTGGCCCCCTTGGCGTGGGAGAAATCCCCGCACGTTCGCAAGCCCCGTGCCGGCTTCGGGCAAAAAACGCCCCCGAGCGGGCCTCATACGTCGGGGCCTAGGCGGCACAGGCGAGACCGCAGCCCCAGGCTCCGTGGTACCGTGGAAGCGGCGGCAGTGGGCGCCGAGGGCTGGCCACAGCTTTCGGGACTGGCCCCCTTGGCGTGGGAGAAATCCCCGCACATTCGCAAGCCCCGTGCCGGCTTCGGGCAAAAAACGCCCCCGAGCAGGCCTCATACGTCGGGGCCTAGGCGCCACAGGTGAGACCGCAGCCCCAGGCTCTGTGGTGCCGTGGAAGCGGCGGCAGTGGGCGCTGAGGGCCGGCCACATCTTTCGGGGCTGGCCCCATTGGCGTGGGAGAAATCCCCGCACGTTCGCAAGCCCCGTGCCGGCTCCGGGCAAAAAACGCCCCCGAGCGGGCCTCATACGTCGGGGCCTAGGCGGCACAGGTGACACCGCAGCCCCAGGCTCTGTGGTGCCATGGAAGCGGCGGCAGTGGGCGCTGAGGGCCGGCCACAGCTTTCGGGGCTGGCCCCCTTGGCGTGGGAGAAATCCCTGGACGTTCGCAAGCCCCGTACCGGCTTCGGGCAAAAAACGCCACCGAGCGGGCCTCATACGTCGGGGCCTAGGCGGCACAGGTGAGACTGAAGCCCCAGGCTCTGTGCTCCCGTGGAAGCGGCAGCAGTGGGTGCCGAGGGCCGGCCACAGCTTTCGGGGCTGGCCCCCTTGGCGTGGGAGAAATCCCCGGACGTTCGCAAGCCCCGTGCCGGCTTCGGGCAAAAAAGGCCCCCGAGCGGGCCTCATACGTCGGGGCCTAGGCGGCACAAGGGAGACCGCAGCCCCAGGCTCTGTGCTCCCGTGGAAGCGGCGGCAGTGGGCGCTCAGGGCTGGCCACAACTTTCGGGGCTGGCCCCCTTGGCGTGGGAGAAATCCCCGCACGTTCGCAAGCCCCGTGCCGGCTTCGGGCAAAAAACCCCCCCGAGCGGGCCTCATACGTCGGGGCCTAGGCGGCACAGGTGACACCGCAGCCCCAGGCTCTGTGGTGCCGTGGAGGTTGCGGCAGTGGGCGCTGAGGGCTGGCCACATCTTTCGGGGATGGCCCCCTTGGCGTGGGAGAAATCCCTGCACGTTCGCAAGCCCCGTGCCGGCTCCGGGCAAAAAAGGCCCCCGAGCGGGCCTCATACATCGGGGCCTAGGCGCCACAGGTGACACCGCAGCCCCAGGCTCTGTGCTGCCGTGGAAGCGGCGGCAGTGGGCGCTGAGGGCCGGCCACAGCTTTCGGGGCTGGCCCCCTTGGCGTGGGAGAAATCCCCGCACGTTCGCAAGCCCCGTGCCGGCTCCGGGCAAAAAACGCCCCCGAGCGGGCCTCATACGTCGGGGCCTAGGCGGCACAGGTGACACCGCAGCCCCAGGCTCCGTGGTGCCGTGGAAGCGGCGGCAGTGGGCGCTGAGGGCCGGCCACAGCTTTCGGGGCTGGCCCCCTTGGCGTGGGAGAAATCCCCGGACGTTCGCAAGCCCCGTGCCGGCTCTGTGCAAAAAAGACCGCCCCCGAGCGGGCCTCATACGTCGGGGCCTAGGCGGCACAGGTAACACCGCAGCCCCAGGCTCCGTGGTGCCTTGGAAGCAGCGGCAGTGGGCACCGAGGGCCGGCCACAGCTCTCGGGGCTGGCCCCCTTGGCGTGGGAGAAATCCCCGGACGTTCGCAAGCCCCGTGCCGGCTTCGGGCAAAAAACGCCCCCGAGCGGGCCTCATACGTCGGGGCCTAGGCGCCACAGGTGAGACCGCAGCCCCAGGCTCTGTGGTGCCGTGGAAGCGGCGGCAGTGGGCGCCGAGGGCTGGCCACAGCTTTCGGGGCTGGCCCCCTTGGCGTGGGAGAAATCCCCGGACGTTCGCAAGCCCCGTGCCGGCTTCGGGCAATAAAAAACACCGCCGAGCGGGTCTCATACGTCGGGGCCTAGGCAGAACAGTGTAGACACCAGACACAGGCTCTCTGGTGCCGTGGAAGCGGCGGCAGTGGGCGCCGAGGGCTGGCCACAGCTTTCGGGGCTGGCCCCCTTGGCGTGGGAGAAATCCCCGCACGTTCGCAAGCCCCGTGCCGGTTTAGGGCAAAAAACGCCCCCGAGCAGGCCTCATACGTCGGGGCCTAGGCGCCACAGGTGAGACCGCAGCCCCAGGCTCTGTGGTGCCGTGGAAGCGGCGGCAGTGGGCGCTGAGGGCTGGCCACATCTTTCGGGGCTGGCCCCCTTGGCGTGGGAGAAATCCCCACACGTTCGCAAGCCCCGTACCGGCTTCGGGCAAGAAACGCCCCCGAGCGGGCCTCATACGTCGGGGCCTATGCGGCACAGGGGAGACCGCAGCCCCAGGCTATGTGCTCCCGTGGAAGCGGCAGCAGTGGGCGCCGAGGGCCGGCCACAGCTTTCGGGGCTGGCCCCCTTGGCGTGGGAGAAATCCCCGGACGTTCGCAAGCCCCGTGCCGGCTTCGGGCAAAAAACGCCCCCGAGCGGGCCTCATACGTCGGGGCCTAGGCGGCACAGGGGAGACCGCAGCCCCAGGCTCTGTGCTCCCGTGGAAGCGGCGGCAGTGGGCGCTGAGGGCTGGCCACAACTTTCGGGGCTGGCCCCCTTGGCGTGGGAGAAATCCCCGGACGTTCGCAAGCCCCGTGCCGGCTTCGGGCAAAAAACGCCCCCGAGCGGGCCTCATACGTCGGGGCCTAGGCGGCACAGGTGACACCGCAGCCCCAGGCTCCGTGGTGCCGTGGAAGCGGCGGCAGTGGGCGCCGAGGGCTGGCCACAGCTTTCGGGGCTGGCCCCCTTGGCGTGGGAGAAATCCCCGCACGTTCGCAAGCCCCGTGCCGGTTTAGGGCAAAAAACGCCCCCGAGCGGGCCTCATACGTCGGGGCCTAGGCGCCACAGGTGACACCGCAGCCCCAGGCTCCGTGGTGCCGTGGAAGCGGCGGCAGTGGGCGCTGAGGGCCGGCCCCAGCTTTCGGGGCTGGCCCCCTTGGCGTGGAGAAATCCCCGCACGTTCGCAAGCCCCGTGCCGGTTTCGGGCAAAAAACGCCCCCGAGCGGGCCTCATACGTCGGGGCCTAGGCGCCACAGGTGACACCGCAGCCCCAGGCTCCGTGGTGCCGTGGAAGCGGCGGCAGTGGGCGCCGAGGGCTGGCCACAGCTTTCGGGGCTGGCCCCCTTGGCGTGGGAGAAATCCCCGGACGTTCGCAAGCCCCGTGCCGGCTTCGGGCAAAAAACGCCCCCGAGCGGGCCTCATACGTCGGGGCCTAGGCGGCACAGGTGAGACCGCAGCCCCAGGCTATGTGCTCCCGTGGAAGCGGCAGCAGTGGGTGCCGAGGGCCGGCCACAGCTTTCGGGGCTGGCCCCCTTGGCGTGGGAGAAATCCCCGCACGTTCGCAAGCCCCGTGCCGGCTTCGGGCAAAAAACGCCCCCGAGCAGGCCTCATACGTCGGGGCCTAGGCGCCACAGGTGAGACCGCAGCCCCAGGCTCTGTGGTGCCGTGGAAGCTGCGGCAGTGGGCGCTGAGGGCTGGCCACAGCTTTCGGGGCTGGCCCCCTTGGCGTGGGAGAAATCCCCGCACGTTCGCAAGCCCCGTGCTGGCTCCGGGCAAAAAACGCCCCCGAGCGGGCCTCATACGTCGGGGCCTAGGCGGCACAGGTGACACCGCAGCCCCAGGCTCCGTGGTGCCATGGAAGTGGCGGCAGTGGGCGCCGAGGGCCGGCCACAGCTTTCGGGGCTGGCCCCCTTGGCGTGGGAGAAATCCCCGGACGTTCGCAAGCCCCGTGCCGGTTTCGGGCAAAAAACGCCCCCGAGCGGGCCTCATACGTCGGGGCCTAGGCGGCACAGGTGACACCGCAGCCCCAGGCTCCGTGGTGCCGTGGAAGCGGCGGCAGTGGGCGCCGAGGGCTGGCCACAGCTTTCGGGGCTGGCCCCCTTGGCGTGGGAGAAATCCCCGGACGTTCGCAAGCCCCGTGCCGGCTTCGGGCAAAAAACGCCCCCGAGCGGGCCTCATACGTCGGGGCCTAGGCGGCACAGGTGAGACCGCAGCCCCAGGCTATGTGCTCCCGTGGAAGCGGCAGCAGTGGGTGCCGAGGGCCGACCACAGCTTTCGGGGCTGGCCCCCTTGGCGTGGGAGAAATCCCCGGACGTTCGCAAGCCCCGTGCCGGCTTCGGGCAAAAAACGCCCCCGAGCGGGCCTCATACGTCAGGGCCTAGGCGGCACAGGTGACACCGCAGCCCCAGGCTCCGTGGTGCCTTGGAAGCGGCGGCAGTGGGCGCCGAGGGCCGGCCACAGCTTTCGGGGCTGGCCCCCTTCGCGTGGGAGAAATCCCCGGACGTTCGCAAGCCCCGTGCCGGCTCTGGGCAAAAAACGCCACCGAGCGGGCCTCATACGTCGGTGCCTAGGCGGCACAGGGGAGACCGCAGCCCCAGGCTCCGTGGTGCCTTGGAAGCTGCGGCAGTGGGCGCCGAGGGCCGGCCACAGCTTTCGGGGCTGGCCCCCTTGGCGTGGGAGAAATCCCCGCACGTTCGCAAGCCCCGTGCCGGCTTCGGGCAAAAAACGCCCCCGAGCGGGCCTCATACGTCGGGGCCTAGGCGGCACAGGTTACACCGCAGCCCCAGGCTCTGTGGTGCCGTGGAAGCGGCGGCAGTGGGCGCCGAGGGCTGGCCACAGCTTTCGGGGCTGCCCCCTTGGCGTGGGAGAAATCCCCGGAAGTTCGCAAGCCCCGTGCCGGCTTCAGGAAAAAAACGCCCCCGAGCGGGCCTCATACGTCGGGGCCTAGGCGGCACAGGGGAGACCGCATCCCCAGGCTCCGTGGTGCCATGGAAGAGGCGGCAGTGGGCGCCGAGGGCCGGCCACAGCTTTCGGGGCTGGCCCCCTTGGCGTGGGAGAAATCCCCGGACGTTCGCAAGCCCCGTGCCGGCTCCGGGCAAAAAACGCCACCGAGCGGGCCTCATACGTCGGGGCCTAGGCGGCACAGGTGACACCGCAGCCCCAGGCTCCGTGGTGCCGTGGAAGCGGCGGCAGTGGGCGCCGAGGGCCGGCCACAGCTTTCAGGGCTGGCCCCCTTGGCGTGGGAGAAATCCCCGCACGTTCGCAAGCCCCGTGCCGGCTCCGGGCAAAAAACGCCCCCGAGCGGGCCTCATACGTCGGGGCCTAGGCGGCACAGGTGACACCGCATCCCCAGGCTATGTGCTCCCATGGAAGCGGCAGCAGTGGGTGCCGAGGGCCGGCCACAGCTTTCGGGGCTGGCCCCCTTGGCGTGGGAGAAATCCCCGCACGTTCGCAAGCCCCGTGCCGGCTTCGGGCAAAAAACGCCCCCGAGCGGGCCTCATACGTCGGGGCCTAGGCGGCACAGGCGAGACCGCAGCCCCAGGCTCCGTGGTACCGTGGAAGCGGCGGCAGTGGGCGCCGAGGGCTGGCCACAGCTTTCGGGACTGGCCCCCTTGGCGTGGGAGAAATCCCCGCACATTCGCAAGCCCCGTGCCGGCTTCGGGCAAAAAACGCCCCCGAGCAGGCCTCATACGTCGGGGCCTAGGCGCCACAGGTGAGACCGCAGCCCCAGGCTCTGTGGTGCCGTGGAAGCGGCGGCAGTGGGCGCTGAGGGCCGGCCACATCTTTCGGGGCTGGCCCCATTGGCGTGGGAGAAATCCCCGCACGTTCGCAAGCCCCGTGCCGGCTCCGGGCAAAAAACGCCCCCGAGCGGGCCTCATACGTCGGGGCCTAGGCGGCACAGGTGACACCGCAGCCCCAGGCTCTGTGGTGCCATGGAAGCGGCGGCAGTGGGCGCTGAGGGCCGGCCACAGCTTTCGGGGCTGGCCCCCTTGGCGTGGGAGAAATCCCTGGACGTTCGCAAGCCCCGTACCGGCTTCGGGCAAAAAACGCCACCGAGCGGGCCTCATACGTCGGGGCCTAGGCGGCACAGGTGAGACTGAAGCCCCAGGCTCTGTGCTCCCGTGGAAGCGGCAGCAGTGGGTGCCGAGGGCCGGCCACAGCTTTCGGGGCTGGCCCCCTTGGCGTGGGAGAAATCCCCGGACGTTCGCAAGCCCCGTGCCGGCTTCGGGCAAAAAAGGCCCCCGAGCGGGCCTCATACGTCGGGGCCTAGGCGGCACAAGGGAGACCGCAGCCCCAGGCTCTGTGCTCCCGTGGAAGCGGCGGCAGTGGGCGCTCAGGGCTGGCCACAACTTTCGGGGCTGGCCCCCTTGGCGTGGGAGAAATCCCCGCACGTTCGCAAGCCCCGTGCCGGCTTCGGGCAAAAAACCCCCCCGAGCGGGCCTCATACGTCGGGGCCTAGGCGGCACAGGTGACACCGCAGCCCCAGGCTCTGTGGTGCCGTGGAGGTTGCGGCAGTGGGCGCTGAGGGCTGGCCACATCTTTCGGGGATGGCCCCCTTGGCGTGGGAGAAATCCCTGCACGTTCGCAAGCCCTGTGCCGGCTCCGGGCAAAAAAGGCCCCCGAGCGGGCCTCATACATCGGGGCCTAGGCGCCACAGGTGACACCGCAGCCCCAGGCTCTGTGCTGCCGTGGAAGCGGCGGCAGTGGGCGCTGAGGGCCGGCCACAGCTTTCGGGGCTGGCCCCCTTGGCGTGGGAGAAATCCCCGCACGTTCGCAAGCCCCGTGCCGGCTCCGGGCAAAAAACGCCCCCGAGCGGGCCTCATACGTCGGGGCCTAGGCGGCACAGGTGACACCGCAGCCCCAGGCTCCGTGGTGCCGTGGAAGCGGCGGCAGTGGGCGCTGAGGGCCGGCCACAGCTTTCGGGGCTGGCCCCCTTGGCGTGGGAGAAATCCCCGGACGTTCGCAAGCCCCGTGCCGGCTCTGTGCAAAAAAGACCGCCCCCGAGCGGGCCTCATACGTCGGGGCCTAGGCGGCACAGGTAACACCGCAGCCCCAGGCTCCGTGGTGCCTTGGAAGCAGCGGCAGTGGGCACCGAGGGCCGGCCACAGCTCTCGGGGCTGGCCCCCTTGGCGTGGGAGAAATCCCCGGACGTTCGCAAGCCCCGTGCCGGCTTCGGGCAAAAAACGCCCCCGAGCGGGCCTCATACGTCGGGGCCTAGGCGCCACAGGTGAGACCGCAGCCCCAGGCTCTGTGGTGCCGTGGAAGCGGCGGCAGTGGGCGCCGAGGGCTGGCCACAGCTTTCGGGGCTGGCCCCCTTGGCGTGGGAGAAATCCCCGGACGTTCGCAAGCCCCGTGCCGGCTTCGGGCAATAAAAAACACCGCCGAGCGGGTCTCATACGTCGGGGCCTAGGCAGAACAGTGTAGACACCAGACACAGGCTCTCTGGTGCCGTGGAAGCGGCGGCAGTGGGCGCCGAGGGCTGGCCACAGCTTTCGGGGCTGGCCCCCTTGGCGTGGGAGAAATCCCCGCACGTTCGCAAGCCCCGTGCCGGCTCCGGGCAAAAAACCCCCCCGAGCGGGCCTCATACGTCGGGGCCTAGGCGGCACAGGTGACACCGCAGCCCCATGCTCTGTGGTGCCGTGGAAGTTGCGGCAGTGGGCGCTGAGGGCTGGCCACATCTTTCGGGGATGGCCCCCTTGGCGTGGGAGAAATCCCTGCACGTTCGCAAGCCCCGTGCCGGCTGCGGGCAAAAAAGGCCCCCGAGCGGGCCTCATACGTCGGGGCCTAGGCGCCACAGGTGACACCGCAGCCCCAGGCTCTGTGGTGCCGTGGAAGCGGCGGCAGTGGGCGCTGAGGGCTGGCCACAGCTTTCGGGGCTGGCCCCCTTGGCGTGGGAGAAATCCCCGCACGTTCGCAAGCCCCGTGCCGGCTCCGGGCAAAAAACGCCCCCGAGCGGGCCTCATACGTCGGGGCCTAGGCGGCACAGGTGACACCGCAGCCCCAGGCTCCGTGGTGCCGTGGAAGCGGCGGCAGTGGGCGCTGAGGGCCGGCCACAGCTTTCGGGGCTGGCCCCCTTGGCGTGGGAGAAATCCCCGGACGTTCGCAAGCCCCGTGCCGGCTCTGTGCAAAAAAGACCGCCCCCGAGCGGGCCTCATACGTCGGGGCCTAGGCGGCACAGGTAACACCGCAGCCCCAGGCTCCGTGGTGCCTTGGAAGCAGCGGCAGTGGGCACCGAGGGCCGGCCACAGCTCTCGGGGCTGGCCCCCTTGGCGTGGGAGAAATCCCCGGACGTTCGCAAGCCCCGTGCCGGCTTCGGGCAAAAAACGCCCCCGAGCGGGCCTCATACGTCGGGGCCTAGGCGCCACAGGTGAGACCGCAGCCCCAGGCTCTGTGGTGCCATGGAAGCGGCGGCAGTGGGCGCCGAGGGCTGGCCACAGCTTTCGGGGCTGGCCCCCTTGGCGTGGGAGAAATCCCCGGACGTTCGCAAGCCCCGTGCCGGCTCCGGGCAAAAAACGCCCCCGAGCGGGCCTCATACGTCGGGGCCTAGGCGGCACAGGTGATACCGCAGCCCCAGGCTCCGTGTTGCCGTGGAAGCGGCGGCAGTGGGCGCCGAGGGCCGGCCACAGCTTTCGGGGCTGGCCCCCTTGGCGTGGGAGAAATCCCCGCACGTTCGCAAGCCCCGTGCCGGTTTAGGGCAAAAAACGCCCCCGAGCAGGCCTCATACGTCGGGGCCTAGGCGCCACAGGTGAGACCGCAGCCCCAGGCTCTGTGGTGCCGTGGAAGCGGCGGCAGTGGGCGCTGAGGGCTGGCCACACCTTTCGGGGCTGGCCCCCTTGGCGTGGGAGAAATCCCCACACGTTCGCAAGCCCCGTACCGGCTTCGGGCAAGAAACGCCCCCGAGCGGGCCTCATACGTCGGGGCCTATGCGGCACAGGGGAGACCGCAGCCCCAGGCTATGTGCTCCCGTGGAAGCGGCAGCAGTGGGCGCCGAGGGCCGGCCACAGCTTTCGGGGCTGGCCCCCTTGGCGTGGGAGAAATCCCCGGACGTTCGCAAGCCCCGTGCCGGCTTCGGGCAAAAAACGCCCCCGAGCGGGCCTCATACGTCGGGGCCTAGGCGGCACAGGGGAGACCGCAGCCCCAGGCTCTGTGCTCCCGTGGAAGCGGCGGCAGTGGGCGCTGAGGGCTGGCCACAACTTTCGGGGCTGGCCCCCTTGGCGTGGGAGAAATCCCCGGACGTTCGCAAGCCCCGTGCCGGCTTCGGGCAAAAAACGCCCCCGAGCGGGCCTCATACGTCGGGGCCTAGGCGGCACAGGTGACACCGCAGCCCCAGGCTCCGTGGTGCCGTGGAAGCGGCGGCAGTGGGCGCCGAGGGCTGGCCACAGCTTTCGGGGCTGGCCCCCTTGGCGTGGGAGAAATCCCCGCACGTTCGCAAGCCCCGTGCCGGTTTAGGGCAAAAAACGCCCCCGAGCGGGCCTCATACGTCGGGGCCTAGGCGCCACAGGTGACACCGCAGCCCCAGGCTCCGTGGTGCCGTGGAAGCGGCGGCAGTGGGCGCTGAGGGCCGGCCCCAGCTTTCGGGGCTGGCCCCCTTGGCGTGGAGAAATCCCCGCACGTTCGCAAGCCCCGTGCCGGTTTCGGGCAAAAAACGCCCCCGAGCGGGCCTCATACGTCGGGGCCTAGGCGCCACAGGTGACACCGCAGCCCCAGGCTCCGTGGTGCCGTGGAAGCGGCGGCAGTGGGCGCCGAGGGCTGGCCACAGCTTTCGGGGCTGGCCCCCTTGGCGTGGGAGAAATCCCCGGACGTTCGCAAGCCCCGTGCCGGCTTCGGGCAAAAAACGCCCCCGAGCGGGCCACATACGTCGGGGCCTAGGCGGCACAGGTGAGACCGCAGCCCCAGGCTATGTGCTCCCGTGGAAGCGGCAGCAGTGGGTGCCGAGGGCCGGCCACAGCTTTCGGGGCTGGCCCCCTTGGCGTGGGAGAAATCCCCGCACGTTCGCAAGCCCCGTGCCGGCTTCGGGCAAAAAACGCCCCCGAGCAGGCCTCATACGTCGGGGCCTAGGCGGCACAGGTGAGACCGCAGCCCCAGGCTCTGTGGTGCCGTGGAAGCTGCGGCAGTGGGCGCTGAGGGCTGGCCACAGCTTTCGGGGCTGGCCCCCTTGGCGTGGGAGAAATCCCCGCACGTTCGCAAGCCCCGTGCTGGCTCCGGGCAAAAAACGCCCCCGAGCGGGCCTCATACGTCGGGGCCTAGGCGGCACAGGTGACACCGCAGCCCCAGGCTCCGTGGTGCCATGGAAGTGGCGGCAGTGGGCGCTGAGGGCCGGCCACAGCTTTCGGGGCTGGCCCCCTTGGCGTGGGAGAAATCCCCGGACGTTCGCAAGCCCCGTGCCGGTTTCGGGCAAAAAACGCCCCCGAGCGGGCCTCATACGTCGGGGCCTAGGCGGCACAGGTGACACCGCAGCCCCAGGCTCCGTGGTGCCGTGGAAGCGGCGGCAGTGGGCGCCGAGGGCTGGCCACAGCTTTCGGGGCTGGCCCCCTTGGCGTGGGAGAAATCCCCGGACGTTCGCAAGCCCCGTGCCGGCTTCGGGCAAAAAACGCCCCCGAGCGGGCCTCATACGTCGGGGCCTAGGCGGCACAGGTGAGACCGCAGCCCCAGGCTATGTGCTCCCGTGGAAGCGGCAGCAGTGGGTGCCGAGGGCCGACCACAGCTTTCGGGGCTGGCCCCCTTGGCGTGGGAGAAATCCCCGGACGTTCGCAAGCCCCGTGCCGGCTTCGGGCAAAAAACGCCCCCGAGCGGGCCTCATACGTCAGGGCCTAGGCGGCACAGGTGACACCGCAGCCCCAGGCTCCGTGGTGCCTTGGAAGCGGCGGCAGTGGGCGCCGAGGGCCGGCCACAGCTTTCGGGGCTGGCCCCCTTCGCGTGGGAGAAATCCCCGGACGTTCGCAAGCCCCGTGCCGGCTCTGGGCAAAAAACGCCACCGAGCGGGCCTCATACGTCGGTGCCTAGGCGGCACAGGGGAGACCGCAGCCCCAGGCTCCGTGGTGCCTTGGAAGCTGCGGCAGTGGGCGCCGAGGGCCGGCCACAGCTTTCGGGGCTGGCCCCCTTGGCGTGGGAGAAATCCCCGCACGTTCGCAAGCCCCGTGCCGGCTTCGGGCAAAAAACGCCCCCGAGCGGGCCTCATACGTCGGGGCCTAGGCGGCACAGGTTACACCGCAGCCCCAGGCTCTGTGGTGCCGTGGAAGCGGCGGCAGTGGGCGCCGAGGGCTGGCCACAGCTTTCGGGGCTGCCCCCTTGGCGTGGGAGAAATCCCCGGAAGTTCGCAAGCCCCGTGCCGGCTTCAGGAAAAAAACGCCCCCGAGCGGGCCTCATACGTCGGGGCCTAGGCGGCACAGGGGAGACCGCATCCCCAGGCTCCGTGGTGCCATGGAAGAGGCGGCAGTGGGCGCCGAGGGCCGGCCACAGCTTTCGGGGCTGGCCCCCTTGGCGTGGGAGAAATCCCCGGACGTTCGCAAGCCCCGTGCCGGCTTCGGGCAAAAAACGCCACCGAGCGGGCCTCATACGTCGGGGCCTAGGCGGCACAGGTGACACCGCAGCCCCAGGCTCCGTGGTGCCGTGGAAGCGGCGGCAGTGGGCGCCGAGGGCCGGCCACAGCTTTCAGGGCTGGCCCCCTTGGCGTGGGAGAAATCCCCGCACGTTCGCAAGCCCCGTGCCGGCTCCGGGCAAAAAACGCCCCCGAGCGGGCCTCATACGTCGGGGCCTAGGCGCCACAGGTGACACCGCATCCCCAGGCTATGTGCTCCCATGGAAGCGGCAGCAGTGGGTGCCGAGGGCCGGCCACAGCTTTCGGGGCTGGCCCCCTTGGCGTGGGAGAAATCCCCGCACGTTCGCAAGCCCCGTGCCGGCTTTGGGCAAAAAACGCCCCCGAGCGGGCCTCATACGTCGGGGCCTAGGCGGCACAGGTGACACCGCAGCCCCAGGCTCCGTGGTGCCGTGGAAGCTGCGGCAGTGGGCGCCGAGGGCCGGCCACAGCTTTCGGGGCTGGCCCCCTTGGCGTGGGAGAAATCCCCGGACGTTCGCAAGCCCCGTGCCGGTTTCGGGCAAAAAACGCCCCCGAGCGGGCCTCATACGTCGGGGCCTAGGCGCCACAGGGGAGACCGCAGCCCCAGGCTATGTGCTCCCGTGGAAGCGGCAGCAGTGGGTGCCGAGGGCCGGCCACAGCTTTCGGGGCTGGCCCCCTTGGCGTGGGAGAAATCCCCGGACGTTCGCAAGCCCCGTGCCGGCTTCGGGCAAAAAAGGCCCCCGAGCGGGCCTCATACGTCGGGGCCTAGGCGGCACAGGGGAGACCGCAGCCCCAGGCTCTGTGCTCCCGTGGAAGCGGCGGCAGTGGGCGCTCAGGGCTGGCCACAACTTTCGGGGCTGGCCCCCTTGGCGTGGGAGAAATCCCCGCACGTTCGCAAGCCCCGTGCCGGCTTCGGGCAAAAAACGCCCCCGAGCGGGCCTCATACGTCGGGGCCTAGGCGCCACATGTGACACCGCAGCCCCAGGCTCTGTGGTGCCGTGGAAGCTGCGGCAGTGGGCGCTGAGGGCTGGCCACAGCTTTCAGGGCTGGCCCCCTTGGCGTGGGAGAAATCCCCGCACGTTCGCAAGCCCCGTGCCGGCTTCGGGCAAAAAACGCCCCCGAGCGGGCCTCATACGTCGGGGCCTAGGCGGCACAGGTGACACCGCAGCCCCAGGCTCTGTGGTGCCATGGAAGCGGCGGCAGTGGGCGCTGAGGGCCGGCCACAGCTTTCGGGGCTGGACCCCTTGGCGTGGGAGAAATCCCCGCACGTTCGCAAGCCCCGTGCCGGTTTCGGGCAAAAAACGCCCCCGAGCGGGCCTCATACGTCGGGGCCTAGGCGGCACAGGTGACACCGCAGCCCCAGGCTCCGTGGTGCCGTGGAAGCGGCGGCAGTGGGCGCTGAGGGCCGGCCACAGCTTTCGGGGCTGGCCCCCTTGGCGTGGGAGAAATCCCCGCACGTTCGCAAGCCCCGTACCGGCTTCGGGCAAAAAACGCCACCGAGCGGGCCTCATACGTCGGGGCCTAGGCGGCACAGGTGAGACCGCAGCCCCAGGCTATGTGCTCCCGTGGAAGCGGCAGCAGTGGGTGCCGAGGGCCGGCCACAGCTTTCGGGGCTGGCCCCCTTGGCGTGGGAGAAATCCCCGGACGTTCGCAAGCCCCGTGCCGGCTTCGGGCAAAAAAGGCCCCCGAGCGGGTCTCATACGTCGGGGCCTAGGCGGCACAGGTGAGACCGCAGCCCCAGGCTCTGTGCTTCCGTGGAAGCGGCGGCAGTGGGCGCCGAGGGCTGGCCACAACTTTCGGGGCTGGCCCCCTTGGCGTGGGAGAAATCCCCGCACGTTCGCAAGCCCCGTGCCGGCTTCGGGCAAAAAACGCCCCCGAGCGGGCCTCATACGTCGGGGCCTAGGCGCCACAGGTGACACCGCAGCCCCAGGCTCTGTGGTGCCGTGGAAGCTGCGGCAGTGGGCGCTGAGGGCTGGCCACAGCTTTCGGGGCTGGCCCCCTTGGCGTGGGAGAAATCCCCGCACGTTCGCAAGCCCCGTGCCGGCTTCGGGCAAAAAACGCCCCCGAGCGGGCCTCATACGTCGGGGCCTAGGCGCCACAGGTGACACCGCAGCCCCAGGCTCTGTGGTGCCGTGGAAGCTGCGGCAGTGGGCGCTGAGGGCTGGCCACAGCTTTCGGGGCTGGCCCCCTTGGCGTGGGAGAAATCCCCGCACGTTCGCAAGCCCCGTGCCGGCTTTGGGCAAAAAACGCCCCCGAGCAGGCCTCATACGTCGGGGCCTAGGCGCCACAGGTGAGACCGCAGCCCCAGGCTCCGTGGTGCCATGGAAGAGGCGGCAGTGGGCGCTGAGGGCCGGCCACATCTTTCGGGGCTGGCCCCCTTGGCGTGGGAGAAATCCCCGCACGTTCGCAAGCCCCGTGCCGGTTTCGGGCAAAAAACGCCCCCGAGCGGGCCTCATACGTCGGGGCCTAGGCGGCACAGGTGACACCGCAGCCCCAGGCTCCGTGGTGCCGTGGAAGCGGCGGCAGTGGGCGCCGAGGGCTGGCCACAGTTTTCGGGGCTGGCCCCCTTGGCGTGGGAGAAATCCCCGCACGTTCGCAAGCCCCGTGCCGGCTTCGGGCAAAAAACGCCCCCGAGCAGGCCTCATACGTCGGGGCCTAGGCGCCACAGGTGAGACCGCAGCCCCAGGCTCTGTGGTGCCGTGGAAGCGGCGGCAGTGGGCGCTGAGGGCTGGCCACATCTTTCGGGGCTGGCCCCCTTGGCGTGGGAGAAATCCCCGCACGTTCGCAAGCCCCGTGCCGGCTCCGGGCAAAAAACGCCCCCGAGCGGGCCTCATACGTCGGGGCCTAGGCGGCACAGGTGACACCGCAGCCCCAGGCTCCGTGGTGCCATGGAAGCGGCGGCAGTGGGCGCTGAGGGCTGGCCACAGCTTTCGGGGCTGGCCCCCTTGGCGTGGGAGAAATCCCCGCACGTTCGCAAGCCCCGTACCGGCTTCGGGCAAAAAACGCCACCGAGCGGGCCTCATACGTCGGGGCCTAGGCGGCACAGGTGAGACCGCAGCCCCAGGCTATGTGCTCCCGTGGAAGCGGCAGCAGTGGGTGCCGAGGGCCGGCCACAGCTTTCGGGGCTGGCCCCCTTGGCGTGGGAGAAATCCCCGGACGTTCGCAAGCCCCGTGCCGGCTTCGGGCAAAAAAGGCCCCCGAGCGGGCCTCATACGTCGGGGCCTAGGCGGCACAGGGGAGACCGCAGCCCCAGGCTCTGTGCTCCCGTGGAAGCGGCGGCAGTGGGCGCTCAGGGCTGGCCACAACTTTCGGGGCTGGCCCCCTTGGCGTGGGAGAAATCCCCGCACGTTCGCAAGCCCCGTGCCGGCTCCGGGCAAAAAACGCCCCCGAGCGGGCCTCATACGTCGGGGCCTAGGCGGCACAGGTGACACCGCAGCCCCAGGCTCCGTGGTGCCATGGAAGCGGCGGCAGTGGGCGCTGAGGGCCGGCCACAGCTTTCGGGGCTGGACCCCTTGGCGTGGGAGAAATCCCCGGACGTTCGCAAGCCCCGTGCAGGCTTCGGGCAAAAAACGCCCCCGAGCGGGCCTCATACGTCGGGGCCTAGGCGGCACAGGTGACACCGCAGCCCCAGGCTATGTGCTCCCGTGGAAGCGGCAGCAGTGGGTGCCGAGGGCCGACCACAGCTTTCGGGGCAGGCCCCCTTGGCGTGGGAGAAATCCCCGCACGTTCGCAAGCCCCGTGCCGGCTTCGGGCAAAAAACGCCCCCGAGCGGGCCTCATACGTCGGGGCCTAGGCGGCACAGGTGACACCGCAGCCCCAGGCTCCGTGGTGCTGTGGAAGCTGCGGCAGTGGGCGCCGAGGGCTGGCCACAGCTTTCGGGGCTGGCCCCCTTGGCGTGGGAGAAATCCCCGCACGTTCGCAAGCCCCGTGCCGGCTTCGGGCAAAAAATTCCACCGAGAGGGCCTCATACGTCGGGGCCTAGGCGGCACAGGTGACACCGCAGCCCCAGGCTCTGTGGTGCCGTGGAAGCGGCGGCAGTGGGCGCCGAGGGCTGGCCACAGCTTTCGGGGCTGGCCCCCTTGGCGTGGGAGAAATCCCCGCACGTTCGCAAGCCCTGTGCCGGATTCGGGAAAAAACCCCCCGAGCGGGCCTCATACGTCGGGGCCTAGGCGGCACAGGTGAGACCGCAGCCCCAGGCTCCGTGGTGCCATGGAAGCGGCGGTAGTGGGCGCCGAGGGCCGGCCACAGCTTTCGGGGCGGGCCCCCTTGGCGTGGGAGAAATCCCCGCACGTTCGCAAGCCCCGTGCCGGATTCGGGCAAAAAAAGACCCCGAGCGGGCCTCATACGTCGGGGCCTAGGCGGCACCGGTGACACCGCAGCCCCAGGCTCTGTGCTGCCGTGGAAGCGGCGGCAGTGGGCGCCGAGGGCCGGCCACAGCTTTCGGGGCTGGCCCCCTTGGCGTGGGAGAAATCCCCGGACGTTCGCAAGCCCCGTGCCGGCTTCGGGCAAAAAACGCCCCCGAGCGGGCCTCATACGTCGGGGCCTAGGCGGCACAGGGGAGACCGCAGCCCCAGGCTCCGTGGTGCCGTGGAAGCTGCGGCAGTGGGCGCCGAGGGCTGGCCACAGCTTTCGGGGCTGGCCCCCTTGGCGTGGGAGAAATCCCCGCACGTTCGCAAGCCCCGTGCCGGCTCCGGGCAAAAAACGCCCCCGAGCGGGCCTCATACGTCGGGGCCTAGGCGGCACAGGTGACACCGCAGCCCTAGGCTCCGTGGTGCCATGGAAGCGGCGGCAGTGGGCGCTGAGGGCTGGCCACATCTTTCGGGGCTGGCCCCCTTGGCGTGGGAGAAATCCCCGGACGTTCGCAAGCCCCGTGCCGGTTTCGGGCAAAAAACGCCCCCGAGCGGGCCTCATACGTCGGGGCCTAGGCGGCACAGGGGAGACCGCAGCCCCAGGCTCCGTGGTGCCGTGGAAGCGGCGGCAGTGGGCGCCGAGGGCTGGCCACAGCTTTCGGGGCTGGCCCCCTTGGCGTGGGAGAAATCCCCGGACGTTCGCAAGCCCCGTGCCGGCTTCGGGCAAAAAACGCCCCCGAGCAGGCCTCATACGTCGGGGCCTAGGCGCCACAGGTGAGACCGCAGCCCCAGGCTATGTGCTCCCGTGGAAGCGGCGGCAGTGGGCGCTGAGGGCTGGCCACATCTTTCGGGGCTGGCCCCCTTGGCGTGGGAGAAATCCCCGCACGTTCGCAAGCCCCGTGCCGGCTTCGGGCAAAAAACGCCCCCGAGCGGGCCTCATACGTCGGGGCCTAGGCGCCACAGGTGACACCGCAGCCCCAGGCTCCGTGGTGCCATGGAAGCGGCGGCAGTGGGCGCTGAGGGCCGGCCACAGCTTTCGGGGCTGGCCCCCTTGGCGTGGGAGAAATCCCCGCACGTTCGCAAGCCCCGTACCGGCTTCGGGCAAAAAACGCCACCGAGCGGGCCTCATACGTCGGGGCCTAGGCGGCACAGGTGACACCGCAGCCCCAGGCTATGTGCTCCCGTGGAAGCGGCAGCAGTGGGTGCCGAGGGCCGGCCACAGCTTTCGGGGCTGGCCCCCTTGGCGTGGGAGAAATCCCCGCACGTTCGCAAGCCCCGTGCCGGCTTCGGGCAAAAAACGCCCCCGAGCGGGCCTCATACGTCGGGGCCTAGGCGCCACAGGTGACACCGCAGCCCCAGGCTCTGTGGTGCCGTGGAAGCTGCGGCAGTGGGCGCTGAGGGCTGGCCACAGCTTTCGGGGCTGGCCCCCTTGGCGTGGGAGAAATCCCCGCACGTTCGCAAGCCCCGTGCCGGCTCCGGGCAAAAAACGCCCCCGAGCGGGCCTCATACGTCGGGGCCTAGGCGGCACAGGTGACACCGCAGCCCCAGGCTCCGTGGTGCCATGGAAGCGGCGGCAGTGGGCGCTGAGGGCTGGCCACAGCTTTCGGGGCTGGCCCCCTTGGCGTGGGAGAAATCCCCGCACGTTCGCAAGCCCCGTGCCGGCTTCGGGCAAAAAACGCCCCCGAGCAGGCCTCATACGTCGGGGCCTAGGCGGCACAGGCGAGACCGCAGCCCCAGGCTCCGTGGTACCGTGGAAGCGGCGGCAGTGGGCGCCGAGGGCTGGCCACAGCTTTCGGGACTGGCCCCCTTGGCGTGGGAGAAATCCCCGCACATTCGCAAGCCCCGTGCCGGCTTCGGGCAAAAAACGCCCCCGAGCAGGCCTCATACGTCGGGGCCTAGGCGCCACAGGTGAGACCGCAGCCCCAGGCTCTGTGGTGCCGTGGAAGCGGCGGCAGTGGGCGCTGAGGGCCGGCCACATCTTTCGGGGCTGGCCCCATTGGCGTGGGAGAAATCCCCGCACGTTCGCAAGCCCCGTGCCGGCTCCGGGCAAAAAACGCCCCCGAGCGGGCCTCATACGTCGGGGCCTAGGCGGCACAGGTGACACCGCAGCCCCAGGCTATGTGCTCCCGTGGAAGCGGCAGCAGTGGGTGCCGAGGGCCGGCCACAGCTTTCGGGGCTGGCCCCCTTGGCGTGGGAGAAATCCCCGGACGTTCGCAAGCCCCGTGCCGGCTTCGGGCAAAAAAGGCCCCCGAGCGGGTCTCATACGTCGGGGCCTAGGCGGCACAGGTGAGACCGCAGCCCCAGGCTCTGTGCTTCCGTGGAAGCGGCGGCAGTGGGCGCCGAGGGCTGGCCACAACTTTCGGGGCTGGCCCCCTTGGCGTGGGAGAAATCCCCGCACGTTCGCAAGCCCCGTGCCGGCTTCGGGCAAAAAACGCCCCCGAGCGGGCCTCATACGTCGGGGCCTAGGCGCCACAGGTGACACCGCAGCCCCAGGCTCTGTGGTGCCGTGGAAGCTGCGGCAGTGGGCGCTGAGGGCTGGCCACAGCTTTCGGGGCTGGCCCCCTTGGCGTGGGAGAAATCCCCGCACGTTCGCAAGCCCCGTGCCGGCTTCGGGCAAAAAACGCCCCCGAGCGGGCCTCATACGTCGGGGCCTAGGCGCCACAGGTGACACCGCAGCCCCAGGCTCTGTGGTGCCGTGGAAGCTGCGGCAGTGGGCGCTGAGGGCTGGCCACAGCTTTCGGGGCTGGCCCCCTTGGCGTGGGAGAAATCCCCGCACGTTCGCAAGCCCCGTGCCGGCTTTGGGCAAAAAACGCCCCCGAGCAGGCCTCATACGTCGGGGCCTAGGCGCCACAGGTGAGACCGCAGCCCCAGGCTCCGTGGTGCCATGGAAGAGGCGGCAGTGGGCGCTGAGGGCCGGCCACATCTTTCGGGGCTGGCCCCCTTGGCGTGGGAGAAATCCCCGCACGTTCGCAAGCCCCGTGCCGGTTTCGGGCAAAAAACGCCCCCGAGCGGGCCTCATACGTCGGGGCCTAGGCGGCACAGGTGACACCGCAGCCCCAGGCTCCGTGGTGCCGTGGAAGCGGCGGCAGTGGGCGCCGAGGGCTGGCCACAGTTTTCGGGGCTGGCCCCCTTGGCGTGGGAGAAATCCCCGCACGTTCGCAAGCCCCGTGCCGGCTTCGGGCAAAAAACGCCCCCGAGCAGGCCTCATACGTCGGGGCCTAGGCGCCACAGGTGAGACCGCAGCCCCAGGCTCTGTGGTGCCGTGGAAGCGGCGGCAGTGGGCGCTGAGGGCTGGCCACATCTTTCGGGGCTGGCCCCCTTGGCGTGGGAGAAATCCCCGCACGTTCGCAAGCCCCGTGCCGGCTCCGGGCAAAAAACGCCCCCGAGCGGGCCTCATACGTCGGGGCCTAGGCGGCACAGGTGACACCGCAGCCCCAGGCTCCGTGGTGCCATGGAAGCGGCGGCAGTGGGCGCTGAGGGCTGGCCACAGCTTTCGGGGCTGGCCCCCTTGGCGTGGGAGAAATCCCCGCACGTTCGCAAGCCCCGTACCGGCTTCGGGCAAAAAACGCCACCGAGCGGGCCTCATACGTCGGGGCCTAGGCGGCACAGGTGAGACCGCAGCCCCAGGCTATGTGCTCCCGTGGAAGCGGCAGCAGTGGGTGCCGAGGGCCGGCCACAGCTTTCGGGGCTGGCCCCCTTGGCGTGGGAGAAATCCCCGGACGTTCGCAAGCCCCGTGCCGGCTTCGGGCAAAAAAGGCCCCCGAGCGGGCCTCATACGTCGGGGCCTAGGCGGCACAGGGGAGACCGCAGCCCCAGGCTCTGTGCTCCCGTGGAAGCGGCGGCAGTGGGCGCTCAGGGCTGGCCACAACTTTCGGGGCTGGCCCCCTTGGCGTGGGAGAAATCCCCGCACGTTCGCAAGCCCCGTGCCGGCTCCGGGCAAAAAACGCCCCCGAGCGGGCCTCATACGTCGGGGCCTAGGCGGCACAGGTGACACCGCAGCCCCAGGCTCCGTGGTGCCATGGAAGCGGCGGCAGTGGGCGCTGAGGGCCGGCCACAGCTTTCGGGGCTGGACCCCTTGGCGTGGGAGAAATCCCCGGACGTTCGCAAGCCCCGTGCAGGCTTCGGGCAAAAAACGCCCCCGAGCGGGCCTCATACGTCGGGGCCTAGGCGGCACAGGTGACACCGCAGCCCCAGGCTATGTGCTCCCGTGGAAGCGGCAGCAGTGGGTGCCGAGGGCCGACCACAGCTTTCGGGGCAGGCCCCCTTGGCGTGGGAGAAATCCCCGCACGTTCGCAAGCCCCGTGCCGGCTTCGGGCAAAAAACGCCCCCGAGCGGGCCTCATACGTCGGGGCCTAGGCGGCACAGGTGACACCGCAGCCCCAGGCTCCGTGGTGCTGTGGAAGCTGCGGCAGTGGGCGCCGAGGGCTGGCCACAGCTTTCGGGGCTGGCCCCCTTGGCGTGGGAGAAATCCCCGCACGTTCGCAAGCCCCGTGCCGGCTTCGGGCAAAAAATTCCACCGAGAGGGCCTCATACGTCGGGGCCTAGGCGGCACAGGTGACACCGCAGCCCCAGGCTCTGTGGTGCCGTGGAAGCGGCGGCAGTGGGCGCCGAGGGCTGGCCACAGCTTTCGGGGCTGGCCCCCTTGGCGTGGGAGAAATCCCCGCACGTTCGCAAGCCCTGTGCCGGATTCGGGAAAAAACCCCCCGAGCGGGCCTCATACGTCGGGGCCTAGGCGGCACAGGTGAGACCGCAGCCCCAGGCTCCGTGGTGCCATGGAAGCGGCGGTAGTGGGCGCCGAGGGCCCTCCACAGCTTTCGGGGCGGGCCCCCTTGGCGTGGGAGAAATCCCCGCACGTTCGCAAGCCCCGTGCCGGATTCGGGCAAAAAAAGACCCCGAGCGGGCCTCATACGTCGGGGCCTAGGCGGCACCGGTGACACCGCAGCCCCAGGCTCTGTGCTGCCGTGGAAGCGGCGGCAGTGGGCGCCGAGGGCCGGCCACAGCTTTCGGGGCTGGCCCCCTTGGCGTGGGAGAAATCCCCGGACGTTCGCAAGCCCCGTGCCGGCTTCGGGCAAAAAACGCCCCCGAGCGGGCCTCATACGTCGGGGCCTAGGCGGCACAGGGGAGACCGCAGCCCCAGGCTCCGTGGTGCCGTGGAAGCTGCGGCAGTGGGCGCCGAGGGCTGGCCACAGCTTTCGGGGCTGGCCCCCTTGGCGTGGGAGAAATCCCCGCACGTTCGCAAGCCCCGTGCCGGCTCCGGGCAAAAAACGCCCCCGAGCGGGCCTCATACGTCGGGGCCTAGGCGGCACAGGTGACACCGCAGCCCTAGGCTCCGTGGTGCCATGGAAGCGGCGGCAGTGGGCGCTGAGGGCTGGCCACATCTTTCGGGGCTGGCCCCCTTGGCGTGGGAGAAATCCCCGGACGTTCGCAAGCCCCGTGCCGGTTTCGGGCAAAAAACGCCCCCGAGCGGGCCTCATACGTCGGGGCCTAGGCGGCACAGGGGAGACCGCAGCCCCAGGCTCCGTGGTGCCGTGGAAGCGGCGGCAGTGGGCGCCGAGGGCTGGCCACAGCTTTCGGGGCTGGCCCCCTTGGCGTGGGAGAAATCCCCGGACGTTCGCAAGCCCCGTGCCGGCTTCGGGCAAAAAACGCCCCCGAGCAGGCCTCATACGTCGGGGCCTAGGCGCCACAGGTGAGACCGCAGCCCCAGGCTATGTGCTCCCGTGGAAGCGGCGGCAGTGGGCGCTGAGGGCTGGCCACATCTTTCGGGGCTGGCCCCCTTGGCGTGGGAGAAATCCCCGCACGTTCGCAAGCCCCGTGCCGGCTTCGGGCAAAAAACGCCCCCGAGCGGGCCTCATACGTCGGGGCCTAGGCGCCACAGGTGACACCGCAGCCCCAGGCTCCGTGGTGCCATGGAAGCGGCGGCAGTGGGCGCTGAGGGCCGGCCACAGCTTTCGGGGCTGGCCCCCTTGGCGTGGGAGAAATCCCCGCACGTTCGCAAGCCCCGTACCGGCTTCGGGCAAAAAACGCCACCGAGCGGGCCTCATACGTCGGGGCCTAGGCGGCACAGGTGACACCGCAGCCCCAGGCTATGTGCTCCCGTGGAAGCGGCAGCAGTGGGTGCCGAGGGCCGGCCACAGCTTTCGGGGCTGGCCCCCTTGGCGTGGGAGAAATCCCCGCACGTTCGCAAGCCCCGTGCCGGCTTCGGGCAAAAAACGCCCCCGAGCGGGCCTCATACGTCGGGGCCTAGGCGCCACAGGTGACACCGCAGCCCCAGGCTCTGTGGTGCCGTGGAAGCTGCGGCAGTGGGCGCTGAGGGCTGGCCACAGCTTTCGGGGCTGGCCCCCTTGGCGTGGGAGAAATCCCCGCACGTTCGCAAGCCCCGTGCCGGCTCCGGGCAAAAAACGCCCCCGAGCGGGCCTCATACGTCGGGGCCTAGGCGGCACAGGTGACACCGCAGCCCCAGGCTCCGTGGTGCCATGGAAGCGGCGGCAGTGGGCGCTGAGGGCTGGCCACAGCTTTCGGGGCTGGCCCCCTTGGCGTGGGAGAAATCCCCGCACGTTCGCAAGCCCCGTGCCGGCTTCGGGCAAAAAACGCCCCCGAGCAGGCCTCATACGTCGGGGCCTAGGCGGCACAGGCGAGACCGCAGCCCCAGGCTCCGTGGTACCGTGGAAGCGGCGGCAGTGGGCGCCGAGGGCTGGCCACAGCTTTCGGGACTGGCCCCCTTGGCGTGGGAGAAATCCCCGCACATTCGCAAGCCCCGTGCCGGCTTCGGGCAAAAAACGCCCCCGAGCAGGCCTCATACGTCGGGGCCTAGGCGCCACAGGTGAGACCGCAGCCCCAGGCTCTGTGGTGCCGTGGAAGCGGCGGCAGTGGGCGCTGAGGGCCGGCCACATCTTTCGGGGCTGGCCCCATTGGCGTGGGAGAAATCCCCGCACGTTCGCAAGCCCCGTGCCGGCTCCGGGCAAAAAACGCCCCCGAGCGGGCCTCATACGTCGGGGCCTAGGCGGCACAGGTGACACCGCAGCCCCAGGCTCTGTGGTGCCATGGAAGCGGCGGCAGTGGGCGCTGAGGGCCGGCCACAGCTTTCGGGGCTGGCCCCCTTGGCGTGGGAGAAATCCCTGGACGTTCGCAAGCCCCGTACCGGCTTCGGGCAAAAAACGCCACCGAGCGGGCCTCATACGTCGGGGCCTAGGCGGCACAGGTGAGACTGAAGCCCCAGGCTCTGTGCTCCCGTGGAAGCGGCAGCAGTGGGTGCCGAGGGCCGGCCACAGCTTTCGGGGCTGGCCCCCTTGGCGTGGGAGAAATCCCCGGACGTTCGCAAGCCCCGTGCCGGCTTCGGGCAAAAAACGCCCCCGAGCGGGCCTCATACGTCGGGGCCTAGGCGGCACAGGGGAGACCGCAGCCCCAGGCTCTGTGCTCCCGTGGAAGCGGCGGCAGTGGGCGCTCAGGGCTGGCCACAACTTTCGGGGCTGGCCCCCTTGGCGTGGGAGAAATCCCCGCACGTTCGCAAGCCCCGTGCCGGCTTCGGGCAAAAAACGCCCCCGAGCGGGCCTCATACGTCGGGGCCTAGGCGGCACAGGGGAGACCGCAGCCCCAGGCTCCGTGGTGCCGTGGAAGCTGCGGCAGTGGGCGCCGAGGGCTGGCCACAGCTTTCGGGGCTGGCCCCCTTGGCGTGGGAGAAATCCCCGCACGTTCGCAAGCCCCGTGCCGGCTCCGGGCAAAAAACGCCCCCGAGCGGGCCTCATACGTCGGGGCCTAGGCGGCACAGGTGACACCGCAGCCCTAGGCTCCGTGGTGCCATGGAAGCGGCGGCAGTGGGCGCTGAGGGCTGGCCACATCTTTCGGGGCTGGCCCCCTTGGCGTGGGAGAAATCCCCGGACGTTCGCAAGCCCCGTGCCGGTTTCGGGCAAAAAACGCCCCCGAGCGGGCCTCATACGTCGGGGCCTAGGCGGCACAGGGGAGACCGCAGCCCCAGGCTCCGTGGTGCCGTGGAAGCGGCGGCAGTGGGCGCCGAGGGCTGGCCACAGCTTTCGGGGCTGGCCCCCTTGGCGTGGGAGAAATCCCCGGACGTTCGCAAGCCCCGTGCCGGCTTCGGGCAAAAAACGCCCCCGAGCAGGCCTCATACGTCGGGGCCTAGGCGCCACAGGTGAGACCGCAGCCCCAGGCTATGTGCTCCCGTGGAAGCGGCGGCAGTGGGCGCTGAGGGCTGGCCACATCTTTCGGGGCTGGCCCCCTTGGCGTGGGAGAAATCCCCGCACGTTCGCAAGCCCCGTGCCGGCTTCGGGCAAAAAACGCCCCCGAGCGGGCCTCATACGTCGGGGCCTAGGCGCCACAGGTGACACCGCAGCCCCAGGCTCCGTGGTGCCATGGAAGCGGCGGCAGTGGGCGCTGAGGGCCGGCCACAGCTTTCGGGGCTGGCCCCCTTGGCGTGGGAGAAATCCCCGCACGTTCGCAAGCCCCGTACCGGCTTCGGGCAAAAAACGCCACCGAGCGGGCCTCATACGTCGGGGCCTAGGCGGCACAGGTGACACCGCAGCCCCAGGCTATGTGCTCCCGTGGAAGCGGCAGCAGTGGGTGCCGAGGGCCGGCCACAGCTTTCGGGGCTGGCCCCCTTGGCGTGGGAGAAATCCCCGCACGTTCGCAAGCCCCGTGCCGGCTTCGGGCAAAAAACGCCCCCGAGCGGGCCTCATACGTCGGGGCCTAGGCGCCACAGGTGACACCGCAGCCCCAGGCTCTGTGGTGCCGTGGAAGCTGCGGCAGTGGGCGCTGAGGGCTGGCCACAGCTTTCGGGGCTGGCCCCCTTGGCGTGGGAGAAATCCCCGCACGTTCGCAAGCCCCGTGCCGGCTCCGGGCAAAAAACGCCCCCGAGCGGGCCTCATACGTCGGGGCCTAGGCGGCACAGGTGACACCGCAGCCCCAGGCTCCGTGGTGCCATGGAAGCGGCGGCAGTGGGCGCTGAGGGCTGGCCACAGCTTTCGGGGCTGGCCCCCTTGGCGTGGGAGAAATCCCCGCACGTTCGCAAGCCCCGTGCCGGCTTCGGGCAAAAAACGCCCCCGAGCAGGCCTCATACGTCGGGGCCTAGGCGCCACAGGCGAGACCGCAGCCCCAGGCTCCGTGGTACCGTGGAAGCGGCGGCAGTGGGCGCCGAGGGCTGGCCACAGCTTTCGGGACTGGCCCCCTTGGCGTGGGAGAAATCCCCGCACATTCGCAAGCCCCGTGCCGGCTTCGGGCAAAAAACGCCCCCGAGCAGGCCTCATACGTCGGGGCCTAGGCGCCACAGGTGAGACCGCAGCCCCAGGCTCTGTGGTGCCGTGGAAGCGGCGGCAGTGGGCGCTGAGGGCCGGCCACATCTTTCGGGGCTGGCCCCATTGGCGTGGGAGAAATCCCCGCACGTTCGCAAGCCCCGTGCCGGCTCCGGGCAAAAAACGCCCCCGAGCGGGCCTCATACGTCGGGGCCTAGGCGGCACAGGTGACACCGCAGCCCCAGGCTCTGTGGTGCCATGGAAGCGGCGGCAGTGGGCGCTGAGGGCCGGCCACAGCTTTCGGGGCTGGCCCCCTTGGCGTGGGAGAAATCCCTGGACGTTCGCAAGCCCCGTACCGGCTTCGGGCAAAAAACGCCACCGAGCGGGCCTCATACGTCGGGGCCTAGGCGGCACAGGTGAGACTGAAGCCCCAGGCTCTGTGCTCCCGTGGAAGCGGCAGCAGTGGGTGCCGAGGGCCGGCCACAGCTTTCGGGGCTGGCCCCCTTGGCGTGGGAGAAATCCCCGGACGTTCGCAAGCCCCGTGCCGGCTTCGGGCAAAAAACGCCCCCGAGCGGGCCTCATACGTCGGGGCCTAGGCGGCACAGGGGAGACCGCAGCCCCAGGCTCTGTGCTCCCATGGAAGCGGCGGCAGTGGGCGCTCAGGGCTGGCCACAACTTTCGGGGCTGGCCCCCTTGGCGTGGGAGAAATCCCCGCACGTTCGCAAGCCCCGTGCCGGCTTCGGGCAAAAAACGCCCCCGAGCGGGCCTCATACGTCGGGGCCTAGGCGCCACAGGTGACACCGCAGCCCCAGGCTCTGTGGTGCCGTGGAAGCTGCGGCCGTGGGCGCTGAGGGCTGGCCACAGCTTTCGGGGCTGGCCCCCTTGGCGTGGGAGAAATCCCCGCACGTTCGCAAGCCCCGTGCCGGCTCCGGGCAAAAAACGCCCCCGAGCGGGCCTCATACGTCGGGGCCTAGGCGGCACAGGTGACACCGCAGCCCCAGGCTCCGTGGTGCCATGGAAGAGGCGGCAGTGGGCGCCGAGGGCTGGCCACAGCTTTCGGGGCTGGCCCCCTTGGCGTGGGAGAAATCCCCGCACGTTCGCAAGCCCCGTGCCGGCTTCGGGCAAAAAAGGCCCCCGAGCGGGCCTCATACGTCGGGGCCTAGGCGGCACAGGGGAGACCGCAGCCCCAGGCTCTGTGCTCCCGTGGAAGCGGCAGCAGTGGGTGCCGAGGGCCGACCACAGCTTTCGGGGCTGGCCCCCTTGGCGTGGGAGAAATCCCCGGACGTTCGCAAGCCCCGTGCCGGCTTCGGGCAAAAAACGCCCCCGAGCGGGCCTCATACGTCGGGGACTAGGCGGCACAGGTGACACCGCAGCCCCAGGCTCCGTGGTGCTGTGGAAGCTGCGGCAGTGGGCGCCGAGGGCTGGCCACAGCTTTCGGGGCTGGCCCCCTTGGCGTGGGAGAAATCCCCGCACGTTCGCAAGCCCCGTGCAGGCTTCGGGCAAAAAATTCCACCGAGCGGGCCTCATACGTCGGGGCCTAGGCGCCACAGGTGACACCGCAGCCCCAGGCTCTGTGGTGCCGTGGAAGCGGCGGCAGTGGGCGCCGAGGGCTGGCCACAGCTTTCGGGGCTGGCCCCCTTGGCGTGGGAGAAATCCCCGCACGTTCGCAAGCCCCGTGCCGGATTCGGGAAAAAACCCCCCGAGCGGGCCTCATACGTCGGGGCCTAGGCGGCACAGGGGAGACCGCAGCCCCAGGCTCCGTGGTGCCATGGAAGCGGCGGCAGTGGGCGCCGAGGGCTGGCCACAGCTTTCGGGGCTGGCCCCCTTGGCGTGGGAGAAATCCCCGCACGTTCGCAAGCCCCGTGCCGGATTCGGGCAAAAAACGCCCCCGAGCGGGCCTCATACGTCGGGGCCTAGGCGGCACCGGTGACACCGCAGCCCCAGGCTCTGTGCTGCCGTGGAAGCGGCGGCAGTGGGCGCCGAGGGCCGGCCACAGCTTTCGGGGCTGGCCCCCTTGGCGTGGGAGAAATCCCCGCACGTTCGCAAGCCCCGTGCCGGCTTCGGGCAAAAAACGCCCCCGAGCGGGCCTCATACGTCGGGGCCTAGGCGGCACAGGGGAGACCGCAGCCCCAGGCTCCGTGGTGCCGTGGAAGCTGCGGCAGTGGGCGCCGAGGGCTGGCCACAGCTTTCGGGGCTGGCCCCCTTGGCGTGGGAGAAATCCCCGCACGTTCGCAAGCCCCGTGCCGGCTCTGGGCAAAAAAACGCCCCCGAGCGGGCCTCATACGTCGGGGCCTAGGCGGCACAGGTGACACCGCAGCCCTAGGCTCCGTGGTGCCATGGAAGCAGCGGCACTGGGCGCTGAGGGCTGGCCACAGCTTTCGGGGCTGGCCCCCTTGGCGTGGGAGAAATCCCCGCACGTTCGCAAGCCCCGTGCCGGCTTCGGGCAAAAAACGCCCCCGAGCGGGCCTCATACGTCGGGGCCTAGGCGGCACAGGTGACACCGCAGCCCCAGGCTCCGTGGTGCCGTGGAAGCGGCGGCAGTGGGCGCCGAGGGCTGGCCACAGCTTTCGGGGCTGGCCCCCTTGGCGTGGGAGAAATCCCCGGACGTTCGCAAGCCCCGTGCCGGCTTCGGGCAAAAAACGCCCCCGAGCGGGCCTCATACGTCGGGGCCTAGGCGCCACAGGTGACACCGCAGCCCCAGGCTCCGTGGTGCCGTGGAAGCTGCGGCAGTGGGCGCCGAGGGCTGGCCACAGCTTTCGGGGCTGGCCCCCTTGGCGTGGGAGAAATCCCCGGACGTTCGCAAGCCCCGTGCCGGCTCCGGGCAAAAAATGCCCCCGAGCGGGCCTCATACGTCGGGGCCTAGGCGGCACAGGTGACACCGCAGCCCCAGGCTCCGTGGTGCCATGGAAGCGGCGGCAGTGGGCGCTGAGGGCCGGCCACAGCTTTCGGGGCTGGCCCCCTTGGCGTGGGAGAAATCCCCGGACGTTCGCAAGCCCCGTGCCGGTTTCGGGCAAAAAACGCCCCCGAGCGGGCCTCATACGTCGGGGCCTAGGCGGCACCGGTGACACCGCAGCCCCAGGCTCCGTGGTGCCGTGGAAGCGGCGGCAGTGGGCGCCGAGGGCTGGCCACAGCTTTCGGGGCTGGCCCCCTTGGCGTGGGAGAAATCCCCGGACGTTCGCAAGCCCCGTGCCGGCTTCGGGCAAAAAACGCCCCCGAGCGGGCCTCATACGTCGGGGCCTAGGCGGCACAGGTGACACCGCAGCCCCAGGCTATGTGCTCCCGTGGAATCGGCAGCAGTGGGTGCCGAGGGCCGACCACAGCTTTCGGGGCTGGCCCCCTTGGCATGGGAGAAATCCCCGCACGTTCGCAAGCCCCGTGCCGGCTTCGGGCAAAAAACGCCCCCGAGCGGGCCTCATACGTCGGGGCCTAGGCGGCACAGGGGAGACCGCAGCCCCAGGCTCCGTGGTGCTGTGGAAGCTGCGGCAGTGGGCGCCGAGGGCTGGCCACAGCTTTCGGGGCTGGCCCCCTTGGCGTGGGAGAAATCCCCGGACGTTCGCAAGCCCCGTGCAGGCTTCGGGCAAAAAACGCCCCCGAGCGGGCCTCATACGTCGGGGCCTAGGCGCCACAGGTGACACCGCAGCCCCAGGCTCCGTGGTGCCGTGGAAGCGGCGGCAGTGGGCGCTGAGGGCTGGCCACAGCTTTCGGGGCTGGCCCCCTTGGCGTGGGAGAAATCCCCGCACGTTCGCAAGCCCCGTGCCGGCTTCGGGCAAAAAACGCCCCCGAGCGGGCCTCATACGTCGGGGCCTAGGCGGCACAGGTGACACCGCATCCCCAGGCTATGTGCTCCCGTGGAAGCGGCAGCAGTGGGTGCCGAGGGCCGACCACAGCTTTCGGGGCTGGCCCCCTTGGCGTGGGAGAAATCCCCGCACGTTCGCAAGCCCCGTGCCGGCTTCGGGCAAAAAACGCCCCCGAGCGGGCCTCATACGTCGGGGCCTAGGCGGCACAGGTGACACCGCAGCCCCAGGCTCCGTGGTGCTGTGGAAGCTGCGGCAGTGGGCGCCGAGGGCTGGCCACAGCTTTCGGGGCTGGCCCCCTTGGCGTGGGAGAAATCCCCGCACGTTCGCAAGCCCCGTGCCGGCTTTGGGCAAAAAACGCCCCCGAGCAGGCCTCATACGTCGGGGCCTAGGCGCCACAGGTGAGACCGCAGCCCCAGGCTCCGTGGTGCCATGGAAGAGGCGGCAGTGGGCGCTGAGGGCCGGCCACATCTTTCGGGGCTGGCCCCCTTGGCGTGGGAGAAATCCCCGCACGTTCGCAAGCCCCGTGCCGGTTTCGGGCAAAAAACGCCCCCGAGCGGGCCTCATACGTCGGGGCCTAGGCGGCACAGGTGACACCGCAGCCCCAGGCTCCGTGGTGCCGTGGAAGCGGCGGCAGTGGGCGGAGGGCCGGCCACAGCTTTCGGGGCTGGCCCCCTTGGCGTGGGAGAAATCCCCGCACGTTCGCAAGCCCCGTGCCGGCTTCGGGCAAAAAACGCCCCCGAGCGGGCCTCATACGTCGGGGCCTAGGCGGCACAGGTGACACCGCAGCCCCAGGCTCTGTGCTGCCGTGGAAGCGGCGGCAGTGGGCGCCGAGGGCCGGCCACAGCTTTCGGGGCTGGACCCCTTGGCGTGGGAGAAATCCCCGCACGTTCGCAAGCCCCGTGCCGGCTTCGGGCAAAAAACGCCCCCGAGCGGGCCTCATACGTCGGGGCCTAGGCGGCACAGGGGAGACCGCAGCCCCAGGCTCCGTGGTGCCGTGGAAGCGGCGGCAGTGGGCGCCGAGGGCTGGCCACAGCTTTCGGGGCTGGCCCCCTTGGCGTGGGAGAAATCCCCGGACGTTCGCAAGCCCCGTGCCGGCTCCGGGCAAAAAACGCCACCGAGCGGGCCTCATACGTCGGGGCCTAGGCGGCACAGGTGACACCGCAGCCCCAGGCTCCGTGGTGCCATGGAAGCGGCGGCAGTGGGCGCTGAGGGCCGGCCACAGCTTTCGGGGCTGGCCCCCTTGGCGTGGGAGAAATCCCCGGACGTTCGCAAGCCCCGTACCGGCTTCGGGCAAAAAACGCCACCGAGCGGGCCTCATACGTCGGGGCCTAGGCGGCACAGGTGAGACTGCAGCCCCAGGCTATGTGCTCCCGTGGAAGCGGCAGCAGTGGGTGCCGAGGGCCGGCCACAGCTTTCGGGGCTGGCCCCCTTGGCGTGGGAGAAATCCCCGGACGTTCGCAAGCCCCGTGCCGGCTTCGGGCAAAAAACGCCCCCGAGCGGGCCTCATACGTCGGGGCCTAGGCGGCACAGGGGAGACCGCAGCCCCAGGCTCCGTGGTGCCGTGGAAGCGGCGGCAGTGGGCGCCGAGGGCTGGCCACAGCTTTCGGGGCTGGCCCCCTTGGCGTGGGAGAAATCCCCGGACGTTCGCAAGCCCCGTGCCGGCTCCGGGCAAAAAACGCCACCGAGCGGGCCTCATACGTCGGGGCCTAGGCGGCACAGGTGACACCGCAGCCCCAGGCTCCGTGGTTCCATGGAAGCAGCGGCACTGGGCGCTGAGGGCCGGCCACAGCTTTCGGGGCTGGCCCCCTTGGCGTGGGAGAAATCCCCGGACGTTCGCAAGCCCCGTACCGGCTTCGGGCAAAAAACGCCACCGAGCGGGCCTCATACGTCGGGGCCTAGGCGGCACAGGTGAGACTGCAGCCCCAGGCTATGTGCTCCCGTGGAAGCGGCAGCAGTGGGTGCCGAGGGCCGGCCACAGCTTTCGGGGCTGGCCCCCTTGGCGTGGGAGAAATCCCCGCACGTTCGCAAGCCCCGTGCCGGCTTCGGGCAAAAAACGCCCCCGAGCGGGCCTCATACGTCGGGGCCTAGGCGGCACAGGGGAGACCGCAGCCCCAGGCTATGTGCTCCCGTGGAAGCGGCGGCAGTGGGCGCTCAGGGCTGGCCACAACTTTCGGGGCTGCCCCCTTGGCGTGGGAGAAATCCCCGCACGTTCGCAAGCCCCGTGCCGGCTTCGGGCAAAAAACGCCCCCGAGCGGGCCTCATACGTCGGGGCCTAGGCGCCACAGGTGACACCGCAGCCCCAGGCTCTGTGGTGCCGTGGAAGCTGCGGCAGTGGGCGCTGAGGGCTGGCCACAGCTTTCGGGGCTGGCCCCCTTGGCGTGGGAGAAATCCCCGCACGTTCGCAAGCCCCGTGCCGGCTCCGGGCAAAAAACGCCCCCGAGCGGGCCTCATACGTCGGGGCCTAGGCGGCACAGGTGACACCGCAGCCCCAGGCTCCGTGGTGCCATGGAAGCGGCGGCAGTGGGCGCTGAGGGCCGGCCACAGCTTTCGGGGCTGGCCCCCTTGGCGTGGGAGAAATCCCCGGACGTTCGCAAGCCCCGTGCCGGTTTCGGGCAAAAAACGCCCCCGAGCGGGCCTCATACGTCGGGGCCAGGGCGGCACCGGTGACACCGCAGCCCCAGGCTCCGTGGTGCCGTGGAAGCGGCGGCAGTGCGCGCCGAGGGCTGGCCACAGCTTTCGGGGCTGGCCCCCTTGGCGTGGGAGAAATCCCCGGACGTTCGCAAGCCCCGTGCCGGCTTCGGGCAAAAAACGCCCCCGAGCGGGCCTCATACGTCGGGGCCTAGGCGGCACAGGTGACACCGCAGCCCCAGGCTATGTGCTCCCGTGGAAGCGGCAGCAGGGGGTGCCGAGGGTCGACCACAGCTTTCGGGGCTGGCCCCCTTGGCGTGGGAGAAATCCCCACACGTTCGCAAGCCCCGTGCAGGCTTCGGGCAAAAAACGCCCCCGAGCGGGCCTCATACGTCGGGGCCTAGGCGCCACAGGTGACACCGCAGCCCCAGGCTCCGTGGTGCCGTGGAAGCGGCGGCAGTGGGCGCCGAGGGCTGGCCACAGCTTTCGGGGCTGGCCCCCTTGGCGTGGGAGAAATCCCCGCACGTTCGCAAGCCCCGTGCCGGCTTCGGGCAAAAAACGCCCCCGAGCGGGCCTCATACGTCGGGGCCTAGGCGGCACAGGTGACACCGCATCCCCAGGCTATGTGCTCCCGTGGAAGCGGCAGCAGTGGGTGCCGAGGGCCGACCACAGCTTTCGGGGCTGGCCCCCTTGGCGTGGGAGAAATCCCCGGACGTTCGCAAGCCCCGTGCCGGCTTCGGGCAAAAAACGCCCCCGAGCGGGCCTCATACGTCGGGGCCTAGGCGGCACAGGGGAGACCGCAGCCCCAGGCTCCGTGGTGCCGTGGAAGCGGCGGCAGTGGGCGCCGAGGGCTGGCCACAGTTTTCGGGCCTGGCCCCCTTGGCGTGGGAGAAATCCCCGGACGTTCGCAAGCCCCGTGCCGGCTTCGGGCAAAAAACGCCCCCGAGCGGGCCTCATACGTCGGGGCCTAGGCGGCACAGGTGACACCGCAGCCCCAGGCTCCGTGGTGCTGTGGAAGCTGCGGCAGTGGGCGCCGAGGGCTGGCCACAGCTTTCGGGGCTGGCCCCCTTGGCGTGGGAGAAATCCCCGGACGTTCGCAAGCCCCGTGCAGGCTTCGGGCAAAAAACGCCCCCGAGCGGGCCTCATACGTCGGGGCCTAGGCGCCACAGGTGACACCGCAGCCCCAGGCTCCGTGGTGCCGTGGAAGCGGTGGCAGTGGGCGCTGAGGGCTGGCCACAGCTTTCGGGGCTGGCCCCCTTGGCGTGGGAGAAATCCCCGCACGTTCGCAAGCCCCGTGCCGGCTTCGGGCAAAAAACGCCCCCGAGCGGGCCTCATACGTCGGGGCCTAGGCGGCACAGGGGACACCGCAGCCCCAGGCTCTGTGCTGCCGTGGAAGCGGCGGCAGTGGGCGCCGAGGGCCGGCCACAGCTTTCGGGGCTGGACCCCTTGGCGTGGGAGAAATCCCCGGACGTTCGCAAGCCCCGTGCCGGCTTCGGGCAAAAAACGCCCCCGAGCGGGCCTCATACGTCGGGGCCTAGGCGGCACAGGGGAGACCGCAGCCCCAGGCTCCGTGGTGCCGTGGAAGCGGCGGCAGTGGGCGCCGAGGGCTGGCCACAGCTTTCGGGGCTGGCCCCCTTGGCGTGGGAGAAATCCCCGGACGTTCGCAAGCCCCGTGCCGGCTCCGGGCAAAAAACGCCACCGAGCGGGCCTCATACGTCGGGGCCTAGGCGGCACAGGTGACACCGCAGCCCCAGGCTCCGTGGTGCCATGGAAGCGGCGGCAGTGGGCGCTGAGGGCCGGCCACAGCTTTCGGGGCTGGCCCCCTTGGCGTGGGAGAAATCCCCGGACGTTCGCAAGCCCCGTACCGGCTTCGGGCAAAAAACGCCACCGAGCGGGCCTCATACGTCGGGGCCTAGGCGGCACAGGTGAGACTGCAGCCCCAGGCTATGTGCTCCCGTGGAAGCGGCAGCAGTGGGTGCCGAGGGCCGGCCACAGCTTTCGGGGCTGGCCCCCTTGGCGTGGGAGAAATCCCCGGACGTTCGCAAGCCCCGTGCCGGCTTCGGGCAAAAAACGCCCCCGAGCGGGCCTCATACGTCGGGGCCTAGGCGGCACAGGGGAGACCGCAGCCCCAGGCTCCGTGGTGCCGTGGAAGCGGCGGCAGTGGGCGCCGAGGGCTGGCCACAGCTTTCGGGGCTGGCCCCCTTGGCGTGGGAGAAATCCCCGGACGTTCGCAAGCCCCGTGCCGGCTCCGGGCAAAAAACGCCACCGAGCGGGCCTCATACGTCGGGGCCTAGGCGGCACAGGTGACACCGCAGCCCCAGGCTCCGTGGTTCCATGGAAGCAGCGGCACTGGGCGCTGAGGGCCGGCCACAGCTTTCGGGGCTGCCCCCCTTGGCGTGGGAGAAATCCCCGGACGTTCGCAAGCCCCGTACCGGCTTCGGGCAAAAAACGCCACCGAGCGGGCCTCATACGTCGGGGCCTAGGCGGCACAGGTGAGACTGCAGCCCCAGGCTATGTGCTCCCGTGGAAGCGGCAGCAGTGGGTGCCGAGGGCCGGCCACAGCTTTCGGGGCTGGCCCCCTTGGCGTGGGAGAAATCCCCGCACGTTCGCAAGCCCCGTGCCGGCTTCGGGCAAAAAACGCCCCCGAGCGGGCCTCATACGTCGGGGCCTAGGCGGCACAGGGGAGACCGCAGCCCCAGGCTATGTGCTCCCGTGGAAGCGGCGGCAGTGGGCGCTCAGGGCTGGCCACAACTTTCGGGGCTGCCCCCTTGGCGTGGGAGAAATCCCCGCACGTTCGCAAGCCCCGTGCCGGCTTCGGGCAAAAAACGCCCCCGAGCGGGCCTCATACGTCGGGGCCTAGGCGCCACAGGTGACACCGCAGCCCCAGGCTCTGTGGTGCCGTGGAAGCTGCGGCAGTGGGCGCTGAGGGCTGGCCACAGCTTTCGGGGCTGGCCCCCTTGGCGTGGGAGAAATCCCCGCACGTTCGCAAGCCCCGTGCCGGCTCCGGGCAAAAAACGCCCCCGAGCGGGCCTCATACGTCGGGGCCTAGGCGGCACAGGTGACACCGCAGCCCCAGGCTCCGTGGTGCCATGGAAGCGGCGGCAGTGGGCGCTGAGGGCCGGCCACAGCTTTCGGGGCTGGCCCCCTTGGCGTGGGAGAAATCCCCGGACGTTCGCAAGCCCCGTGCCGGTTTCGGGCAAAAAACGCCCCCGAGCGGGCCTCATACGTCGGGGCCAGGGCGGCACCGGTGACACCGCAGCCCCAGGCTCCGTGGTGCCGTGGAAGCGGCGGCAGTGCGCGCCGAGGGCTGGCCACAGCTTTCGGGGCTGGCCCCCTTGGCGTGGGAGAAATCCCCGGACGTTCGCAAGCCCCGTGCCGGCTTCGGGCAAAAAACGCCCCCGAGCGGGCCTCATACGTCGGGGCCTAGGCGGCACAGGTGACACCGCAGCCCCAGGCTATGTGCTCCCGTGGAAGCGGCAGCAGTGGGTGCCGAGGGTCGACCACAGCTTTCGGGGCTGGCCCCCTTGGCGTGGGAGAAATCCCCGCACGTTCGCAAGCCCCGTGCAGGCTTCGGGCAAAAAACGCCCCCGAGCGGGCCTCATACGTCGGGGCCTAGGCGCCACAGGTGACACCGCAGCCCCAGGCTCCGTGGTGCCGTGGAAGCGGCGGCAGTGGGCGCCGAGGGCTGGCCACAGCTTTCGGGGCTGGCCCCCTTGGCGTGGGAGAAATCCCCGCACGTTCGCAAGCCCCGTGCCGGCGTCGGGCAAAAAACGCCCCCGAGCGGGCCTCATACGTCGGGGCCTAGGCGGCACAGGTGACACCGCATCCCCAGGCTATGTGCTCCCGTGGAAGCGGCAGCAGTGGGTGCCGAGGGCCGACCACAGCTTTCGGGGCTGGCCCCCTTGGCGTGGGAGAAATCCCCGGACGTTCGCAAGCCCCGTGCCGGCTTCGGGCAAAAAACGCCCCCGAGCGGGCCTCATACGTCGGGGCCTAGGCGGCACAGGGGAGACCGCAGCCCCAGGCTCCGTGGTGCCGTGGAAGCGGCGGCAGTGGGCGCCGAGGGCTGGCCACAGTTTTCGGGCCTGGCCCCCTTGGCGTGGGAGAAATCCCCGGACGTTCGCAAGCCCCGTGCCGGCTTCGGGCAAAAAACGCCCCCGAGCAGGCCTCATACGTCGGGGCCTAGGCGCCACAGGTGAGATCGCAGCCCCAGGCTCTGTGGTGCCGTGGAAGCGGCGGCAGTGGGCGCTGAGGGCTGGCCACAGCTTTCGGGGCTGGCCCCCTTGGCGTGGGAGAAATCCCCGCACGTTCGCAAGCCCCGTGCCGGCTCCGGGCAAAAAACGCCCCCGAGCGGGCCTCATACGTCGGGGCCTAGGCGGCACAGGTGACACCGCAGCCCCAGGCTCCGTGGTGCCATGGAAGCGGCGGCAGTGGGCGCTGAGGGCTGGCCACAGCTTTCGGGGCTGGCCCCCTTGGCGTGGGAGAAATCCCCGGACGTTCGCAAGCCCCGTACCGGCTTCGGGCAAAAAACGCCACCGAGCGGGCCTCATACGTCGGGGCCTAGGCGGCACAGGTGAGACTGCAGCCCCAGGCTATGTGCTCCCGTGGAAGCGGCAGCAGTGGGTGCCGAGGGCCGGCCACAGCTTTCGGGGCTGGCCCCCTTGGCGTGGGAGAAATCCCCGCACGTTCGCAAGCCCCGTGCCGGCTTCGGGCAAAAAAGGCCCCCGAGCGGGCCTCATACGTCGGGGCCTAGGCGGCACAGGGGAGACCGCAGCCCCAGGCTCTGTGCTCCCGTGGAAGCGGCGGCACTGGGCGCTCAGGGCTGGCCACAACTTTCGGGGCTGCCCCCTTGGCGTGGGAGAAATCCCCGGACGTTCGCAAGCCCCGTGCCGGCTTCGGGCAAAAAACGCCCCCGAGCGGGCCTCATACGTCGGGGCCTAGGCGCCACAGGTGACACCGCAGCCCCAGGCTCTGTGGTGCCGTGGAAGCTGCGGCAGTGGGCGCTGAGGGCTGGCCACAGCTTTCGGGGCTGGCCCCCTTGGCGTGGGAGAAATCCCCGCACGTTCGCAAGCCCCGTGCCGGCTCCGGGCAAAAAACGCCCCCGAGCGGGCCTCATACGTCGGGGCCTAGGCGGCACAGGTGACACCGCAGCCCCAGGCTCCGTGGTGCCATGGAAGCGGCGGCAGTGGGCGCTGAGGGCCGGCCACAGCTTTCGGGGCTGGCCCCCTTGGCGTGGGAGAAATCCCCGGACGTTCGCAAGCCCCGTGCCGGTTTCGGGCAAAAAAAACGCCCCCGAGCGGGCCTCATACGTCGGGGCCTAGGCGGCACCGGTGACACCGCAGCCCCAGGCTCCGTGGTGCCGTGGAAGCGGCGGCAGTGCGCGCCGAGGGCTGGCCACAGCTTTCGGGGCTGGCCCCCTTGGCGTGGGAGAAATCCCCGGACGTTCGCAAGCCCCGTGCCGGCTTCGGGCAAAAAACGCCCCCGAGCGGGCCTCATACGTCGGGGCCTAGGCGGCACAGGTGACACCGCAGCCCCAGGCTCCGTGGTGCTGTGGAAGCTGCGGCAGTGGGCGCCGAGGGCTGGCCACAGCTTTCGGGGCTGGCCCCCTTGGCGTGGGAGAAATCCCCGGACGTTCGCAAGCCCCGTGCAGGCTTCGGGCAAAAAACGCCCCCGAGCGGGCCTCATACGTCGGGGCCTAGGCGCCACAGGTGACACCGCAGCCCCAGGCTCTGTGGTGCCCTGGAAGCGGCGGCAGTGGGCGCTGAGGGCTGGCCACAGCTTTCGGGGCTGGCCCCCTTGGCGTGGGAGAAATCCCCGCACGTTCGCAAGCCCCGTGCCGGCTTCGGGCAAAAAACGCCCCCGAGCGGGCCTCATACGTCGGGGCCTAGGCGGCACAGGTGACACCGCATCCCCAGGCTATGTGCTCCCGTGGAAGCGGCAGCAGTGGGTGCCGAGGGCCGACCACAGCTTTCGGGGCTGGCCCCCTTGGCGTGGGAGAAATCCCCGCACGTTCGCAAGCCCCGTGCCGGCTTCGGGCAAAAAACGCCCCCGAGCGGGCCTCATACGTCGGGGCCTAGGCGGCACAGGTGACACCGCAGCCCCAGGCTCCGTGGTGCTGTGGAAGCTGCGGCAGTGGGCGCCGAGGGCTGGCCACAGCTTTCGGGGCTGGCCCCCTTGGCGTGGGAGAAATCCCCGCACGTTCGCAAGCCCCGTGCAGGCTTCGGGAAAAAATTCCACCGAGCGGGCCTCATACGTCGGGGCCTAGGCGCCACAGGTGACACCGCAGCCCCAGGCTCCGTGGTGCCGTGGAAGCGGCGGCAGTGGGCGCCGAGGGCTGGCCACAGCTTTCGGGGCTGGCCCCCTTGGCGTGGGAGAAATCCCCGGACGTTCGCAAGCCCCGTGCCGGATTCGGGAAAAAACCCCCCGAGCGGGCCTCATACGTCGGGGCCTAGGCGGCACAGGGGAGACCGCAGCCCCAGGCTCCTTGGTGCCATGGAAGCGGCGGCAGTGGGCGCCGAGGGCCGGCCACAGCTTTCGGGGCTGGCCCCCTTGGCGTGGGAGAAATCCCCGCACGTTCGCAAGCCCCGTGCCGGTTTCGGGCAAAAAACGCCCCCGAGCGGGCCTCATACGTCGGGGCCTAGGCGGCACCGGTGACACCGCAGCCCCAGGCTCTGTGCTGCCGTGGAAGCGGCGGCACTGGGCGCCGAGGGCCGGACACAGCTTTCGGGGCTGGCCCCCTTGGCGTGGGAGAAATCCCCGCACGTTCGCAAGCCCCGTGCCGGTTTCGGGCAAAAAACGCCCCCGAGCGGGCCTCATACGTCGGGGCCTAGGCGGCACAGGTGACACCGCAGCCCCAGGCTCCGTGGTGCCGTGGAAGCGGCGGCAGTGGGCGCCGAGGGCTGGCCACAGTTTTCGGGGCTGGCCCCCTTGGCGTGGGAGAAATCCCCGCACGTTCGCAAGCCCCGTGCCGGCTTCGGGCAAAAAACGCCCCCGAGCAGGCCTCATACGTCGGGGCCTAGGCGCCACAGGTGAGACCGCAGCCCCAGGCTCTGTGGTGCCGTGGAAGCGGCGGCAGTGGGCGCTGAGGGCTGGCCACATCTTTCGGGGCTGGCCCCCTTGGCGTGGGAGAAATCCCCGCACGTTCGCAAGCCCCGTGCCGGCTCCGGGCAAAAAACGCCCCCGAGCGGGCCTCATACGTCGGGGCCTAGGCGGCACAGGTGACACCGCAGCCCCAGGCTCCGTGGTGCCATGGAAGCGGCGGCAGTGGGCGCTGAGGGCTGGCCACAGCTTTCGGGGCTGGCCCCCTTGGCGTGGGAGAAATCCCCGCACGTTCGCAAGCCCCGTACCGGCTTCGGGCAAAAAACGCCACCGAGCGGGCCTCATACGTCGGGGCCTAGGCGGCACAGGTGAGACCGCAGCCCCAGGCTATGTGCTCCCGTGGAAGCGGCAGCAGTGGGTGCCGAGGGCCGGCCACAGCTTTCGGGGCTGGCCCCCTTGGCGTGGGAGAAATCCCCGGACGTTCGCAAGCCCCGTGCCGGCTTCGGGCAAAAAAGGCCCCCGAGCGGGCCTCATACGTCGGGGCCTAGGCGGCACAGGGGAGACCGCAGCCCCAGGCTCTGTGCTCCCGTGGAAGCGGCGGCAGTGGGCGCTCAGGGCTGGCCACAACTTTCGGGGCTGGCCCCCTTGGCGTGGGAGAAATCCCCGCACGTTCGCAAGCCCCGTGCCGGCTCCGGGCAAAAAACGCCCCCGAGCGGGCCTCATACGTCGGGGCCTAGGCGGCACAGGTGACACCGCAGCCCCAGGCTCCGTGGTGCCGTGGAAGCGGCGGCAGTGGGCGCTGAGGGCCGGCCACAGCTTTCGGGGCTGGACCCCTTGGCGTGGGAGAAATCCCCGCACGTTCGCAAGCCCCGTGCCGGCTTCGGGCAAAAAACGCCCCCGAGCGGGCCTCATACGTCGGGGCCTAGGCGCCACAGGTGACACCGCAGCCCCAGGCTCCGTGGTGCCGTGGAAGCGGCGGCAGTGGGCGCCGAGGGCTGGCCACAGCTTTCGGGGCTGGCCCCCTTGGCGTGGGAGAAATCCCCGCACGTTCGCAAGCCCCGTGCCGGCTTCGGGCAAAAAACGCCCCCGAGCGGGCCTCATACGTCGGGGCCTAGGCGGCACAGGTGACACCGCATCCCCAGGCTATGTGCTCCCGTGGAAGCGGCAGCAGTGGGTGCCGAGGGCCGACCACAGCTTTCGGGGCTGGCCCCCTTGGCGTGGGAGAAATCCCCGGACGTTCGCAAGCCCCGTGCCGGCTTCGGGCAAAAAACGCCCCCGAGCGGGCCTCATACGTCGGGGCCTAGGCGGCACAGGGGAGACCGCAGCCCCAGGCTCCGTGGTGCCGTGGAAGCGGCGGCAGTGGGCGCCGAGGGCTGGCCACAGTTTTCGGGCCTGGCCCCCTTGGCGTGGGAGAAATCCCCGGACGTTCGCAAGCCCCGTGCCGGCTTCGGGCAAAAAACGCCCCCGAGCAGGCCTCATACGTCGGGGCCTAGGCGCCACAGGTGAGACCGCAGCCCCAGGCTCTGTGGTGCCGTGGAAGCGGCGGCAGTGGGCGCTGAGGGCTGGCCACAGCTTTCGGGGCTGGCCCCCTTGGCGTGGGAGAAATCCCCGCACGTTCGCAAGCCCCGTGCCGGCTCCGGGCAAAAAACGCCCCCGAGCGGGCCTCATACGTCGGGGCCTAGGCGGCACAGGTGACACCGCAGCCCCAGGCTCCGTGGTGCCATGGAAGCGGCGGCAGTGGGCGCTGAGGGCCGGCCACAGCTTTCGGGGCTGGCCCCCTTGGCGTGGGAGAAATCCCCGGACGTTCGCAAGCCCCGTACCGGCTTCGGGCAAAAAACGCCACCGAGCGGGCCTCATACGTCGGGGCCTAGGCGGCACAGGTGAGACTGCAGCCCCAGGCTATGTGCTCCCGTGGAAGCGGCAGCAGTGGGTGCCGAGGGCCGGCCACAGCTTTCGGGGCTGGCCCCCTTGGCGTGGGAGAAATCCCCGGACGTTCGCAAGCCCCGTGCCGGCTTCGGGCAAAAAAGGCCCCCGAGCGGGCCTCATACGTCGGGGCCTAGGCGGCACAGGGGAGACCGCAGCCCCAGGCTCTGTGCTCCCGTGGAAGCGGCGGCACTGGGCGCTCAGGGCTGGCCACAACTTTCGGGGCTGCCCCCTTGGCGTGGGAGAAATCCCCGGACGTTCGCAAGCCCCGTGCCGGCTTCGGGCAAAAAACGCCCCCGAGCGGGCCTCATACGTCGGGGCCTAGGCGCCACAGGTGACACCGCAGCCCCAGGCTCTGTGGTGCCGTGGAAGCTGCGGCAGTGGGCGCTGAGGGCTGGCCACAGCTTTCGGGGCTGGCCCCCTTGGCGTGGGAGAAATCCCCGCACGTTCGCAAGCCCCGTGCCGGCTCCGGGCAAAAAACGCCCCCGAGCGGGCCTCATACGTCGGGGCCTAGGCGGCACAGGTGACACCGCAGCCCCAGGCTCCGTGGTGCCATGGAAGCGGCGGCAGTGGGCGCTGAGGGCCGGCCACAGCTTTCGGGGCTGGCCCCCTTGGCGTGGGAGAAATCCCCGGACGTTCGCAAGCCCCGTGCCGGTTTCGGGCAAAAAACGCCCCCGAGCGGGCCTCATACGTCGGGGCCTAGGCGGCACCGGTGACACCGCAGCCCCAGGCTCCGTGGTGCCTTGGAAGCGGCGGCAGTGCGCGCCGAGGGCTGGCCACAGCTTTCGGGGCTGGCCCCCTTGGCGTGGGAGAAATCCCCGGACGTTCGCAAGCCCCGTGCCGGCTTCGGGCAAAAAACGCCCCCGAGCGGGCCTCATACGTCGGGGCCTAGGCGGCACAGGTGACACCGCAGCCCCAGGCTCCGTGGTGCTGTGGAAGCTGCGGCAGTGGGCGCCGAGGGCCGGCCACAGCTTTCGGGGCTGGCCCCCTTGGCGTGGGAGAAATCCCCGGACGTTCGCAAGCCCCGTGCCGGTTTCGGGCAAAAAACGCCCCCGAGCGGGCCTCATACGTCGGGGCCAGGGCGGCACCGGTGACACCGCAGCCCCAGGCTCCGTGGTGCCGTGGAAGCGGCGGCAGTGCGCGCCGAGGGCTGGCCACAGCTTTCGGGGCTGGCCCCCTTGGCGTGGGAGAAATCCCCGGACGTTCGCAAGCCCCGTGCCGGCTTCGGGCAAAAAACGCCCCCGAGCGGGCCTCATACGTCGGGGCCTAGGCGGCACAGGTGACACCGCAGCCCCAGGCTATGTGCTCCCGTGGAAGCGGCAGCAGGGGGTGCCGAGGGTCGACCACAGCTTTCGGGGCTGGCCCCCTTGGCGTGGGAGAAATCCCCGCACGTTCGCAAGCCCCGTGCAGGCTTCGGGCAAAAAACGCCCCCGAGCGGGCCTCATACGTCGGGGCCTAGGCGCCACAGGTGACACCGCAGCCCCAGGCTCCGTGGTGCCGTGGAAGCGGCGGCAGTGGGCGCCGAGGGCTGGCCACAGCTTTCGGGGCTGGCCCCCTTGGCGTGGGAGAAATCCCCGCACGTTCGCAAGCCCCGTGCCGGCTTCGGGCAAAAAACGCCCCCGAGCGGGCCTCATACGTCGGGGCCTAGGCGGCACAGGTGACACCGCAGCCCCAGGCTATGTGCTCCCGTGGAAGCGGCAGCAGTGGGTGCCGAGGGCCGACCACAGCTTTCGGGGCTGGCCCCCTTGGCGTGGGAGAAATCCCCGCACGTTCGCAAGCCCCGTGCCGGCTTCGGGCAAAAAACGCCCCCGAGCGGGCCTCATACGTCGGGGCCTAGGCGGCACAGGGGAGACCGCAGCCCCAGGCTCCGTGGTGCCGTGGAAGCGGCGGCAGTGGGCGCCGAGGGCTGGCCACAGTTTTCGGGCCTGGCCCCCTTGGCGTGGGAGAAATCCCCGGACGTTCGCAAGCCCCGTGCCGGCTTCGGGCAAAAAACGCCCCCGAGCAGGCCTCATACGTCGGGGCCTAGGCGCCACAGGTGAGACCGCAGCCCCAGGCTCTGTGGTGCCGTGGAAGCGGCGGCAGTGGGCGCTGAGGGCTGGCCACAGCTTTCGGGGCTGGCCCCCTTGGCGTGGGAGAAATCCCCGCACGTTCGCAAGCCCCGTGCCGGCTCCGGGCAAAAAACGCCCCCGAGCGGGCCTCATACGTCGGGGCCTAGGCGGCACAGGTGACACCGCAGCCCCAGGCTCCGTGGTGCCATGGAAGCGGCGGCAGTGGGCGCTGAGGGCCGGCCACAGCTTTCGGGGCTGGCCCCCTTGGCGTGGGAGAAATCCCCGGACGTTCGCAAGCCCCGTACCGGCTTCGGGCAAAAAACGCCCCCGAGCGGGCCTCATACGTCGGGGCCTAGGCGGCACAGGTGAGACTGCAGCCCCAGGCTATGTGCTCCCGTGGAAGCGGCAGCAGTGGGTGCCGAGGGCCGGCCACAGCTTTCGGGGCTGGCCCCCTTGGCGTGGGAGAAATCCCCGCACGTTCGCAAGCCCCGTGCCGGCTCCGGGCAAAAAAAGCCCCCGAGCGGGCCTCATACGTCGGGGCCTAGGCGCCACAGGTGACACCGCAGCCCCAGGCTCTGTGGTGCCGTGGAAGCTGCGGCAGTGGGCGCTGAGGGCTGGCCACAGCTTTCGGGGCTGGCCCCCTTGGCGTGGGAGAAATCCCCGCACGTTCGCAAGCCCCGTGCCGGCTCCGGGCAAAAAACGCCCCCGAGCGGGCCTCATACGTCGGGGCCTAGGCGGCACAGGTGACACCGCAGCCCCAGGCTCCGTGGTGCCATGGAAGCGGCGGCAGTGGGCGCTGAGGGCCGGCCACAGCTTTCGGGGCTGGCCCCCTTGGCGTGGGAGAAATCCCCGGACGTTCGCAAGCCCCGTGCCGGCTTCGGGCAAAAAACGCCCCCGAGCGGGCCTCATACGTCGGGGCCTAGGCGGCACCGGTGACACCGCAGCCCCAGGCTCCGTGGTGCCGTGGAAGCGGCGGCAGTGCGCGCCGAGGGCTGGCCACAGCTTTCGGGGCTGGCCCCCTTGGCGTGGGAGAAATCCCCGCACGTTCGCAAGCCCCGTGCCGGCTTCGGGCAAAAAACGCCCCCGAGCGGGCCTCATACGTCGGGGCCTAGGCGGCACAGGTGACACCGCAGCCCCAGGCTCCGTGGTGCTGTGGAAGCTGCGGCAGTGGGCGCCGAGGGCTGGCCACAGCTTTCGGGGCTGGCCCCCTTGGCGTGGGAGAAATCCCCGGACGTTCGCAAGCCCCGTGCAGGCTTCGGGCAAAAAACGCCCCCGAGCGGGCCTCATACGTCGGGGCCTAGGCGCCACAGGTGACACCGCAGCCCCAGGCTCCGTGGTGCCGTGGAAGCGGCGGCAGTGGGCGCTGAGGGCTGGCCACAGCTTTCGGGGCTGGCCCCCTTGGCGTGGGAGAAATCCCCGCACGTTCGCAAGCCCCGTGCCGGCTTCGGGCAAAAAACGCCCCCGAGCGGGCCTCATACGTCGGGGCCTAGGCGGCACAGGTGACACCGCATCCCCAGGCTATGTGCTCCCGTGGAAGCGGCAGCAGTGGGTGCCGAGGGCCGACCACAGCTTTCGGGGCTGGCCCCCTTGGCGTGGGAGAAATCCCCGCACGTTCGCAAGCCCCGTGCCAGCTTCGGGCAAAAAAGGCCCCCGAGCGGGCCTCATACGTCGGGGCCTAGGCGGCACAGGTGACACCGCAGCCCCAGGCTCCGTGGTGCTGTGGAAGCTGCGGCAGTGGGCGCCGAGGGCTGGCCACAGCTTTCGGGGCTGGCCCCCTTGGCGTGGGAGAAATCCCCGCACGTTCGCAAGCCCCGTGCAGGCTTCGGGAAAAAATTCCACCGAGCGGGCCTCATACGTCGGGGCCTAGGCGCCACAGGTGACACCGCAGCCCCAGGCTCCGTGGTGCCGTGGAAGCGGCGGCAGTGGGCGCCGAGGGCTGGCCACAGCTTTCGGGGCTGGCCCCCTTGGCGTGGGAGAAATCCCCGGACGTTCGCAAGCCCCGTGCCGGATTCGGGAAAAAACCCCCCGAGCGGGCCTCATACGTCGGGGCCTAGGCGGCACAGGGGAGACCGCAGCCCCAGGCTCCTTGGTGCCATGGAAGCGGCGGCAGTGGGCGCCGAGGGCCGGCCACAGCTTTCGGGGCTGGCCCCCTTGGCGTGGGAGAAATCCCCGCACGTTCGCAAGCCCCGTGCCGGCTTCGGGCAAAAAACGCCCCCGAGCGGGCCTCATACGTCGGGGCCTAGGCGGCACCGGTGACACCGCAGCCCCAGGCTCTGTGCTGCCGTGGAAGCGGCGGCACTGGGCGCCGAGGGCCGGCCACAGCTTTCGGGGCTGGACCCCTTGGCGTGGGAGAAATCCCCGCACGTTCACAAGCCCCGTGCCGGCTCCGGGCAAAAAACGCCCCCGAGCGGGCCTCATACGTCAGGGCCTAGGCGGCACAGGTGACACCGCAGCCCCAGGCTCCGTGGTGCCTTGGAAGCGGCGGCAGTGGGCGCCGAGGGCCGGCCACAGATTTCGGGGCTGGCCCCCTTGGCGTGGGAGAAATCCCCGCACGTTCGCAAGCCCCGTGCCGGCTCTGGGCAAAAAACGCCCCCGAGCGGGCCTCATACGTCGGGGCCTAGGCAGCACAGGGGAGACCGCATCCCCAGGCTCCGTGGTGCCATGGAAGCGGCGGCAGTGGGCGCCGAGGGCCGGCCACAGCTTTCGGGGCTGGCCCCCTTGGCGTGGGAGAAATCCCCGCACGTTCGCAAGCCCCGTGCCGGCTTCGGGCAAAAAACGCCCCCGAGCGGGCCTCATACGTCGGGGCCTAGGCGCCACAGGTAACACCGCAGCCCCAGGCTCTGTGCTGCCGTGGAAGCGGTGGCAGTGGGCGCTGAGGGCTGGCCACAGCTTTCGGGGCTGGCCCCCTTGGCGTGGGAGAAATCCCCGGACGTTCGCAAGCCCCGTGCCGGCTCCGGGCAAAAAACGCCCCCGAGCGGGCCTCATACGTCGGGGCCTAGGCGGCACAGGTGACACCGCAGCCCCAGGCTCCGTGGTGCCGTGGAAGCGGCAGCAGTGGGCGCCGAGGGCTGGCCACAGCTTTCGGGGCTGGCCCCCTTGGCGTGGGAGAAATCCCCGCACGTTCGCAAGCCCCATGCCGGCTTCGGGCAAAAAACGCCCCCGAGCGGGCCTCATACGTCGGGGCCTAGGCGGCACAGGTGACACCGCAGCCCCAGGCTCCGTGGTGCCGTGGAAGCGGCGGCAGTGGGCACCGAGGGCCGGCCACAGCTTTCGGGGCTGGCCCCCTTGGCGTGGGAGAAATCCCCGCACGTTCGCAAGCCCCTTGCAGGCTTCGGGCAAAAAATTCCACCGAGCGGGCCTCATACGTCGGGGCCTAGGCGCCACAGGTGACACCGCAGCCCCAGGCTCCGTGGTGCCGTGGAAGCGGCGGCAGTGGGCGCCGAGGGCTGGCCACAGCTTTCGGGGCTGGCCCCCTTGGCGTGGGAGAAATCCCCGGACGTTCGCAAGCCCCGTGCCGGATTCGGGAAAAAACCCCCCGAGCGGGCCTCATACGTCGGGGCCTAGGCGGCACAGGGGAGACCGCAGCCCCAGGCTCCTTGGTGCCATGGAAGCGGCGGCAGTGGGCGCCGAGGGCCGGCCACAGCTTTCGGGGCTGGCCCCCTTGGCGTGGGAGAAATCCCCGCACGTTCGCAAGCCCCGTGCCGGCTTCGGGCAAAAAACGCCCCCGAGCGGGCCTCATACGTCGGGGCCTAGGTGGCACCGGTGACACCGCAGCCCCAGGCTCTGTGCTGCCGTGGAAGCGGCGGCACTGGGCGCCGAGGGCCGGCCACAGCTTTCGGGGCTGGAACCCTTGCCGTGGGAGAAATCCCCGCACGTTCGCAAGCCCCGTGCCGGCTCCGGGCAAAAAACGCCCCCGAGCGGGCCTCATACGTCAGGGCCTAGGCGGCACAGGTGACACCGCAGCCCCAGGCTCCGTGGTGCCGTGGAAGCGGCGGCAGTGGGCGCCGAGGGCCGGCCACAGATTTCGGGGCTGGCCCCCTTGGCGTGGGAGAAATCCCCGCACGTTCGCAAGCCCCGTGCCGGCTCTGGGAAAAAACGCCCCCGAGCGGGCCTCATACGTCGGGGCCTAGGCAGCACAGGGGAGACCGCATCCCCAGGCTCCGTGGTGCCATGGAAGCGGCGGCAGTGGGCGCCGAGGGCCGGCCACAGCTTTCGGGGCTGGCCCCCTTGGCGTGGGAGAAATCCCCGCACGTTCGCAAGCCCCGTGCCGGCTTCGGGCAAAAAACGCCCCCGAGCGGGCCTCATACGTCGGGGCCTAGGCGCCACAGGTAACACCGCAGCCCCAGGCTCTGTGCTGCCGTGGAAGCGGTGGCAGTGGGCGCTGAGGGCTGGCCACAGCTTTCGGGGCTGGCCCCCTTGGCGTGGGAGAAATCCCCGGACGTTCGCAAGCCCCGTGCCGGCTCCGGGCAAAAAAACGCCCCCGAGCGGGCCTCATACGTCGGGGCCTAGGCGGCACAGGTGACACCGCAGCCCCAGGCTCCGTGGTGCCGTGGAAGCGGCAGCAGTGGTCGCCGAGGGCTGGCCACAGCTTTCGGGGCTGGCCCCCTTGGCGTGGGAGAAATCCCCGCACGTTCGCAAGCCCCATGCCGGCTTCGGGCAAAAAACGCCCCCGAGCGGGCCTCATACGTCGGGGCCTAGGCGGCACAGGTGACACCGCAGCCCCAGGCTCCGTGGTGCCGTGGAAGCGGCGGCAGTGGGCACCGAGGGCCGGCCACAGCTTTCAGGGCTGGCCCCCTTGGCGTGGGAGAAATCCCCGGACGTTCGCAAGCCCCGTGCCGGTTTCGGGCAAAAAACGCACCCGAGCGGGCCTCATACGTCGGGGCCTAGGCGGCACAGGCGAGACCGCAGCCCCAGGCTCCGTGGTACCATGGAAGCGGCGGCAGTGCGCGCCGAGGGCCGGCCACAGCTTTCGGGGCTGGCCCCCTTGGCGTGGGAGAAATCCCCGCACGTTCGCAAGCCCCGTGCCGGCTTCGGGCAAAAAACGCCCCCGAGCGGGCCTCATACGTCGGGGCCTAGGCGGCACAGGTGACACCGCAGCCCCAGGCTCTGTGCTGCCGTGGAAGCGGCGGCAGTGGGCACTGAGGGCTGGCCACAGCTTTCGGGGCTGGCCCCCTTGGCGTGGGAGAAATCCCCGCACGTTCGCAAGCCCCGTGCCGGCTCCGGGCATAAAACGCCCCCGAGCGGGCCTCATACGTCGGGGCCTAGGCGGCACCGGTGACACCGCAGCCCCAGGCTCCGTGGTGCCGTGGAAGCGGCGGCAGTGGGCGCCGAGGGCTGGCCACAGCTTTCGGGGCTGGCCCCCTTGGCGTGGGAGAAATCCCCGGACGTTCGCAAGCCCCGTGCCGGATTCGGGCAAAAAATGCCCCCGAGCGGGCCTCATACGTCGGGGCCTAGGCGGCACAGGGGAGACCGCAGCCCCAGGCTATGTGCTCCCGTGGAAGAGGCAGCAGTGGGTGCCGAGGGCCGACCACAGCTTTCGGGGCTGGCCCCCTTGGCGTGGGAGAAATCCCCGGACGTTCGCAAGCCCCGTGCCGGCTTCGGGCAACAAACGCCCCCAAGCGGGCCTCATACGTCGGGGCCTAGGCGGCACAGGGGAGACCGCAGCCCCAGGCTCTGTGCTGCCGTGGAAGCTGCGGCAGTGGGCGCTGAGGGCTGGCCACAGCTTTCAGGGCTGGCCCCCTTGGCGTGGGAGAAATCCCCACACGTTCGCAAGCCCCGTGCCGGCTTCGGGCAAAAAACGCCCCGAGCGGGCCTCATACGTCGGGGCCTAGGCGGCACAGGTGAGATCGCAGCCCCAGGCTCCGTGGTGCCTTGGAAGCGGCGGCAGTGGGCGCCGAGGGCTGGCCACAGCTTTCGGGGCTGGCCCCCTTGGCGTGGGAGAAATCCCCGGACGTTCGCAAGCCCCGTGCCGGCTTCGGGCAAAAAACGCCCCCGAGCGGGCCTCATACGTCGGGGCCTAGGCGGCACAGGTGACACCGCAGCCCCAGGCTCTGTGGTGCCGTGGAAGCGGCGGCAGTGGGCGCCGAGGGCTGGCCACAGCTTTCGGGGCTGGCCCCCTTGGCGTGGGAGAAATCCCCGCACGTTCGCAAGCCCCGTGCTGGTTTCGGGCAAAAAACGCCCCCGAGCGGGCCTCATACGTCGGGGCCTAGGTGGCACAGTTGACACCGCAGCCCCAGGCTCCGTGGTGCCGTGGAAGCGGCGGCAGTGGGCGCCGAGGGCTGGCCACAGCTTTCGGGGCTGGCCCCCTTGGCGTGGGAGAAATCCCCGCACGTTCGCAAGCCCCGTGCCGGCTTCGGGCAAAAAACGCCCCCGAGCGGGCCTCATACGTCGGGGCCTAGGCGGCACAGGTGAGACCGCAGCCCCAGGCTCCGTGGTGCCGTGGAAGCGGCGGCAGTGGGCGCCGTGGGCTGGCCACAGCTTTCGGGGCTGGCCCCCTTGGCGTGGGAGAAATCCCCGCACGTTCGCAAGCCCCGTGCCGGCTTCGGGCAAAAAAGGCCCCCGAGCGGGCCTCATACGTCGGGGCCTAGGCGGCACAGGGGAGACCGCAGCCCCAGGCTCTGTGCTGCCGTGCAAGCGGCGGCAGTGGGCGCTGAGGGCTGGCCACAGCTTTCGGGGCTGGCCCCCTTGGCGTGGGAGAAATCCCCGGATGTTCGCAAGCCCCGTGCCGGCTCCGGGCAAAAAACGCCCCCGAGCGGGCCTCATACGTCGGGGCCTAGGCGGCACCGGTGACACCGCAGCCCCAGGCTCCGTGGTGCCGTGGAAGCGGCGGCAGTGGGCGCCGAGGGCTGGCCACAGCTTTCGGAGCTGGCCCCCTTGGCGTGGGAGAAATCCCCGCACGTTCGCAAGCCCCGTGCCGGCTTCGGGCAAAAAACGCCACCGAGCGGGCCTCATACGTCGGGGCCTAGGCGGCACAGGTGACACCGCAGCCCCAGGCTCCGTGGTGCCGTGGAAGCGGCGGCAGTGGGCGCCGAGGGCTGGCCACAGCTTTCGGGGCTGGCCCCCTTGGCGTGGGAGAAATCCCCGGACGTTCGCAAGCCCCGTGCCGGCTTCGGGCAAAAAACGCCCCCGAGCGGGCCTCATACGTCGGGGCCTAGGCGGCACAGGTGACACCGCAGCCCCAGGCTCCGTGGTGCCATGGAAGCGGCGGCAGTGGGCGCCGAGGGCCGGCCACAGCTTTCGGGGCTGGCCCCCTTGGCGTGGGAGAAATCCCCAGACGTTCGCAAGCCCCGTGCCGGCTTCGGGCAAAAAAGGCCACCGAGCGGGCCTCATACGTCGGGGCCTAGGCGGCACAGGGGAGACCGCAGCCCCAGGCTCCGTGGAGCCGTGGAAGCGGCGGCAGTGGGCGCCGAGGGCTGGCCACAGCTTTCGGGGCTGGCCCCCTTGGCGTGGGAGAAATCCCCGGACGTTCGCAAGCCCCATACCGGCTCCGGGCAAAAAACGCCCCCGAGCGGGCCTCATACGTCGGGGCCTAGGCGCCACAGGTGATACCGCAGCCCCAGGCTATGTGCTCCCGTGGAAGCGGCAGCAGTGGGTGCCGAGGGCCGGCCACAGCTTTCAGGGCTGGCCCACTTGGCGTGGGAGAAATCCCCGGACGTTCGCAAGCCCCATGCCGGATTCGGGCAAAAAACGCCCCCGAGCGGGCCTCATAGGTCGGGGCCTAGGCGGCACAGGGGAGACCGCAGCCCCAGGCTCCGTGGTGCCATGGAAGCGGCGGCAGTGCGCGCCGAGGGCCGGCCACAGCTTTCGGGGCTGGCCCCCTTGGCGTGGGAGAAATCCCCGCACGTTCGCAAGCCCCGTGCCGGCTTCGGGCAAAAAACGCCCCCGAGCGGGCCTCATACGTCGGGGCCTAGGCGGCACAGGGGAGACCGCAGCCCCAGGCTATGTGCTCCCGTGGAAGCGGCGGCAGTGGGCGCCGAGGGCTGGCCACAACTTTCGGGGCTGCCCCCTTGGCGTGGGAGAAATCCCCGCACGTTCGCAAGCCCCGTGCCGGCTTCGGGCAAAAAACGCCCCCGAGCGGGCCTCATACGTCGGGGCCTAGGCGCCACAGGTGACACCGCAGCCCCAGGCTCTGTGGTGCCGTGGAAGCTGCGGCAGTGTGCGCTGAGGGCTGGCCACAGCTTTCGGGGCTGGCCCCCTTGGCGTGGGAGAAATCCCCGCACGTTCGCAAGCCCCGTGCCGGCTCCGGGCAAAAAACGCCCCCGAGCGGGCCTCATACGTCGGGGCCTAGGCGGCACAGGTGACACCGCAGCCCCAGGCTATGTGCTCCCGTGGAAGCGGCAGCAGTGGGTGCCGAGGGCCGACCACAGCTTTCGGGGCTGGCCCCCTTGGCGTGGGAGAAATCCCCGCACGTTCGCAAGCCCCGTGCCGGCTTCGGGCAAAAAACGCCCCCGAGCGGGCCTCATACGTCGGGGCCTAGGCGGCACAGGTGACACCGCAGCCCCAGGCTCCGTGGTGCTGTGGAAGCTGCGGCAGTGGGCGCCGAGGGCTGGCCACAGCTTTCGGGGCTGGCCCCCTTGGCGTGGGAGAAATCCCCGCACGTTCGCAAGCCCCGTGCAGGCTTCGGGAAAAAATTCCACCGAGCGGGCCTCATACGTCGGGGCCTAGGCGGCACAGGTGACACCGCAGCCCCAGGCTCCGTGGTGCCGTGGAAGCGGCGGCAGTGGGCGCCGAGGGCTGGCCACAGCTTTCGGGGCTGGCCCCCTTGGCGTGGGAGAAATCCCCGCACGTTCGCAAGCCCCGTGCCGGATTCGGGAAAAAACCCCCCGAGCGGGCCTCATACGTCGGGGCCTAGACGGCACAGGGGAGACTGCAGCCCCAGGCTCCTTGGTGCCATGGAAGCGGCGGCAGTGGGCGCCGAGGGCCGGCCACAGCTTTCGGGGCTGGCCCCCTTGGCGTGGGAGAAATCCCCGCACGTTCGCAAGCCCCGTGCCGGCTTCGGGCAAAAAACGCCCCCGAGCGGGCCTCATACGTCGGGGCCTAGGCGGCACCGGTGACACCGCAGCCCCAGGCTCTGTGCTGCCGTGGAAGCGGCGGCACTGGGCGCTGAGGGCCGGCCACAGCTTTCGGGGCTGGACCCCTTGGCGTGGGAGAAATCCCCGCACGTTCGCAAGCCCCGTGCCGGCTCCGGGCAAAAAACGCCCCCGAGCGGGCCTCATACGTCAGGGCCTAGGCGGCACAGGTGACACCGCAGCCCCAGGCTCCGTGGTGCCGTGGAAGCGGCGGCAGTGGGCGCCGAGGGCCGGCCACAGATTTCGGGGCTGGCCCCCTTGGCGTGGTAGAAATCCCCGCACGTTCGCAAGCCCCGTGCCGGCTCTGGGCAAAAAACGCCCCCGAGCGGGCCTCATACGTCGGGGCCTAGGCAGCACAGGGGAGACCGCATCCCCAGGCTCCGTGGTGCCATGGAAGCGGCGGCAGTGGGCGCCGAGGGCCGGCCACAGCTTTCGGGGCTGGCCCCCTTGGCGTGGGAGAAATCCGCGCACGTTCGCAAGCCCCGTGCCGGCTTCGGGCAAAAAACGCCCCCGAGCGGGCCTCATACGTCGGGGCCTAGGCGCCACAGGTAACACCGCAGCCCCAGGCTCTGTGCTGCCGTGGAAGCGGTGGCAGTGGGCGCTGAGGGCTGGCCACAGCTTTCGGGGCTGGCCCCCTTGGCGTGGGAGAAATCCCCGCACGTTCGCAAGCCCCGTGCCGGCTCCGGGCAAAAAACGCCCCCGAGCGGGCCTCATACGTCGGGGCCTAGGCGGCACAGGTGACACCGCAGCCCCAGGCTCCGTGGTGCCGTGGAAGCGGCAGCAGTGGGCGCCGAGGGCTGGCCACAGCTTTCGGGGCTGGCCCCCTTGGCGTGGGAGAAATCCCCGCACGTTCGCAAGCCCCATGCCGGCTTCGGGCAAAAAACGCCCCCGAGCGGGCCTCATACGTCGGGGCCTAGGCGGCACAGGTGACACCGCAGCCCCAGGCTCCGTGGTGCCGTGGAAGCGGCGGCAGTGGGCACCGAGGGCCGGCCACAGCTTTCGGGGCTGGCCCCCTTGGCGTGGGAGAAATCCCCGCACGTTCGCAAGCCCCGTGCAGGCTTCGGGCAAAAAATTCCACCGAGCGGGCCTCATACGTCGGGGCCTAGGCGCCACAGGTGACACCGCAGCCCCAGGCTCCGTGGTGCCGTGGAAGCGGCGGCAGTGGGCGCCGAGGGCTGGCCACAGCTTTCGGGGCTGGCCCCCTTGGCGTGGGAGAAATCCCCGGACGTTCGCAAGCCCCGTGCCGGATTCGGGAAAAAACCCCCCGAGCGGGCCTCATACGTCGGGGCCTAGGCGGCACAGGGGAGACCGCAGCCCCAGGCTCCTTGGTGCCATGGAAGCGGCGGCAGTGGGTGCCGAGGGCCGGCCACAGCTTTCGGGGCTGGCCCCCTTGGCGTGGGAGAAATCCCCGCACGTTCGCAAGCCCCATGCCGGCTTCGGGCAAAAAACGCCCCCGAGCGGGCCTCATACGTCGGGGCCTAGGTGGCACCGGTAACACCGCAGCCCCAGGCTCTGTGCTGCCGTGGAAGCGGCGGCACTGGGCGCCGAGGGCCGGCCACAGCTTTCGGGGCTGGAACCCTTGCCGTGGGAGAAATCCCCGCACGTTCGCAAGCCCCGTGCCGGCTCCGGGCAAAAAACGCCCCCGAGCGGGCCTCATACGTCAGGGCCTAGGCGGCACAGGTGACACCGCAGCCCCAGGCTCCGTGGTGCCGTGGAAGCGGCGGCAGTGGGCGCCGAGGGCCGGCCACAGATTTCGGGGCTGGCCCCCTTGGCGTGGGAGAAATCCCCGCACGTTCGCAAGCCCCGTGCCGGCTCTGGGCAAAAAACGCCCCCGAGCGGGCCTCATACGTCGGGGCCTAGGCAGCACAGGGGAGACCGCATCCCCAGGCTCCGTGGTGCCATGGAAGCGGCGGCAGTGGGCGCCGAGGGCCGGCCACAGCTTTCGGGGCTGGCCCCCTTGGCGTGGGAGAAATCCCCGCACGTTCGCAAGCCCCGTGCCGGCTTCGGGCAAAAAACGCCCCCGAGCGGGCCTCATACGTCGGGGCCTAGGCGCCACAGGTAACACCGCAGCCCCAGGCTCTGTGCTGCCGTGGAAGCGGTGGCAGTGGGCGCTGAGGGCTGGCCACAGCTTTCGGGGCTGGCCCCCTTGGCGTGGGAGAAATCCCCGCACGTTCGCAAGCCCCGTGCCGGCTCCGGGCAAAAAACGCCCCCGAGCGGGCCTCATACGTCGGGGCCTAGGCGGCACAGTTGACACCGCAGCCCCAGGCTCCGTGGTGCCGTGGAAGCGGCAGCAGTGGGCGCCGAGGGCCGGCCACAGCTTTCGGGGCTGGCCCCCTTGGCGTGGGAGAAATCCCCGCACGTTCGCAAGCCCCGTGCCGGCTTCGGGCAAAAAACGCCCCCGAGCGGGCCTCATACGTCGGGGCCTAGGCGGCACAGGTGACACCGCAGCCCCAGGCTCTGTGCTGCCGTGGAAGCGGCGGCAGTGGGCACTGAGGGCTGGCCACAGCTTTCGGGGCTGGCCCCCTTGGCGTGGGAGAAATCCCCGCACGTTCGCAAGCCCCGTGCCGGCTCCGGGCATAAAACGCCCCCGAGCGGGCCTCATACGTCGGGGCCTAGGCGGCACCGGTGACACCGCAGCCCCAGGCTCCGTGGTGCCGTGGAAGCGGCGGCAGTGGGCGCCGAGGGCTGGCCACAGCTTTCGGGGCTGGCCCCCTTGGCGTGGGAGAAATCCCCACACGTTCGCAAGCCCCGTGCCGGCTCCGGGCATAAAACGCCCCCGAGCGGGCCTCATACGTCGGGGCCTAGGCGGCACAGGTGACACCGCAGCCCCAGGCTCTGTGCTGCCGTGGAAGCGGCGGCAGTGGGCACTGAGGGCTGGCCACAGCTTTCGGGGCTGGCCCCCTTGGCGTGGGAGAAATCCCCGGACGTTCGCAAGCCCCGTGCCGGCTTCGGGCAAAAAACGCCCCCGAGCGGGCCTCATACGTCGGGGCCTAGGCGGCACAGGTGACACCGCAGCCCCAGGCTCTGTGGTGCCGTGGAAGCGGCGGCAGTGGGCGCCGAGGGCTGGCCACAGCTTTCGGGGCTGGCCCCCTTGGCGTGGGAGAAATCCCCGCACGTTCGCAAGCCCCGTGCTGGTTTCGGGCAAAAAACGCCCCCGAGCGGGCCTCATACGTCGGGGCCTAGGTGGCACAGGTGACACCGCAGCCCCAGGCTCCGTGGTGCCGTGGAAGCGGCGGCAGTGGGCGCCGAGGGCTGGCCACAGCTTTCGGGGCTGGCCCCCTTGGCGTGGGAGAAATCCCCGCACGTTCGCAAGCCCCGTGCCGGCTTCGGGCAAAAAACGCCCCCGAGCGGGCCTCATACGTCGGGGCCTAGGCGGCACAGGTGAGACCGCAGCCCCAGGCTCCGTGGTGCCGTGGAAGCGGCGGCAGTGGGCGCCGTGGGCTGGCCACAGCTTTCAGGGCTGGCCCCCTTGGCGTGGGAGAAATCCCCGCACGTTCGCAAGCCCCGTGCCGGCTTCGGGCAAAAAAGGCCCCCGAGCGGGCCTCATACGCCGGGGCCTAGGCGGCACAGGGGAGACCGCAGCCCCAGGCTCTGTGCTGCCGTGCAAGCGGCGGCAGTGGGCGCTGAGGGCTGGCCACAGCTTTCGGGGCTGGCCCCCTTGGCGTGGGAGAAATCCCCGGATGTTCGCAAGCCCCGTGCCGGCTCCGGGCAAAAAACGCCCCCGAGCGGGCCTCATACGTCGGGGCCTAGGCGGCACCGGTGACACCGCAGCCCCAGGCTCCGTGGTGCCGTGGAAGCGGCGGCAGTGGGCGCCGAGGGCTGGCCACAGCTTTCGGGACTGGCCCCCTTGGCGTGGGAGAAATCCCCGCACGTTCGCAAGCCCCGTGCCGGCATCGGGCAAAAAACGCCACCGAGCGGGCCTCATACGTCGGGGCCTAGGCGGCACAGGTGACACCGCAGCCCCAGGCTCCGTGGTGCCGTGGAAGCGGCGGCAGTGGGCGCCGAGGGCTGGCCACAGCTTTCGGGGCTGGCCCCCTTGGCGTGGGAGAAATCCCCGGACGTTCGCAAGCCCCGTGCCGGCTTCGGGCAAAAAACGCCCCCGAGCGGGCCTCATACGTCGGGGCCTAGGCGGCACAGGTGACACCGCAGCCCCAGGCTCCGTGGTGCCATGGAAGCGGCGGCAGTGGGCGCCGAGGGCCGGCCACAGCTTTCGGGGCTGGCCCCCTTGGCGTGGGAGAAATCCCCGGACGTTCGCAAGCCCCGTGCCGGCTTCGGGCAAAAAAGGCCACAGAGCGGGCCTCATACGTCGGGGCCTAGGCGGCACAGGGGAGACCGCAGCCCCAGGCTCCGTGGAGCCGTGGAAGCGGCGGCAGTGGGCGCCGAGGGCTGGCCACAGCTTTCGGGGCTGGCCCCCTTGGCGTGGGAGAAATCCCCGGACGTTCGCAAGCCCCATACCGGCTCCGGGCAAAAAACGCCCCCGAGCGGGCCTCATACGTCGGGGCCTAGGCGGCACAGGTGATACCGCAGCCCCAGGCTATGTGCTCCCGTGGAAGCGGCAGCAGTGGGTGCCGAGGGCCGGCCACAGCTTTCAGGGCTGGCCCCCTTGGCGTGGGAGAAATCCCCGGACGTTCGCAAGCCCCATGCCGGATTCGGGCAAAAAACGCCCCCGAGCGGGCCTCATAGGTCGGGGCCTAGGCGGCACAGGGGAGACCGCAGCCCCAGGCTCCGTGGTGCCATGGAAGCGGCGGCAGTGCGCGCCGAGGGCCGGCCACAGCTTTCGGGGCTGGCCCCCTTGGCGTGGGAGAAATCCCCGCACGTTCGCAAGCCCCGTGCCGGCTTCGGGCAAAAAACGCCCCCGAGCGGGCCTCATACGTCGGGGCCTAGGCGCCACAGGTAACACCGCAGCCCCAGGCTATGTGCTCCCGTGGAAGCGGCGGCAGTGGGCGCCGAGGGCTGGCCACAACTTTCGGGGCAGGCCCCCTTGGCGTGGGAGAAATCCCCGCACGTTCGCAAGCCCCGTGCCGGCTTCGGGCAAAAAACGCCCCCGAGCGGGCCTCATACGTCGGGGCCTAGGCGCCACAGGTGACACCGCAGCCCCAGGCTCTGTGGTGCCGTGGAAGCTGCGGCAGTGGGCGCTGAGGGCTGGCCACAGCTTTCGGGGCTGGCCCCCTTGGCGTGGGAGAAATCCCCGCACGTTCGCAAGCCCCGTGCCGGCTCCGGGCAAAAAAACGCCCCCGAGCGGGCCTCATACGTCGGGGCCTAGGCGGCACAGGTGACACCGCAGCCCCAGGCTCCGTGGTGCCATGGAAGCGGCGGCAGTGGGCGCTGAGGGCCGGCCACAGCTTTCGGGGCTGGCCCCCTTGGCGTGGGAGAAATCCCCGGACGTTCGCAAGCCCCGTGCCGGTTTCGGGCAAAAAACGCCCCCGAGCGGGCCTCATACGTCGGGGCCAGGGCGGCACCGGTGACACCGCAGCCCCAGGCTCCGTGGTGCCGTGGAAGCGGCGGCAGTGCGCGCCGAGGGCTGGCCACAGCTTTCGGGGCTGGCCCCCTTGGCGTGGGAGAAATCCCCGCACGTTCGCAAGCCCCGTGCCGGCTTCGGGCAAAAAACGCCCCCGAGCGGGCCTCATACGTCGGGGCCTAGGCGGCACAGGTGACACCGCAGCCCCAGGCTATGTGCTCCCGTGGAAGCGGCAGCAGTGGGTGCCGAGGGCCGACCACAGCTTTCGGGGCTGGCCCCCTTGGCGTGGGAGAAATCCCCGCACGTTCGCAAGCCCCGTGCCGGCTTCGGGCAAAAAACGCCCCCGAGCGGGCCTCATACGTCGGGGCCTAGGCGGCACAGGTGACACCGCAGCCCCAGGCTCCATGGTGCCGTGGAAGCTGCGGCAGTGGGCGCCGAGGGCTGGCCACAGCTTTCGGGGCTGGCCCCCTTGGCGTGGGAGAAATCCCCGGACGTTCGCAAGCCCCGTGCAGGCTTCGGGCAAAAAACGCCCCCGAGCGGGCCTCATACGTCGGGGCCTAGGCGCCACAGGTGACACCGCAGCCCCAGGCTCTGTGGTGCCGTGGAAGCGGCGGCAGTGGGCGCCGAGGGCTGGCCACAGCTTTCGGGGCTGGCCCCCTTGGCGTGGGAGAAATCCCCGCACGTTCGCAAGCCCCGTGCCGGCTTCGGGCAAAAAACGCCCCCGAGCGGGCCTCATACGTCGGGGCCTAGGCGGCACAGGTGACACCGCATCCCCAGGCTATGTGCTCCCGTGGAAGCGGCAGCAGTGGGTGCCGAGGGCCGACCACAGCTTGCGGGGCTGGCCCCCTTGGCGTGGGAGAAATCCCCGGACGTTCGCAAGCCCCGTGCCGGCTTCGGGCAAAAAACGCCCCCGAGCGGGCCTCATACGTCGGGGCCTAGGCGGCACAGGGGAGACCGCAGCCCCAGGCTCCGTGGTGCCGTGGAAGCGGCGGCAGTGGGCGCCGAGGGCTGGCCACAGTTTTCGGGCCTGGCCCCCTTGGCGTGGGAGAAATCCCCGGACGTTCGCAAGCCCCGTGCCGGCTTCGGGCAAAAAACGCCCCCGAGCAGGCCTCATACGTCGGGGCCTAGGCGCCACAGGTGAGACCGCAGCCCCAGGCTCTGTGGTGCCGTGGAAGCGGCGGCAGTGGGCGCTGAGGGCTGGCCACAGCTTTCGGGGCTGGCCCCCTTGGCGTGGGAGAAATCCCCGCACGTTCGCAAGCCCCGTGCCGGCTCCGGGAAAAAAACGCCCCCGAGCGGGCCTCATACGTCGGGGCCTAGGCGGCACAGGTGACACCGCAGCCCCAGGCTCCGTGGTGCCGTTGAAGCGGCGGCAGTGGGCGCTGAGGGCCGGCCACAGCTTTCGGGGCTGGCCCCCTTGGCGTGGGAGAAATCCCCGGACGTTCGCAAGCCCCGTACCGGCTTCGGGCAAAAAACGCCACCGAGCGGGCCTCATACGTCGGGGCCTAGGCGGCACAGGTGAGACTGCAGCCCCAGGCTATGTGCTCCCGTGGAAGCGGCAGCAGTGGGTGCCGAGGGCCGGCCACAGCTTTCGGGGCTGGCCCCCTTGGCATGGGAGAAATCCCCGGACGTTCGCAAGCCCCGTGCCGGCTTCGGGCAAAAAAGGCCCCCGAGCGGGCCTCATACGTCGGGGCCTCGGCGGCACAGGGGAGACCGCAGCCCCAGGCTCTGTGCTCCCGTGGAAGCGGCGGCACTGGGCGCTCAGGGCTGGCCACAACTTTCGGGGCTGCCCCCTTGGCGTGGGAGAAATCCCCGGACGTTCGCAAGCCCCGTGCCGGCTTCGGGCAAAAAACGCCCCCGAGCGGGCCTCATACGTCGGGGCCTAGGCGCCACAGGTGACACCGCAGCCCCAGGCTCTGTGGTGCCGTGGAAGCTGCGGCAGTGGGCGCTGAGGGCTGGCCACAGCTTTCGGGGCTGGCCCCCTTGGCGTGGGAGAAATCCCCGCACGTTCGCAAGCCCCGTGCCGGCTCCGGGCAAAAAACGCCCCCGAGCGGGCCTCATACGTCGGGGCCTAGGCGGCACAGGTGACACCGCAGCCCCAGGCTCCGTGGTGCCATGGAAGCGGCGGCAGTGGGCGCTGAGGGCCGGCCACAGCTTTCGGGGCTGGCCCCCTTGGCGTGGGAGAAATCCCCGCACGTTCGCAAGCCCCGTGCCGGTTTCGGGCAAAAAACGCCCCCGAGCGGGCCTCATACGTCGGGGCCTAGGCGGCACCGGTGACATCGCAGCCCCAGGCTCCGTGGTGCCGTGGAAGCGGCGGCAGTGCGCGCCGAGGGCTGGCCACAGCTTTCGGGGCTGGCCCCCTTGGCGTGGGAGAAATCCCCGGACGTTCGCAAGCCCCGTGCCGGCTTCGGGCAAAAAACGCCCCCGAGCGGGCCTCATACGTCGGGGCCTAGGCGGCACAGGTGACACCGCAGCCCCAGGCTATGTGCTCCCGTGGAAGCGGCAGCAGTGGGTGCCGAGGGCCGACCACAGCTTTCGGGGCTGGCCCCCTTGGCATGGGAGAAATCCCCGCACGTTCGCAAGCCCCGTGCCGGCTTCGGGCAAAAAACGCCCCCGAGCGGGCCTCATACGTCGGGGCCTAGGCGGCACAGGTGACACCGCAGCCCCAGGCTCCGTGGTGCTGTGGAAGCTGCGGCAGTGGGCGCCGAGGGCTGGCCACAGCTTTCGGGGCTGGCCCCCTTGGCGTGGGAGAAATCCCCGGACGTTCGCAAGCCCCGTGCAGGCTTCGGGCAAAAAACGCCCCCGAGCGGGCCTCATACGTCGGGGCCTAGGCGCCACAGGTGACACCGCAGCCCCAGGCTCCGTGGTGCCGTGGAAGCGGCGGCAGTGGGCGCTGAGGGCTGGCCACAGCTTTCGGGGCTGGCCCCCTTGGCGTGGGAGAAATCCCCGGACGTTCGCAAGCCCCGTGCCGGCTTCGGGCAAAAAACGCCCCCGAGCGGGCCTCATACGTCGGGGCCTAGGCGGCACAGGTGACACCGCATCCCCAGGCTATGTGCTCCCGTGGAAGCGGCAGCAGTGGGTGCCGAGGGCCGACCACAGCTTTCGGGGCTGGCCCCCTTGGCGTGGGAGAAATCCCCGCACGTTCGCAAGCCCCGTGCCGGCTTCGGGCAAAAAACGCCCCCGAGCGGGCCTCATACGTCGGGGCCTAGGCGGCACAGGTGACACCGCAGCCCCAGGCTCCGTGGTGCTGTGGAAGCTGCGGCAGTGGGCGCCGAGGGCTGGCCACAGCTTTCGGGGCTGGCCCCCTTGGCGTGGGAGAAATCCCCGCACGTTCGCAAGCCCCGTGCAGGCTTCGGGCAAAAAATTCCACCGAGCGGGCCTCATACGTCGGGGCCTAGGCGCCACAGGTGACACCGCAGCCCCAGGCTCCGTGGTGCCGTGGAAGCGGCGGCAGTGGGCGCCGAGGGCTGGCCACAGCTTTCGGGGCTGGCCCCCTTGGCGTGGGAGAAATCCCCGCACGTTCGCAAGACCCGTGCCGGATTCGGGAAAAAACCCCCCGAGCGGGCCTCATACGTCGGGGCCTAGGCGGCACAGGGGAGACCGCAGCCCCAGGCTCCTTGGTGCCATGGAAGCGGCGGCAGTGGGCGCCGAGGGCCGGCCACAGCTTTCGGGGCTGGCCCCCTTGGCGTGGGAGAAATCCCCGCACGTTCGCAAGCCCCGTGCCGGCTTCGGGCAAAAAACGCCCCCGAGCGGGCCTCATACGTCGGGGCCTAGGCGGCACCGGTGACACCGCAGCCCCAGGCTCTGTGCTGCCGTGGAAGCGGCGGCAGTGGGCGCCGAGGGCCGGCCACAGCTTTCGGGGCTGGACCCCTTGGCGTGGGAGAAATCCCCGCACGTTCGCAAGCCCCGTGCCGGCTCCGGGCAAAAAACGCCCCCGAGCGGGCCTCATACATCAGGGCCTAGGGGGCACAGGTGACACCGCAGCCCCAGGCTCCGTGGTGCCGTGGAAGCGGCGGCAGTGGGCGCCGAGGGCCGGCCACAGCTTTCGGGGCTGGCCCCCTTGGCGTGGGAGAAATCCCCGCACGTTCGCAAGCCCCGTGCCGGCTCTGGGCAAAAAACGCCCCCGAGCGGGCCTCATACGTCGGGGCCTAGGCAGCACAGGGGAGACCGCATCCCCAGGCTCCGTGGTGCCATGGAAGCGGCGGCAGTGGGCGCCGAGGGCCGGCCACAGCTTTCGGGGCTGGCCCCCTTGGCGTGGGAGAAATCCCCGCACGTTCGCAAGCCCCGTGCCGGCTTCGGGCAAAAAACGCCCCCGAGCGGGCCTCATACGTCGGGGCCTAGGCGCCACAGGTAACACCGCAGCCCCAGGCTCTGTGCTGCCGTGGAAGCGGCGGCAGTGGGCGCTGAGGGCTGGCCACAGCTTTCGGGGCTGGCCCCCTTGGCGTGGGAGAAATCCCCGCACGTTCGCAAGCCCCGTGCCGGCTCCGGGCAAAAAACGCCCCCGAGCGGGCCTCATACGTCGGGGCCTAGGCGGCACAGGTGACACCGCAGCCCCAGGCTCCGTGGTGCCGTGGAAGCGGCAGCAGTGGGCGCCGAGGGCTGGCCACAGCTTTCGGGGCTGGCCCCCTTGGCGTGGGAGAAATCCCCGCACGTTCGCAAGCCCCATGCCGGCTTCGGGCAAAAAACGCCCCCGAGCGGGCCTCATACGTCGGGGCCTAGGCGGCACAGGTGACACCGCAGCCCCAGGCTCCATGGTGCCGTGGAAGCGGCGGCAGTGGGCGCCGACGGCCGGCCACAGCTTTCAGGGCTGGGCCCCTTGGCGTGGGAGAAATCCCCGGACGTTCGCAAGCCCCGTGCCGGTTTCGGGCAAAAAACGCACCCGAGCGGGCCTCATACGTCGGGGGCCTAGGCGGCACAGGCGAGACCGCAGCCCCAGGCTCCGTGGTGCCATGGAAGCGGCGGGCAGTGCGCGCCGAGGGCCGGCCACAGCTTTCGGGGCTGGCCCCCTTGGCGTGGGAGAAATCCCCGCACGTTCGCAAGCCCCGTGCCGGCTTCGGGCAAAAAACGCCCCCGAGCGGGCCTCATACGTCGGGGGCCTAGGCGGCCACAGGTGACACCGCAGCCCCAGGCTCTGTGCTGCCGTGGAAGCGGCAGCAGTGGGTGCCGAGGGCCGGCCACAGCGGGGCTGGCCCCCTTGGCGTGGGAGAAATCCCCGGACGTTCGCAAGCCCCGTGCCGGCTTCGGGCAAAAAAGGCCCCCGAGCGGGCCTCATACGCCGGGGCCTAGGCGGCACAGGGGAGACCGCAGCCCCAGGCTCTGTGCTCCCGTGGAAGCGGCGGCACTGGGCGCTCAGGGCTGGCCACAACTTTCGGGGCTGCCCCCTTGGCGTGGGAGAAATCCCCGGACGTTCGCAAGCCCCGTGCCGGCTTCGGGCAAAAAACGCCCCCGAGCGGGCCTCATACGTCGGGGCCTAGGCGCCACAGGTGACACCGCAGCCCCAGGCTCTGTGGTGCCGTGGAAGCTGCGGCAGTGGGCGCTGAGGGCTGGCCACAGCTTTCGGGGCTGGCCCCCTTGGCGTGGGAGAAATCCCCGCACGTTCGCAAGCCCCGTGCCGGCTCCGGGCAAAAAACGCCCCCGAGCGGGCCTCATACGTCGGGGCCTAGGCGGCACAGGTGACACCGCAGCCCCAGGGTCCGTGGTGCCATGGAAGCGGCGGCAGTGGGCGCTGAGGGCCGGCCACAGCTTTCGGGGCTGGCCCCCTTGGCGTGGGAGAAATCCCCGGACGTTCGCAAGCCCCGTGCCGGTTTCGGGCAAAAAACGCCCCGAGCGGGCCTCATACGTCGGGGCCTAGGCGGCACCGGTGACACCGCAGCCCCAGGCTCCGTGGTGCCGTGGAAGCGGCGGCAGTGCGCGCCGAGGGCTGGCCACAGCTTTCGGGGCTGGCCCCCTTGGCGTGGGAGAAATCCCCGGACGTTCGCAAGCCCCGTGCCGGCTTCGGGCAAAAAACGCCCCCGAGCGGGCCTCATACGTCGGGGCCTAGGCGGCACAGGTGACACCGCAGCCCCAGGCTATGTACTCCCGTGGAAGCGGCAGCAGTGGGCGCCGAGGGCCGACCACAGCTTTCGGGGCTGGCCCCCTTGGCATGGGAGAAATCCCCGCACGTTCGCAAGCCCCGTGCCGGCTTCGGGCAAAAAACGCCCCCGAGCGGGCCTCATACGTCGGGGCCTAGGCGGCACAGGTGACACCGCAGCCCCAGGCTCCGTGGTGCTGTGGAAGCTGCGGCAGTGGGCGCCGAGGGCTGGCCACAGCTTTCGGGGCTGGCCCCCTTGGCGTGGGAGAAATCCCCGGACGTTCGCAAGCCCCGTGCCGGCTCCGGGCAAAAAACGCCCCCGAGCGGGCCTCATACGTCGGGGCCTAGGCGCCACAGGTGACACCGCAGCCCCAGGCTCCGTGGTGCCGTGGAAGCGGCGGCAGTGGGCGCTGAGGGCTGGCCACAGCTTTCGGGGCTGGCCCCCTTGGCGTGGGAGAAATCCCCGCACGTTCGCAAGCCCCGTGCCGGCTTCGGGCAAAAAACGCCCCCGAGCGGGCCTCATACGTCGGGGCCTAGGCGGCACAGGTGACACCGCATCCCCAGGCTATGTGCTCCCGTGGAAGCGGCAGCAGTGGGTGCCGAGGGCCCGACCACAGCTTTCGGGGCTGGCCCCCTTGGCGTGGGAGAAATCCCCGCACGTTCGCAAGCCCCGTGCCGGCTTCGGGCAAAAAACGCCCCCGAGCGGGCCTCATACGTCGGGGCCTAGGCGGCACAGGTGACACCGCAGCCCCAGGCTCCGTGGTGCTGTGGAAGCTGCGGCAGTAGGCGCCGAGGGCTGGCCACAGCTTTCGGGGCTGGCCCCCTTGGCGTGGGAGAAATCCCCGCACGTTCGCAAGCCCCGTGCAGGCTTCGGGCAAAAAATTCCACCGAGCGGGCCTCATACGTCGGGGCCTAGGCGCCACAGGTGACACCGCAGCCCCAGGCTCCGTGGTGCCGTGGAAGCGGCGGCAGTGGGCGCCGAGGGCCGGCCACAGATTTCGGGGCTGGCCCCCTTGGCGTGGTAGAAATCCCCGCACGTTCGCAAGCCCCGTGCCGGCTCTGGGCAAAAAACGCCCCCGAGCGGGCCTCATACGTCGGGGCCTAGGCAGCACAGGGGAGACCGCATCCCCAGGCTCCGTGGTGCCATGGAAGCGGTGGCAGTGGGCGCTGAGGTCCGGCCACAGCTTTCGGGGCTGGCCCCCTTGGCGTGGGAGAAATCCCCGCACGTTCGCAAGCCCCGTGCCGGCTCCGGGCAAAAAACGCCCCCGAGCGGGCCTCATACGTCGGGGCCTAGGCGGCACAGGTGACACCGCAGCCCCAGGCTCCGTGGTGCCGTGGAAGCGGCAGCAGTGGGCGCCGAGGGCTGGCCACAGCTTTCGGGGCTGGCCCCCTTGGCGTGGGAGAAATCCCCGCACGTTCGCAAGCCCCATGCCGGCTTCGGGCAAAAAACGCCCCCGAGCGGGCCTCATACGTCGGGGCCTAGGCGGCACAGGTGACACCGCAGCCCCAGGCTCCATGGTGCCGTGGAAGCGGCGGCAGTGGGCGCCGACGGCCGGCCACAGCTTTCAGGGCTGGCCCCCTTGGCGTGGGAGAAATCCCCGGACGTTCGCAAGCCCCGTGCCGGTTTCGGGCAAAAAACGCACCCGAGCGGGCCTCATACGTCGGGGCCTAGGCGGCACAGGCGAGACCGCAGCCCCAGGCTCCGTGGTGCCATGGAAGCGGCGGCAGTGCGCGCCGAGGGCCGGCCACAGCTTTCGGGGCTGGCCCCCTTGGCGTGGGAGAAATCCCCGCACGTTCGCAAGCCCCGTGCCGGCTTCGGGCAAAAAACGCCCCCGAGCGGGCCTCATACGTCGGGGCCTAGGCGGCACAGGTGACACCGCAGCCCCAGGCTCTGTGCTGCCGTGGAAGCGGCAGCAGTGGGTGCCGAGGGCCGGCCACAGCTTTCGGGGCTGGCCCCCTTGGCTTGGGAGAAATCCCCGGACGTTCGCAAGCCCCGTGCCGGCTTCGGGCAAAAAAGGCCCCCGAGCGGGCCTCATACGCCGGGGCCTAGGCGGCACAGGGGAGACCGCAGCCCCAGGCTCTGTGCTCCCGTGGAAGCGGCGGCACTGGGCGCTCAGGGCTGGCCACAACTTTCGGGGCTGCCCCCTTGGCGTGGGAGAAATCCCCGGACGTTCGCAAGCCCCGTGCCGGCTTCGGGCAAAAAACGCCCCCGAGCGGGCCTCATACGTCGGGGCCTAGGCGCCACAGGTGACACCGCAGCCCCAGGCTCTGTGGTGCCGTGGAAGCTGCGGCAGTGGGCGCTGAGGGCTGGCCACAGCTTTCGGGGCTGGCCCCCTTGGCGTGGGAGAAATCCCCGCACGTTCGCAAGCCCCGTGCCGGCTCCGGGCAAAAAACGCCCCCGAGCGGGCCTCATACGTCGGGGCCTAGGCGGCACAGGTGACACCGCAGCCCCAGGGTCCGTGGTGCCATGGAAGCGGCGGCAGTGGGCGCTGAGGGCCGGCCACAGCTTTCGGGGCTGGCCCCCTTGGCGTGGGAGAAATCCCCGCACGTTCGCAAGCCCCGTGCCGGTTTCGGGCAAAAAACGCCCCCGAGCGGGCCTCATACGTCGGGGCCTAGGCGGCACCGGTGACACCGCAGCCCCAGGCTCCGTGGTGCCGTGGAAGCGGCGGCAGTGCGCGCCGAGGGCTGGCCACAGCTTTCGGGGCTGGCCCCCTTGGCGTGGGAGAAATCCCCGGACGTTCGCAAGCCCCGTGCCGGCTTCGGGCAAAAAACGCCCCCGAGCGGGCCTCATACGTCGGGGCCTAGGCGGCACAGGTGACACCGCAGCCCCAGGCTATGTACTCCCGTGGAAGCGGCAGCAGTGGGCGCCGAGGGCCGACCACAGCTTTCGGGGCTGGCCCCCTTGGCATGGGAGAAATCCCCGCACGTTCGCAAGCCCCGTGCCGGCTTCGGGCAAAAAACGCCCCCGAGCGGGCCTCATACGTCGGGGCCTAGGCGGCACAGGTGACACCGCAGCCCCAGGCTCCGTGGTGCTGTGGAAGCTGCGGCAGTGGGCGCCGAGGGCTGGCCACAGCTTTCGGGGCTGGCCCCCTTGGCGTGGGAGAAATCCCCGGACGTTCGCAAGCCCCGTGCAGGCTTCGGGCAAAAAACGCCCCCGAGCGGGCCTCATACGTCGGGGCCTAGGCGCCACAGGTGACACCGCAGCCCCAGGCTCCGTGGTGCCGTGGAAGCGGCGGCAGTGGGCGCTGAGGGCTGGCCACAGCTTTCGGGGCTGGCCCCCTTGGCGTGGGAGAAATCCCCGCACGTTCGCAAGCCCCGTGCCGGCTTCGGGCAAAAAACGCCCCCGAGCGGGCCTCATACGTCGGGGCCTAGGCGGCACAGGTGACACCGCATCCCCAGGCTATGTGCTCCCGTGGAAGCGGCAGCAGTGGGTGCCGAGGGCCGACCACAGCTTTCGGGGCTGGCCCCCTTGGCGTGGGAGAAATCCCCGCACGTTCGCAAGCCCCGTGCCGGCTTCGGGCAAAAAACGCCCCCGAGCGGGCCTCATACGTCGGGGCCTAGGCGGCACAGGTGACACCGCAGCCCCAGGCTCCGTGGTGCTGTGGAAGCTGCGGCAGTAGGCGCCGAGGGCTGGCCACAGCTTTCGGGGCTGGCCCCCTTGGCGTGGGAGAAATCCCCGCACGTTCGCAAGCCCCGTGCAGGCTTCGGGCAAAAAATTCCACCGAGCGGGCCTCATACGTCGGGGCCTAGGCGCCACAGGTGACACCGCAGCCCCAGGCTCCGTGGTGCCGTGGAAGCGGCGGCAGTGGGCGCCGAGGGCCGGCCACAGATTTCGGGGCTGGCCCCCTTGGCGTGGGAGAAATCCCCGCACGTTCGCAAGCCCCGTGCCGGCTCTGGGCAAAAAACGCCCCCGAGCGGGCCTCATACGTCGGGGCCTAGGCAGCACAGGGGAGACCGCATCCCCAGGCTCCGTGGTGCCATGGAAGCGGCGGCAGTGGGCGCCGAGGTCCGGCCACAGCTTTCGGGGCTGGCCCCCTTGGCGTGGGAGAAATCCCCGCACGTTCGCAAGCCCCGTGCCGGTTTAGGGCAAAAAACGCCCCCGAGCGGGCCTCATACGTCGGGGCCTAGGCGGCACAGGTGACACCGCAGCCCCAGGCTCCGTGGTGCCGTGGAAGCGGCAGCAGTGGGCGCCGAGGGCTGGCCACAGCTTTCGGGGCTGGCCCCCTTGGCGTGGGAGAAATCCCCGCACGTTCGCAAGCCCCATGCCGGCTTCGGGCAAAAAACGCCCCCGAGCGGGCCTCATACGTCGGGGCCTAGGCGGCACAGGTGACACCGCAGCCCCAGGCTCCGTGGTGCCGTGGAAGCGGCGGCAGTGGGCACCGAGGGCCGGCCACAGCTTTCAGGGCTGGCCCCCTTGGCGTGGGAGAAATCCCCGGACGTTCGCAAGCCCCGTGCCGGTTTCGGGCAAAAAACGCACCCGAGCGGGCCTCATACGTCGGGGCCTAGGCGGCACAGGCGAGACCGCAGCCCCAGGCTCCGTGGTGCCATGGAAGCGGCGGCAGTGCGCGCCGAGGGCCGGCCACAGCTTTCGGGGCTGGCCCCCTTGGCGTGGGAGAAATCCCCGCACGTTCGCAAGCCCCGTGCCGGCTTCGGGCAAAAAACGCCCCCGAGCGGGCCTCATACGTCGGGGCCTAGGCGGCACAGGTGACACCGCAGCCCCAGGCTCTGTGCTGCCGTGGAAGCGGCGGCAGTGGGCGCTGAGGGCTGGCCACAGCTTTCGGGGCTGGCCCCCTTGGCGTGGGAGAAATCCCCGAACGTTCGCAAGCCCCGTGCCGGCTTTTGGCATAAAACGCCCCCGAGCGGGCCTCATACGTCGGGGCCTAGGCGGCACCGGTGACACCGCAGCCCCAGGCTCCGTGGTGCCGTGGAAGCGGCGGCAGTGGGCGCCGAGGGCTGGCCACAGCTTTCGGGGCTGGCCCCCTTGGCGTGGGAGAAATCCCCGGACGTTCGCAAGCCCCGTGCCGGCTCTGGGCAAAAAACGCCCCCGAGCGGGCCTCATACGTCGGGGCCTAGGCGGCACAGGTGACACCGCAGCCCCAGGCTCCGTGGTGCCATGGAAGCGGCGGCAGTGGGCGCCGAGAGCCGGCCACAGCTTTCGGGGCTGGCCCCCTTGGCGTGGGAGAAATCCCCGGACGTTCGCAAGCCCCGTGCCGGCTTCGGGCAAAAAACGCCCCCGAGCGGGCCTCATACGTCGGGGCCTAGGCGGCACAGGTGACACCGCAGCCCCAGGCTCCGTGGTGCCTTGGAAGCGGCGGCAGTGGGCGCCGAGTGCTGGCCACAGCTTTCGGGGCTGGCCCCCTTGGCGTGGGAGAAATCCCCGGACGTTCGCAAGCCCCGTGCCGGATTCGGGCAAAAAATGCCCCCGAGCGGGCCTCATACGTCGGGGCCTAGGCGGCACAGGGGAGACCGCAGCCCCAGGCTATGTGCTCCCGTGGAAGAGGCAGCAGTGGGTGCCGAGGGCCGACCACAGCTTTCGGGGCTGGCCCCCTTGGCGTGGGAGAAATCCCCGGACGTTCGCAAGCCCCGTGCCGGCTTCGGGCAACAAACGCCCCCAAGCGGGCCTCATACGTCGGGGCCTAGGCGGCACAGGTGACACCGCAGCCCCAGGCTCTGTGCTCCCGTGGAAGCTGCGGCAGTGGGCGCTGAGGGCTGGCCACAGCTTTCAGGGCTGGCCCCCTTGGCGTGGGAGAAATCCCCACACGTTCGCAAGCCCCGTGCCGGCTTCGGGCAAAAAACGCCCCGAGCGGGCCTCATACGTCGGGGCCTAGGCGGCACAGGTGAGATCGCAGCCCCAGGCTCCGTGGTGCCTTGGAAGCGGCGGCAGTGGGCGCCGAGGGCTGGCCACAGCTTTCGGGGCTGGCCCCCTTGGCGTGGGAGAAATCCCCGGACGTTCGCAAGCCCCGTGCCGGCTTCGGGCAAAAAAACGCCCCCGAGCGGGCCTCATACGTCGGGGCCTAGGCGGCACAGGTGACACCGCAGCCCCAGGCTCCGTGGTGCCGTGGAAGCTGCGGCAGTGGGCGCCGAGGGCTGGCCACAGCTTTCGGGGCTGGCCCCCTTGGCGTGGGAGAAATCCCCGCACGTTCGCAAGCCCCGTGCTGGTTTCGGGCAAAAAACGCCCCCGAGCGGGCCTCATACGTCGGGGCCTAGGCGGCACAGGTGACACCGCAGCCCCAGGCTCCGTGGTGCCGTGGAAGCGGCGGCAGTGGGCGCCGAGGGCTGGCCACAGCTTTCGGGGCTGGCCCCCTTGGCGTGGGAGAAATCCCCGCACGTTCGCAAGCCCCGTGCCGGCTTCGGGCAAAAAACGCCCCCGAGCGGGCCTCATACGTCGGGGCCTAGGCGGCACAGGTGACACCGCAGCCCCAGGCTCCGTGGTGCCGTGGAAGCGGCGGCAGTGGGCGCCGTGGGCTGGCCACAGCTTTCGGGGCTGGCCCCCTTGGCGTGGGAGAAATCCCCGCACGTTCGCAAGCCCCGTGCCGGCTTCGGGCAAAAATGGCCCCCGAGCGGGCCTCATACGCCGGGGCCTAGGCGGCACAGGGGAGACCGCAGCCCCAGGCTCTGTGCTGCCGTGCAAGCGGCGGCAGTGGGCGCTGAGGGCTGGCCACAGCTTTCGGGGCTGGCCCCCTTGGCGTGGGAGAAATCCCCGGATGTTCGCAAGCCCCGTGCCGGCTCCGGGCAAAAAACGCCCCCGAGCGGGCCTCATACGTCGGGGCCTAGGCGGCACCGGTGACACCGCAGCCCCAGGCTCCGTGGTGCCGTGGAAGCGGCGGCAGTGGGCGCCGAGGGCTGGCCACAGCTTTCGGGACTGGCCCCCTTGGCGTGGGAGAAATCCCCGCACGTTCGCAAGCCCCGTGCCGGCATCGGGCAAAAAACGCCACCGAGCGGGCCTCATACGTCGGGGCCTAGGCGGCACAGGTGACACCGCAGCCCCAGGCTCCGTGGTGCCGTGGAAGCGGCGGCAGTGGGCGCCGAGGGCTGGCCACAGCTTTCGGGGCTCGCCCCCTTGGCGTGGGAGAAATCCCCGGACGTTCGCAAGCCCCGTGCCGGCTTCGGGCAAAAAACGCCCCCGAGCGGGCCTCATACGTCGGGGCCTAGGCGGCACAGGTGACACCGCAGCCCCAGGCTCCGTGGTGCCATGGAAGCGGCGGCAGTGGGCGCCGAGGGCCGGCCACAGCTTTCGGGGCTGGCCCCCTTGGCGTGGGAGAAATCCCCGGACGTTCGCAAGCCCCGTGCCGGCTTCGGGCAAAAAAGGCCACCGAGCGGGCCTCATACGTCGGGGCCTAGGCGGCACAGGGGAGACCGCAGCCCCAGGCTCCGTGGAGCCGTGGAAGCTGCGGCAGTGGGCGCCGAGGGCTGGCCACAGCTTTCGGGGCTGGCCCCCTTGGCGTGGGAGAAATCCCCGGACGTTCGCAAGCCCCATACCGGCTCCGGGCAAAAAACGCCCCCGAGCGGGCCTCATAGGTCGGGGCCTAGGCGGCACAGGGGAGACCGCAGCCCCAGGCTCCGTGGTGCCGTGGAAGCGGCGGCAGTGCGCGCCGAGGGCCGGCCACAGCTTTCGGGGCTGGCCCCCTTGGCGTGGGAGAAATCCCCACACGTTCGCAAGCCCCGTGCCGGCTTCGGGCAAAAAAACGCCCCCGAGCGGGCCTCATACGTCGGGGCCTAGGCGGCACAGGGGAGACCGCAGCCCCAGGCTATGTGCTCCCGTGGAAGCGGCGGCAGTGGGCGCTCAGGGCTGGCCACAACTTTCGGGGCTGCCCCCTTGGCGTGGGAGAAATCCCCGCACGTTCGCAAGCCCCGTGCCGGCTTCGGGCAAAAAACGCCCCCGAGCGGGCCTCATACGTCGGGGCCTAGGCGGCACAGGTGAGACCGCAGCCCCAGGCTCTGTGCTGCCGTGGAAGCTGCGGCAGTGGGCGCTGAGGGCTGGCCACAGCTTTCGGGGCTGGCCCCCTTGGCGTGGGAGAAATCCCCGCACGTTCGCAAGCCCCGTGCCGGCTCCGGGCAAAAAACACCCCCGAGCGGGCCTCATACGTCGGGGCCTAGGCGGCACAGGTGACACCGCAGCCCCAGGCTCCGTGGTGCCATGGAAGCGGCGGCAGTGGGCGCTGAGGGCCGGCCACAGCTTTCGGGGCTGGCCCCCTTGGCGTGGGAGAAATCCCCGGACGTTCGCAAGCCCCGTGCCGGTTTCGGGCAAAAAACGCCCCCGAGCGGGCCTCATACGTCGGGGCCAGGGCGGCACCGGTGACACCGCAGCCCCAGGCTCCGTGGTGCCGTGGAAGCGGCGGCAGTGCGCGCCGAGGGCTGGCCACAGCTTTCGGGGCTGGCCCCCTTGGCGTGGGAGAAATCCCCGGACGTTCGCAAGCCCCGTGCCGGCTTCGGGCAAAAAACGCCCCCGAGCGGGCCTCATACGTCGGGGCCTAGGCGGCACAGGTGACACCGCAGCCCCAGGCTATGTGCTCCCGTGGAAGCGGCAGCAGTGGGTGCCGAGGGCCGACCACAGCTTTCGGGGCTGGCCCCCTTGGCGTGGGAGAAATCCCCGCACGTTCGCAAGCCCCGTGCCGGCTTCGGGCAAAAAACGCCCCCGAGCGGGCCTCATACGTCGGGGCCTAGGCGGCACAGGTGACACCGCAGCCCCAGGCTCCGTGGTGCCATGGAAGCAGCGGCACTGGGCGATGAGGGCCGGCCACAGCTTTCGGGGCTGGCCCCCTTGGCGTGGGAGAAATCCCCGGACGTTCGCAAGCCCCGTACCGGCTTCGGGCAAAAAACGCCACCGAGCGGGCCTCATACGTCGGGGCCTAGGCGGCACAGGTGAGACTGCAGCCCCAGGCTATGTGCTCCCGTGGAAGCGGCAGCAGTGGGTGCCGAGGGCCGGCCACAGCTTTCGGGGCTGGCCCCCTTGGCGTGGGAGAAATCCCCGGACGTTCGCAAGCCCCGTGCCGGCTTCGGGCAAAAAACGCCCCCGAGCGGGCCTCATACGTCGGGGCCTAGGCGGCACAGGGGAGACCGCAGCCCCAGGCTATGTGCTCCCGTGGAAGCGGCGGCAGTGGGCGCTCAGGGCTGGCCACAACTTTCGGGGCTGCCCCCTTGGCGTGGGAGAAATCCCCGCACGTTCGCAAGCCCCGTGCCGGCTTCGGGCAAAAAACGCCCCCGAGCGGGCCTCATACGTCGGGGCCTAGGCGCCACAGGTGACACCGCAGCCCCAGGCTCTGTGGTGCCGTGGAAGCTGCGGCAGTGGGCGCTGAGGGCTGGCCACAGCTTTCGGGGCTGGCCCCCTTGGCGTGGGAGAAATCCCCGCACGTTCGCAAGCCCCGTGCCGGCTCCGGGCAAAAAACGCCCCCGAGCGGGCCTCATACGTCGGGGCCTAGGCGGCACCGGGGACACCGCAGCCCCAGGCTCCGTGGTGCCGTGGAAGCGGCGGCAGTGGGCGCCGAGGGCTGGCCACAGCTTTCGGGGCTGGCCCCCTTGGCGTGGGAGAAATCCCCGCACATTCGCAAGCCCCGTGCCGGCTTCGGGCAAAAAACGCACCCGAGCGGGCCTCATACGTCGGGGCCTAGGCGGCACAGGTGAGACCGCAGCCCCAGGCTCTGTGGTGCCGTGGAAGCGGCGGCAGTGGGCGCCGAGGGCTGGCCACAGCTTTCGGGGCTGGCCCCCTTGGCGTGGGAGAAGTCCCCGGACGTTCGCAAGCCCCCTGCCGGATTCGGGAAAAAACACCCCGAGCGGGCCTCATACGTCGGGGCCTAGGCGGCACAGGGGAGACCGCAGCCCCAGGCTCTGTGATGCCTTGGAAGCTGCGGCAGTGGGCGCTGAGGGCTGGCCACATCTTTCGGGGCTGGCCCCCTTGGCGTGGGAGAAATCCCCGCACGTTCGCAAGCCCCGTGCCGGCTTCGGGCAAAAAAACGCCCCCGAGCGGGCCTCATACGTCGGGGCCTAGGCGGCACAGGTGAGATCGCAGCCCCAGGCTCCGTGGTGCCGTGGAAGCGGCGGCAGTGGGCGCCGAGGGCTGGCCACAGCTTTCGGGGCTGGCCCCCTTGGCGTGGGAGAAATCCCCGGACGTTCGCAAGCCCCGTACCGGCTCCGGGCAAAAAACGCCCCCGAGAGGGCCCCATATGTCGGGGCCTAGGCGGCACAGGTGATACCGCAGCCCCAGGCTATGTGCTCCCGTGGAAGCGGCAGCAGTGGGTGCCGAGGGCCGGCCACAGCTTTCGGGGCTGGCCCCCTTGGCGTGGGAGAAATCCCCGCACGTTCGCAAGCCCCGTGCCGGCTTCGGGCAAAAAACGCCCCCGAGCGGGCCTCATACGTCGGGGCCTAGGCGGCACAGGGGAGACCGCAGCCCCAGGCTCTGTGCTCCCGTGGAAGCGGCGGCAGTGGGCGCTGAGGGCTGGCCACAACTTTCGGGGCTGGCCCCCTTGGCGTGGGAGAAATCCCCGGACGTTCGCAAGCCCCGTGCCGGCTTCGGGCAAAAAACGCCCCCGAGCGGGCCTCATACGTCGGGGCCTAGGCGGCACAGGCGAGACCGCAGCCCCAGGCTCTGTGCTGCCGTGGAAGCGGCGGCAGTGGGCGCCGAGGGCTGGCCACAGCTTTCGGGGCTGGCCCCCTTGGCGTGGGAGAAATCCCCGGACGTTCGCAAGCCCCGTGCCGGATTCGGGAAAAAACCCCCCGAGCGGGCCTCATACGTCGGGGCCTAGGCGGCACAGGGGAGACCGCAGCCCCATGTTCTGTGATGCCTTGGAAGCTGCGGCAGTGGGCGCTGAGGGCTGGCCACATCTTTCAGGGCTGGCCCCCTTGGCGTGGGAGAAATCCCCGGACGTTCGCAAGCCCCGTGCCGGCTTCGGGCAAAAAACGCCCCCGAGCGGGCCTCATACGTCGGGGCCTAGGCGGCACAGGGGAGACCGCAGCCCCAGGCTCTGTGCTGCCGTGGAAGCTGCGGCAGTGGGCGCTGAGGGCTTGCCACAGCTTTCAGGGCTGGCCCCCTTGGCGTGGGAGAAATCCCCGGACGTTCGCAAGCCCCGTGCCGGCTTCGGGCAAAAAACGCCCCCGAGCGGGCCTCATACGTCGGGGCCTAGGCGGCACAGGTGACACCGCAGCCCCAGGCTCTGTGCTGCCGTGGAAGCGGCGGCAGTGGGCGCTGAGGGCTGGCCACAGCTTTCAGGGCTGGCCCCCTTGGCGTGGGAGAAATCCCCACACGTTCGCAAGCCCCGTGCCGGCTTCGGGCAAAAAAGGCCCCCGAGCGGGCCTCATACGTCGGGGCCTAGGCGGCACAGGTGAGATCGCAGCCCCAGGCTCCGTGGTGCCGTGGAAGCGGCGGCAGTGGGCGCCGAGGGCTGGCCACAGCTTTCGGGGCTGGCCCCCTTGGCGTGGGAGAAATCCCCGCACGTTCGCAAGCCCCGTACCGGCTCCGGGCAAAAAACGCCCCCGAGCGGGCCTCATACGTCGGGGCCTAGGCGGCACAGGGGACACCGCAGCCCCAGGCTCTGTGCTCCCGTGGAAGCGGCGGCAGTGGGCGCCGAGGGCTGGCCACAGCTTTCGGGGCTGGCCCCCTTGGCGTGGGAGAAATCCCCGGACGTTCGCAAGCCCCGTGCCGGCTTCGGGCAAAAAACGCCCCCGAGCGGGCCTCATACGTCGGGGCCTAGGCGGCACAGGTGACACCGCAGCCCCAGGCTCTGTGGTGCCGTGGAAGCGGCGGCAGTGGGCGCCGAGGGCTGGCCACAGCTTTCGGGGCTCGCCCCCTTGGCGTGGGAGAAATCCCCGGACGTTCGCAAGCCCCGTGCCGGATTCGGGAAAAAAACCCCCGAGCGGGCCTCATACGTCGGGGCCTAGGCGGCACAGGGGAGACCGCAGCCCCATGTTCTGTGATGCCTTGGAAGCTGCGGCAGTGGGCGCTGAGGGCTGGCCACATCTTTCAGGGCTGGCCCCCTTGGCGTGGGAGAAATCCCCGGACGTTCGCAAGCCCCGTGCCAGCTTCGGGCAAAAAACGCCCCCGAGCGGGCCTCATACGTCGGGGCCTAGGCGCCACAGGTGACACCGCAGCCCCAGGCTATGTGCTCCCGTGGAAGAGGCAGCAGTGGGTGCCGAGGGCCGACCACAGCTTTCGGGGCTGGCCCCCTTGGCGTGGGAGAAATCCCCGGACGTTCGCAAGCCCCGTGCCGGCTTCGGGCAAAAAAAGCCCCCGAGCGGGCCTCATACGTCGGGGCCTAGGCGGCACAGGGGAGACCGCAGCCCCAGCCTCTGTGGTGCCGTGGAAGCTGCGGCAGTGGGCGCTGAGGGCTGGCCACAGCTTTCAGGGCTGGCCCCCTTGGCGTGGGAGAAATCCCCGCACGTTCGCAAGCCCCGTGCCGGCTTCGGGCAAAAAACGCCCCCGAGCGGGCCTCATACGTCAGGGCCTAGGCGGCACAGGCGAGACCGCAGCCCCAGGCTCTGTGCTCCCGTGGAAGCGGCGGCAGTGGGCGCCGAGGGCTGGCCACAGCTTTCGGGGCTGGCCCCCTTGGCGTGGGAGAAATCCCCGGACGTTCGCAAGCCCCGTGCTGGTTTGGGGCAAAAAACGCCCCCGAGCGGGCCTCATACGTCGGGGCCTAGGCGGCACAGGTGAGACCGCAGCCCCAGGCTCTGTGGTGCCGTGGAAGCGGCGGCAGTGGGCGCCGAGGGCTGGCCACAGCTTTCGGGGCTGGCCCCCTTGGCGTGGGAGAAGTCCCCGGACGTTCGCAAGCCCCCTGCCGGATTCGGGAAAAAACACCCCGAGCGGGCCTCATACGTCGGGGCCTAGGCGGCACAGGGGAGACCGCAGCCCCAGGCTCTGTGCTCCCGTGGAAGCGGCGGCAGTGGGCGCCGAGGGCTGGCCACAGCTTTTGGGGCTGGCCCCCTTGGCGTGGGAGAAATCCCCGCACGTTCGCAAGCCCCGTGCCGGCTTCGGGCAAAAAATGCCCCCGAGCGGGCCTCATACGTCGGGGCCTAGGCGGCACAGGTGACACCGCAGCCCCAGGCTCTGTGCTCCCGTGGAAGCGGCAGCAGTGGGTGCCGAGGGCCGACCACAGCTTTCGGGGCTGGCCCCCTTGGCGTGGGAGAAATCCCCGCACGTTCGCAAGCCCCGTGCCGGCTTTTGGCAAAAAACGCCCCCGAGCGGGCCTCATACGTCGGGGCCTAGGCGGCACAGGTGACACCGCAGCCCCAGGCTCTGTGGTGCCGTGGAAGCGGCGGCAGTGGGCGCCGAGGGCTGGCCACAGCTTTCGGGGCTGGCCCCCTTGGCGTGGGAGAAATCCCCGCACGTTCGCAAGCCCCGTGCCGGCTTCGGGCAAAAAACGCACCCGAGCGGGCCTCATACGTCGGGGCCTAGGCGGCACAGGTGACACCGCAGCCCCAGGCTCTGTGCTGCCGTGGAAGCGGCGGCAGTGGGCGCTGAGGGCTGGCCACAGCTTTCGGGGCTGGCCCCCTTGGCGTGGGAGAAATCCCCGCACGTTCGCAAGCCCCGTGCCGGCTTCGGGCAAAAAACGCCCCCGAGCGGGCCTCATACGTCGGGGCCTAGGCGGCACAGGTGACACCGCAGCCCCAGGCTCTGTGGTGCCGTGGAAGCGGCGGCAGTGGGCGCCGAGGGCTGGCCACAGCTTTCGGGGCTCGCCCCCTTGGCGTGGGAGAAATCCCCGGACGTTCGCAAGCCCCCTGCCGGATTCGGGAAAAAAACCCCCGAGCGGGCCTCATACGTCGGGGCCTAGGCGGCACAGGGGAGACCGCAGCCCCAGGCTCTGTGCTGCCGTGGAAGCTGCGGCAGTGGGCGCTGAGGGCTTGCCACAGCTTTCAGGGCTGGCCCCCTTGGCGTGGGAGAAATCCCCGGACGTTCGCAAGCCCCGTGCCGGCTTCGGGCAAAAAACGCCCCCGAGCGGGCCTCATACGTCGGGGCCTAGGCGGCACAGGTGACACCGCAGCCCCAGGCTCTGTGCTGCCGTGGAAGCGGCGGCAGTGGGCGCTGAGGGCTGGCCACAGCTTTCAGGGCTGGCCCCCTTGGCGTGGGAGAAATCCCCACACGTTCGCAAGCCCCGTGCCGGCTTCGGGCAAAAAACGCCCCCGAGCGGGCCTCATACGTCGGGGCCTAGGCGGCACAGGTGAGATCGCAGCCCCAGGCTCCGTGGTGCCGTGGAAGCGGCGGCAGTGGGCGCCGAGGGCTGGCCACAGCTTTCGGGGCTGGCCCCCTTGGCGTGGGAGAAATCCCCGCACGTTCGCAAGCCCCGTACCGGCTCCGGGCAAAAAACGCCCCCGAGCGGGCCTCATACGTCGGGGCCTAGGCGGCACAGGGGACACCGCAGCCCCAGGCTCTGTGCTCCCGTGGAAGCGGCGGCAGTGGGCGCCGAGGGCTGGCCACAGCTTTCGGGGCTGGCCCCCTTGGCGTGGGAGAAATCCCCGGACGTTCGCAAGCCCCGTGCCGGCTTCGGGCAAAAAACGCCCCCGAGCGGGCCTCATACGTCGGGGCCTAGGCGGCACAGGTGACACCGCAGCCCCAGGCTCTGTGGTGCCGTGGAAGCGGCGGCAGTGGGCGCCGAGGGCTGGCCACAGCTTTCGGGGCTCGCCCCCTTGGCGTGGGAGAAATCCCCGGACGTTCGCAAGCCCCGTGCCGGATTCGGGAAAAAAACCCCCGAGCGGGCCTCATACGTCGGGGCCTAGGCGGCACAGGGGAGACCGCAGCCCCATGTTCTGTGATGCCTTGGAAGCTGCGGCAGTGGGCGCTGAGGGCTGGCCACATCTTTCAGGGCTGGCCCCCTTGGCGTGGGAGAAATCCCCGGACGTTCGCAAGCCCCGTGCCAGCTTCGGGCAAAAAACGCCCCCGAGCGGGCCTCATACGTCGGGGCCTAGGCGCCACAGGTGACACCGCAGCCCCAGGCTATGTGCTCCCGTGGAAGAGGCAGCAGTGGGTGCCGAGGGCCGACCACAGCTTTCGGGGCTGGCCCCCTTGGCGTGGGAGAAATCCCCGGACGTTCGCAAGCCCCGTGCCGGCTTCGGGCAAAAAAAGCCCCCGAGCGGGCCTCATACGTCGGGGCCTAGGCGGCACAGGGGAGACCGCAGCCCCAGCCTCTGTGGTGCCGTGGAAGCTGCGGCAGTGGGCGCTGAGGGCTGGCCACAGCTTTCAGGGCTGGCCCCCTTGGCGTGGGAGAAATCCCCGCACGTTCGCAAGCCCCGTGCCGGCTTCGGGCAAAAAACGCCCCCGAGCGGGCCTCATACGTCAGGGCCTAGGCGGCACAGGCGAGACCGCAGCCCCAGGCTCTGTGCTCCCGTGGAAGCGGCGGCAGTGGGCGCCGAGGGCTGGCCACAGCTTTCGGGGCTGGCCCCCTTGGCGTGGGAGAAATCCCCGGACGTTCGCAAGCCCCGTGCTGGTTTGGGGCAAAAAACGCCCCCGAGCGGGCCTCATACGTCGGGGCCTAGGCGGCACAGGTGAGACCGCAGCCCCAGGCTCTGTGGTGCCGTGGAAGCGGCGGCAGTGGGCGCCGAGGGCTGGCCACAGCTTTCGGGGCTGGCCCCCTTGGCGTGGGAGAAGTCCCCGGACGTTCGCAAGCCCCCTGCCGGATTCGGGAAAAAACACCCCGAGCGGGCCTCATACGTCGGGGCCTAGGCGGCACAGGGGAGACCGCAGCCCCAGGCTCTGTGCTCCCGTGGAAGCGGCGGCAGTGGGCGCCGAGGGCTGGCCACAGCTTTTGGGGCTGGCCCCCTTGGCGTGGGAGAAATCCCCGCACGTTCGCAAGCCCCGTGCCGGCTTCGGGCAAAAAATGCCCCCGAGCGGGCCTCATACGTCGGGGCCTAGGCGCCACAGGTGACACCGCAGCCCCAGGCTCTGTGCTCCCGTGGAAGCGGCAGCAGTGGGTGCCGAGGGCCGACCACAGCTTTCGGGGCTGGCCCCCTTGGCGTGGGAGAAATCCCCGCACGTTCGCAAGCCCCGTGCCGGCTTTTGGCAAAAAACGCCCCCGAGCGGGCCTCATACGTCGGGGCCTAGGCGGCACAGGTGACACCGCAGCCCCAGGCTCTGTGGTGCCGTGGAAGCGGCGGCAGTGGGCGCCGAGGGCTGGCCACAGCTTTCGGGGCTGGCCCCCTTGGCGTGGGAGAAATCCCCGCACGTTCGCAAGCCCCGTGCCGGCTTCGGGCAAAAAACGCACCCGAGCGGGCCTCATACGTCGGGGCCTAGGCGGCACAGGTGACACCGCAGCCCCAGGCTCTGTGCTGCCGTGGAAGCGGCGGCAGTGGGCGCTGAGGGCTGGCCACAGCTTTCGGGGCTGGCCCCCTTGGCGTGGGAGAAATCCCCGCACGTTCGCAAGCCCCGTGCCGGCTTCGGGCAAAAAACGCCCCCGAGCGGGCCTCATACGTCGGGGCCTAGGCGGCACAGGTGACACCGCAGCCCCAGGCTCTGTGGTGCCGTGGAAGCGGCGGCAGTGGGCGCCGAGGGCTGGCCACAGCTTTCGGGGCTCGCCCCCTTGGCGTGGGAGAAATCCCCGGACGTTCGCAAGCCCCCTGCCGGATTCGGGAAAAAAACCCCCGAGCGGGCCTCATACGTCGGGGCCTAGGCGGCACAGGGGAGACCGCAGCCCCAGGCTCTGTGATGCCTTGGAAGCTGCGGCAGTGGGCGCTGAGGGCTGGCCACATCTTTCGGGGCTGGCCCCCTTGGCGTGGGAGAAATCCCCGCACGTTCGCAAGCCCCGTGCCGGCTTCGGGCAAAAAACGCCCCCGAGCGGGCCTCATACGTCGGGGCCTAGGCGGCACAGGTGAGATCGCAGCCCCAGGCTCCGTGGTGCCGTGGAAGCGGCGGCAGTGGGCGCCGAGGGCTGGCCACAGCTTTCGGGGCTGGCCCCCTTGGCGTGGGAGAAATCCCCGGACGTTCGCAAGCCCCGTACCGGCTCCGGGCAAAAAACGCCCCCGAGAGGGCCCCATATGTCGGGGCCTAGGCGGCACAGGTGATACCGCAGCCCCAGGCTATGTGCTCCCGTGGAAGCGGCAGCAGTGGGTGCCGAGGGCCGGCCACAGCTTTCGGGGCTGGCCCCCTTGGCGTGGGAGAAATCCCCGCACGTTCGCAAGCCCCGTGCCGGCTTCGGGCAAAAAACGCCCCCGAGCGGGCCTCATACGTCGGGGCCTAGGCGGCACAGGGGAGACCGCAGCCCCAGGCTCTGTGCTCCCGTGGAAGCGGCGGCAGTGGGCGCTGAGGGCTGGCCACAACTTTCGGGGCTGGCCCCCTTGGCGTGGGAGAAATCCCCGGACGTTCGCAAGCCCCGTGCCGGCTTCGGGCAAAAAACGCCCCCGAGCGGGCCTCATACGTCGGGGCCTAGGCGGCACAGGCGAGACCGCAGCCCCAGGCTCTGTGCTGCCGTGGAAGCGGCGGCAGTGGGCGCCGAGGGCTGGCCACAGCTTTCGGGGCTGGCCCCCTTGGCGTGGGAGAAATCCCCGGACGTTCGCAAGCCCCGTGCCGGATTCGGGAAAAAACCCCCCGAGCGGGCCTCATACGTCGGGGCCTAGGCGGCACAGGGGAGACCGCAGCCCCATGTTCTGTGATGCCTTGGAAGCTGCGGCAGTGGGCGCTGAGGGCTGGCCACATCTTTCAGGGCTGGCCCCCTTGGCGTGGGAGAAATCCCCGGACGTTCGCAAGCCCCGTGCCGGCTTCGGGCAAAAAACGCCCCCGAGCGGGCCTCATACGTCGGGGCCTAGGCGGCACAGGGGAGACCGCAGCCCCAGGCTCTGTGCTGCCGTGGAAGCTGCGGCAGTGGGCGCTGAGGGCTTGCCACAGCTTTCAGGGCTGGCCCCCTTGGCGTGGGAGAAATCCCCGGACGTTCGCAAGCCCCGTGCCGGCTTCGGGCAAAAAACGCCCCCGAGCGGGCCTCATACGTCGGGGCCTAGGCGGCACAGGTGACACCGCAGCCCCAGGCTCTGTGCTGCCGTGGAAGCGGCGGCAGTGGGCGCTGAGGGCTGGCCACAGCTTTCAGGGCTGGCCCCCTTGGCGTGGGAGAAATCCCCACACGTTCGCAAGCCCCGTGCCGGCTTCGGGCAAAAAAGGCCCCCGAGCGGGCCTCATACGTCGGGGCCTAGGCGGCACAGGTGAGATCGCAGCCCCAGGCTCCGTGGTGCCGTGGAAGCGGCGGCAGTGGGCGCCGAGGGCTGGCCACAGCTTTCGGGGCTGGCCCCCTTGGCGTGGGAGAAATCCCCGCACGTTCGCAAGCCCCGTACCGGCTCCGGGCAAAAAACGCCCCCGAGCGGGCCTCATACGTCGGGGCCTAGGCGGCACAGGGGACACCGCAGCCCCAGGCTCTGTGCTCCCGTGGAAGCGGCGGCAGTGGGCGCCGAGGGCTGGCCACAGCTTTCGGGGCTGGCCCCCTTGGCGTGGGAGAAATCCCCGGACGTTCGCAAGCCCCGTGCCGGCTTCGGGCAAAAAACGCCCCCGAGCGGGCCTCATACGTCGGGGCCTAGGCGGCACAGGTGACACCGCAGCCCCAGGCTCTGTGGTGCCGTGGAAGCGGCGGCAGTGGGCGCCGAGGGCTGGCCACAGCTTTCGGGGCTCGCCCCCTTGGCGTGGGAGAAATCCCCGGACGTTCGCAAGCCCCGTGCCGGATTCGGGAAAAAAACCCCCGAGCGGGCCTCATACGTCGGGGCCTAGGCGGCACAGGGGAGACCGCAGCCCCATGTTCTGTGATGCCTTGGAAGCTGCGGCAGTGGGCGCTGAGGGCTGGCCACATCTTTCAGGGCTGGCCCCCTTGGCGTGGGAGAAATCCCCGGACGTTCGCAAGCCCCGTGCCAGCTTCGGGCAAAAAACGCCCCCGAGCGGGCCTCATACGTCGGGGCCTAGGCGCCACAGGTGACACCGCAGCCCCAGGCTATGTGCTCCCGTGGAAGAGGCAGCAGTGGGTGCCGAGGGCCGACCACAGCTTTCGGGGCTGGCCCCCTTGGCGTGGGAGAAATCCCCGGACGTTCGCAAGCCCCGTGCCGGCTTCGGGCAAAAAAAGCCCCCGAGCGGGCCTCATACGTCGGGGCCTAGGCGGCACAGGGGAGACCGCAGCCCCAGCCTCTGTGGTGCCGTGGAAGCTGCGGCAGTGGGCGCTGAGGGCTGGCCACAGCTTTCAGGGCTGGCCCCCTTGGCGTGGGAGAAATCCCCGCACGTTCGCAAGCCCCGTGCCGGCTTCGGGCAAAAAACGCCCCCGAGCGGGCCTCATACGTCAGGGCCTAGGCGGCACAGGCGAGACCGCAGCCCCAGGCTCTGTGCTCCCGTGGAAGCGGCGGCAGTGGGCGCCGAGGGCTGGCCACAGCTTTCGGGGCTGGCCCCCTTGGCGTGGGAGAAATCCCCGGACGTTCGCAAGCCCCGTGCTGGTTTGGGGCAAAAAACGCCCCCGAGCGGGCCTCATACGTCGGGGCCTAGGCGGCACAGGTGAGACCGCAGCCCCAGGCTCTGTGGTGCCGTGGAAGCGGCGGCAGTGGGCGCCGAGGGCTGGCCACAGCTTTCGGGGCTGGCCCCCTTGGCGTGGGAGAAGTCCCCGGACGTTCGCAAGCCCCCTGCCGGATTCGGGAAAAAAACACCCCGAGCGGGCCTCATACGTCGGGGCCTAGGCGGCACAGGGGAGACCGCAGCCCCAGGCTCTGTGCTCCCGTGGAAGCGGCGGCAGTGGGCGCCGAGGGCTGGCCACAGCTTTTGGGGCTGGCCCCCTTGGCGTGGGAGAAATCCCCGCACGTTCGCAAGCCCCGTGCCGGCTTCGGGCAAAAAATGCCCCCGAGCGGGCCTCATACGTCGGGGCCTAGGCGGCACAGGTGACACCGCAGCCCCAGGCTCTGTGCTCCCGTGGAAGCGGCAGCAGTGGGTGCCGAGGGCCGACCACAGCTTTCGGGGCTGGCCCCCTTGGCGTGGGAGAAATCCCCGCACGTTCGCAAGCCCCGTGCCGGCTTTTGGCAAAAAACGCCCCCGAGCGGGCCTCATACGTCGGGGCCTAGGCGGCACAGGTGACACCGCAGCCCCAGGCTCTGTGGTGCCGTGGAAGCGGCGGCAGTGGGCGCCGAGGGCTGGCCACAGCTTTCGGGGCTGGCCCCCTTGGCGTGGGAGAAATCCCCGCACGTTCGCAAGCCCCGTGCCGGCTTCGGGCAAAAAACGCACCCGAGCGGGCCTCATACGTCGGGGCCTAGGCGGCACAGGTGACACCGCAGCCCCAGGCTCTGTGCTGCCGTGGAAGCGGCGGCAGTGGGCGCTGAGGGCTGGCCACAGCTTTCGGGGCTGGCCCCCTTGGCGTGGGAGAAATCCCCGCACGTTCGCAAGCCCCGTGCCGGCTTCGGGCAAAAAACGCCCCCGAGCGGGCCCTCATACGTCGGGGCTAGGCGGCACAGGTGACACCGCAGCCCCAGGCTCTGTGGTGCCGTGGAAGCGGCGGCAGTGGGCGCCGAGGGCTGGCCACAGCTTTCGGGGCTCGCCCCCTTGGCGTGGGAGAAATCCCCGGACGTTCGCAAGCCCCCTGCCGGATTCGGGAAAAAAACCCCCGAGCGGGCCTCATACGTCGGGGCCTAGGCGGCACAGGGGAGACCGCAGCCCCAGGCTCTGTGCTGCCGTGGAAGCTGCGGCAGTGGGCGCTGAGGGCTTGCCACAGCTTTCAGGGCTGGCCCCCTTGGCGTGGGGAGAAATCCCCGGACGTTCGCAAGCCCCGTGCCGGCTTCGGGCAAAAAACGCCCCCGAGCGGGCCTCATACGTCGGGGCCTAGGCGGCACAGGTGACACCGCAGCCCCAGGCTCTGTGCTGCCGTGGAAGCGGCGGCAGTGGGCGCTGAGGGCTGGCCACAGCTTTCAGGGCTGGCCCCCTTGGCGTGGGAGAAATCCCCGGACGTTTCGCAAGCCCCCGTGCCAGCTTCGGGCAAAAAACGCCCCCGAGCGGGCCTCATACGTCGGGGCCTAGGCGCCACAGGTGACACCGCAGCCCCAGGCTATGTGCTCCCGTGGAAGAGGCAGCAGTGGGTGCCGAGGGCCGACCACAGCTTTCGGGGCTGGCCCCCTTGGCGTGGGAGAAATCCCCGGACGTTCGCAAGCCCCGTGCCGGCTTCGGGCAAAAAAAAGCCCCCGAGCGGGCCTCATACGTCGGGGCCTAGGCGGCACAGGGGAGACCGCAGCCCCAGGCTCTGTGCAACCGTGGAAGCGGCGGCAGTGGGCGCCGAGGGCTGGCCACAGCTTTCGGGGCTGGCCCCCTTGGCGTGGGAGAAATCCCCACACGTTCGCAAGCCCCGTACCGGCTCCGGGCATAAAACGCCCCCGAGCGGGCCTCATACGTCGGGGCCTAGGCGGCACAGGTGATACCGCAGCCCCAGGCTCTGTGCTCCCGTGGAAGCTGCGGCAGTGGGCGCCGAGGGCTGGCCACAGCTTTCGGGGCTGGCCCCCTTGGCGTGGGAGAAATCCCCGCACGTTCGCAAGCCCCGTGCCGGCTTCGGGCAAAAAACGCACCCGAGCGGGCCTCATACGTCGGGGCCTAGGCGCCACAGGTGACCACCGCAGCCCCAGGCTCTGTGCTGCCGTGGAAGCGGCGGCAGTGGGCGCTGAGGGCCGGCCACAGCTTTCGGGGCTGGCCCCCTTGGCGTGGGAGAAATCCCCGGGACGTTCGCAAGCCCCGTGCCGGCTTCGGGCAAAAAACGCCCCCGAGCGGGCCTCATACCGTCGGGGCCTAGGCGGCACAGGGTAGACCGCAGCCCCAGGCTCTGTGCTCCCGTGGGAAGCGGCGGCAGTGGGCGCCGAGGGCCGGCCACAGCTTTCGGGGCTGGCCCCCTTGGCTTGGGAGAAATCCCCGGACGTTCGCAAGCCCCGTGCCGGCTTCGGGCAAAAAAGGCCCCCGAGCGGGCCTCATACCGCCGGGGCCTAGGCGGCACAGGGGGAGACCGCAGCCCCAGGCTCTGTGCTCCCGTGGAAGCGGCGGCACTGGGCGCTCAGGGCTGGCCACAACTTTCGGGGCTGCCCCCTTGGCGTGGGAGAAATCCCCGGACGTTCGCAAGCCCCGTGCCGGCTTCGGGGCAAAAAACGCCCCCGAGCGGGCCTCATACGTCGGGGCCTAGGCGCCACAGGTGACACCGCAGCCCCAGGCTCTGTGGTGCCGTGGAAGCTGCGGCAGTGGGCGCTGAGGGCTGGCCACAGCTTTCGGGGCTGGCCCCCTTGGCGTGGGAGAAATCCCCGCACGTTCGCAAGCCCCGTGCCGGCTCCGGGCAAAAAACGCCCCCGAGCGGGCCTCATACGTCGGGGCCTAGGCGGCACAGGTGACACCGCAGCCCCAGGGTCCGTGGTGCCATGGAAGCGGCGGCAGTGGGCGCTGAGGGCCGGCCACAGCTTTCGGGGCTGGCCCCCTTGGCGTGGGAGAAATCCCCGGACGTTCGCAAGCCCCGTGCCGGTTTCGGGCAAAAAACGCCCCCGAGCGGGCCTCATACGTCGGGGCCTAGGCGGCACCGGTGACACCGCAGCCCCAGGCTCCGTGGTGCCGTGGAAGCGGCGGCAGTGCGCGCCGAGGGCTGGCCACAGCTTTCGGGGCTGGCCCCCTTGGCGTGGGAGAAATCCCCGGACGTTCGCAAGCCCCGTGCCGGCTTCGGGCAAAAAACGCCCCCGAGCGGGCCTCATACGTCGGGGCCTAGGCGGCACAGGTGACACCGCAGCCCCAGGCTATGTACTCCCGTGGAAGCGGCAGCAGTGGGCGCCGAGGGCCGACCACAGCTTTCGGGGCTGGCCCCCTTGGCATGGGAGAAATCCCCGCACGTTCGCAAGCCCCGTGCCGGCTTCGGGCAAAAAACGCCCCCGAGCGGGCCTCATACGTCGGGGCCTAGGCGGCACAGGTGACACCGCAGCCCCAGGCTCCGTGGTGCTGTGGAAGCTGCGGCAGTGGGCGCCGAGGGCTGGCCACAGCTTTCGGGGCTGGCCCCCTTGGCGTGGGAGAAATCCCCGGACGTTCGCAAGCCCCGTGCCGGCTCCGGGCAAAAAACGCCCCCGAGCGGGCCTCATACGTCGGGGCCTAGGCGCCACAGGTGACACCGCAGCCCCAGGCTCCGTGGTGCCGTGGAAGCGGCGGCAGTGGGCGCTGAGGGCTGGCCACAGCTTTCGGGGCTGGCCCCCTTGGCGTGGGAGAAATCCCCGCACGTTCGCAAGCCCCGTGCCGGCTTCGGGCAAAAAACGCCCCCGAGCGGGCCTCATACGTCGGGGCCTAGGCGGCACAGGTGACACCGCATCCCCAGGCTATGTGCTCCCGTGGAAGCGGCAGCAGTGGGTGCCGACGGCCGACCACAGCTTTCGGGGCTGGCCCCCTTGGCGTGGGAGAAATCCCCGCACGTTCGCAAGCCCCGTGCCGGCTTCGGGCAAAAAACGCCCCCGAGCGGGCCTCATACGTCGGGGCCTAGGCGGCACAGGTGACACCGCAGCCCCAGGCTCCGTGGTGCTGTGGAAGCTGCGGCAGTAGGCGCCGAGGGCTGGCCACAGCTTTCGGGGCTGGCCCCCTTGGCGTGGGAGAAATCCCCGGACGTTCGCAAGCCCCGTGCCGGCTCCGGGCAAAAAATTCCACCGAGCGGGCCTCATACGTCGGGGCCTAGGCGCCACAGGTGACACCGCAGCCCCAGGCTCCGTGGTGCCGTGGAAGCGGCGGCAGTGGGCGCCGAGGGCCGGCCACAGATTTCGGGGCTGGCCCCCTTGGCGTGGTAGAAATCCCCGCACGTTCGCAAGCCCCGTGCCGGCTCTGGGCAAAAAACGCCCCCGAGCGGGCCTCATACGTCGGGGCCTAGGCGGCACAGGTGACACCGCAGCCCCAGGCTCTGTGCTCCCGTGGAAGCGGCAGCAGTGGGTGCCGAGGGCCGACCACAGCTTTCGGGGCTGGCCCCCTTGGCGTGGGAGAAATCCCCGCACGTTCGCAAGCCCCGTGCCGGCTTTTGGCAAAAAACGCCCCCGAGCGGGCCTCATACGTCGGGGCCTAGGCGGCACAGGTGACACCGCAGCCCCAGGCTCTGTGGTGCCGTGGAAGCGGCGGCAGTGGGCGCCGAGGGCCGGCCACAGCTTTCGGGGCTGGCCCCCTTGGCGTGGGAGAAATCCCCGCACGTTCGCAAGCCCCGTGCCGGCTTCGGGCAAAAAACGCACCCGAGCGGGCCTCATACGTCGGGGCCTAGGCGGCACAGGTGACACCGCAGCCCCAGGCTCTGTGCTGCCGTGGAAGCGGCGGCAGTGGGCGCTGAGGGCTGGCCACAGCTTTCGGGGCTGGCCCCCTTGGCGTGGGAGAAATCCCCGCACGTTCGCAAGCCCCGTGCCGGCTTCGGGCAAAAAACGCCCCCGAGCGGGCCTCATACGTCGGGGCCTAGGCGGCACAGGTGACACCGCAGCCCCAGGCTCTGTGGTGCCGTGGAAGCGGCGGCAGTGGGCGCCGAGGGCTGGCCACAGCTTTCGGGGCTCGCCCCCTTGGCGTGGGAGAAATCCCCGGACGTTCGCAAGCCCCCTGCCGGATTCGGGAAAAAAACCCCCGAGCGGGCCTCATACGTCGGGGCCTAGGCGGCACAGGGGAGACCGCAGCCCCAGGCTCTGTGATGCCTTGGAAGCTGCGGCAGTGGGCGCTGAGGGCTGGCCACATCTTTCGGGGCTGGCCCCCTTGGCGTGGGAGAAATCCCCGCACGTTCGCAAGCCCCGTGCCGGCTTCGGGCAAAAAACGCCCCCGAGCGGGCCTCATACGTCGGGGCCTAGGCGGCACAGGTGACACCGCAGCCCCAGGCTCTGTGGTGCCGTGGAAGCGGCAGCAGTGGGTGCCGAGGGCCGGCCACAGCTTTCGGGGCTGGCCCCCTTGGCGTGGGAGAAATCCCCGCACGTTCGCAAGCCCCGTGCCGGCTTCGGGCAAAAAACGCCCCCGAGCGGGCCTCATACGTCGGGGCCTAGGCGCCACAGGTGACACCGCAGCCCCAGGCTCTGTGCAACCGTGGAAGCGGCGGCAGTGGGCGCCGAGGGCTGGCCACAGCTTTCGGGGCTGGCCCCCTTGGCGTGGGAGAAATCCCCACACGTTCGCAAGCCCCGTACCGGCTCCGGGCATAAAACGCCCCCGAGCGGGCCTCATACGTCGGGGCCTAGGCGGCACAGGTGATACCGCAGCCCCAGGCTCTGTGCTCCCGTGGAAGCTGCGGCAGTGGGCGCCGAGGGCTGGCCACAGCTTTCGGGGCTGGCCCCCTTGGCGTGGGAGAAATCCCCGCACGTTCGCAAGCCCCGTGCCGGCTTCGGGCAAAAAACGCACCCGAGCGGGCCTCATACGTCGGGGCCTAGGCGCCACAGGTGACACCGCAGCCCCAGGCTCTGTGGTGCCGTGGAAGCTGCGGCTGTGGGCGCCGAGGGCTGGCCACAGCTTTCGGGGCTGGCCCCCTTGGCGTGGGAGAAATCCCCGCACGTTCGCAAGCCCCGTGCCGGCTCCGGGCAAAAAACGCCCCCGAGCGGGCCTCATACGTCGGGGCCTAGGCGGCACAGGTGACACCGCAGCCCCAGGCTCCGTGGTGCCGTGGAAGCGGCGGCAGTGGGCGCCGAGGGCTGGCCACAGCTTTCGGGGCTGGCCCCCTTGGCGTGGGAGAAATCCCCGGACGTTCGCAAGCCCCGTGCCGGCTTCGGGCAAAAAACGCCCCCGAGCGGGCCTCATACGTCGGGGCCTAGGCGGCACAGGTGACACCGCAGCCCCAGGCTCTGTGGTGCCGTGGAAGCGGCGGCAGTGGGCGCTGAGGGCTGGCCACAGCTTTCGGGGCTGGCCCCCTTGGCGTGGGAGAAATCCCCGCACGTTCGCAAGCCCCGTGCCGGCTTCGGGCAAAAAACGCACCCGAGCGGGCCTCATACGTCGGGGCCTAGGCGGCACAGGTGACACCGCAGCCCCAGGCTCTGTGGTGCCGTGGAAGCGGCGGCAGTGGGCGCCGAGGGCTGGCCACAGCTTTCGGGGCTGGCCCCCTTGGCGTGGGAGAAATCCCCGGACGTTCGCAAGCCCCCTGCCGGATTCGGGAAAAAAACCCCCGAGCGGGCCTCATACGTCGGGGCCTAGGCGGCACAGGGGAGACCGCAGCCCCAGGCTCTGTGATGCCTTGGAAGCTGCGGCAGTGGGCGCTGAGGGCTGGCCACATCTTTCGGGGCTGGCCCCCTTGGCGTGGGAGAAATCCCCGGACGTTCGCAAGCCCCGTGCAGGCTTCGGGCAAAAAACGCCCCCGAGCGGGCCTCATACGTCGGGGCCTAGGCGCCACAGGTGACACCGCAGCCCCAGGCTCCGTGGTGCCGTGGAAGCGGCGGCAGTGGGCGCTGAGGGCTGGCCACAGCTTTCGGGGCTGGCCCCCTTGGCGTGGGAGAAATCCCCGCACGTTCGCAAGCCCCGTGCCGGCTTCGGGCAAAAAACGCCCCCGAGCGGGCCTCATACGTCGGGGCCTAGGCGGCACAGGTGACACCGCATCCCCAGGCTATGTGCTCCCGTGGAAGCGGCAGCAGTGGGTGCCGAGGGCCGACCACAGCTTTCGGGGCTGGCCCCCTTGGCGTGGGAGAAATCCCCGCACGTTCGCAAGCCCCGTGCCGGCTTCGGGCAAAAAACGCCCCCGAGCGGGCCTCATACGTCGGGGCCTAGGCGGCACAGGTGACACCGCAGCCCCAGGCTCCGTGGTGCTGTGGAAGCTGCGGCAGTGGGCGCCGAGGGCTGGCCACAGCTTTCGGGGCTGGCCCCCTTGGCGTGGGAGAAATCCCCGCACGTTCGCAAGCCCCGTGCAGGCTTCGGGCAAAAAATTCCACCGAGCGGGCCTCATACGTCGGGGCCTAGGCGCCACAGGTGACACCGCAGCCCCAGGCTCCGTGGTGCCGTGGAAGCGGCGGCAGTGGGCGCCGAGGGCTGGCCACAGCTTTCGGGGCTGGCCCCCTTGGCGTGGGAGAAATCCCCGGACGTTCGCAAGCCCCGTGCCGGATTCGGGAAAAAACCCCCCGAGCGGGCCTCATACGTCGGGGCCTAGGCGGCACAGGGGAGACCGCAGCCCCAGGCTCCTTGGTGCCATGGAAGCGGCGGCAGTGGGCGCCGAGGGCCGGCCACAGCTTTCGGGGCTGGCCCCCTTGGCGTGGGAGAAATCCCCGCACGTTCGCAAGCCCCGTGCCGGCTTCGGGCAAAAAACGCCCCCGAGCGGGCCTCATACGTCGGGGCCTAGGCGGCACCGGTGACACCGCAGCCCCAGGCTCTGTGCTGCCGTGGAAGCGGCGGCAGTGGGCGCCGAGGGCCGGCCACAGCTTTCGGGGCTGGACCCCTTGGCGTGGGAGAAATCCCCGCACGTTCGCAAGCCCCGTGCCGGCTCCGGGCAAAAAACGCCCCCGAGCGGGCCTCATACATCAGGGCCTAGGCGGCACAGGTGACACCGCAGCCCCAGGCTCCGTGGTGCCGTGGAAGCGGCGGCAGTGGGCGCCGAGGGCCGGCCACAGCTTTCGGGGCTGGCCCCCTTGGCGTGGGAGAAATCCCCGCACGTTCGCAAGCCCCGTGCCGGCTCTGGGCAAAAAACGCCCCCGAGCGGGCCTCATACGTCGGGGCCTAGGCAGCACAGGGGAGACCGCATCCCCAGGCTCCGTGGTGCCATGGAAGCGGCGGCAGTGGGCGCCGAGGGCCGGCCACAGCTTTCGGGGCTGGCCCCCTTGGCGTGGGAGAAATCCCCGCACGTTCGCAAGCCCCGTGCCGGCTTCGGGCAAAAAACGCCCCCGAGCGGGCCTCATACGTCGGGGCCTAGGCGCCACAGGTAACACCGCAGCCCCAGGCTCTGTGCTGCCGTGGAAGCGGCGGCAGTGGGCGCTGAGGGCTGGCCACAGCTTTCGGGGCTGGCCCCCTTGGCGTGGGAGAAATCCCCGCACGTTCGCAAGCCCCGTGCCGGCTCCGGGCAAAAAAGGCCCCCGAGCGGGCCTCATACGTCGGGGCCTAGGCGGCACAGGTGACACCGCAGCCCCAGGCTCCGTGGTGCCGTGGAAGCGGCAGCAGTGGGCGCCGAGGGCTGGCCACAGCTTTCGGGGCTGGCCCCCTTGGCGTGGGAGAAATCCCCGCACGTTCGCAAGCCCCATGCCGGCTTCGGGCAAAAAACGCCCCCGAGCGGGCCTCATACGTCGGGGCCTAGGCGGCACAGGTGACACCGCAGCCCCAGGCTCCATGGTGCCGTGGAAGCGGCGGCAGTGGGCGCCGACGGCCGGCCACAGCTTTCAGGGCTGGCCCCCTTGGCGTGGGAGAAATCCCCGGACGTTCGCAAGCCCCGTGCCGGTTTCGGGCAAAAAACGCACCCGAGCGGGCCTCATACGTCGGGGCCTAGGCGGCACAGGTGACACCGCAGCCCCAGGCTCTGTGCTGCCGTGGAAGCGGCAGCAGTGGGTGCCGAGGGCCGGCCACAGCTTTCGGGGCTGGCCCCCTTGGCTTGGGAGAAATCCCCGGACGTTCGCAAGCCCCGTGCCGGCTTCGGGCAAAAAAGGCCCCCGAGCGGGCCTCATACGCCGGGGCCTAGGCGGCACAGGGGAGACCGCAGCCCCAGGCTCTGTGCTCCCGTGGAAGCGGCGGCACTGGGCGCTCAGGGCTGGCCACAACTTTCGGGGCTGCCCCCTTGGCGTGGGAGAAATCCCCGGACGTTCGCAAGCCCCGTGCCGGCTTCGGGCAAAAAACGCCCCCGAGCGGGCCTCATACGTCGGGGCCTAGGCGCCACAGGTGACACCGCAGCCCCAGGCTCTGTGGTGCCGTGGAAGCTGCGGCAGTGGGCGCTGAGGGCTGGCCACAGCTTTCGGGGCTGGCCCCCTTGGCGTGGGAGAAATCCCCGCACGTTCGCAAGCCCCGTGCCGGCTCCGGGCAAAAAACGCCCCCGAGCGGGCCTCATACGTCGGGGCCTAGGCGGCACAGGTGACACCGCAGCCCCAGGGTCCGTGGTGCCATGGAAGCGGCGGCAGTGGGCGCTGAGGGCCGGCCACAGCTTTCGGGGCTGGCCCCCTTGGCGTGGGAGAAATCCCCGGACGTTCGCAAGCCCCGTGCCGGTTTCGGGCAAAAAACGCCCCCGAGCGGGCCTCATACGTCGGGGCCTAGGCGGCACCGGTGACACCGCAGCCCCAGGCTCCGTGGTGCCGTGGAAGCGGCGGCAGTGCGCGCCGAGGGCTGGCCACAGCTTTCGGGGCTGGCCCCCTTGGCGTGGGAGAAATCCCCGGACGTTCGCAAGCCCCGTGCCGGCTTCGGGCAAAAAACGCCCCCGAGCGGGCCTCATACGTCGGGGCCTAGGCGGCACAGGTGACACCGCAGCCCCAGGCTATGTACTCCCGTGGAAGCGGCAGCAGTGGGCGCCGAGGGCCGACCACAGCTTTCGGGGCTGGCCCCCTTGGCATGGGAGAAATCCCCGCACGTTCGCAAGCCCCGTGCCGGCTTCGGGCAAAAAACGCCCCCGAGCGGGCCTCATACGTCGGGGCCTAGGCGGCACAGGTGACACCGCAGCCCCAGGCTCCGTGGTGCTGTGGAAGCTGCGGCAGTGGGCGCCGAGGGCTGGCCACAGCTTTCGGGGCTGGCCCCCTTGGCGTGGGAGAAATCCCCGGACGTTCGCAAGCCCCGTGCCGGCTCCGGGCAAAAAACGCCCCCGAGCGGGCCTCATACGTCGGGGCCTAGGCGCCACAGGTGACACCGCAGCCCCAGGCTCCGTGGTGCCGTGGAAGCGGCGGCAGTGGGCGCTGAGGGCTGGCCACAGCTTTCGGGGCTGGCCCCCTTGGCGTGGGAGAAATCCCCGCACGTTCGCAAGCCCCGTGCCGGCTTCGGGCAAAAAACGCCCCCGAGCGGGCCTCATACGTCGGGGCCTAGGCGGCACAGGTGACACCGCATCCCCAGGCTATGTGCTCCCGTGGAAGCGGCAGCAGTGGGTGCCGAGGGCCGACCACAGCTTTCGGGGCTGGCCCCCTTGGCGTGGGAGAAATCCCCGCACGTTCGCAAGCCCCGTGCAGGCTTCGGGCAAAAAATTCCACCGAGCGGGCCTCATACGTCGGGGCCTAGGCGCCACAGGTGACACCGCAGCCCCAGGCTCCGTGGTGCCGTGGAAGCGGCGGCAGTGGGCGCCGAGGGCCGGCCACAGATTTCGGGGCTGGCCCCCTTGGCGTGGTAGAAATCCCCGCACGTTCGCAAGCCCCGTGCCGGCTCTGGGCAAAAAACGCCCCCGAGCGGGCCTCATACGTCGGGGCCTAGGCAGCACAGGGGAGACCGCATCCCCAGGCTCCGTGGTGCCATGGAAGCGGCGGCAGTGGGCGCCGAGGTCCGGCCACAGCTTTCGGGGCTGGCCCCCTTGGCGTGGGAGAAATCCCCGCACGTTCGCAAGCCCCGTGCCGGCTTCGGGCAAAAAACGCCCCCGAGCGGGCCTCATACGTCGGGGCCTAGGCGCCACAGGTAACACCGCAGCCCCAGGCTCTGTGCTGCCGTGGAAGCGGTGGCAGTGGGCGCTGAGGGCTGGCCACAGCTTTCGGGGCTGGCCCCCTTGGCGTGGGAGAAATCCCCGCACGTTCGCAAGCCCCGTGCCGGCTCCGGGCAAAAAACGCCCCCGAGCGGGCCTCATACGTCAGGGCCTAGGCGGCACAGGTGACACCGCAGCCCCAGGCTCCGTGGTGCCGTGGAAGCGGCAGCAGTGGGCGCCGAGGGCTGGCCACAGCTTTCGGGGCTGGCCCCCTTGGCGTGGGAGAAATCCCCGGACGTTCGCAAGCCCCGTGCCGGCTTCGGGCAAAAAACGCCCCCGAGCGGGCCTCATACGTCGGGGCCTAGGCGGCACAGGTGACACCGCAGCCCCAGGCTCCATGGTGCCGTGGAAGCGGCGGCAGTGGGCGCCGACGGCCGGCCACAGCTTTCAGGGCTGGCCCCCTTGGCGTGGGAGAAATCCCCGGACGTTCGCAAGCCCCGTGCCGGTTTCGGGCAAAAAACGCACCCGAGCGGGCCTCATACGTCGGGGCCTAGGCGGCACAGGCGAGACCGCAGCCCCAGGCTCCGTGGTGCCATGGAAGCGGCGGCAGTGCGCGCCGAGGGCCGGCCACAGCTTTCGGGGCTGGCCCCCTTGGCGTGGGAGAAATCCCCGCACGTTCGCAAGCCCCGTGCCGGCTTCGGGCAAAAAACGCCCCCGAGCGGGCCTCATACGTCGGGGCCTAGGCGGCACAGGTGACACCGCAGCCCCAGGCTCTGTGCTGCCGTGGAAGCGGCAGCAGTGGGTGCCGAGGGCCGGCCACAGCTTTCGGGGCTGGCCCCCTTGGCTTGGGAGAAATCCCCGGACGTTCGCAAGCCCCGTGCCGGCTTCGGGCAAAAAAGGCCCCCGAGCGGGCCTCATACGCCGGGGCCTAGGCGGCACAGGGGAGACCGCAGCCCCAGGCTCTGTGCTCCCGTGGAAGCGGCGGCACTGGGCGCTCAGGGCTGGCCACAACTTTCGGGGCTGCCCCCTTGGCGTGGGAGAAATCCCCGGACGTTCGCAAGCCCCGTGCCGGCTTCGGGCAAAAAACGCCCCCGAGCGGGCCTCATACGTCGGGGCCTAGGCGCCACAGGTGACACCGCAGCCCCAGGCTCTGTGGTGCCGTGGAAGCTGCGGCAGTGGGCGCTGAGGGCTGGCCACAGCTTTCGGGGCTGGCCCCCTTGGCGTGGGAGAAATCCCCGCACGTTCGCAAGCCCCGTGCCGGCTCCGGGCAAAAAACGCCCCCGAGCGGGCCTCATACGTCGGGGCCTAGGCGGCACAGGTGACACCGCAGCCCCAGGGTCCGTGGTGCCATGGAAGCGGCGGCAGTGGGCGCTGAGGGCCGGCCACAGCTTTCGGGGCTGGCCCCCTTGGCGTGGGAGAAATCCCCGGACGTTCGCAAGCCCCGTGCCGGTTTCGGGCAAAAAACGCCCCCGAGCGGGCCTCATACGTCGGGGCCTAGGCGGCACCGGTGACACCGCAGCCCCAGGCTCCGTGGTGCCGTGGAAGCGGCGGCAGTGCGCGCCGAGGGCTGGCCACAGCTTTCGGGGCTGGCCCCCTTGGCGTGGGAGAAATCCCCGGACGTTCGCAAGCCCCGTGCCGGCTTCGGGCAAAAAACGCCCCCGAGCGGGCCTCATACGTCGGGGCCTAGGCGGCACAGGTGACACCGCAGCCCCAGGCTATGTACTCCCGTGGAAGCGGCAGCAGTGGGCGCCGAGGGCCGACCACAGCTTTCGGGGCTGGCCCCCTTGGCATGGGAGAAATCCCCGCACGTTCGCAAGCCCCGTGCCGGCTTCGGGCAAAAAAACGCCCCCGAGCGGGCCTCATACGTCGGGGCCTAGGCGGCACAGGTGACACCGCAGCCCCAGGCTCCGTGGTGCTGTGGAAGCTGCGGCAGTGGGCGCCGAGGGCTGGCCACAGCTTTCGGGGCTGGCCCCCTTGGCGTGGGAGAAATCCCCGGACGTTCGCAAGCCCCGTGCAGGCTTCGGGCAAAAAACGCCCCCGAGCGGGCCTCATACGTCGGGGCCTAGGCGCCACAGGTGACACCGCAGCCCCAGGCTCCGTGGTGCCGTGGAAGCGGCGGCAGTGGGCGCTGAGGGCTGGCCACAGCTTTCGGGGCTGGCCCCCTTGGCGTGGGAGAAATCCCCGCACGTTCGCAAGCCCCGTGCCGGCTTCGGGCAAAAAAACGCCCCCGAGCGGGCCTCATACGTCGGGGCCTAGGCGGCACAGGTGACACCGCATCCCCAGGCTATGTGCTCCCGTGGAAGCGGCAGCAGTGGGTGCCGAGGGCCGACCACAGCTTTCGGGGCTGGCCCCCTTGGCGTGGGAGAAATCCCCGCACGTTCGCAAGCCCCGTGCCGGCTTCGGGCAAAAAAACGCCCCCGAGCGGGCCTCATACGTCGGGGCCTAGGCGGCACAGGTGACACCGCAGCCCCAGGCTCCGTGGTGCTGTGGAAGCTGCGGCAGTAGGCGCCGAGGGCTGGCCACAGCTTTCGGGGCTGGCCCCCTTGGCGTGGGAGAAATCCCCGCACGTTCGCAAGCCCCGTGCAGGCTTCGGGCAAAAAATTCCACCGAGCGGGCCTCATACGTCGGGGCCTAGGCGCCACAGGTGACACCGCAGCCCCAGGCTCCGTGGTGCCGTGGAAGCGGCGGCAGTGGGCGCCGAGGGCCGGCCACAGATTTCGGGGCTGGCCCCCTTGGCGTGGGAGAAATCCCCGCACGTTCGCAAGCCCCGTGCCGGCTCTGGGCAAAAAACGCCCCCGAGCGGGCCTCATACGTCGGGGCCTAGGCAGCACAGGGGAGACCGCAGCCCCAGGCTCTGTGGTGCCGTGGAAGCGGCGGCAGTGGGCGCCGAGGGCTGGCCACAGCTTTCGGGGCTGGCCCCCTTGGCGTGGGAGAAGTCCCCGGACGTTCGCAAGCCCCCTGCCGGATTCGGGAAAAAACACCCCGAGCGGGCCTCATACGTCGGGGCCTAGGCGGCACAGGGGAGACCGCAGCCCCAGGCTCTGTGATGCCTTGGAAGCTGCGGCAGTGGGCGCTGAGGGCTGGCCACATCTTTCGGGGCTGGCCCCCTTGGCGTGGGAGAAATCCCCGCACGTTCGCAAGCCCCGTGCCGGCTTCGGGCAAAAAACGCCCCCGAGCGGGCCTCATACGTCGGGGCCTAGGCGGCACAGGTGAGATCGCAGCCCCAGGCTCCGTGGTGCCGTGGAAGCGGCGGCAGTGGGCGCCGAGGGCTGGCCACAGCTTTCGGGGCTGGCCCCCTTGGCGTGGGAGAAATCCCCGGACGTTCGCAAGCCCCGTACCGGCTCCGGGCAAAAAACGCCCCCGAGAGGGCCCCATATGTCGGGGCCTAGGCGGCACAGGTGATACCGCAGCCCCAGGCTATGTGCTCCCGTGGAAGCGGCAGCAGTGGGTGCCGAGGGCCGGCCACAGCTTTCGGGGCTGGCCCCCTTGGCGTGGGAGAAATCCCCGCACGTTCGCAAGCCCCGTGCCGGCTTCGGGCAAAAAACGCCCCCGAGCGGGCCTCATACGTCGGGGCCTAGGCGCCACAGGGGAGACCGCAGCCCCAGGCTCTGTGCTCCCGTGGAAGCGGCGGCAGTGGGCGCTGAGGGCTGGCCACAACTTTCGGGGCTGGCCCCCTTGGCGTGGGAGAAATCCCCGGACGTTCGCAAGCCCCGTGCCGGCTTCGGGCAAAAAACGCCCCCGAGCGGGCCTCATACGTCGGGGCCTAGGCGGCACAGGCGAGACCGCAGCCCCAGGCTCTGTGCTGCCGTGGAAGCGGCGGCAGTGGGCGCCGAGGGCTGGCCACAGCTTTCGGGGCTGGCCCCCTTGGCGTGGGAGAAATCCCCGGACGTTCGCAAGCCCCGTGCCGGATTCGGGAAAAAACCCCCCGAGCGGGCCTCATACGTCGGGGCCTAGGCGGCACAGGGGAGACCGCAGCCCCATGTTCTGTGATGCCTTGGAAGCTGCGGCAGTGGGCGCTGAGGGCTGGCCACATCTTTCAGGGCTGGCCCCCTTGGCGTGGGAGAAATCCCCGGACGTTCGCAAGCCCCGTGCCGGCTTCGGGCAAAAAACGCCCCCGAGCGGGCCTCATACGTCGGGGCCTAGGCGGCACAGGGGAGACCGCAGCCCCAGGCTCTGTGCTGCCGTGGAAGCTGCGGCAGTGGGCGCTGAGGGCTTGCCACAGCTTTCAGGGCTGGCCCCCTTGGCGTGGGAGAAATCCCCGGACGTTCGCAAGCCCCGTGCCGGCTTCGGGCAAAAAACGCCCCCGAGCGGGCCTCATACGTCGGGGCCTAGGCGGCACAGGTGACACCGCAGCCCCAGGCTCTGTGCTGCCGTGGAAGCGGCGGCAGTGGGCGCTGAGGGCTGGCCACAGCTTTCAGGGCTGGCCCCCTTGGCGTGGGAGAAATCCCCACACGTTCGCAAGCCCCGTGCCGGCTTCGGGCAAAAAAGGCCCCCGAGCGGGCCTCATACGTCGGGGCCTAGGCGGCACAGGTGAGATCGCAGCCCCAGGCTCCGTGGTGCCGTGGAAGCGGCGGCAGTGGGCGCCGAGGGCTGGCCACAGCTTTCGGGGCTGGCCCCCTTGGCGTGGGAGAAATCCCCGCACGTTCGCAAGCCCCGTACCGGCTCCGGGCAAAAAACGCCCCCGAGCGGGCCTCATACGTCGGGGCCTAGGCGGCACAGGGGACACCGCAGCCCCAGGCTCTGTGCTCCCGTGGAAGCGGCGGCAGTGGGCGCCGAGGGCTGGCCACAGCTTTCGGGGCTGGCCCCCTTGGCGTGGGAGAAATCCCCGGACGTTCGCAAGCCCCGTGCCGGCTTCGGGCAAAAAACGCCCCCGAGCGGGCCTCATACGTCGGGGCCTAGGCGGCACAGGTGACACCGCAGCCCCAGGCTCTGTGGTGCCGTGGAAGCGGCGGCAGTGGGCGCCGAGGGCTGGCCACAGCTTTCGGGGCTCGCCCCCTTGGCGTGGGAGAAATCCCCGGACGTTCGCAAGCCCCGTGCCGGATTCGGGAAAAAAACCCCCGAGCGGGCCTCATACGTCGGGGCCTAGGCGGCACAGGGGAGACCGCAGCCCCATGTTCTGTGATGCCTTGGAAGCTGCGGCAGTGGGCGCTGAGGGCTGGCCACATCTTTCAGGGCTGGCCCCCTTGGCGTGGGAGAAATCCCCGGACGTTCGCAAGCCCCGTGCCAGCTTCGGGCAAAAAACGCCCCCGAGCGGGCCTCATACGTCGGGGCCTAGGCGCCACAGGTGACACCGCAGCCCCAGGCTATGTGCTCCCGTGGAAGAGGCAGCAGTGGGTGCCGAGGGCCGACCACAGCTTTCGGGGCTGGCCCCCTTGGCGTGGGAGAAATCCCCGGACGTTCGCAAGCCCCGTGCCGGCTTCGGGCAAAAAAAGCCCCCGAGCGGGCCTCATACGTCGGGGCCTAGGCGGCACAGGGGAGACCGCAGCCCCAGCCTCTGTGGTGCCGTGGAAGCTGCGGCAGTGGGCGCTGAGGGCTGGCCACAGCTTTCAGGGCTGGCCCCCTTGGCGTGGGAGAAATCCCCGCACGTTCGCAAGCCCCGTGCCGGCTTCGGGCAAAAAACGCCCCCGAGCGGGCCTCATACGTCAGGGCCTAGGCGGCACAGGCGAGACCGCAGCCCCAGGCTCTGTGCTCCCGTGGAAGCGGCGGCAGTGGGCGCCGAGGGCTGGCCACAGCTTTCGGGGCTGGCCCCCTTGGCGTGGGAGAAATCCCCGGACGTTCGCAAGCCCCGTGCTGGTTTGGGGCAAAAAACGCCCCCGAGCGGGCCTCATACGTCGGGGCCTAGGCGGCACAGGTGAGACCGCAGCCCCAGGCTCTGTGGTGCCGTGGAAGCGGCGGCAGTGGGCGCCGAGGGCTGGCCACAGCTTTCGGGGCTGGCCCCCTTGGCGTGGGAGAAGTCCCCGGACGTTCGCAAGCCCCCTGCCGGATTCGGGAAAAAACACCCCGAGCGGGCCTCATACGTCGGGGCCTAGGCGGCACAGGGGAGACCGCAGCCCCAGGCTCTGTGATGCCTTGGAAGCTGCGGCAGTGGGCGCTGAGGGCTGGCCACATCTTTCGGGGCTGGCCCCCTTGGCGTGGGAGAAATCCCCGCACGTTCGCAAGCCCCGTGCCGGCTTCGGGCAAAAAACGCCCCCGAGCGGGCCTCATACGTCGGGGCCTAGGCGGCACAGGTGAGATCGCAGCCCCAGGCTCCGTGGTGCCGTGGAAGCGGCGGCAGTGGGCGCCGAGGGCTGGCCACAGCTTTCGGGGCTGGCCCCCTTGGCGTGGGAGAAATCCCCGGACGTTCGCAAGCCCCGTACCGGCTCCGGGCAAAAAACGCCCCCGAGAGGGCCCCATACGTCGGGGCCTAGGCGGCACAGGTGATACCGCAGCCCCAGGCTATGTGCTCCCGTGGAAGCGGCAGCAGTGGGTGCCGAGGGCCGGCCACAGCTTTCGGGGCTGGCCCCCTTGGCGTGGGAGAAATCCCCGCACGTTCGCAAGCCCCGTGCCGGCTTCGGGCAAAAAACGCCCCCGAGCGGGCCTCATACGTCGGGGCCTAGGCGCCACAGGCGAGACCGCAGCCCCAGGCTCTGTGCTCCCGTGGAAGCGGCGGCAGTGGGCGCTGAGGGCTGGCCACAACTTTCGGGGCTGGCCCCCTTGGCGTGGGAGAAATCCCCGGACGTTCGCAAGCCCCGTGCCGGCTTCGGGCAAAAAACGCCCCCGAGCGGGCCTCATACGTCGGGGCCTAGGCGGCACAGGCGAGACCGCAGCCCCAGGCTCTGTGCTCCCGTGGAAGCGGCGGCAGTGGGCGCCGAGGGCTGGCCACAGCTTTCGGGGCTGGCCCCCTTGGCGTGGGAGAAATCCCCGGACGTTCGCAAGCCCCGTGCCGGCTTTGGGCAAAAAACGCCCCCGAGCGGGCCTCATACGTCGGGGCCTAGGCGGCACAGGTGACACCGCAGCCCCAGGCTCCGTGGTGCCGTGGAAGCGGCGGCAGTGGGCGCCGAGGGCTGGCCACAGCTTTCGGGGCTTGCCCCCTTGGCGTGGGAGAAATACCCGCACGTTCGCAAGCCCCGTGCCGGCTTCGGGCAAAAAACGCCCCCGAGCGGGCCTCATACGTCGGGGCCTAGGCGGCACAGGCGAGACCGCAGCCCCAGGCTCTGTGCTGCCGTGGAAGCGGCGGCAGTGGGCGCCGAGGGCTGGCCACAGCTTTCGGGGCTGGCCCCCTTGGCGTGGGAGAAATCCCCGCACGTTCGCAAGCCCCGTGCCGGCTTCGGGCAAAAAACGCCCCCGAGCGGGCCTCATACGTCGGGGCCTAGGCGGCACAGGGGAGACCGCTCCCCCAGGCTCTGTGCTCCCGTGGAAGCGGCGGCAGTGGGCGCCGAGGGCTGGCCACAGCTTTCGGGGCTGGCCCCCTTGGCGTGGGAGAAATCCCCGCACGTTCGCAAGCCCCGTGCCGGCTTCGGGCAAAAAACGCACCCGAGCGGGCCTCATACGTCGGGGCCTAGGCGGCACAGGTGACACCGCAGCCCCAGGCTCTGTGGTGCCGTGGAAGCGGCGGCAGTGGGCGCCGAGGGCTGGCCACAGCTTTCGGGGCTGGCCCCCTTGGCGTGGGAGAAATCCCCGGACGTTCGCAAGCCCCGTGCCGGATTCGGGAAAAAACCCCCCGAGCGGGCCTCATACGTCGGGGCCTAGGCGGCACAGGGGAGACCGCAGCCCCATGTTCTGTGATGCCTTGGAAGCTGCGGCAGTGGGCGCTGAGGGCTGGCCACATCTTTCAGGGCTGGCCCCCTTGGCGTGGGAGAAATCCCCGCACGTTCGCAAGCCCCGTGCCGGCTTCGGGCAAAAAACGCCCCCGAGCGGGCCTCATACGTCGGGGACTAGGCGGCACAGGCGAGACCGCAGCCCCAGGCTCTGTGCTCCCGTGGAAGCGGCGGCAGTGGGCGCCGAGGGCTGGCCACAGCTTTCGGGGCTGGCCCCCTTGGCGTGGGAGAAATCCCCGCACGTTCGCAAGCCCCGTGCCGGCTTCGGGCAAAAAACGCCCCCGAGCGGGCCTCATACGTCGGGGCCTAGGCGCCACAGGTGACACCGCAGCCCCAGGCTCTGTGCAACCGTGGAAGCGGCGGCAGTGGGCGCTGAGGGCTGGCCACAACTTTCGGGGCTGGCCCCCTTGGCGTGGGAGAAATCCCCGGACGTTCGCAAGCCCCGTGCGGCTTCGGGCAAAAAACGCCCCCGAGCGGGCCTCATACGTCGGGGCCTAAGCGGCACAGGCGAGACCGCAGCCCCAGGCTCTGTGCTCCCGTGGAAGCGGCGGCAGTGGGCGCCGAGGGCTGGCCACAGCTTTCGGGGCTGGCCCCCTTGGCGTGGGAGAAATCCCCGCACGTTCGCAAGCCCCGTGCCGGCTTCGGGCAAAAAACGCACCCGAGCGGGCCTCATACGTCGGGGCCTAGGCGCCACAGGTGACACCGCAGCCCCAGGCTCTGTGGTGCCGTGGAAGCGGCGGCAGTGGGCGCTGAGGGCTGGCCACAGCTTTCGGGGCTGGCCCCCTTGGCGTGGGAGAAATCCCCGCACGTTCGCAAGCCCCGTGCCGGCTTCGGGCAAAAAACGCCCCCGAGCGGGCCTCATACGTCGGGGCCTAGGCGGCACAGGTGACACCGCAGCCTCAGGCTCTGTGGTGCCGTGGAAGCGGCGGCAGTGGGCGCCGAGGGCTGGCCACAGCTTTCGGGGCTGGCCCCCTTGGCGTGGGAGAAATCCCCGGACGTTCGCAAGCCCCCTGCCGGATTCGGGCAAAAAACGCCCCCGAGCGGGCCTCATACGTCGGGGCCTAGGCGGCACAGGGGAGACCGCAGCCCCAGGCTCTGTGGTGCCGTGGAAGCGGCAGCAGTGGGTGCCGAGGGCCGGCCACAGCTTTCGGGGCTGGCCCCCTTGGCGTGGGAGAAATCCCCGCACGTTCGCAAGCCCCGTGCCGGCTTCGGGCAAAAAACGCCCCCGAGCGGGCCTCATACGTCGGGGCCTAGGCGCCACAGGTGACACCGCAGCCCCAGGCTCTGTGGTGCCGTGGAAGCGGCAGCAGTGGGCGCTGAGGGCTGGCCACAGCTTTCGGGGCTGGCCCCCTTGGAGTGGGAGAAATCCCCGCACGTTCGCAAGCCCCGTGCCGGCTTCGGGCAAAAAACGCCCCCGAGCGGGCCTCATACGTCGGGGCCTAGGCGGCACAGGTGACACCGCAGCCCCAGGCTCCGTGGTGCCATGGAAGCGGCGGCAGTGGGCGCCGAGGGCCGGCCACAGCTTTCGGGGCTGGCCCCCTTGGCGTGGGAGAAATCCCCGCACGTTCGTAAGCCCCGTGCCGGCTTCGGGCAAAAAACGCCCCCGAGCTGGCCTCATACGTCGGGGCCTAGGCGGCACAGGGGAGACCGCAGCCCCAGGCTCCGTGGTGCCTTGGAAGCAGCGGCAGTGGGCGCCGAGGGCTGGCCACATCTTTCAGGGCTGGCCCCCTTGGCGTGGGAGAAATCCCCGCACGTTCGCAAGCCCCGTGCCGGCTTCGGGCAAAAAACGCCCCCGAGCGGGCCTCATACGTCGGGGCCTAGGCGCCACAGGTGACACCGCAGCCCCAGGCTCTGTGCAACCGTGGAAGCGGCGGCAGTGGGCGCCGAGGGCTGGCCACAGCTTTCGGGGCTGGCCCCCTTGGCGTGGGAGAAATCCCCACACGTTCGCAAGCCCCGTACCGGCTCCGGGCATAAAACGCCCCCGAGCGGGCCTCATACGTCGGGGCCTAGGCGGCACAGGTGATACCGCAGCCCCAGGCTCTGTGCTCCCGTGGAAGCTGCGGCAGTGGGCGCCGAGGGCTGGCCACAGCTTTCGGGGCTGGCCCCCTTGGCGTGGGAGAAATCCCCACACGTTCGCAAGCCCCGTGCCGGCTTCGGGCAAAAAACGCACCCGAGCGGGCCTCATACGTCGGGGCCTAGGCGGCACAGGTGACACCGCAGCCTCAGGCTCTGTGGTGCCGTGGAAGCGGCGGCAGTGGGCGCCGAGGGCTGGCCACAGCTTTCGGGGCTGGCCCCCTTGGCGTGGGAGAAATCCCCGGACGTTCGCAAGCCCCCTGCCGGATTCGGGAAAAAAACCCCCGAGCGGGCCTCATACGTCGGGGCCTAGGCGGCACAGGGGAGACCGCAGCCCCAGGCTCTGTGATGCCTTGGAAGCTGCGGCAGTGGGCGCTGAGGGCTGGCCACATCTTTCGGGGCTGGCCCCCTTGGCGTGGGAGAAATCCCCGGACGTTCGCAAGCCCCGTGCCGGCTTCGGGCAAAAAACGCCCCCGAGCGGGCCTCATACGTCGGGGCCTAGGCGGCACAGGTGAGACCGCAGCCCCAGGCTCTGTGGTGCCGTGGAAGCGGCAGCAGTGGGTGCCGAGGGCCGGCCACAGCTTTCGGGGCTGGCCCCCTTGGCGTGGGAGAAATCCCCGCACGTTCGCAAGCCCCGTGCCGGCTTCGGGCAAAAAACGCCCCCGAGCGGGCCTCATACGTCGGGGCCTAGGCGCCACAGGTGACACCGCAGCCCCAGGCTCTGTGGTGCCGTGGAAGCGGCAGCAGTGGGCGCTGAGGGCTGGCCACAGCTTTCGGGACTGGCCCCCTTGGAGTGGGAGAAATCCCCGCACGTTCGCAAGCCCCGTGCCGGCTTCGGGCAAAAAACGCCCCCGAGCGGGCCTCATACGTCGGGGCCTAGGCGGCACAGGTGACACCGCAGCCCCAGGCTCCGTGGTGCCATGGAAGCGGCGGCAGTGGGCGCCGAGGGCCGGCCACAGCTTTCGGGGCTGGCCCCCTTGGCGTGGGAGAAATCCCCGCACGTTCGTAAGCCCCGTGCCGGCTTCGGGCAAAAAACGCCCCCGAGCTGGCCTCATACGTCGGGGCCTAGGCGGCACAGGGGAGACCGCAGCCCCAGGCTCCGTGGTGCCTTGGAAGCAGCGGCAGTGGGCGCCGAGGGCTGGCCACATCTTTCAGGGCTGGCCCCCTTGGCGTGGGAGAAATCCCCGCACGTTCGCAAGCCCCGTGCCGGCTTCGGGCAAAAAACGCCCCCGAGCGGGCCTCATACGTCGGGGCCTAGGCGCCACAGGTGACACCGCAGCCCCAGGCTCTGTGCAACCGTGGAAGCGGCGGCAGTGGGCGCCGAGGGCTGGCCACAGCTTTCGGGGCTGGCCCCCTTGGCGTGGGAGAAATCCCCACACGTTCGCAAGCCCCGTACCGGCTCCGGGCATAAAACGCCCCCGAGCGGGCCTCATACGTCGGGGCCTAGGCGGCACAGGTGATACCGCAGCCCCAGGCTCTGTGCTCCCGTGGAAGCTGCGGCAGTGGGCGCCGAGGGCTGGCCACAGCTTTCGGGGCTGGCCCCCTTGGCGTGGGAGAAATCCCCACACGTTCGCAAGCCCCGTGCCGGCTTCGGGCAAAAAACGCACCCGAGCGGGCCTCATACGTCGGGGCCTAGGCGCCACAGGTGACACCGCAGCCCCAGGCTCTGTGCTCCCGTGGAAGCGGCGGCAGTGGGCGCTGAGGGCTGGCCACAGCTTTCGGGGCTGGCCCCCTTGGCGTGGGAGAAATCCCCGGACGTTCGCAAGCCCCGTGCCGGCTTCGGGCAAAAAACGCCCCCGAGCGGGCCTCATACGTCGGGGCCTAGGCAGCACAGGTGATACCACAGCCCCAGGCTCCGTGGTGCCATGGAAGCGGCGGCAGTGGGCGCCGAGGGCCGGCCACAGCTTTCGGGGCTGGCCCCCTTGGCGTGGGAGAAATCCCCGGACGTTCGCAAGCCCCTTGCCAGATTCGGGCAAAAAACGCCCCCGAGCGGGCCTCATACGTCGGGGCCTAGGCGGCACAGGGGAGACCGCAGCCCCAGGCTCTGTGCTCCCGTGGAAGCGGCGGCAGTGGGCGCCGAGGGCTGGCCACAGCTTTTGGGGCTGGCCCCCTTGGCGTGGGAGAAATCCCCGCACGTTCGCAAGCCCCGTGCCGGCTTCGGGCAAAAAATGCCCCCGAGCGGGCCTCATACGTCGGGGCCTAGGCGGCACAGGTGACACCGCAGCCCCAGGCTCTGTGCTCCCGTGGAAGCGGCAGCAGTGGGTGCCGAGGGCCGACCACAGCTTTCGGGGCTGGCCCCCTTGGCGTGGGAGAAATCCCCGCACGTTCGCAAGCCCCGTGCCGGCTTTTGGCAAAAAACGCCCCCGAGCGGGCCTCATACGTCGGGGCCTAGGCGGCACAGGTGACACCGCAGCCCCAGGCTCTGTGGTGCCGTGGAAGCTGCGGCTGTGGGCGCCGAGGGCTGGCCACATCTTTCGGGGCTGGCCCCCTTGGCGTGGGAGAAATCCCCGCACGTTCGCAAGCCCCGTGCCGGCTCCGGGCAAAAAACGCCCCCGAGCGGGCCTCATACGTCGGGGCCTAGGCGGCACAGGTGACACCGCAGCCCCAGGCTCCGTGGTGCCGTGGAAGCGGCGGCAGTGGGCGCCGAGGGCTGGCCACAGCTTTCGGGGCTGGCCCCCTTGGCGTGGGAGAAATCCCCGCACGTTCGCAAGCCCCGTGCCGGCTTCGGGCAAAAAACGCACCCGAGCGGGCCTCATACGTCGGGGCCTAGGCGGCACAGGTGACACCGCAGCCCCAGGCTCTGTGCTGCCGTGGAAGCGGCGGCAGTGGGCGCTGAGGGCTGGCCACAGCTTTCGGGGCTGGCCCCCTTGGCGTGGGAGAAATCCCCGCACGTTCGCAAGCCCCGTGCCGGCTTCGGGCAAAAAACGCCCCCGAGCGGGCCTCATACGTCGGGGCCTAGGCGGCACAGGTGACACCGCAGCCCCAGGCTCTGTGGTGCCGTGGAAGCGGCGGCAGTGGGCGCCGAGGGCTGGCCACAGCTTTCGGGGCTCGCCCCCTTGGCGTGGGAGAAATCCCCGGACGTTCGCAAGCCCCCTGCCGGATTCGGGAAAAAAACCCCCGAGCGGGCCTCATACGTCGGGGCCTAGGCGGCACAGGGGAGACCGCAGCCCCAGGCTCTGTGATGCCTTGGAAGCTGCGGCAGTGGGCGCTGAGGGCTGGCCACATCTTTCGGGGCTGGCCCCCTTGGCGTGGGAGAAATCCCCGGACGTTCGCAAGCCCCGTGCCGGCTTCGGGCAAAAAACGCCCCCGAGCGGGCCTCATACGTCGGGGCCTAGGCGGCACAGGTGAGACCGCAGCCCCAGGCTCTGTGGTGCCGTGGAAGCGGCAGCAGTGGGTGCCGAGGGCCGGCCACAGCTTTCGGGGCTGGCCCCCTTGGCGTGGGAGAAATCCCCGCACGTTCGCAAGCCCCGTGCCGGCTTCGGGCAAAAAAACGCCCCCGAGCGGGCCTCATACGTCGGGGCCTAGGCGCCACAGGTGACACCGCAGCCCCAGGCTCTGTGCAACCGTGGAAGCGGCGGCAGTGGGCGCCGAGGGCTGGCCACAGCTTTCGGGGCTGGCCCCCTTGGCGTGGGAGAAATCCCCACACGTTCGCAAGCCCCGTACCGGCTCCGGGCATAAAACGCCCCCGAGCGGGCCTCATACGTCGGGGCCTAGGCGGCACAGGTGATACCGCAGCCCCAGGCTCTGTGCTCCCGTGGAAGCTGCGGCAGTGGGCGCCGAGGGCTGGCCACAGCTTTCGGGGCTGGCCCCCTTGGCGTGGGAGAAATCCCCGCACGTTCGCAAGCCCCGTGCCGGCTTCGGGCAAAAAAACGCACCCGAGCGGGCCTCATACGTCGGGGCCTAGGCGCCACAGGTGACACCGCAGCCCCAGGCTCTGTGCTGCCGTGGAAGCGGCGGCAGTGGGCGCTGAGGGCCGGCCACAGCTTTCGGGGCTGGCCCCCTTGGCGTGGGAGAAATCCCCGGACGTTCGCAAGCCCCGTGCCGGCTTCGGGCAAAAAACGCCCCCGAGCGGGCCTCATACGTCGGGGCCTAGGCAGCACAGGTGACACCACAGCCCCAGGCTCCGTGGTGCCATGGAAGCGGCGGCAGTGGGCGCCGAGGGCCGGCCACAGCTTTCGGGGCTGGCCCCCTTGGCGTGGGAGAAATCCCCGGACGTTCGCAAGCCCCTTGCCAGATTCGGGCAAAAAACGCCCCCGAGCGGGCCTCATACGTCGGGGCCTAGGCGGCACAGGGGAGACCGCAGCCCCAGGCTCTGTGCTCCCGTGGAAGCGGCGGCAGTGGGCGCCGAGGGCTGGCCACAGCTTTTGGGGCTGGCCCCCTTGGCGTGGGAGAAATCCCCGCACGTTCGCAAGCCCCGTGCCGGCTTCGGGCAAAAAATGCCCCCGAGCGGGCCTCATACGTCGGGGCCTAGGCGGCACAGGTGACACCGCAGCCCCAGGCTCGGTGCTCCCGTGGAAGCGGCAGCAGTGGGTGCCGAGGGCCGACCACAGCTTTCGGGGCTGGCCCCCTTGGCGTGGGAGAAATCCCCGCACGTTCGCAAGCCCCGTGCCGGCTTTTGGCAAAAAACGCCCCCGAGCGGGCCTCATACGTCGGGGCCTAGGCGGCACAGGTGACACCGCAGCCCCAGGCTCTGTGGTGCCGTGGAAGCTGCGGCTGTGGGCGCCGAGGGCTGGCCACAGCTTTCGGGGCTGGCCCCCTTGGCGTGGGAGAAATCCCCGCACGTTCGCAAGCCCCGTGCCGGCTCCGGGCAAAAAACGCCCCCGAGCGGGCCTCATACGTCGGGGCCTAGGCGGCACAGGTGACACCGCAGCCCCAGGCTCCGTGGTGCCGTGGAAGCGGCGGCAGTGGGCGCCGAGGGCTGGCCACAGCTTTCGGGGCTGGCCCCCTTGGCGTGGGAGAAATCCCCGCACGTTCGCAAGCCCCGTGCCGGCTTCGGGCAAAAAACGCCCCCGAGCGGGCCTCATACGTCGGGGCCTAGGCGGCACAGGTGACACCGCAGCCCCAGGCTCTGTGGTGCCGTGGAAGCGGCGGCAGTGGGCGCTGAGGGCTGGCCACAGCTTTCGGGGCTGGCCCCCTTGGCGTGGGAGAAATCCCCGCACGTTCGCAAGCCCCGTGCCGGCTTCGGGCAAAAAACGCACCCGAGCGGGCCTCATACGTCGGGGCCTAGGCGGCACAGGTGACACCGCAGCCCCAGGCTCTGTGGTGCCGTGGAAGCGGCGGCAGTGGGCGCCGAGGGCTGGCCACAGCTTTCGGGGCTCGCCCCCTTGGCGTGGGAGAAATCCCCGGACGTTCGCAAGCCCCCTGCCGGATTCGGGAAAAAAACCCCCGAGCGGGCCTCATACGTCGGGGCCTAGGCGGCACAGGGGAGACCGCAGCCCCAGGCTCTGTGATGCCTTGGAAGCTGCGGCAGTGGGCGCTGAGGGCTGGCCACATCTTTCGGGGCTGGCCCCCTTGGCGTGGGAGAAATCCCCGGACGTTCGCAAGCCCCGTGCCGGCTTCGGGCAAAAAACGCCCCCGAGCGGGCCTCATACGTCGGGGCCTAGGCGGCACAGGTGAGACCGCAGCCCCAGGCTCTGTGGTGCCGTGGAAGCGGCAGCAGTGGGTGCCGAGGGCCGGCCACAGCTTTCGGGGCTGGCCCCCTTGGCGTGGGAGAAATCCCCGCACGTTCGCAAGCCCCGTGCCGGCTTCGGGCAAAAAACGCCCCCGAGCGGGCCTCATACGTCGGGGCCTAGGCGCCACAGGTGACACCGCAGCCCCAGGCTCTGTGGTGCCGTGGAAGCGGCAGCAGTGGGCGCTGAGGGCTGGCCACAGCTTTCGGGGCTGGCCCCCTTGGAGTGGGAGAAATCCCCGCACGTTCGCAAGCCCCGTGCCGGCTTCGGGCAAAAAACGCCCCCGAGCGGGCCTCATACGTCGGGGCCTAGGCGGCACAGGTGAGACCGCAGCCCCAGGCTCCGTGGTGCCATGGAAGCGGCGGCAGTGGGCGCCGAGGGCCGGCCACAGCTTTCGGGGCTGGCCCCCTTGGCGTGGGAGAAATCCCCGCACGTTCGCAAGCCCCGTGCCGGCTTTTGGCAAAAAACGCCCCCGAGCGGGCCTCATACGTCGGGGCCTAGGCGGCACAGGTGACACCGCAGCCCCAGGCTCTGTGGTGCCGTGGAAGCTGCGGCTGTGGGCGCCGAGGGCTGGCCACAGCTTTCGGGGCTGGCCCCCTTGGCGTGGGAGAAATCCCCGCACGTTCGCAAGCCCCGTGCCGGCTCCGGGCAAAAAACGCCCCCGAGCGGGCCTCATACGTCGGGGCCTAGGCGGCACAGGTGACACCGCAGCCCCAGGCTCCGTGGTGCCGTGGAAGCGGCGGCAGTGGGCGCCGAGGGCTGGCCACAGCTTTCGGGGCTGGCCCCCTTGGCGTGGGAGAAATCCCCGGACGTTCGCAAGCCCCGTGCCGGCTTCGGGCAAAAAACGCCCCCGAGCGGGCCTCATACGTCGGGGCCTAGGCGGCACAGGTGACACCGCAGCCCCAGGCTCTGTGGTGCCGTGGAAGCGGCGGCAGTGGGCGCTGAGGGCTGGCCACAGCTTTCGGGGCTGGCCCCCTTGGCGTGGGAGAAATCCCCGCACGTTCGCAAGCCCCGTGCCGGCTTCGGGCAAAAAACGCCCCCGAGCGGGCCTCATACGTCGGGGCCTAGGCGGCACAGGTGACACCGCAGCCCCAGGCTCTGTGGTGCCGTGGAAGCGGCGGCAGTGGGCGCCGAGGGCTGGCCACAGCTTTCGGGGCTCGCCCCCTTGGCGTGGGAGAAATCCCCGGACGTTCGCAAGCCCCCTGCCGGATTCGGGAAAAAAACCCCCGAGCGGGCCTCATACGTCGGGGCCTAGGCGGCACAGGGGAGACCGCAGCCCCAGGCTCTGTGATGCCTTGGAAGCTGCGGCAGTGGGCGCTGAGGGCTGGCCACATCTTTCGGGGCTGGCCCCCTTGGCGTGGGAGAAATCCCCGGACGTTCGCAAGCCCCGTGCCGGCTTCGGGCAAAAAACGCCCCCGAGCGGGCCTCATACGTCGGGGCCTAGGCGGCACAGGGGAGACCGCAGCCCCAGGTTCTGTGCTCCCGTGGAAGCGGCAGCAGTGGGCGCCGAGGGCTGGCCACAGCTTTCGGGGCTGGCCCCCTTGGCGTGGGAGAAATCCCCGGACGTTCGCAAGCCCCGTGTCGGCTTCGGGCAAAAAACGCCCCCGAGCGGGCCTCATACGTCGGGGCCTAGGCGGCACAGGTGACACCGCAGCCCCAGGCTCCGTGGTGCCGTGGAAGCGGCGGCAGTGGGCGCCGAGGGCTGGCCACAGCTTTCGGGGCTGGCCCCCTTGGCGTGGGAGAAATCCCCACACGTTCGCAAACCCCGTACCGGCTCCGGGCATAAAACGCCCCCGAGCGGGCCTCATACGTCGGGGCCTAGGCGGCACAGGTGATACCGCATCCCCAGGCTATGTGCTCCCGTGGAAGCGGCAGCAGTGGGTGCCGAGGGCCGGCCACAGCTTTCGGGGCTGGCCCCCTTGGCGTGGGAGAAATCCCCGCACGTTCGCAAGCCCCGTGCCGGCTTCGGGCAAAAAACGCCCCCGAGCGGGCCTCATACGTCGGGGCCTAGGCGCCACAGGTGACACCGCAGCCCCAGGCTCTGTGGTGCCGTGGAAGCGGCAGCAGTGGGCGCTGAGGGCTGGCCACAGCTTTCGGGGCTGGCCCCCTTGGCGTGGGAGAAATCCCCGCACGTTCGCAAGCCCCGTGCCGGCTTCGGGCAAAAAACGCCCCCGAGCGGGCCTCATACGTCGGGGCCTAGGCGCCACAGGTGACACCGCAGCCCCAGGCTCCGTGGTGCCATGGAAGCGGCGGCAGTGGGCGCCGAGGGCCGGCCACAGCTTTCGGGGCTGGCCCCCTTGGCGTGGGAGAAATCCCCGCACGTTCGCAAGCCCCGTACCGGCTCCGGGCATAAAACGCCCCCGAGCGGGCCTCATACGTCGGGGCCTAGGCGGCACAGGTGATACCGCATCCCCAGGCTATGTGCTCCCGTGGAAGCGGCAGCAGTGGGTGCCGAGGGCCGGCCACAGCTTTCGGGGCTGGCCCCCTTGGCGTGGGAGAAATTCCCGCACGTTCGCAAGCCCCGTGCCGGCTTCGGGCAAAAAACGCCCCCGAGCGGGCCTCATACGTCGGGGCCTAGGCGCCACAGGTGACACCGCAGCCCCAGGCTCTGTGGTGCCGTGGAAGCGGCGGCAGTGGGCGCTGAGGGCTGGCCACAGCTTTCGGGGCTGGCCCCCTTGGAGTGGGAGAAATCCCCGCACGTTCGCAAGCCCCGTGCCGGCTTCGGGCAAAAAACGCCCCCGAGCGGGCCTCATACGTCGGGGCCTAGGCGCCACAGGTGACACCGCAGCCCCAGGCTCTGTGCAACCGTGGAAGCGGCGGCAGTGGGCGCCGAGGGCTGGCCACAGCTTTCGGGGCTGGCCCCCTTGGCGTGGGAGAAATCCCCACACGTTCGCAAGCCCCGTACCGGCTCCGGGCATAAAACGCCCCCGAGCGGGCCTCATACGTCGGGGCCTAGGCGGCACAGGTGATACCGCAGCCCCAGGCTCTGTGCTCCCGTGGAAGCTGCGGCAGTGGGCGCCGAGGGCTGGCCACAGCTTTCGGGGCTGGCCCCCTTGGCGTGGGAGAAATCCCCGGACGTTCGCAAGCCCCGTGCCGGCTTCGGGCAAAAAACGCCCCCGAGCGGGCCTCATACGTCGGGGCCTAGGCGCCACAGGTGACACCGCAGCCCCAGGCTCTGTGCTGCCGTGGAAGCGGCGGCAGTGGGCGCCGAGGGCTGGCCACAGCTTTCGGGGCTGGCCCCCTTGGCGTGGGAGAAATCCCCACACGTTCGCAAGCCCCGTGCCGGCTTCGGGCAAAAAACGCCCCCGAGCGGGCCTCATACGTCGGGGCCTAGGCAGCACAGGTGACACCACAGCCCCAGGCTCCGTGGTGCCATGGAAGCGGCGGCAGTGGGCGCCGAGGGCCGGCCACAGCTTTCGGGGCTGGCCCCCTTGGCGTGGGAGAAATCCCCGGACGTTCGCAAGCCCCTTGCCAGATTCGGGCAAAAAACGCCCCCGAGCGGGCCTCATACGTCGGGGCCTAGGCGGCACAGGGGAGACCGCAGCCCCAGGCTCTGTGCTCCCGTGGAAGCGGCGGCAGTGGGCGCCAGGGGCTGGCCACAGCTTTTGGGGCTGGCCCCCTTGGCGTGGGAGAAATCCCCGCACGTTCGCAAGCCCCGTGCCGGCTTCGGGCAAAAAATGCCCCCGAGCGGGCCTCATACGTCGGGGCCTAGGCGGCACAGGTGACACCGCAGCCCCAGGCTCTGTGCTCCCGTGGAAGCGGCAGCAGTGGGTGCCGAGGGCCGACCACAGCTTTCGGGGCTGGCCCCCTTGGCGTGGGAGAAATCCCCGCACGTTCGCAAGCCCCGTGCCGGCTTCGGGCAAAAAACACCCCCGAGCGGGCCTCATACGTCGGGGCCTAGGCGGCACAGGTGACACCGCAGCCCCAGGCTCTGTGATGCCTTGGAAGCTGCGGCAGTGGGCGCTGAGGGCTGGCCACATCTTTCGGGGCTGGCCCCCTTGGCGTGGGAGAAATCCCCGGACGTTCGCAAGCCCCGTGCCGGCTTCGGGCAAAAAACGCCCCCGAGCGGGCCTCATACGTCGGGGCCTAGGCGGCACAGGTGAGACCGCAGCCCCAGGCTCTGTGGTGCCGTGGAAGCGGCAGCAGTGGGTGCCGAGGGCCGGCCACAGCTTTCGGGGCTGGCCCCCTTGGCGTGGGAGAAATCCCCGCACGTTCGCAAGCCCCGTGCCGGCTTCGGGCAAAAAACGCCCCCGAGCGGGCCTCATACGTCGGGGCCTAGGCGGCACAGGGGAGACCGCAGCCCCAGGCTCTGTGGTGCCGTGGAAGCTGCGGCAGTGGGCGCTGAGGGCTGGCCACAGCTTTCGGGGCTGGCCCCCTTGGCGTGGGAGAAATCCCCGCACGTTCGCAAGCCCCGTGCCGGCTTCGGGCAAAAAACGCCCCCGAGCGGGCCTCATACGTCGGGGCCTAGGCGGCACAGGTGACACCGCAGCCCCAGGCTCTGTGCTGCCGTGGAAGCGGCGGCAGTGGGCGCCGAGGGCTGGCCACAGCTTTCGGGGCTGGCCCCCTTGGCGTGGGAGAAATCCCCGGATGTTCGCAAGCCCCGTGCCGGCTTCGGGCAAAAAACGCCCCCGAGCGGGCCTCATACGTCGGGGCCTAGGCGGCACAGGGGAGACCGCAGCCCCAGGTTCTGTGCTCCCGTGGAAGCGGCAGCAGTGGGCGCCGAGGGCTGGCCACAGCTTTCAGGGCTGGCCCCCTTGGCGTGGGAGAAATCCCCGGACGTTCGCAAGCCCCGTGTCGGCTTCGGGCAAAAAACGCCCCCGAGCGGGCCTCATACGTCGGGGCCTAGGCGGCACAGGTGACACCGCAGCCCCAGGCTCCGTGGTGCCGTGGAAGCGGCGGCAGTGGGCGCCGAGGGCTGGCCACAGCTTTCGGGGCTGGCCCCCTTGGCGTGGGAGAAATCCCCACACGTTCGCAAACCCCGTACCGGCTCCGGGCATAAAACGCCCCCGAGCGGGCCTCATACGTCGGGGCCTAGGCGGCACAGGTGATACCGCATCCCCAGGCTATGTGCTCCCGTGGAAGCGGCAGCAGTGGGTGCCGAGGGCCGGCCACAGCTTTCGGGGCTGGCCCCCTTGGCGTGGGAGAAATCCCCGCACGTTCGCAAGCCCCGTGCCGGCTTCGGGCAAAAAACGCCCCTGAGCGGGCCTCATACGTCGGGGCCTAGGCGCCACAGGTGACACCGCAGCCCCAGGCTCTGTGGTGCCGTGGAAGCGGCAGCAGTGGGCGCTGAGGGCTGGCCACAGCTTTCGGGGCTGGCCCCCTTGGCGTGGGAGAAATCCCCGCACGTTCGCAAGCCCCGTGCCGGCTTCGGGCAAAAAACGCCCCCGAGCGGGCCTCATACGTCGGGGCCTAGGCGCCACAGGTGACACCGCAGCCCCAGGCTCCGTGGTGCCATGGAAGCGGCGGCAGTGGGCGCCGAGGGCCGGCCACAGCTTTCGGGGCTGGCCCCCTTGGCGTGGGAGAAATCCCCGCACGTTCGCAAGCCCCGTACCGGCTCCGGGCATAAAACGCCCCCGAGCGGGCCTCATACGTCGGGGCCTAGGCGGCACAGGTGATACCGCATCCCCAGGCTATGTGCTCCCGTGGAAGCGGCAGCAGTGGGTGCCGAGGGCCGGCCACAGCTTTCGGGGCTGGCCCCCTTGGCGTGGGAGAAATTCCCGCACGTTCGCAAGCCCCGTGCCGGCTTCGGGCAAAAAACGCCCCCGAGCGGGCCTCATACGTCGGGGCCTAGGCGCCACAGGTGACACCGCAGCCCCAGGCTCTGTGGTGCCGTGGAAGCGGCGGCAGTGGGCGCTGAGGGCTGGCCACAGCTTTCGGGGCTGGCCCCCTTGGAGTGGGAGAAATCCCCGCACGTTCGCAAGCCCCGTGCCGGCTTCGGGCAAAAAACGCCCCCGAGCGGGCCTCATACGTCGGGGCCTAGGCGCCACAGGTGACACCGCAGCCCCAGGCTCTGTGCAACCGTGGAAGCGGCGGCAGTGGGCGCCGAAGGCTGGCCACAGCTTTCGGGGCTGGCCCCCTTGGCGTGGGAGAAATCCCCACACGTTCGCAAGCCCCGTACCGGCTCCGGGCATAAAACGCCCCCGAGCGGGCCTCATACGTCGGGGCCTAGGCGGCACAGGTGATACCGCAGCCCCAGGCTCTGTGCTCCCGTGGAAGCTGCGGCAGTGGGCGCCGAGGGCTGGCCACAGCTTTCGGGGCTGGCCCCCTTGGCGTGGGAGAAATCCCCGGACGTTCGCAAGCCCCGTGCCGGCTTCGGGCAAAAAACGCCCCCGAGCGGGCCTCATACGTCGGGGCCTAGGCGCCACAGGTGACACCGCAGCCCCAGGCTCTGTGCTGCCGTGGAAGCGGCGGCAGTGGGCGCTGAGGGCTGGCCACAGCTTTCGGGGCTGGCCCCCTTGGCGTGGGAGAAATCCCCGCACGTTCGCAAGCCCCGTGCCGGCTTCGGGCAAAAAACGCCCCCGAGCGGGCCTCATACGTCGGGGCCTAGGCAGCACAGGTGACACCACAGCCCCAGGCTCCGTGGTGCCATGGAAGCGGCGGCAGTGGGCGCCGAGGGCTGGCCACAGCTTTCGGGGCTGGCCCCCTTGGCGTGGGAGAAATCCCCGGACGTTCGCAAGCCCCTTGCCAGATTCGGGCAAAAAACGCCCCCGAGCGGGCCTCATACGTCGGGGCCTAGGCGGCACAGGGGAGACCGCAGCCCCAGGCTCTGTGCTCCCGTGGAAGCGGCGGCAGTGGGCGCCGAGGGCTGGCCACAGCTTTTGGGGCTGGCCCCCTTGGCGTGGGAGAAATCCCCGCACGTTCGCAAGCCCCGTGCCGGCTTCGGGCAAAAAATGCCCCCGAGCGGGCCTCATACGTCGGGGCCTAGGCGGCACAGGTGACACCGCAGCCCCAGGCTCTGTGCTCCCGTGGAAGCGGCAGCAGTGGGTGCCGAGGGCCGACCACAGCTTTCGGGGCTGGCCCCCTTGGCGTGGGAGAAATCCCCGCACGTTCGCAAGCCCCGTGCCGGCTTTTGGCAAAAAACGCCCCCGAGTGGGCCTCATACGTCGGGGCCTAGGCGGCACAGGTGACACCGCAGCCCCAGGCTCTGTGGTGCCGTGGAAGCTGCGGCTGTGGGCGCCGAGGGCTGGCCACAGCTTTCGGGGCTGGCCCCCTTGGCGTGGGAGAAATCCCCGCACGTTCGCAAGCCCCGTGCCGGCTCCGGGCAAAAAACGCCCCCGAGCGGGCCTCATACGTCGGGGCCTAGGCGCCACAGGTGACACCGCAGCCCCAGGCTCCGTGGTGCCGTGGAAGCGGCGGCAGTGGGCGCCGAGGGCTGGCCACAGCTTTCGGGGCTGGCCCCCTTGGCGTGGGAGAAATCCCCGCACGTTCGCAAGCCCCGTGCCGGCTTCGGGCAAAAAACGCACCCGAGCGGGCCTCATACGTCGGGGCCTAGGCGGCACAGGTGACACCGCAGCCCCAGGCTCTGTGCTGCCGTGGAAGCGGCGGCAGTGGGCGCTGAGGGCTGGCCACAGCTTTCGGGGCTGGCCCCCTTGGCGTGGGAGAAATCCCCGCACGTTCGCAAGCCCCGTGCCGGCTTCGGGCAAAAAACGCCCCCGAGCGGGCCTCATACGTCGGGGCCTAGGCGGCACAGGTGACACCGCAGCCCCAGGCTCTGTGGTGCCGTGGAAGCGGCGGCAGTGGGCGCCGAGGGCTGGCCACAGCTTTCGGGGCTCGCCCCCTTGGCGTGGGAGAAATCCCCGGACGTTCGCAAGCCCCCTGCCGGATTCGGGAAAAAAACACCCGAGCGGGCCTCATACGTCGGGGCCTAGGCGGCACAGGGGAGACCGCAGCCCCAGGCTCTGTGGTGCCGTGGAAGCGGCAGCAGTGGGTGCCGAGGGCCGGCCACAGCTTTCGGGGCTGGCCCCCTTGGCGTGGGAGAAATCCCCGCACGTTCGCAAGCCCCGTGCCGGCTTCGGTCAAAAAACGCCCCCGAGCGGGCCTCATACGTCGGGGCCTAGGCGCCACAGGTGACACCGCAGCCCCAGGCTCTGTGCAACCGTGGAAGCGGCGGCAGTGGGCGCCGAGGGCTGGCCACAGCTTTCGGGGCTGGCCCCCTTGGCGTGGGAGAAATCCCCACACGTTCGCAAGCCCCGTACCGGCTCCGGGCATAAAACGCCCCCGAGCGGGCCTCATACGTCGGGGCCTAGGCGGCACAGGTGATACCGCAGCCCCAGGCTCTGTGCTCCCGTGGAAGCTGCGGCAGTGGGCGCCGAGGGCTGGCCACAGCTTTCGGGGCTGGCCCCCTTGGCGTGGGAGAAATCCCCGCACGTTCGCAAGCCCCGTGCCGGCTTCGGGCAAAAAACGCCCCCGAGCGGGCCTCATACGTCGGGGCCTAGGCGCCACAGGTGACACCGCAGCCCCAGGCTCCGTGGTGCCATGGAAGCGGCGGCAGTGGGCGCCGAGGGCCGGCCACAGCTTTCGGGGCTGGCCCCCTTGGCGTGGGAGAAATCCCCGCACGTTCGCAAGCCCCGTACCGGCTCCGGGCATAAAACGCCCCCGAGCGGGCCTCATACGTCGGGGCCTAGGCGGCACAGGTGATACCGCATCCCCAGGCTATGTGCTCCCGTGGAAGCGGCAGCAGTGGGTGCCGAGGGCCGGCCACAGCTTTCGGGGCTGGCCCCCTTGGCGTGGGAGAAATTCCCGCACGTTCGCAAGCCCCGTGCCGGCTTCGGGCAAAAAACGCCCCCGAGCGGGCCTCATACGTCGGGGCCTAGGCGCCACAGGTGACACCGCAGCCCCAGGCTCTGTGGTGCCGTGGAAGCGGCGGCAGTGGGCGCTGAGGGCTGGCCACAGCTTTCGGGGCTGGCCCCCTTGGAGTGGGAGAAATCCCCGCACGTTCGCAAGCCCCGTGCCGGCTTCGGGCAAAAAACGCCCCCGAGCGGGCCTCATACGTCGGGGCCTAGGCGCCACAGGTGACACCGCAGCCCCAGGCTCTGTGCAACCGTGGAAGCGGCGGCAGTGGGCGCCGAGGGCTGGCCACAGCTTTCGGGGCTGGCCCCCTTGGCGTGGGAGAAATCCCCACACGTTCGCAAGCCCCGTACCGGCTCCGGGCATAAAACGCCCCCGAGCGGGCCTCATACGTCGGGGCCTAGGCGGCACAGGTGATACCGCAGCCCCAGGCTCTGTGCTCCCGTGGAAGCTGCGGCAGTGGGCGCCGAGGGCTGGCCACAGCTTTCGGGGCTGGCCCCCTTGGCGTGGGAGAAATCCCCGCACGTTCGCAAGCCCCGTGCCGGCTTCGGGCAAAAAACGCCCCCGAGCGGGCCTCATACGTCGGGGCCTAGGCGCCACAGGTGACACCGCAGCCCCAGGCTCTGTGCTGCCGTGGAAGCGGCGGCAGTGGGCGCTGAGGGCTGGCCACAGCTTTCGGGGCTGGCCCCCTTGGCGTGGGAGAAATCCCCGGACGTTCGCAAGCCCCGTGCCGGCTTCGGGCAAAAAACGCCCCCGAGCGGGCCTCATACGTCGGGGCCTAGGCAGCACAGGTGACACCACAGCCCCAGGCTCCGTGGTGCCATGGAAGCGGCGGCAGTGGGCGCCGAGGGCTGGCCACAGCTTTCGGGGCTGGCCCCCTTGGCGTGGGAGAAATCCCCGGACGTTCGCAAGCCCCTTGCCAGATTCGGGCAAAAAACGCCCCCGAGCGGGCCTCATACGTCGGGGCCTAGGCGGCACAGGGGAGACCGCAGCCCCAGGCTCTGTGCTCCCGTGGAAGCGGCGGCAGTGGGCGCCGAGGGCTGGCCACAGCTTTTGGGGCTGGCCCCCTTGGCGTGGGAGAAATCCCCGCACGTTCGCAAGCCCCGTGCCGGCTTCGGGCAAAAAATGCCCCCGAGCGGGCCTCATACGTCGGGGCCTAGGCGGCACAGGTGACACCGCAGCCCCAGGCTCTGTGCTCCCGTGGAAGCGGCAGCAGTGGGTGCCGAGGGCCGACCACAGCTTTCGGGGCTGGCCCCCTTGGCGTGGGAGAAATCCCCGCACGTTCGCAAGCCCCGTGCCGGCTTTTGGCAAAAAACGCCCCCGAGCGGGCCTCATACGTCGGGGCCTAGGCGGCACAGGTGACACCGCAGCCCCAGGCTCTGTGGTGCCGTGGAAGCTGCGGCTGTGGGCGCCGAGGGCTGGCCACAGCTTTCGGGGCTCGCCCCCTTGGCGTGGGAGAAATCCCCGCACGTTCGCAAGCCCCGTGCCGGCTCCGGGCAAAAAACGCCCCCGAGCGGGCCTCATACGTCGGGGCCTAGGCGGCACAGGTGACACCGCAGCCCCAGGCTCCGTGGTGCCGTGGAAGCGGCGGCAGTGGGCGCCGAGGGCTGGCCACAGCTTTCGGGGCTGGCCCCCTTGGCGTGGGAGAAATCCCCGCACGTTCGCAAGCCCCGTGCCGGCTTCGGGCAAAAAACGCACCCGAGCGGGCCTCATACGTCGGGGCCTAGGCGGCACAGGTGACACCGCAGCCCCAGGCTCTGTGCTGCCGTGGAAGCGGCGGCAGTGGGCGCTGAGGGCTGGCCACAGCTTTCGGGGCTGGCCCCCTTGGCGTGGGAGAAATCCCCGCACGTTCGCAAGCCCCGTGCCGGCTTCGGGCAAAAAACGCCCCCGAGCGGGCCTCATACGTCGGGGCCTAGGCGGCACAGGTGACACCGCAGCCCCAGGCTCTGTGGTGCCGTGGAAGCGGCGGCAGTGGGCGCCGAGGGCTGGCCACAGCTTTCGGGGCTGGCCCCCTTGGCGTGGGAGAAATCCCCGGACGTTCGCAAGCCCCCTGCCGGATTCGGGAAAAAAACCCCCGAGCGGGCCTCATACGTCGGGGCCTAGGCGGCACAGGGGAGACCGCAGCCCCAGGCTCTGTGGTGCCGTGGAAGCGGCAGCAGTGGGTGCCGAGGGCCGGCCACAGCTTTCGGGGCTGGCCCCCTTGGCGTGGGAGAAATCCCCGCACGTTCGCAAGCCCCGTGCCGGCTTCGGGCAAAAAACGCCCCCGAGCGGGCCTCATACGTCGGGGCCTAGGCGCCACAGGTGACACCGCAGCCCCAGGCTCTGTGCAACCGTGGAAGCGGCGGCAGTGGGCGCCGAGGGCTGGCCACAGCTTTCGGGGCTGGCCCCCTTGGCGTGGGAGAAATCCCCACACGTTCGCAAGCCCCGTACCGGCTCCGGGCATAAAACGCCCCCGAGCGGGCCTCATACGTCGGGGCCTAGGCGGCACAGGTGATACCGCAGCCCCAGGCTCTGTGCTCCCGTGGAAGCTGCGGCAGTGGGCGCCGAGGGCTGGCCACAGCTTTCGGGGCTGGCCCCCTTGGCGTGGGAGAAATCCCCGCACGTTCGCAAGCCCCGTGCCGGCTTCGGGCAAAAAACGCACCCGAGCGGGCCTCATACGTCGGGGCCTAGGCGCCACAGGTGACACCGCAGCCCCAGGCTCTGTGCTGCCGTGGAAGCGGCGGCAGTGGGCGCTGAGGGCCGGCCACAGCTTTCGGGGCTGGCCCCCTTGGCGTGGGAGAAATCCCCGCACGTTCGCAAGCCCCGTGCCGGCTTCGGGCAAAAAACGCCCCCGAGCGGGCCTCATACGTCGGGGCCTAGGCAGCACAGGTGACACCACAGCCCCAGGCTCCGTGGTGCCATGGAAGCGGCGGCAGTGGGCGCCGAGGGCCGGCCACAGCTTTCGGGGCTGGCCCCCTTGGCGTGGGAGAAATCCCCGGACGTTCGCAAGCCCCTTGCCAGATTCGGGCAAAAAACGCCCCCGAGCGGGCCTCATACGTCGGGGCCTAGGCGGCACAGGGTAGACCGCAGCCCCAGGCTCTGTGCTCCCGTGGAAGCGGCGGCAGTGGGCGCCGAGGGCTGGCCACAGCTTTTGGGGCTGGCCCCCTTGGCGTGGGAGAAATCCCCGCACGTTCGCAAGCCCCGTGCCGGCTTCGGGCAAAAAAGGCCCCCGAGCGGGCCTCATACGTCGGGGCCTAGGCGCCACAGGTGACACCGCAGCCCCAGGCTCTGTGCTCCCGTGGAAGCGGCAGCAGTGGGTGCCGAGGGCCGACCACAGCTTTCGGGGCTGGCCCCCTTGGCGTGGGAGAAATCCCCGCACGTTCGCAAGCCCCGTGCCGGCTTTTGGCAAAAAACGCCCCCGAGCGGGCCTCATACGTCGGGGCCTAGGCGGCACAGGTGAGACCGCAGCCCCAGGCTCTGTGGTGCCGTGGAAGCTGCGGCTGTGGGCGCCGAGGGCTGGCCACAGCTTTCGGGGCTGGCCCCCTTGGCGTGGGAGAAATCCCCGCACGTTCGCAAGCCCCGTGCCGGCTCCGGGCAAAAAACGCCCCCGAGCGGGCCTCATACGTCGGGGCCTAGGCGGCACAGGTGACACCGCAGCCCCAGGCTCCGTGGTGCCGTGGAAGCGGCGGCAGTGGGCGCCGAGGGCTGGCCACAGCTTTCGGGGCTGGCCCCCTTGGCGTGGGAGAAATCCCCGGACGTTCGCAAGCCCCGTGCCGGCTTCGGGCAAAAAACGCCCCCGAGCGGGCCTCATACGTCGGGGCCTAGGCGGCACAGGTGACACCGCAGCCCCAGGCTCTGTGGTGCCGTGGAAGCGGCGGCAGTGGGCGCTGAGGGCTGGCCACAGCTTTCGGGGCTGGCCCCCTTGGCGTGGGAGAAATCCCCGCACGTTCGCAAGCCCCGTGCCGGCTTCGGGCAAAAAACGCACCCGAGCGGGCCTCATACGTCGGGGCCTAGGCGGCACAGGTGACACCGCAGCCCCAGGCTCTGTGGTGCCGTGGAAGCGGCGGCAGTGGGCGCCGAGGGCTGGCCACAGCTTTCGGGGCTGGCCCCCTTGGCGTGGGAGAAATCCCCGGACGTTCGCAAGCCCCCTGCCGGATTCGGGAAAAAAACCCCCGAGCGGGCCTCATACGTCGGGGCCTAGGCGGCACAGGGGAGACCGCAGCCCCAGGCTCTGTGATGCCTTGGAAGCTGCGGCAGTGGGCGCTGAGGGCTGGCCACATCTTTCGGGGCTGGCCCCCTTGGCGTGGGAGAAATCCCCGGACGTTCGCAAGCCCCGTGCCGGCTTCGGGCAAAAAACGCCCCCGAGCGGGCCTCATACGTCGGGGCCTAGGCGGCACAGGTGAGACCGCAGCCCCAGGCTCTGTGGTGCCGTGGAAGCGGCAGCAGTGGGTGCCGAGGGCCGGCCACAGCTTTCGGGGCTGGCCCCCTTGGCGTGGGAGAAATCCCCGCACGTTCGCAAGCCCCGTGCCGGCTTCGGGCAAAAAACGCCCCCGAGCGGGCCTCATACGTCGGGGCCTAGGCGCCACAGGTGACACCGCAGCCCCAGGCTCTGTGGTGCCGTGGAAGCGGCAGCAGTGGGCGCTGAGGGCTGGCCACAGCTTTCGGGGCTGGCCCCCTTGGAGTGGGAGAAATCCCCGCACGTTCGCAAGCCCCGTGCCGGCTTCGGGCAAAAAACGCCCCCGAGCGGGCCTCATACGTCGGGGCCTAGGCGGCACAGGTGACACCGCAGCCCCAGGCTCCGTGGTGCCATGGAAGCGGCGGCAGTGGGCGCCGAGGGCCGGCCACAGCTTTCGGGGCTGGCCCCCTTGGCGTGGGAGAAATCCCCGCACGTTCGCAAGCCCCGTGCCGGCTTTTGGCAAAAAACGCCCCCGAGCGGGCCTCATACGTCGGGGCCTAGGCGGCACAGGTGACACCGCAGCCCCAGGCTCTGTGGTGCCGTGGAAGCTGCGGCTGTGGGCGCCGAGGGCTGGCCACAGCTTTCGGGGCTGGCCCCCTTGGCGTGGGAGAAATCCCCGCACGTTCGCAAGCCCCGTGCCGGCTTTTGGCAAAAAACGCCCCCGAGCGGGCCTCATACGTCGGGGCCTAGGCGGCACAGGTGAGACCGCAGCCCCAGGCTCTGTGGTGCCGTGGAAGCTGCGGCTGTGGGCGCCGAGGGCTGGCCACAGCTTTCGGGGCTGGCCCCCTTGGCGTGGGAGAAATCCCCGCACGTTCGCAAGCCCCGTGCCGGCTCCGGGCAAAAAACGCCCCCGAGCGGGCCTCATACGTCGGGGCCTAGGCGGCACAGGTGACACCGCAGCCCCAGGCTCCGTGGTGCCGTGGAAGCGGCGGCAGTGGGCGCCGAGGGCTGGCCACAGCTTTCGGGGCTGGCCCCCTTGGCGTGGGAGAAATCCCCGGACGTTCGCAAGCCCCGTGCCGGCTTCGGGCAAAAAACGCCCCCGAGCGGGCCTCATACGTCGGGGCCTAGGCGGCACAGGTGACACCGCAGCCCCAGGCTCTGTGGTGCCGTGGAAGCGGCGGCAGTGGGCGCTGAGGGCTGGCCACAGCTTTCGGGGCTGGCCCCCTTGGCGTGGGAGAAATCCCCGCACGTTCGCAAGCCCCGTGCCGGCTTCGGGCAAAAAACGCACCCGAGCGGGCCTCATACGTCGGGGCCTAGGCGGCACAGGTGACACCGCAGCCCCAGGCTCTGTGGTGCCGTGGAAGCGGCGGCAGTGGGCGCCGAGGGCTGGCCACAGCTTTCGGGGCTCGCCCCCTTGGCGTGGGAGAAATCCCCGGACGTTCGCAAGCCCCCTGCCGGATTCGGGAAAAAAACCCCCGAGCGGGCCTCATACGTCGGGGCCTAGGCGGCACAGGGGAGACCGCAGCCCCAGGCTCTGTGATGCCTTGGAAGCTGCGGCAGTGGGCGCTGAGGGCTGGCCACATCTTTCGGGGCTGGCCCCCTTGGCGTGGGAGAAATCCCCGGACGTTCGCAAGCCCCGTGCCGGCTTCGGGCAAAAAACGCCCCCGAGCGGGCCTCATACGTCGGGGCCTAGGCGGCACAGGTGAGACCGCAGCCCCAGGCTCTGTGGTGCCGTGGAAGCGGCAGCAGTGGGTGCCGAGGGCCGGCCACAGCTTTCGGGGCTGGCCCCCTTGGCGTGGGAGAAATCCCCGCACGTTCGCAAGCCCCGTGCCGGCTTCGGGCAAAAAACGCCCCCGAGCGGGCCTCATACGTCGGGGCCTAGGCGCCACAGGTGACACCGCAGCCCCAGGCTCTGTGGTGCCGTGGAAGCGGCAGCAGTGGGCGCTGAGGGCTGGCCACAGCTTTCGGGGCTGGCCCCCTTGGAGTGGGAGAAATCCCCGCACGTTCGCAAGCCCCGTGCCGGCTTCGGGCAAAAAACGCCCCCGAGCGGGCCTCATACGTCGGGGCCTAGGCGGCACAGGTGACACCGCAGCCCCAGGCTCCGTGGTGCCATGGAAGCGGCGGCAGTGGGCGCCGAGGGCCGGCCACAGCTTTCGGGGCTGGCCCCCTTGGCGTGGGAGAAATCCCCGCACGTTCGCAAGCCCCGTGCCGGCTTTTGGCAAAAAACGCCCCCGAGCGGGCCTCATACGTCGGGGCCTAGGCGGCACAGGTGACACCGCAGCCCCAGGCTCTGTGGTGCCGTGGAAGCTGCGGCTGTGGGCGCCGAGGGCTGGCCACAGCTTTCGGGGCTGGCCCCCTTGGCGTGGGAGAAATCCCCGCACGTTCGCAAGCCCCGTGCCGGCTCCGGGCAAAAAACGCCCCCGAGCGGGCCTCATACGTCGGGGCCTAGGCGGCACAGGTGACACCGCAGCCCCAGGCTCCGTGGTGCCGTGGAAGCGGCGGCAGTGGGCGCCGAGGGCTGGCCACAGCTTTCGGGGCTGGCCCCCTTGGCGTGGGAGAAATCCCCGGACGTTCGCAAGCCCCGTGCCGGCTTCGGGCAAAAAACGCCCCCGAGCGGGCCTCATACGTCGGGGCCTAGGCGGCACAGGTGACACCGCAGCCCCAGGCTCTGTGGTGCCGTGGAAGCGGCGGCAGTGGGCGCTGAGGGCTGGCCACAGCTTTCGGGGCTGGCCCCCTTGGCGTGGGAGAAATCCCCGCACGTTCGCAAGCCCCGTGCCGGCTTCGGGCAAAAAACGCCCCCGAGCGGGCCTCATACGTCGGGGCCTAGGCGGCACAGGTGACACCGCAGCCCCAGGCTCTGTGGTGCCGTGGAAGCGGCGGCAGTGGGCGCCGAGGGCTGGCCACAGCTTTCGGGGCTCGCCCCCTTGGCGTGGGAGAAATCCCCGGACGTTCGCAAGCCCCCTGCCGGATTCGGGAAAAAAACCCCCGAGCGGGCCTCATACGTCGGGGCCTAGGCGGCACAGGGGAGACCGCAGCCCCAGGCTCTGTGATGCCTTGGAAGCTGCGGCAGTGGGCGCTGAGGGCTGGCCACATCTTTCGGGGCTGGCCCCCTTGGCGTGGGAGAAATCCCCGGACGTTCGCAAGCCCCGTGCCGGCTTCGGGCAAAAAACGCCCCCGAGCGGGCCTCATACGTCGGGGCCTAGGCGGCACAGGTGAGACCGCAGCCCCAGGCTATGTGCTCCCGTGGAAGCGGCAGCAGTGGGTGCCGAGGGCCGGCCACAGCTTTCGGGGCTGGCCCCCTTGGCGTGGGAGAAATTCCCGCACGTTCGGAAGCCCCGTGCCGGCTTCGGGCAAAAAACGCCCCCGAGCGGGCCTCATACGTCGGGGCCTAGGCGCCACAGGTGACACCGCAGCCCCAGGCTCTGTGGTGCCGTGGAAGCGGCGGCAGTGGGCGCTGAGGGCTGGCCACAGCTTTCGGGGCTGGCCCCCTTGGAGTGGGAGAAATCCCCGCACGTTCGCAAGCCCCGTGCCGGCTTCGGGCAAAAAACGCCCCCGAGCGGGCCTCATACGTCGGGGCCTAGGCGGCACAGGTGACACCGTAGCCCCAGGCTCCGTGGTGCCATGGAAGCGGCGGCAGTGGGCGCCGAGGGCCGGCCACAGCTTTCGGGGCTGGCCCCCTTGGCGTGGGAGAAATCCCCGCACGTTCGTAAGCCCCGTGCCGGCTTCGGGCAAAAAACGCCCCCGAGCTGGCCTCATACGTCGGGGCCTAGGCGGCACAGGGGAGACCGCAGCCCCAGGCTCCGTGGTGCCTTGGAAGCAGCGGCAGTGGGCGCCGAGGGCTGGCCACAGCTTTCGGGGCTGGCCCCCTTGGCGTGGGAGAAATCCCCGGACGTTCGCAAGCCCCGTGCCGGCTTCGGGCAAAAAACGCCCCCGAGCGGGCCTCATACGTCGGGGCCTAGGCAGCACAGGGGAGACCGCAGCCCCAGGCTCTGTGCTCCCGTGGAAGCGGCGGCAGTGGGCGCCGAGGGCCGGCCACAGCTTTCGGGGCTGGCCCCCTTGGCGTGGGAGAAATCCCCGCACGTTCGCAAGCCCCGTGCCGGCTTCGGGCAAAAAATGCCCCCGAGCGGGCCTCATACGTCGGGGCCTAGGCGGCACAGGGGAGACCGCAGCCCCAGGCTCTGTGCTCCCGTGGAAGCTGCGGCAGTGGGCGCCGAGGGCTGGCCACATCTTTCGGGGCTGGCCCCCTTGGCGTGGGAGAAATCCCCGGACGTTCGCAAGCCCCGTGCCGGCTTCGGGCAAAAAACGCACCCGAGCGGGCCTCATACGTCGGGGCCTAGGCGCCACAGGTGACACCGCAGCCCCAGGCTCTGTGCTGCCGTGGAAGCGGCGGCAGTGGGCGCTGAGGGCTGGCCACAGCTTTCGGGGCTGGCCCCCTTGGCGTGGGAGAAATCCCCGGACGTTCGCAAGCCCCGTGCCGGCTTCGGGCAAAAAACGCCCCCGAGCGGGCCTCATACGTCGGGGCCTAGGCAGCACAGGTGACACCACAGCCCCAGGCTCCGTGGTGCCATGGAAGCGGCGGCAGTGGGCGCCGAGGGCCGGCCACAGCTTTCGGGGCTGGCCCCCTTGGCGTGGGAGAAATCCCCGGACGTTCGCAAGCCCCTTGCCAGATTCGGGCAAAAAACGCCCCCGAGCGGGCCTCATACGTCGGGGCCTAGGCGGCACAGGGGAGACCGCAGCCCCAGGCTCTGTGCTCCCGTGGAAGCGGCGGCAGTGGGCGCCGAGGGCTGGCCACAGCTTTTGGGGCTGGCCCCCTTGGCGTGGGAGAAATCCCCGCACGTTCGCAAGCCCCGTGCCGGCTTCGGGCAAAAAATGCCCCCGAGCGGGCCTCATACGTCGGGGCCTAGGCGGCACAGGTGACACCGCAGCCCCAGGCTCTGTGCTCCCGTGGAAGCGGCAGCAGTGGGTGCCGAGGGCCGACCACAGCTTTCGGGGCTGGCCCCCTTGGCGTGGGAGAAATCCCCGCACGTTCGCAAGCCCCGTGCCGGCTTTTGGCAAAAAACGCCCCCGAGCGGGCCTCATACGTCGGGGCCTAGGCGGCACAGGTGACACCGCAGCCCCAGGCTCTGTGGTGCCGTGGAAGCTGCGGCTGTGGGCGCCGAGGGCTGGCCACAGCTTTCGGGGCTGGCCCCCTTGGCGTGGGAGAAATCCCCGCACGTTCGCAAGCCCCGTGCCGGCTCCGGGCAAAAAACGCCCCCGAGCGGGCCTCATACGTCGGGGCCTAGGCGGCACAGGTGACACCGCAGCCCCAGGCTCCGTGGTGCCGTGGAAGCGGCGGCAGTGGGCGCCGAGGGCTGGCCACAGCTTTCGGGGCTGGCCCCCTTGGCGTGGGAGAAATCCCCGGACGTTCGCAAGCCCCGTACCGGCTCCGGGCATAAAACGCCCCCGAGCGGGCCTCATACGTCGGGGCCTAGGCGGCACAGGTGATACCGCAGCCCCAGGCTATGTGCTCCCATGGAAGCGGCAGCAGTGGGTGCCGAGGGCCGGCCACAGCTTTCGGGGCTGGCCCCCTTGGCGTGGGAGAAATCCCCGCACGTTCGCAAGCCCCGTGCCGGCTTCGGGCAAAAAACGCCCCCGAGCGGGCCTCATACGTCGGGGCCTAGGCGGCACAGGTGAGACCGCAGCCCCAGGCTCTGTGCTGCCGTGGAAGCGGCGGCAGTGGGCGCTGAGGGCTGGCCACAACTTTCGGGGCTGGCCCCCTTGCCGTGGGAGAAATCCCCGCACGTTCGCAAGCCCCGTGCCGGCTTCGGGCAAAAAACGCCCCCAAGCGGGCCTCATACGTCGGGGCCTAGGCGGCACAGGGGAGACCGCAGCCCCAGGCTCTGTGGTGCCGTGGAAGCTGCGGCAGTGGGCGCTGAGGGCTGGCCACAGCTTTCGGGGCTGGCCCCCTTGGCGTGGGAGAAATCCCCGGACGTTCGCAAGCCCCGTGCCGGCTTCGGGCAAAAAACGCACCCGAGCGGGCCTCATACGTCGGGGCCTAGGCGCCACAGGTGACACCGCAGCCCCAGGCTCTGTGCTGCCGTGGAAGCGGCGGCAGTGGGCGCTGAGGGCTGGCCACAGCTTTCGGGGCTGGCCCCCTTGGCGTGGGAGAAATCCCCGCACGTTCGCAAGCCCCGTGCCGGCTTCGGGCAAAAAACGCCCCCGAGCGGGCCTCATACGTCGGGGCCTAGGCGGCACAGGTGACACCGCAGCCCCAGGCTATGTGCTCCCGTGGAAGCGGCAGCAGTGGGTGCCGAGGGCCGGCCCCAGCTTTCGGGGCTGGCCCCCTTGGCGTGGGAGAAATCCCCGCGCGTTCGCAAGCCCCGTGCCGGCTTTGGGCAAAAAACGCCCCCGAGCGGGCCTCATACGTCGGGGCCTAGGCGGCACAGGTGACACCGCAGCCCCAGGCTCCGTGGTGCCGTGGAAGCTGCGGCAGTGGGCGCTGAGGGCTGGCCACAGCTTTCGGGGCTGGCCCCCTTGGCGTGGGAGAAATCCCCACACGTTCGCAAGCCCCGTGCCGGCTCCGGGCAAAAAAGACCCCCGAGCGGGCCTCATACGTCGGGGCCTAGGCGGCACAGGTGACACCGCAGCCCCAGGCTCCGTGGTGCCGTGGAAGCGGCGGCAGTGGGCGCCGAGGGCTGGCCACAGCTTTCGGGGCTGGCCCCCTTGGCGTGGGAGAAATCCCCGGACGTTCGCAAGCCCCGTGCCGGCTTCGGGCAAAAAACGCCCCCGAGCGGGCCTCATACGTCGGGGCCTAGGCGGCACAGGTGAGATCACAGCCCCAGGCTCCGTGGTGCCGTGGAAGCGGCGGCAGTCGGCGCCGAGGGCCGGCCACAGCTTTCGGGGCTGGCCCCCTTGGCGTGGGAGAAATCCCCGCACGTTCGCAAGCCCCGTGCCGGCTTCGGGCAAAAAATGCCCCCGAGCGGGCCTCATACGTCGGGGCCTAGGCGGCACAGGTGACACCACAGCCCCAGGCTCTGTGCTCCCGTGGAAGCGGCAGCAGTGGGTGCCGAGGGCCGACCACAGCTTTTGGGGCTGGCCCCCTTGGCGTGGGAGAAATCCCCGGACGTTCGCAAGCCCCGTGCCGGCTTTTGGCAAAAAACGCCCCTGAGCGGGCCTCATACGTCGGGGCCTAGGCGCCACAGGTGACACCGCAGCCCCAGGCTCCGTGCTGCCGTGGAAGCTGCGGCAGTGGGCGCCGAGGGCTGGCCACAGCTTTCGGGGCTGGCCCCCTTGGCGTGGGAGAAATCCCCGCACGTTCGCAAGCCCCGTGCCGGCTTCGGGCAAAAAACGGCCCCGAGCGGACCTCATACGTCGGGGCCTAGGCGGCACAGGTGACACCGCAGCCCCAGGCTCTGTGGTGCCGTGGAAGCGGCGGCAGTGGGCGCCGAGGGCTGGCCACAGCTTTCGGGGCTGGCCCCCTTGGCGTGGGAGAAATCCCCGGATGTTCACAAGCCCCGTGCCGGCTTCGGGCAAAAAACGCCCCCGAGCGGGCCTCATACGTCGGGGCCTAGGCGGCACAGGGGAGACCGCAGCCCCAGGCTCTGTGGTGCCGTGGAAGCTGCGGCAGTGGGCGCTGAGGGCTGGCCACAGCTTTCAGGGCTGGCCCCCTTGGCGTGGGAGAAATCCCCGGACGTTCGCAAGCCCCGTGCCGGCTTCGGGCAAAAAACGCCCCCGAGCGGGCCTCATACGTCGGGGCCTAGGCGGCACAGGTGACACCGCAGCCCCAGGCTCCGTGGTGCCGTGGAAGCTGCGGCAGTGGGCGCCGAGGGCTGGCCACAGCTTTCGGGGCTGGCCCCCTTGGCGTGGGAGAAATCCCCGCACGTTCGCAAGCCCCGTACCGGCTCCGGGCATAAAACGCCCCCGAGCGGGCCTCATACGTCGGGGCCTAGGCGGCACAGTTGATACCGCATCCCCAGGCTATGTGCTCCCGTGGAAGAGGCAGCAGTGGGTGCCGAGGGCCGGCCACAGCTTTCGGGGCTGGCCCCCTTGGCGTGGGAGAAATCCCCGGACGTTAGCAAGCCCCGTGCCGGCTTCGGGCAAAAAACGCCCCCGAGCGGGCCTCATACGTCGGGGCCTAGGCGGCACAGGGGAGACCGCAGCCCCAGGCTCCATGGTGCCATGGAAGCTGCGGCAGTGGGCGCCGAGGGCCGGCCACAGCTTTCGGGGCTGGCCCCCTTGCCGTGGGAGAAATCCCCGGACGTTCGCAAGCCCCGTGCCGGCTTCGGGCAAAAAACGCCCCCGAGCGGGCCTCATACGTCGGGGCCTAGGCGGCACAGGGGAGACCGCAGCCCCAGGTTCTGTGCTCCCGTGGAAGCGGCAGCAGTGGGCGCCGAGGGCTGGCCACAGCTTTCGGGGCTGGCCCCCTTGGCGTGGGAGAAATCCCCGGACGTTCGCAAGCCCCGTGTCGGCTTCGGGCAAAAAACGCCCCCGAGCGGGCCTCATACGTCGGGGCCTAGGCGGCACAGGTGACACCGCAGCCCCAGGCTCCGTGGTGCCGTGGAAGCGGCGGCAGTGGGCGCCGAGGGCTGGCCACAGCTTTCGGGGCTGGCCCCCTTGGCGTGGGAGAAATCCCCACACGTTCGCAAACCCCGTACCGGCTCCGGGCATAAAACGCCCCCGAGCGGGCCTCATACGTCGGGGCCTAGGCGGCACAGGTGATACCGCATCCCCAGGCTATGTGCTCCCGTGGAAGCGGCAGCAGTGGGTGCCGAGGGCCGGCCACAGCTTTCGGGGCTGGCCCCCTTGGCGTGGGAGAAATCCCCGCACGTTCGCAAGCCCCGTGCCGGCTTCGGGCAAAAAACGCCCCCGAGCGGGCCTCATACGTCGGGGCCTAGGCGCCACAGGTGACACCGCAGCCCCAGGCTCTGTGGTGCCGTGGAAGCGGCAGCAGTGGGCGCTGAGGGCTGGCCACAGCTTTCGGGGCTGGCCCCCTTGGAGTGGGAGAAATCCCCGCACGTTCGCAAGCCCCGTGCCGGCTTCGGGCAAAAAACGCCCCCGAGCGGGCCTCATACGTCGGGGCCTAGGCGGCACAGGTGACACCGCAGCCCCAGGCTCCGTGGTGCCATGGAAGCGGTGGCAGTGGGCGCCGAGGGCCGGCCACAGCTTTCGGGGCTGGCCCCCTTGGCGTGGGAGAAATCCCCGCACGTTCGTAAGCCCCGTGCCGGCTTCGGGCAAAAAACGCCCCCGAGCTGGCCTCATACGTCGGGGCCTAGGCGCCACAGGTGACACCGCAGCCCCAGGCTCCGTGGTGCCTTGGAAGCAGCGGCAGTGGGCGCCGAGGGCTGGCCACATCTTTCGGGGCTGGCCCCCTTGGCGTGGGAGAAATCCCCGCACGTTCGCAAGCCCCGTACCGGCTCCGGGCATAAAACGCCCCCGAGCGGGCCTCATACGTCGGGGCCTAGGCGGCACAGGTGATACCGCATCCCCAGGCTATGTGCTCCCGTGGAAGCGGCAGCAGTGGGTGCCGAGGGCCGGCCACAGCTTTCGGGGCTGGCCCCCTTGGAGTGGGAGAAATCCCCGCACGTTCGCAAGCCCCGTGCCGGCTTCGGGCAAAAAACGCCCCCGAGCGGGCCTCATACGTCGGGGCCTAGGCGGCACAGGGGAGACCGCAGCCCCAGGCTCCATGGTGCCATGGAAGCTGCGGCAGTGGGCGCCGAGGGCCGGCCACAGCTTTCGGGGCTGGCCCCCTTGGCGTGGGAGAAATCCCCGGACGTTCGCAAGCCCCGTGCCGGCTTCGGGCAAAAAAACGCCCCCGAGCGGGCCTCATACGTCGGGGCCTAGGCGGCACAGGGGAGACCGCAGCCCCAGGTTCTGTGCTCCCGTGGAAGCGGCAGCAGTGGGCGCCGAGGGCTGGCCACAGCTTTCGGGGCTGGCCCCCTTGGCGTGGGAGAAATCCCCGGACGTTCGCAAGCCCCGTGTCGGCTTTTGGCAAAAAACGCCCCCGAGCGGGCCTCATACGTCGGGGCCTAGGCGGCACAGGTGACACCGCAGCCCCAGGCTCCGTGGTGCCGTGGAATCGGCGGCAGTGGGCGCCGAGGGCTGGCCACAGCTTTCGGGGCTGGCCCCCTTGGCGTGGGAGAAATCCCCACACGTTCGCAAACCCCGTACCGGCTCCGGGCATAAAACGCCCCCGAGCGGGCCTCATACGTCGGGGCCTAGGCGGCACAGGTGATACCGCATCCCCAGGCTATGTGCTCCCGTGGAAGCGGCAGCAGTGGGTGCCGAGGGCCGGCCACAGCTTTCGGGGCTGGCCCCCTTGGCGTGGGAGAAATCCCCGCACGTTCGCAAGCCCCGTGCCGGCTTCGGGCAAAAAACGCCCCCGAGCGGGCCTCATACGTCGGGGCCTAGGCGCCACAGGTGACACCGCAGCACCAGGCTCTGTGGTGCCATGGAAGCGGCAGCAGTGGGCGCTGAGGGCTGGCCACAGCTTTCGGGGCTGGCCCCCTTGGAGTGGGAGAAATCCCCGCACGTTCGCAAGCCCCGTGCCGGCTTCGGGCAAAAAACGCCCCCGAGCGGGCCTCATACGTCGGGGCCTAGGCGGCACAGGTGACACCGCAGCCCCAGGCTCCGTGGTGCCATGGAAGCGGCGGCAGTGGGCGCCGAGGGCCGGCCACAGCTTTCGGGGCTGGCCCCCTTGGCGTGGGAGAAATCCCCGCACGTTCGTAAGCCCCGTGCCGGCTTCGGGCAAAAAACGCCCCCGAGCTGGCCTCATACGTCGGGGCCTAGGCGCCACAGGTGACACCGCAGCCCCAGGCTCCGTGGTGCCTTGGAAGCAGCGGCAGTGGGCGCCGAGGGCTGGCCACATCTTTCGGGGCTGGCCCCCTTGGCGTGGGAGAAATCCCCGCACGTTCGCAAGCCCCGTGCCGGCTTCGGGCAAAAAACGCCCCCGAGCGGGCCTCATACGTCGGGGCCTAGGCGGCACAGGTGACACCGCAGCCCCAGGCTCTGTGGTGCCGTGGAAGCGGCGGCAGTGGGCGCCGAGGGCTGGCCACAGCTTTCGGGGCTGGCCCCCTTGGCGTGGGAGAAATCCCCGCACGTTCGCAAGCCCCGTACCGGCTCCGGGCATAAAACGCCCCCGAGCGGGCCTCATACGTCGGGGCCTAGGCGGCACAGGTGATACCGCATCCCCAGGCTATGTACTCCCGTGGAAGCGGCAGCAGTGGGTGCCGAGGGCCGGCCACAGCTTTCGGGGCTGGCCCCCTTGGCGTGGGAGAAATTCCCGCACGTTCGCAAGCCCCGTGCCGGCTTCGGGCAAAAAACGCCCCCGAGCGGGCCTCATACGTCGGGGCCTAGGCGGCACAGGTGACACCGCAGCCCCAGGCTCTGTGCTCCCGTGGAAGCGGCGGCAGTGGGCGCTGAGGGCTGGCCACAGCTTTCGGGGCTGGCCCCCTTGGAGTGGGAGAAATCCCCGGACGTTCGCAAGCCCCGTGCCGGCTTCGGGCAAAAAACGCCCCCGAGCTGGCCTCATACGTCGGGGCCTAGGCGGCACAGGGGAGACCGCAGCCCCAGGCTCCGTGGTGCCTTGGAAGTAGCGGCAGTGGGCGCCGAGGGCTGGCCACAGCTTTCGGGGCTGGCCCCCTTGGCGTGGGAGAAATCCCCGGACGTTCGCAAGCCCCGTGCCGGCTTCGGGCAAAAAAGGCCCCCGAGCGGGCCTCATACGTCGGGGCCTAGGCGGCACAGGGGAGACCGCAGCCCCAGGCTCTGTGCTCCCGTGGAAGCTGCGGCAGTGGGCGCCGAGGGCTGGCCACATCTTTCGGGGCTGGCCCCCTTGGCGTGGGAGAAATCCCCGGACGTTCGCAAGCCCCGTGCCGGCTTCGGGCAAAAAACGCACCCGAGCGGGCCTCATACGTCGGGGCCTAGGCGCCACAGGTGACACCGCAGCCCCAGGCTCTGTGCTGCCGTGGAAGCGGCGGCAGTGGGCGCTGAGGGCTGGCCACAGCTTTCGGGGCTGGCCCCCTTGGCGTGGGAGAAATCCCCGGACGTTCGCAAGCCCCGTGCCGGCTTCGGGCAAAAAACGCCCCCGAGCGGGCCTCATACGTCGGGGCCTAGGCAGCACAGGTGACACCACAGCCCCAAGCTCCGTGGTGCCATGGAAGCGGCGGCAGTGGGCGCCGAGGGCCGGCCACAGCTTTCGGGGCTGGCCCCCTTGGCGTAGGAGAAATCCCCGGACGTTCGCAAGCCCCTTGCCAGATTCGGGCAAAAAACGCCCCCGAGCGGGCCTCATACGTCGGGGCCTAGGCGGCACAGGTGACACCGCAGCCCCAGGCTCTGTGCTCCCGTGGAAGCGGCGGCAGTGGGCGCCGAGGGCTGGCCACAGCTTTCGGGGCTGGCCCCCTTGGCGTGGGAGAAATCCCCGCACGTTCGCAAGCCCCGTGCCGGCTTCGGGCAAAAAATGCCCCCGAGCGGGCCTCATACGTCGGGGCCTAGGCGGCACAGGTGACACCGCAGCCCCAGGCTCTGTGCTCCCGTGGAAGCGGCAGCAGTGGGTGCCGAGGGCCGACCACAGCTTTCGGGGCTGGCCCCCTTGGCGTGGGAGAAATCCCCGCACGTTCGCAAGCCCCGTGCCGGCTTTTGGCAAAAAACGCCCCCGAGCGGGCCTCATACGTCGGGGCCTAGGCGCCACAGGTGACACCGCAGCCCCAGGCTCTGTGGTGCCGTGGAAGCTGCGGCTGTGGACGCCGAGGGCTGGCCACAGCTTTCGGGGCTGGCCCCCTTGGCGTGGGAGAAATCCCCGCACGTTCGCAAGCCCCGTGCCGGCTCCGGGCAAAAAACGCCCCCGAGCGGGCCTCATACGTCGGGGCCTAGGCGGCACAGGTGACACCGCAGCCCCAGGCTCCGTGGTGCCGTGGAAGCGGCGGCAGTGGGCGCCGAGGGCTGGCCACAGCTTTCGGGGCTGGCCCCCTTGGCGTGGGAGAAATCCCCGCACGTTCGCAAGCCCCGTGCCGGCTTCGGGCAAAAAACGCCCCCGAGCGGGCCTCATACGTCGGGGCCTAGGCGGCACAGGGGAGACCGCAGCCCCAGGCTCTGTGGTGCCGTGGAAGCTGCGGCAGTGGGCGCTGAGGGCTGGCCACAGCTTTCAGGGCTGGCCCCCTTGGCGTGGGAGAAATCCCCACACGTTCGCAAGCCCCGTGCCGGCTTCGGGCAAAAAACGCCCCCGAGCGGGCCTCATACGTCGGGGCCTAGGCGCCACAGGTGACACCGCAGCCCCAGGCTCCGTGGTGCCGTGGAAGCGGCAGCAGTGGGTGCCGAGGGCCGGCCACAGCTTTCGGGGCTGGCCCCCTTGGCGTGGGAGAAATCCCCGCACGTTCGCAAGCCCCGTGCCGGCTTCGGGCAAAAAACGCCCCCGAGCGGGCCTCATACGTCGGGGCCTAGGTGGCACAGGGGAGACCGCAGCCCCAGGCTCTGTGGTGCCGTGGAAGCTGCGGCAGTGGGCGCTGAGGGCTGGCCACAGCTTTCGGGGCTGGCCCCCTTGGCGTGGGAGAAATCCCCGGACGTTCGCAAGCCCCGTGCCGGCTTCGGGCAAAAAACGCCCCCGAGCGGGCCTCATACGTCGGGGCCTAGGCGCCACAGGTAACACCGCAGCCCCAGGCTCTGTGATGCCTTGGAAGCTGCGGCAGTGGGCGCTGAGGGCTGGCCACATCTTTCGGGGCTGGCCCCCTTGGCGTGGGAGAAATCCCCGCACGTTCGCAAGCCCCGTGCCGGCTTCGGGCAAAAAACGCCCCCGAGCGGGCCTCATACGTCGGGGCCTAGGCGGCACAGGTGACACCGCAGCCCCAGGCTATGTGCTCCCGTGGAAGCGGCAGCAGTGGGTGCCGAGGGCCGGCCCCAGCTTTCGGGGCTGGCCCCCTTGGCGTGGGAGAAATCCCCGCGCGTTCGCAAGCCCCGTGCCGGCTTTGGGCAAAAAACGCCCCCGAGCGGGCCTCATACGTCGGGGCCTAGGCGGCACAGGTGACACCGCAGCCCCAGGCTCCGTGGTGCCGTGGAAGCTGCGGCAGTGGGCGCTGAGGGCTGGCCACAGCTTTCGGGGCTGGCCCCCTTGGCGTGGGAGAAATCCCCGCACGTTCGCAAGCCCCGTGCCGGCTCCGGGCAAAAAACGCCCCCGAGCGGGCCTCATACGTCGGGGCCTAGGCGGCACAGGTGACACCGCAGCCCCAGGCTCCGTGGTGCCGTGGAAGCGGCGGCAGTGGGCGCCGAGGGCTGGCCACAGCTTTCGGGGCTGGCCCCCTTGGCGTGGGAGAAATCCCCGGACGTTCGCAAGCCCCGTGCCGGCTTCGGGCAAAAAAACGCCCCCGAGCGGGCCTCATACGTCGGGGCCTAGGCGGCACAGGTGAGACCGCAGCCCCAGGCTCTGTGGTGCCGTGGAAGCTGCGGCAGTGGGCGCCGAGGGCTGGCCACAGCTTTCGGGGCTGGCCCCCTTGGCGTGGGAGAAATCCCCGGACGTTCGCAAGCCCCGTGCCGGCTTCGGGCAAAAAAGGCCCCCGAGCGGGCCTCATATGTCGGGGCCTAGGCGGCACAGGTGAGATCACAGCCCCAGGCTCCGTGGTGCCGTGGAAGCGGCGGCAGTGGGCGCCGAGGGCCGGCCACAGCTTTCGGGGCTGGCCCCCTTGGCGTGGGAGAAATCCCCGCACGTTCGCAAGCCCCGTGCCGGCTCCGGGCAAAAAACGCCCCCGAGCGGGCCTCATACGTCGGGGCCTAGGCGGCACAGGTGACACCGCAGCCCCAGGCTATGTGGTGCCTTGGAAGCGGCGGCAGTAGGCACCGAGGGCTGGCCACAGCTTTCTGGGCTGGCCCCCTTGGCGTTGGAGAAATCCCCGGACGTTCGCAAGCCCCGTGCCGGCTTCGGGCAAAAAACGCCCCCGAGCGGGCCTCATACGTCGGGGCCTAGGCGGCACAGGGGAGAGCGCTCCCCCAGGCTCCGTGGTGCCTTGGAAGCGGCGGCAGTGGGCGCCGAGGGCTGGCCACAGCTTTCGGGGCTGGCCCCCTTGGCGTGGGAGAAATCCCCGCACGTTCGCAAGCCCCGTGCCGGCTTCGGGCAAGAAACGCCCCCGAGTGGGCCTCATACGTTGGGGTCTAGGCGGCACAGGTGAGACCGCATCCCCAGGCTATGTGCTCCCGTGGAAGCGGCAGCAGTGGGTGCCGAGGGCCGGCCACAGCTTTCGGGGCTGGCCCCCTTGGTGTGGGAGAAATCCCCGGACGTTCGCAAGCCCCGTGCCGGTTTCGGGCAAAAAACGCCACCGAGCGGGCCTCATACGTCGGGGCCTAGGCGCCACAGGTGACACCGCAGCACCAGGCTCCGTGGTGCCGTGGAAGCGGCGGCAGTGGGCGCCGAGGGCTGGCCACAGCTTTCAGGGCTGGCCCCCTTGGCGTGGGAGAAATCCCCGGACGTTCGCAAGCCCCGTGCCGGCTTCGGGCAAAAAACGCCCCCGAGCGGGCCTCATACGTCGGGGCCTAGGCGGCACAGGTGACACCGCAGCCCCAGGCTCTGTGGTGCCGTGGAAGCGGCGGCAGTGGGCGCCGAGGGCTGGCCACAGCTTTCGGGGCTGGCCCCCTTGGCGTGGGAGAAATCCCCGCACGTTCGCAAGCCCCGTGCCGGCTCCGGGCAAAAAACGCCCCCGAGCGGGCCTCATACGTCGGGGCCTCGGCGGCACCGGTGACACCGCAGCCACAGGCTCCGTGGTGCCGTGGAAGCGGCGGCAGTGGGCGCTGAGGGCTGGCCACAGCTTTCGGGGCTGGCCCCCTTGGCGTGGGAGAAATCCCCCAACGTTCGCAAGCCCCGTGCCGGCTTCAGGCAAAAAACGCCCCCGAGCGGGCCTCATACGTCGGGGCCTAGGCGGCACAGGTGACACCGCAGCCCCAGGCTCCGTGGTGCCATGGAAGCGGCGGCAGTGGGTGCCTAGGGCCGAACACAGCTTTCGGGGCTGGCCCCCTTGGCGTGGGAGAAATCCCCGCACGTTCGCAAGCCCCGTGCCGGCTTCGGGCAAAAAACGCCCCCGAGCGGGCCTCATACGTCGGGGCCTAGGCGGCACAGGTGACACCGCAGCCCCAGGCTCTGTGGTGCCGTGGAAGCGGCGGCAGTGGGTGCCTAGGGCCGAACACAGCTTTCGGGGCTGGCCCCCTTGGCGTGGGAGAAATCCCCGCACGTTCGCAAGCCCCGTGCCGGCTTCGGGCAAAAAACGCCCCCGAGCGGGCCTCATACGTCGGGGCCTCGGCGGCACCGGTGACACCGCAGCCACAGACTCCGTGGTGCCGTGGAAGCGGCGGCAGTGGGCGCTGAGGGCTGGCCACAGCTTTCGGGGCTGGCCCCCTTGGCGTGGGAGAAATCCCCGGACGTTCGCAAGCCCCGTGCCGGCTTCGGGCAAAAAACGCCCCCGAGAGGGCCTCATACGTCGGGGCCTAGGCGGCACAGGTGACACCGCAGCCCCAGGCTCCGTGGTGCCGTGGAAGCGGTGGCAGTGGGCGCCGAGGGCCAGCCACAGCTTTCGGGGCTGGCCCCCTTGGCGTGGGAGAAATCCCCGCACGTTCGCAAGCTCCGTGCCGGCTTCGGGCAAAAAACGCCCCCGAGCGGGCCTCATACGTCGGGGCCTAGGCGCCACAGGTGACACCGCAGCCCCAGGCTCCGTGGTGCCGTGGAAGCGGCGGCAGTGGGCGCTGAGGGCTGGCCACAGCTTTCGGGGCTGGCCCCCTTGGCGTGGGAGAAATCCCCGGACGTTCGCAAGCCCCGTGCCAGATTCGGGAAAAAAAACGCCCCCGAGCGGGCCTCATACGTCGGGGCCTAGGCGGCACAGGTGACACCGCAGCCCCAGGCTCCGTGGTGCCGTGGAAGCGGCAGCAGTGGGCGCCGAGGGCTGGCCACAGCTTTCGGGGCTGGCCCCCTTGGCGTTGGAGAAATCCCCGGACGTTCGCAAGCCCCGTGCCGGCTTCGGGCAAAAAACGCCCCCGAGCGGGCCTCATACGTCGGGGCCTAGGCGGCACAGGGGAGACCGCTCCCCCAGGCTCCGTGGTGCCTTGGAAGCGGCGGCAGTGGGCGCCGAGGGCTGGCCACAGCTTTCGGGGCTGGCCCCCTTGGCGTGGGAGAAATCCCCGCACGTTCGCAAGCCCCGTGCCGGCTTCGGGCAAGAAACGCCCCCGAGTGGGCCTCATACGTTGGGGTCTAGGCGGCACAGGTGAGACCGCATCCCCAGGCTATGTGCTCCCGTGGAAGCGGCAGCAGTGGGTGCCGAGGGCCGGCCACAGCTTTCGGGGCTGGCCCCCTTGGTGTGGGAGAAATCCCCGGACGTTCGCAAGCCCCGTGCCGGTTTCGGGCAAAAAACGCCACCGAGCGGGCCTCATACGTCGGGGCCTAGGCGCCACAGGTGACACCGCAGCACCAGGCTCCGTGGTGCCGTGGAAGCGGCGGCAGTGGGCGCCGAGGGCTGGCCACAGCTTTCAGGGCTGGCCCCCTTGGCGTGGGAGAAATCCCCGGACGTTCGCAAGCCCCGTGCCGGCTTCGGGCAAAAAACGCCCCCGAGCGGGCCTCATACGTCGGGGCCTAGGCGGCACAGGTGACACCGCAGCCCCAGGCTCTGTGGTGCCGTGGAAGCGGCGGCAGTGGGCGCTGAGGGCTGGCCACAGCTTTCGGGGCTGGCCCCCTTGGCGTGGGAGAAATCCCCGCACGTTCGCAAGCCCCGTGCCGGCTCCGGGCAAAAAACGCCCCCGAGCGGGCCTCATACGTCGGGGCCTCGGCGGCACCGGTGACACCGCAGCCACAGGCTCCGTGGTGCCGTGGAAGCGGCGGCAGTGGGCGCCGAGGGCTGGCCACAGCTTTCGGGGCTGGCCCCCTTGGCGTGGGAGAAATCCCCCAACGTTCGCAAGCCCCGTGCCGGCTTCAGGCAAAAAACGCCCCCGAGCGGGCCTCATACGTCGGGGCCTAGGCGGCACAGGTGACACCGCAGCCCCAGGCTCCGTGGTGCCATGGAAGCGGCGGCAGTGGGTGCCTAGGGCCGAACACAGCTTTCGGGGCTGGCCCCCTTGGCGTGGGAGAAATCCCCGCACGTTCGCAAGCCCCGTGCCGGCTTCGGGCAAAAAACGCCCCCGAGCGGGCCTCATACGTCGGGGCCTAGGCGGCACAGGTGACACCGCAGCCCCAGGCTCTGTGGTGCCGTGGAAGCGGCGGCAGTGGGTGCCTAGGGCCGAACACAGCTTTCGGGGCTGGCCCCCTTGGCGTGGGAGAAATCCCCGCACGTTCGCAAGCCCCGTGCCGGCTTCGGGCAAAAAACGCCCCCGAGCGGGCCTCATACGTCGGGGCCTCGGCGGCACCGGTGACACCGCAGCCACAGACTCCGTGGTGCCGTGGAAGCGGCGGCAGTGGGCGCTGAGGGCTGGCCACAGCTTTCGGGGCTGGCCCCCTTGGCGTGGGAGAAATCCCCGGACGTTCGCAAGCCCCGTGCCGGCTTCGGGCAAAAAACGCCCCCGAGAGGGCCTCATACGTCGGGGCCTAGGCGGCACAGGTGACACCGCAGCCCCAGGCTCCGTGGTGCCATGGAAGCGGCAGCAGTGGGTGCCGAGGGCCGGCCACAGCTTTCGGGGCTGGCCCCCTTGGCGTGGGAGAAATCCCCGCACGTTCGCAAGCCCCGTGCCGGCTTCGGGCAAAAAACGCCCCCGAGCGGGCCTCATACGTCGGGGCCTAGGCGGCACAGGTGACACCGCAGCCCCAGGCTCTGTGGTGCCGTGGAAGCGGCGGCAGTGGGTGCCTAGGGCCGAACACAGCTTTCGGGGCTGGCCCTCTTGGCGTGGGAGAAATCCCCGCACGTTCGCAAGCCCCGTGCCGGCTTCGGGCAAAAAACGCCCCCGAGCGGGCCTCATACGTCGGGGCCTAGGCGCCACAGGTGACACCGCAGCCCCAGGCTCCGTGGTGCCGTGGAAGCGGCGGCAGTGGGCGCCGAGGGCTGGCCACAGCTTTCGGGGCTGGCCCCCTTGGCGTGGGAGAAATCCCCGGACGTTCGCAAGCCCCGTGCCGGCTTCGGGCAAAAAACGCCCCCGAGCGGGCCTCATACGTCGGGGCCTAGGCGGCACAGGTGACACCGCAGCCCCAGGCTCCGTGGTGCCGTGGAAGCGGCGGCAGTGGGCGCCGAGGGCTGGCCACAGCTTTCGGGGCTGGCCCCCTTGGCGTGGGAGAAATCCCCGGACGTTCGCAAGCCCCGTGCCGGCTTCGGGCAAAAAACGCCCCCGAGCGGGCCTCATACGTCGGGGCCTAGGCGGCACAGGTGACACCGCAGCCCCAGGCTCCGTGGTGCCGTGGAAGCGGCGGCAGTGGGCGCCGAGGGCTGGCCACAGCTTTCGGGGCTGGCCCCCTTGGCGTGGGACAAATCCCCGCACGTTCGCAAGCCCCGTGCCGGCTTCGGGCAAAAAACGCCCCCGAGCGGGCCTCATACGTCGGGGCCTAGGCGGCACAGGGGAGACCGCAGCCCCAGGCTCTGTGGTGCCGTGGAAGCTGCGGCAGTGGGCGCTGAGGGCTGGCCACAGCTTTCGGGGCTGGCCCCCTTGGCGTGGGAGAAATCCCCGCACGTTCGCAAGCCCCGTGCCGGCTTCGGGCAAAAAACGCCCCCGAGCGGGCCTCATACGTCGGGGCCTAGGCGCCACAGGTGACACCGCAGCCCCAGGCTCCGTGGTGCCGTGGAAGCGGCGGCAGTGGGCGCTGAGGGCTGGCCACAGCTTTCGGGGCTGGCCCCCTTGGCGTGGGAGAAATCCCCGGACGTTCGCAAGCCCCGTGCCAGATTCGGGAAAAAAACGCCCCCGAGCGGGCCTCATACGTCGGGGCCTAGGCGGCACAGGTGACACCGCAGCCCCAGGCTCCGTGGTGCCGTGGAAGCGGCGGCAGTGGGCGCCGAGGGCTGGCCACAGCTTTCGGGGCTGGCCCCCTTGGCGTGGGAGAAATCCCCGGACGTTCGCAAGCCCCGTGCCGGCTTCGGGCAAAAAACGCCCCCGAGCGGGCCTCATACGTCGGGGCCTAGGCGGCACAGGGGAGACCGCAGCCCCAGGCTCTGTGGTGCCGTGGAAGCTGCGGCAGTGGGCGCTGAGGGCTGGCCACATCTTTCGGGGCTGGCCCCCTTGGCGTGGGAGAAATCCCCGGACGTTCGCAAGCCCCGTGCCGGCTTTGGGCAAGAAACGCCCCCGAGCGGGCCTCATACGTCGGGGCCTAGGCGGCACAGGTGACACCGCAGCCCCAGGCTCTGTGCTGTCGTGGAAGCGGCGGCAGTGGGCGCTGAGGGCTGGCCACAGCTTTCAGGGCTGGCCCCCTTGGCGTGGGAGAAATCCCCGCACGTTCGCAAGCCCCGTGCCGGCTTCGGGCAAAAAACGCCCCCAAGCGGGCCTCATACGTCGGGGCCTAGGCGGCACAGGTGACACCGCAGCCCCAGGCTCCGTGGTGCCGTGGAAGCGGCGGCAGTGGGCGCTGAGGGCTGGCCACAGCTTTCGGGGCTGGCCCCCTTGGCGTGGGAGAAATCCCCGCACGTTCGCAAGCCCCGTGCCGGCTCCGGGCAAAAAACGCCCCCGAGCGGGCCTCATACGTCGGGGCCTCGGCGGCACCGGTGACACCGCAGCCACAGGCTCCGTGGTGCCGTGGAAGCGGCGGCAGTGGGCGCCGAGGGCTGGCCACAGCTTTCGGGGCTGGCCCCCTTGGCGTGGGAGAAATCCCCCAACGTTCGCAAGCCCCGTGCCGGCTTCAGGCAAAAAACGCCCCCGAGCGGGCCTCATACGTCGGGGCCTAGGCGGCACAGGTGACACCGCAGCCCCAGGCTCCGTGGTGCCATGGAAGCGGCGGCAGTGGGTGCCTAGGGCCGAACACAGCTTTCGGGGCTGGCCCCCTTGGCGTGGGAGAAATCCCCGCACGTTCGCAAGCCCCGTGCCGGCTTCGGGCAAAAAACGCCCCCGAGAGGGCCTCATACGTCGGGGCCTAGGCGCCACAGGTGACACCGCAGCCCCAGGCTCCGTGGTGCCATGGAAGCGGCAGCAGTGGGTGCCGAGGGCCGGCCACAGCTTTCGGGGCTGGCCCCCTTGGCGTGGGAGAAATCCCCGCACGTTCGCAAGCCCCGTGCCGGCTTCGGGCAAAAAACGCCCCCGAGCGGGCCTCATACGTCGGGGCCTAGGCGGCACAGGTGACACCGCAGCCCCAGGCTATGTGCTCCCGTGGAAGCGGCGGCAGTGGGTGCCTAGGGCCGAACACAGCTTTCGGGGCTGGCCCTCTTGGCGTGGGAGAAATCCCCGCACGTTCGCAAGCCCCGTACCGGCTTCGGGCAAAAAACGCCCCCGAGCGGGCCTCATACGTCGGGGCCTAGGCGGCACAGGGGAGACCGCAGCCCCAGGCTCTGTGGTGCCGTGGAAGCTGCGGCAGTGGGCGCTGAGGGCTGGCCACATCTTTCGGGGCTGGCCCCCTTGGCGTGGGAGAAATCCCCGGACGTTCGCAAGCCCCGTGCCGGCTTTGGGCAAGAAACGCCCCCGAGCGGGCCTCATACGTCGGGGCCTAGGCGCCACAGGTGACACCGCAGCCCCAGGCTCTGTGCTGCCGTGGAAGCTGCGGCAGTGGGCGCTGAGGGCTGGCCACAGCTTTCAGGGCTGGCCCCCTTGGCGTGGGAGAAATCCCCGGACGTTCGCAAGCCCCGTGCCGGCTTCGGGCAAAAAACGCCCCCGAGCGGGCCTCATACGTCGGGGCCTAGGCGGCACCGGTGACACCGCAGCCCCAGGCTCCGTGGTGCCTTGGAAGCGGCGGCAGTGGGCGCTGAGGGCCGGCCACAGCTTTCGGGGCTGGCCCCCTTGGCGTGGGAGAAATCCCCGCACGTTCGCAAGCCCCGTGCCGGCTTCGGGCAAAAAACGGCCCCAAGCGGGCCTCATACGTCGGGGCCTAGGCGGCACAGGGGAGATCGCAGCCCCAGGCTCCGTGGTGCCTTGGAAGCGGCAGCAGTGGGCGCCGAGGGCTGGCCACAGCTTTCGGGGCTGGCCCCTTTGGCGTGGGAAAAATCCCCGGACGTTCGCAAGCCCCGTGCCGGCTCCGGGCATAAAACGCCCCCGAGCGGGCCTCATACGTCGGGGCCTAGGCGGCACAGGGGAGACCGCAGCCCCAGGCTCTGTGCTGCCGTGGAAGCGGCGGCAGTGGGCGCTGAGGGCTGGCCACAGCTTTCAGGGCTGGCCCCCTTGGCGTGGGAGAAATCCCCGGACGTTCGCAAGCCCCGTGCCGGCTTCGGGCAAAAAACGCCCGCGATTGGGCCACATACGTCGGAGCCTAGGCGGCACAGGGGAGACCGCTCCCCCAGGCTATGTGCTCCCGTGGAAGCGGCAGCAGTGGGTGCCGAGGGCCGGCCACAGCTTTCGGGGCTGGCCCCCTTGGCGTGGGAGAAATCCCCGGACGTTCGCAAGCCCCGTGCCGGCTCCGGGCAAAAAACGCCCCCGAGCGGGCCTCATACGTCGGGGCCTAGGCGGCACAGGTGACACCGCAGCCCCAGGCTCTGTGGTGCCGTGGAAGCGGCGGCAGTGGGTGCCTAGGGCCGAACACAGCTTTCGGGGCTGGCCCTCTTGGCGTGGGAGAAATCCCCGGACGTTCGCAAGCCCCGTGCCGGCTTCGGGCAAAAAACGCCCCCGAGCGGGCCTCATACGTCGGGGCCTAGGCGGCACAGGTGACACCGCAGCCCCAGGCTCCGTGGTGCCGTGGAAGCGGCGGCAGTGGGCGCCGAGGGCTGGCCACTGCTTTCGGGGCTGGCCCCCTTGGCGTGGGAGAAATCCCCGGACGTTCGCAAGCCCCGTGCCGGCTTCGGGCAAAAAACACCCCCGAGCGGGCCTCATACGTCGGGGCCTAGGCGGCACAGGTGACACCGCAGCCCCAGGCTCCGTGGTGCCGTGGAAGCGGCGGCAGTGGGCGCCGAGGGCTGGCCACAGCTTTCGGGGCTGGCCCCCTTGGCGTGGGAGAAATCCCCGGACGTTCGCAAGCCCCGTGCCGGCTTCGGGCAAAAAACGCCCCCGAGCGGGCCTCATACGTCGGGGCCTAGGCGGCACAGGTGACACCGCAGCCCCAGGCTCCGTGGTGCCGTGGAAGCGGCGGCAGTGGGCGCCGAGGGCTGGCCACAGCTTTCGGGGCTGGCCCCCTTGGCGTGGGAGAAATCCCCGCACGTTCGCAAGCCCCGTGCCGGCTTCGGGCAAAAAAGGCCCCCGAGCGGGCCTCATACGTCGGGGCCTAGGCGCCACAGGTGACACCGCAGCCCCAGGGTCTGTGCTGCCGTGGAAGCGGCGGCAGTGGGCACCGAGGGCTGGCCACAGCTTTCTGGGCTGGCCCCCTTGGCGTGGGAGAAATCCCCGGACGTTCGCAAGCCCCGTGCCGGCTTCGGGCAAAAAACGCCCCCGAGCGGGCCTCATACGTCGGGGCCTAGGCGGCACCGGTGACACCGCAGCCCCAGGCTCCGTGGTGCCGTGGAAGCGGCGGCAGTGGGCGCCGAGGGCTGGCCACAGCTTTCGGGGCTGGCCCCCTTGGCGTGGGAGAAATCCCCGCACGTTCGCAAGCCCCGTGCCGGCTTCGGGCAAAAAACGCCCCTGAGAGGGCCTCATACGTCAGGGCCTAGGTGGCACAGGTGACACCGCAGCCCCAGGCTCCGTGGTGCCGTGGAAGCGGCGGCAGTGGGCACCGAGCGCTGGCCACAGCTTTCGGGGCTGGCCCCCTTGGTGTGGGAGAAATCCCCGCATGTTCGCAAGCCCCGTGCTGGCTTCGGGCAAAAAACGCCCCCGAGCGGGCCTCATACGTCGGGGCCTAGGCGGCACAGGGGAGACCGCAGCCCCAGGCTATGTGCTGCCGTGGAAGCGGCGGCAGTGGGCGCCGAGGGCTGGCCACAGCTTTCGGGGCTGGCCCCCTTGGCGTGGGAGAAATCCCCGGACGTTCGCAAGCCCCGTGCCGGCTTCGGGCAAAAAACGCCCCCAAGCGGGCCTCATACGTCGGGGCCTAGGCGGCACAGGGGAGACCGCAGCCCCAGGCTCTGTGGTGCCGTGGAAGCTGCGGCAGTGGGCGCTGAGGGCTGGCCACAGCTTTCGGGGCTGGCCCCCTTGGCGTGGGAGAAATCCCCGCACGTTCGCAAGCCCCGTACCGGCTCCGGGCATAAAACGCCCCCGAGCGGGCCTCATACGTCGGGGCCTAGGCGGCACAGGTGATACCGCAGCCCCAGGCTATGTGCTCCCGTGGAAGCGGCAGCAGTGGGTGCCGAGGGCCGGCCACAGCTTTCGGGGCTGGCCCCCTTGGCGTGGGAGAAATTCCCGCACGTTCGCAAGCCCCGTGCCGGCTTCGGGCAAAAAACGCCCCCGAGCGGGCCTCATACGTCGGGGCCTAGGCGGCACAGGGGAGACCGCAGCCCCAGGCTCTGTGGTGCCGTGGAAGCGGCGGCAGTGGGCGCTGAGGGCTGGCCACAGCTTTCGGGGCTGGCCCCCTTGGCGTGGGAGAAATCCCCGCACGTTCGCAAGCCCCGTGCCGGCTTCGGGCAAAAAACGCCCCCGAGCGGGCCTCATACGTCGGGGCCTAGGCGGCACAGGTGACACCGTAGCCCCAGGCTCCGTGGTGCCATGGAAGCGGCGGCAGTGGGCGCCGAGGGCCGGCCACAGCTTTCGGGGCTGGCCCCCTTGGCGTGGGAGAAATCCCCGCACGTTCGTAAGCCCCGTGCCGGCTTTGGGCAAAAAACGCCCCCGAGCGGGCCTCATACGTCGGGGCCTAGGCGGCACAGGGGAGACCGCAGCCCCAGGCTCCGTGGTGCCGTGGAAGCGGCGGCAGTGGGCGCCGAGGGCTGGCCACAGCTTTCGGGGCTGGCCCCCTTGGCGTGGGAGAAATCCCCGCACGTTCGCAAGCCCCGTGCCGGCTTCGGGCAAAAAATGCCCCCGAGCGGGCCTCATACGTCGGGGCCTAGGCGGCACAGGTGACACCGCAGCCCCAGGCTCTGTGCTCCCGTGGAAGCGGCAGCAGTGGGTGCCGAGGGCCGACCACAGCTTTCGGGGCTGGCCCCCTTGGCGTGGGAGAAATCCCCGCACGTTCGCAAGCCCCGTGCCGGCTTTTGGCAAAAAACGCCCCCGAACGGGCCTCATACGTCGGGGCCTAGGCGCCACAGGTGACACCGCAGCCCCAGGCTCTGTGGTGCCGTGGAAGCTGCGGCTGTGGGCGCCGAGGGCTGGCCAGAGCTTTCGGGGCTGGCCCCCTTGGCGTGGGAGAAATCCCCGCACGTTCGCAAGCCCCGTGCCGGCTCCGGGCAAAAAACGCCCCCGAGCGGGCCTCATACGTCGGGGCCTAGGCGGCACAGGTGACACCGCAGCCCCAGGCTCCGTGGTGCCGTGGAAGCGGTGGCAGTGGGCGCCGAGGGCTGGCCACAGCTTTCGGGGCTGGCCCCCTTGGCGTGGGAGAAATCCCCGCACGTTCGCAAGCCCCGTGCCGGCTTCGGGCAAAAAACGCCCCCGAGCGGGCCTCATACGTCGGGGCCTAGGCGCCACAGGTGAGATCGCAGCCCCAGGCTCCGTGGTGCCGTGGAAGCGGCGGCAGTGGGCGCCGAGGGCCAGCCACAGCTTTCGGGGCTGGCCCCCTTGGCGTGGGAGAAATCCCCGCACGTTCGCAAGCCCCGTGCCGGCTTCGGGCAAAAAACGCACCCGAGCGGGCCTCATACGTCGGGGCCTAGGCGGCACAGGTGACACCGCAGCCCCAGGCTCCGTGGTGCCGTGGAAGCGGCGGCAGTGGGCGCTGAGGGCTGGCCACAGCTTTCGGGGCTGGCCCCCTTGGCGTGGGAGAAATCCCCGCACGTTCGCAAGCCCCGTGCCAGATTCGGGAAAAAAACGCCCCCGAGCGGGCCTCATACGTCGGGGCCTAGGCGGCACAGGTGACACCGCAGCCCCAGGCTCTGTGGTGCCGTGGAAGCGGCGGCAGTGGGCGCCGAGGGCTGGCCACAGCTTTCGGGGCTGGCCCCCTTGGCGTGGGAGAAATCCCCGGACGTTCGCAAGCCCCGTGCCGGCTTCGGGCAAAAAACGCCCCCGAGCGGGCCTCATACGTCGGGGCCTAGGCGGCACAGGGGAGACCGCAGCCCCAGGCTCTGTGGTGCCGTGGAAGCTGCGGCAGTGGGCGCTGAGGGCTGGCCACATCTTTCGGGGCTGGCCCCCTTGGCGTGGGAGAAATCCCCGGACGTTCGCAAGCCCCGTGCCGGCTTCGGGCAAAAAACGCCCCCGAGCGGGCCTCATACGTCGGGGCCTAGGCGCCACAGGTGACACCGCAGCCCCAGGCTCCGTGGTGCCGTGGAAGCGGCGGCAGTGGGCGCCGAGGGCTGGCCACAGCTTTCGGGGCTGGCCCCCTTGGCGTGGGAGAAATCCCCGCACGTTCGCAAGCCCCGTGCCGGCTTCGGGCAAAAAACGCCCCCGAGCGGGCCTCATACGTCGGGGCCTAGGCGGCACAGGTGACACCGCAGCCCCAGGCTCTGTGCTGCCGTGGAAGCGGCGGCAGTGGGCGCTGAGGGCTGGCCACAGCTTTCAGGGCTGGCCCTCTTGGCGTGGGAGAAATCCCCGGACGTTCGCAAGCCCCGTGCCGGCTTCGGGCAAAAAACGCCCCCGAGCGGGCCTCATACGTCGGGGCCTAGGCGCCACAGGTGAGATCGCAGCCCCAGGCTCCGTGGTGCCGTGGAAGCGGCGGCAGTGGGCGCCGAGGGCCAGCCACAGCTTTCGGGGCTGGCCCCCTTGGCGTGGGAGAAATCCCCGCACGTTCGCAAGCCCCGTGCCGGCTTTGGGCAAGAAACGCCCCCGAGCGGGCCTCATACGTCGGGGCCTAGGCGGCACAGGTGACACCGCAGCCCCAGGCTCTGTGCTGCCGTGGAAGCGGCGGCAGTGGGCGCTGAGGGCTGGCCACAGCTTTCTGGGCTGGCCCCCTTGGCGTGGGAGAAATCCCCGGACGTTCGCAAGCCCCGTGCCGGCTTCGGGCAAAAAACGCCCCCGAGCGGGCCTCATACGTCGGGGCCTAGGCAGCACCGGTGACACCGCAGCCCCAGGCTCCGTGGTGCCTTGGAAGCGGCGGCAGTGGGCGCTGAGGGCCGGCCACAGCTTTCGGGGCTGGCCCCCTTGGCGTGGGAGAAATCCCCGCACGTTCGCAAGCCCCGTGCCGGCTTCGGGCAAAAAACGGCCCCAAGCGGGCCTCATACGTCGGGGCCTAGGCGGCACAGGGGAGACCGCAGCCCCAGGCTCCGTGGTGCCGTGGAAGCGGCGGCAGTGGGCGCCGAGGGCTGGCCACAGCTTTCGGGGCTGGCCCCCTTGGCGTGGGAGAAATCCCCGGACGTTCGCAAGCCCCGTGCCGGCTTCGGGCAAAAAACGCCCCCGAGCGGGCCTCATACGTCGGGGCCTAGGCGGCACAGGTGAGATCGCAGCCCCAGGCTCCGTGGTGCCGTGGAAGCGGCGGCAGTGGGCGCCGAGGGCTGGCCACAGCTTTCGGGGCTGGCCCCCTTGGCGTGGGAGAAATCCCCGCACGTTCGCAAACCCCGTACCGGCTCCGGGCATAAAACGCCCCCGAGCGGGCCTCATACGTCGGGGCCTAGGCGGCACAGGTGATACCGCATCCCCAGGCTATGTGCTCCCGTGGAAGCGGCAGCAGTGGGTGCCGAGGGCCGGCCACAGCTTTCGGGGCTGGCCCCCTTGGCGTGGGAGAAATCCCCGCACGTTCGCAAGCCCCGTGCCGGCTTCGGGCAAAAAACGCCCCCGAGCGGGCCTCATACGTCGGGGCCTAGGCGCCACAGGTGACACCGCAGCCCCAGGCTCTGTGGTGCCGTGGAAGCGGCAGCAGTGGGCGCTGAGGGCTGGCCACAGCTTTCGGGGCTGGCCCCCTTGGAGTGGGAGAAATCCCCGGACGTTCGCAAGCCCCGTGCCGGCTTCGGGCAAAAAACGCCCCCGAGCGGGCCTCATACGTCGGGGCCTAGGCGGCACAGGTGACACCGCAGCCCCAGGCTCCGTGGTGCCATGGAAGCGGCGGCAGTGGGCGCCGAGGGCCGGCCACAGCTTTCGGGGCTGGCCCCCTTGGCGTGGGAGAAATCCCCGTACGTTCGTAAGCCCCGTGCCGGCTTCGGGCAAAAAACGCCCCCGATTGGGCCACATACGTCGGAGCCTAGGCGGCACAGGGGAGACCGCTCCCCCAGGCTATGTGCTCCCGTGGAAGCGGCTGCAGTGGGTGCCGAGGGCCGGCCACAGCTTTCGGGGCTGGCCCCCTTGGCGTGGGAGAAATCCCAGGACGTTCGCAAGCCCCGTGCCGGCTCCGGGCAAAAAACGCCCCCGAGCGGGCCTCATACGTCGGGGCCTAGGCGGCACAGGTGACACCGCAGCCCCAGGCTCTGTGCTGCCGTGGAAGCGGCGGCAGTGGGTGCCTAGGGCCGAACACAGCTTTCGGGGCTGGCCCTCTTGGCGTGGGAGAAATCCCCGGACGTTCGCAAGCCCCGTGCCGGCTTCGGGCAAAAAACGCCCCCGAGCGGGCCTCATACGTCGGGGCCTAGGCGGCACAGGTGACACCGCAGCCCCAGGCTCCGTGGTGCCGTGGAAGCGGCGGCAGTGGGCGCCGAGGGCTGGCCACTGCTTTCGGGGCTGGCCCCCTTGGCGTGGGAGAAATCCCCGGACGTTCGCAAGCCCCGTGCCGGCTTCGGGCAAAAAACGCCCCCGAGCGGGCCTCATACGTCGGGGCCTAGGCGGCACAGGTGACACCGCAGCCCCAGGCTCCGTGGTGCCGTGGAAGCGGCGGCAGTGGGCGCCGAGGGCTGGCCACAGCTTTCGGGGCTGGCCCCCTTGGCGTGGGAGAAATCCCGGACGTTCGCAAGCCCCGTGCCGGCTTCGGGCAAAAACGCCCCCGAGCGGGCCTCATACGTCGGGGCCTAGGCGGCACAGGTGACACCGCAGCCCCAGGCTCCGTGGTGCCGTGGAAGCGGCGGCAGTGGGCGCCGAGGGCTGGCCACAGCTTTCGGGGCTGGCCCCCTTGGCGTGGGAGAAATCCCCGCACGTTCGCAAGCCCCGTGCCGGCTTCGGCAAAAAACGCCCCCGAGCGGGCCTCATACGTCGGGGCCTAGGCGCCACAGGTGACACCCGCAGCCCCAGGGTCTGTGCTGCCGTGGAAGCGGCGGCAGTGGGCGCCGAGGGCTGGCCACAGCTTTCAGGGCTGGCCCCCTTGGCGTGGGAGAAATCCCGGACGTTCGCAAGCCCCGTGCCGGCTCCGGGCAAAAAACGCCCCCGAGCGGGCCTCATACGTCGGGGCCTAGGCGGCACCGGTGACACCGCAGCCCCAGGCTCCGTGGTGCCGTGGAAGCGGCGGCAGTGGGCGCTGAGGGCTGGCCACAGCTTTCGGGGCTGGCCCCCTTGGCGTGGGAGAAATCCCCGCACGTTCGCAAGCCCCGTGCCGGCTTCGGGCAAAAAACGCCCCCGATTGGGCCACATACGTCGGAGCCTAGGCGGCACAGGGGAGACCGCTCCCCCAGGCTATGTGCTCCCGTGGAAGCGGCGGCAGTGGGTGCCGAGGGCCGGCCACAGCTTTCGGGGCTGGCCCCCTTGGCGTGGGAGAAATCCCCGGACGTTCGCAAGCCCCGTGCCGGCTCCGGGCAAAAAACGCCCCCGAGCGGACCTCATACGTCGGGGCCTAGGCGGCACAGGTGACACCGCAGCCCCAGGCTCCATGGTGCCGTGGAAGCGGCGGCAGTGGGTGCCTAGGGCCGAACACAGCTTTCGGGGCTGGCCCTCTTGGCGTGGGAGAAATCCCCGGACGTTCGCAAGCCCCGTGCCGGCTTCGGGCAAAAAACGCCCCCGAGCGGGCCTCATACGTCGGGGCCTAGGCGCCACAGGTGACACCGCAGCCCCAGGCTCCGTGGTGCCGTGGAAGCGGCGGCAGTGGGCGCCGAGGGCTGGCCACAGCTTTTGGGGCTGGCCCCCTTGGCGTGGGAGAAATCCCCGGACGTTCGCAAGCCCCGTGCCGGCTTCGGGCAAAAAACGCCCCCGAGCGGGCCTCATACGTCGGGGCCTAGGCGGCACAGGTGACACCGCAGCCCCAGGCTCTGTGCTGCCGTGGAAGCGGCGGCAGTGGGCGCTGAGGGCTGGCCACAGCTTTCAGGGCTGGCCCCCTTGGCGTGGGAGAAATCCCCGGACGTTCGCAAGCCCCGTGCCAGCTTCGGGCAAAAAACGCCCCCGAGCGGGCCTCATACGTCGGGGCCTAGGCGGCACAGGTGAGATCGCAGCCCCAGGCTCCGTGGTGCCGTGGAAGCGGCGGCAGTGGGCGCTGAGGGCTGGCCACAGCTTTCAGGGCTGGCCCCCTTGGCGTGGGAGAAATCCCCGGACGTTCGCAAGCCCCGTGCCGGCTTCGGGCAAAAAACGCCCCCGAGCGGGCCTCATACGTCGGGGCCTAGGCGGCACAGGTGAGATCGCAGCCCCAGGCTCCGTGGTGCCGTGGAAGCGGCGGCAGTGGGCGCCGAGGGCCAGCCACAGCTTTCGGGGCTGGCCCCCTTGGCGTGGGAGAAATCCCCGCACGTTCGCAAGCCCCGTGCCGGCTTCGGGCAAAAAACGCCCCCGAGCGGGCCTCATACGTCGGGGCCTAGGCGGCACAGGTGACACCGCAGCCCCAGGCTCTGTGGTGCCGTGGAAGCGGCGGCAGTGGGCGCCGAGGGCTGGCCACAGCTTTCGGGGCTGGCCCCCTTGGCGTGGGAGAAATCCCCGGACGTTCGCAAGCCCCGTGCCGGCTTCGGGCAAAAAACGCCCCCGAGCGGGCCTCATACGTCGGGGCCTAGGCGGCACAGGTGACACCGCAGCCCCAGGCTCCGTGGTGCCGTGGAAGCGGCGGCAGTGGGCGCCGAGGGCTGGCCACAGCTTTCGGGGCTGGCCCCCTTGGCGTGGGAGAAATCCCCGCACGTTCGCAAGCCCCGTGCCGGCTTCGGGCAAAAAACGCCCCCGAGCGGGCCTCATACGTCGGGGCCTAGGCGGCACAGGTGACACCGCAGCCCCAGGCTCTGTGCTGCCGTGGAAGCGGCGGCAGTGGGCGCTGAGGGCTGGCCACAGCTTTCAGGGCTGGCCCCCTTGGCGTGGGAGAAATCCCCGGACGTTCGCAAGCCCCGTGCCGGCTTCGGGCAAAAAACGCCCCCGAGCGGGCCTCATACGTCGGGGCCTAGGCGCCACAGGTGAGATCGCAGCCCCAGGCTCCGTGGTGCCGTGGAAGCGGCGGCAGTGGGCGCCGAGGGCCAGCCACAGCTTTCGGGGCTGGCCCCCTTGGCGTGGGAGAAATCCCCGCACGTTCGCAAGCCCCGTGCCGGCTTCGGGCAAAAAACGCCCCCGAGCGGGCCTCATACGTCGGGGCCTAGGCGGCACAGGTGACACCGCAGCCCCAGGCTCCGTGGTGCCGTGGAAGCGGCGGCAGTGGGCGCCGAGGGCTGGCCACAGCTTTCGGGGCTGGCCCCCTTGGCGTGGGAGAAATCCCCGGACGTTCGCAAGCCCCGTGCCGGCTTCGGGCAAAAAACGCCCCCGAGCGGGCCTCATACGTCGGGGCCTAGGCGGCACAGGGGAGACCGCAGCCCCAGGCTCTGTGGTGCCGTGGAAGCTGCGGCAGTGGGCGCTGAGGGCTGGCCACATCTTTCGGGGCTGGCCCCCTTGGCGTGGGAGAAATCCCCAGACGTTCGCAAGCCCCGTGCCGGCTTTGGGCAAGAAACGCCCCCGATTGGGCCTCATACGTCGGGGCCTAGGCGGCACAGGTGACACCGCAGCCCCAGGCTCTGTGGTGCCGTGGAAGCGGCGGCAGTGGGCGCTGAGGGCTGGCCACAGCTTTCTGGGCTGGCCCCCTTGGCGTGGGAGAAATCCCCGGACGTTCGCAAGCCCCGTGCCGGCTTCGGGCAAAAAACGCCCCCGAGCGGGCCTCATACGTCGGGGCCTAGGCGGCACCGGTGACACCGCAGCCCCAGGCTCCGTGGTGCCTTGGAAGCGGCGGCAGTGGGCGCTGAGGGCCGGCCACAGCTTTCGGGGCTGGCCCCCTTGGCGTGGGAGAAATCCCCGCACGTTCGCAAGCCCCGTGCCGGCTTCGGGCAAAAAACGGCCCCAAGCGGGCCTCATACGTCGGGGCCTAGGCGGCACAGGGGAGACCGCAGCCCCAGGCTCCGTGGTGCCGTGGAAGCGGCGGCAGTGGGCGCCGAGGGCTGGCCACAGCTTTCGGGGCTGGCCCCCTTGGCGTGGGAGAAATCCCCGGACGTTCGCAAGCCCCGTGCCGGCTTCGGGCAAAAAACGCCCCCGAGCGGGCCTCATACGTCGGGGCCTAGGCGGCACAGGTGAGATCGCAGCCCCAGGCTCCGTGGTGCCGTGGAAGCGGCGGCAGTGGGCGCCGAGGGCTGGCCACAGCTTTCGGGGCTGGCCCCCTTGGCGTGGGAGAAATCCCCGCACGTTCGCAAACCCCGTACCGGCTCCGGGCATAAAACGCCCCCGAGCGGGCCTCATACGTCGGGGCCTAGGCGGCACAGGTGATACCGCATCCCCAGGCTATGTGCTCCCGTGGAAGCGGCAGCAGTGGGTGCCGAGGGCCGGCCACAGCTTTCGGGGCTGGCCCCCTTGGCGTGGGAGAAATCCCCGCACGTTCGCAAGCCCCGTGCCGGCTTCGGGCAAAAAACGCCCCCGAGCGGGCCTCATACGTCGGGGCCTAGGCGCCACAGGTGACACCGCAGCCCCAGGCTCTGTGGTGCCGTGGAAGCGGCAGCAGTGGGCGCTGAGGGCTGGCCACAGCTTTCGGGGCTGGCCCCCTTGGAGTGGGAGAAATCCCCGCACGTTCGCAAGCCCCGTGCCGGCTTCGGGCAAAAAACGCCCCCGAGCGGGCCTCATACGTCGGGGCCTAGGCGGCACAGGTGACACCGCAGCCCCAGGCTCCGTGGTGCCATGGAAGCGGCGGCAGTGGGCGCCGAGGGCCGGCCACAGCTTTCGGGGCTGGCCCCCTTGGCGTGGGAGAAATCCCCGTACGTTCGTAAGCCCCGTGCCGGCTTCGGGCAAAAAACGCCCCCGATTGGGCCACATACGTCGGAGCCTAGGCGGCACAGGGGAGACCGCTCCCCCAGGCTATGTGCTCCCGTGGAAGCGGCAGCAGTGGGTGCCGAGGGCCGGCCACAGCTTTCGGGGCTGGCCCCCTTGGCGTGGGAGAAATCCCAGGACGTTCGCAAGCCCCGTGCCGGCTCCGGGCAAAAAACGCCCCCGAGCGGGCCTCATACGTCGGGGCCTAGGCGGCACAGGTGACACCGCAGCCCCAGGCTCTGTGCTGCCGTGGAAGCGGCGGCAGTGGGTGCCTAGGGCCGAACACAGCTTTCGGGGCTGGCCCTCTTGGCGTGGGAGAAATCCCCGGACGTTCGCAAGCCCCGTGCCGGCTTCGGGCAAAAAACGCCCCCGAGCGGGCCTCATACGTCGGGGCCTAGGCGGCACAGGTGACACCGCAGCCCCAGGCTCCGTGGTGCCGTGGAAGCGGCGGCAGTGGGCGCCGAGGGCTGGCCACAGCTTTCGGGGCTGGCCCCCTTGGCGTGGGAGAAATCCCCGGACGTTCGCAAGCCCCGTGCCGGCTTCGGGCAAAAAACGCCCCCGAGCGGGCCTCATACGTCGGGGCCTAGGCGGCACAGGTGACACCGCAGCCCCAGGCTCCGTGGTGCCGTGGAAGCGGCGGCAGTGGGCGCCGAGGGCTGGCCACAGCTTTCGGGGCTGGCCCCCTTGGCGTGGGAGAAATCCCCGGACGTTCGCAAGCCCCGTGCCGGCTTCGGGCAAAAAACGCCCCCGAGCGGGCCTCATACGTCGGGGCCTAGGCGGCACAGGTGACACCGCAGCCCCAGGCTCCGTGGTGCCGTGGAAGCGGCGGCAGTGGGCGCCGAGGGCTGGCCACAGCTTTCGGGGCTGGCCCCCTTGGCGTGGGAGAAATCCCCGCACGTTCGCAAGCCCCGTGCCGGCTTCGGGCAAAAAAGGCCCCCGAGCGGGCCTCATACGTCGGGGCCTAGGCGGCACAGGTGAGATCGCAGCCCCAGGCTCCGTGGTGCCGTGGAAGTGGCAGCAGTGGGCGCCGAGGGCTGGCCACAGCTTTCGGCGCTGGCCCCCTTGGCGTGGGAGAAATCCCCGGACGTTCGCAAGCCCCGTGCCGGCTTCGGGCAAAAAACGCCCCCGAGCGGGCCTCATACGTCGGGGCCTAGGCGGCACCGGTGACACCGCAGCCCCAGGCTCCGTGGTGCCGTGGAAGCGGCGGCAGTGGGCGCCGAGGGCTGGCCACAGCTTTCGGGGCTGGCCCCCTTGGCGTGGGAGAAATCCCCGGACGTTCGCAAGCCCCGTGCCGGCTCCGGGCAAAAAACGCCCCCGAGCGGGCCTCATACGTCGGGGCCTAGGCGGCACAGGGGAGACCGCAGCCCCAGGCTATGTGCTGCCGTGGAAGCGGCGGCAGTGGGCGCCGAGGGCTGGCCACAGCTTTCGGGGCTGGCCCCCTTGGCGTGGGAGAAATCCCCGGACGTTCGCAAGCCCCGTGCCGGCTTCGGGCAAAAAACGCCCCCAAGCGGGCCTCATACGTCGGGGCCTAGGCGGCACAGGGGAGACCGCAGCCCCAGGCTCTGTGGTGCCGTGGAAGCTGCGGCAGTGGGCGCTGAGGGCTGGCCACATCTTTCGGGGCTGGCCCCCTTGGCGTGGGTGAAATCCCCGCACGTTCGCAAGCCCCGTGCCGGCTTCGGGCAAAAAAGGCCCCCGAGCGGGCCTCATACGTCGGGGCCTAGGCGGCACAGGTGAGATCGCAGCCCCAGGCTCCGTGGTGCCGTGGAAGTGGCGGCAGTGGGCGCCGAGGGCTGGCCACAGCTTTCGGCGCTGGCCCCCTTGGCGTGGGAGAAATCCCCGGACGTTCGCAAGCCCCGTGCCGGCTCCGGGCAAAAAACGCCCCCGAGCGGGCCTCATACGTCGGGGCCTAGGCGGCACCGGTGACACCGCAGCCCCAGGCTCCGTGGTGCCGTGGAAGCGGCGGCAGTGGGCGCTGAGGGCTGGCCACAGCTTTCGGGGCTGGCCCCCTTGGCGTGGGAGAAATCCCCGCACGTTCGCAAGCCCCGTGCCGGCTTCGGGCAAAAAACGCCCCCGATTGGGCCACATACGTCGGAGCCTAGGCGGCACAGGGGAGACAGCTCCCCCAGGCTATGTGCTCCCGTGGAAGCGGCGGCAGTGGGTGCCGAGGGCCGGCCACAGCTTTCGGGGCTGGCCCCCTTGGCGTGGGAGAAATCCCCGGACGTTCGCAAGACCCGTGCCGGCTCCGGGCAAAAAACGCCCCCGAGCGGACCTCATACGTCGGGGCCTAGGCGGCACAGGTGACACCGCAGCCCCAGGCTCCATGGTGCCGTGGAAGTGGCGGCAGTGGGTGCCTAGGGCCGAACACAGCTTTCGGGGCTGGCCCTCTTGGCGTGGGAGAAATCCCCGGACGTTCGCAAGCCCCGTGCCGGCTTCGGGCAAAAAACGCCCCCGAGCGGGCCTCATACGTCGGGGCCTAGGCGCCACAGGTGACACCGCAGCCCCAGGCTCCGTGGTGCCGTGGAAGCGGCGGCAGTGGGCGCCGAGGGCTGGCCACAGCTTTCGGGGCTGGCCCCCTTGGCGTGGGAGAAATCCCCGCACGTTCGCAAGCCCCGTGCCGGCTTCGGGCAAAAAACGCCCCCGAGCGGGCCTCATACGTCGGGGCCTAGGCGGCACAGGTGACACCGCAGCCCCAGGCTCCGTGGTGCCGTGGAAGCGGCGGCAGTGGGCGCCGAGGGCTGGCCACAGCTTTCGGGGCTGGCCCCCTTGGCGTGGGAGAAATCCCCGCACGTTCGCAAGCCCCGTGCCGGCTTCGGGCAAAAAACGCCCCCAAGCGGGCCTCATACGTCGGGGCCTAGGCGGCACAGGTGACACCGCAGCCCCAGGCTCTGTGCTGCCGTGGAAGCGGCGCCAGTGGGCGCTGAGGGCTGGCCACAGCTTTCAGGGCTGGCCCCCTTGGCGTGGGAGAAATCCCCGGACGTTCGCAAGCCCCGTGCCGGCTTCGGGCAAAAAACGCCCCCGAGCGGGCCTCATACGTCGGGGCCTAGGCGGCACAGGTGAGATCGCAGCCCCAGGCTCCGTGGTGCCGTGGAAGCGGCGGCAGTGGGCGCTGAGGGCTGGCCACAGCTTTCAGGGCTGGCCCCCTTGGCGTGGGAGAAATCCCCGGACGTTCGCAAGCCCCGTGCCGGCTTCGGGCAAAAAACGCCCCCGAGCGGGCCTCATACGTCGGGGCCTAGGCGGCACAGGTGAGATCGCAGCCCCAGGCTCCGTGGTGCCGTGGAAGCGGCGGCAGTGGGCGCCGAGGGCCAGCCACAGCTTTCGGGGCTGGCCCCCTTGGCGTGGGAGAAATCCCCGCACGTTCGCAAGCCCCGTGCCGGCTTCGGGCAAAAAACGCCCCCGAGCGGGCCTCATACGTCGGGGCCTAGGCGGCACAGGTGACACCGCAGCCCCAGGCTCTGTGGTGCCGTGGAAGCGGTGGCAGTGGGCGCCGAGGGCTGGCCACAGCTTTCGGGGCTGGCCCCCTTGGCGTGGGAGAAATCCCCGGACGTTCGCAAGCCCCGTGCCGGCTTCGGGCAAAAAACGCCCCCGAGCGGGCCTCATACGTCGGGGCCTAGGCGGCACAGGGGAGACCGCAGCCCCAGGCTCTGTGGTGCCGTGGAAGCTGCGGCAGTGGGCGCTGAGGGCTGGCCACATCTTTCGGGGCTGGCCCCCTTGGCGTGGGAGAAATCCCCGGACGTTCGCAAGCCCCGTGCCGGCTTTGGGCAAGAAACGCCCCCGAGCGGGCCTCATACGTCGGGGCCTAGGCGCCACAGGTGACACCGCAGCCCCAGGCTCTGTGCTGCCGTGGAAGCGGCGGCAGTGGGCGCTGAGGGCTGGCCACAGCTTTCAGGGCTGGCCCCCTTGGCGTGGGAGAAATCCCCGGACGTTCGCAAGCCCCGTGCCAGCTTCGGGCAAAAAACGCCCCCGAGCGGGCCTCATACGTCGGGGCCTAGGCGGCACCGGTGACACCGCAGCCCCAGGCTCCGTGGTGCCTTGGAAGCGGCGGCAGTGGGCGCTGAGGGCCGGCCACAGCTTTCGGGGCTGGCCCCCTTGGCGTGGGAGAAATCCCCGCACGTTCGCAAGCCCCGTGCCGGCTTCGAGCAAAAAACGGCCCCAAGCGGGCCTCATACGTCGGGGCCTAGGCGGCACAGGGGAGACCGCAGCCCCAGGCTCCGTGGTGCCGTGGAAGCGGCGGCAGTGGGCGCCGAGGGCTGGCCACAGCTTTCGGGGCTGGCCCCCTTGGCGTGGGAGAAATCCCCGGACGTTCGCAAGCCCCGTGCCGGCTCCGGGCATAAAACGCCCCCGAGCGGGCCTCATACGTCGGGGCCTAGGCGGCACAGGTGATACCGCATCCCCAGGCTATGTGCTCCCGTGGAAGCGGCAGCAGTGGGTGCCGAGGGCCGGCCACAGCTTTCGGGGCTGGCCCCCTTGGCGTGGGAGAAATCCCCGCACGTTCGCAAGCCCCGTGCCGGCTTCGGGAAAAAAACGCCCCCGAGCGGGCCTCATACGTCGGGGCCTAGGCGCCACAGGTGACACCGCAGCCCCAGGCTCTGTGGTGCCGTGGAAGCGGCAGCAGTGGGCGCTGAGGGCTGGCCACAGCTTTCGGGGCTGGCCCCCTTGGAGTGGGAGAAATCCCCGCACGTTCGCAAGCCCCGTGCCGGCTTCGGGCAAAAAACGCCCCCGAGCGGGCCTCATACGTCGGGGCCTAGGCGGCACAGGTGACACCGCAGCCCCAGGCTCCGTGGTGCCATGGAAGCGGCGGCAGTGGGCGCCGAGGGCCGGCCACAGCTTTCGGGGCTGGCCCCCTTGGCGTGGGAGAAATCCCCGCACGTTCGCAAGCCCCGTGCCGGCTTCGGGCAAAAAACGCCCCCGAGCTGGCCTCATACGTCGGGGCCTAGGCGGCACAGGGGAGACCGCAGCCCCAGGCTCCGTGGTGCCTTGGAAGCAGCGGCAGTGGGCGCCGAGGGCTGGCCACAGCTTTCGGGGCTGGCCCCCTTGGCGTGGGAGAAATCCCCGGACGTTCGCAAGCCCCGTGCCGGCTTCGGGCAAAAAACGCCCCCGAGCGGGCCTCATACATCGGGGCCTAGGCGGCACAGGGGAGACCGCAGCCCCAGGCTCCGTGGTGCCTTGGAAGCAGCGGCAGTGGGCGCCGAGGGCCAGCCACAGCTTTCGGGGCTGGCCCCCTTGGCGTGGGAGAAATCCCCGCACGTTCGCAAGCCCCGTGCCGGCTTCGGGCAAAAAACGCCCCCGAGCGGGCCTCATACGTCGGGGCCTAGGCGGCACAGGTGACACCGCAGCCCCAGGCTCCGTGGTGCCGTGGAAGCGGCGGCAGTGGGCGCCGAGGGCTGGCCACAGCTTTCGGGGCTGGCCCCCTTGGCGTGGGAGAAATCCCCGCACGTTCGCAAGCCCCGTGCCGGCTTCGGGCAAAAAACGCCCCCGAGCGGGCCTCATACGTCGGGGCCTAGGCGGCACAGGTGACACCGCAGCCCCAGGCTCTGTGCTGCCGTGGAAGCGGCGCCAGTGGGCGCTGAGGGCTGGCCACAGCTTTCAGGGCTGGCCCCCTTGGCGTGGGAGAAATCCCCGCACGTTCGCAAGCCCCGTGCCGGCTTCGGGCAAAAAACCCCCCGAGCGGGCCTCATACGTCGGGGCCTAGGCGGCACAGGTGAGATCGCAGCCCCAGGCTCCGTGGTGCCGTGGAAGCGGTGGCAGTGGGCGCCGAGGGCCAGCCACAGCTTTCGGGGCTGGCCCCCTTGGCGTGGGAGAAATCCCCGCACGTTCGCAAGCCCCGTGCCGGCTTCGGGCAAAAAACGCCCCCGAGCGGGCCTCATACGTCGGGGCCTAAGCGGCACAGGTGACACCGCAGCCCCAGGCTCCGTGGTGCCGTGGAAGCGGCGGCAGTGGGCGCCGAGGGCTGGCCACAGCTTTCGGGGCTGGCCCCCTTGGCGTGGGAGAAATCCCCGGACGTTCGCAAGCCCCGTGCCGGCTTCGGGCAAAAAACGCCCCCGAGCGGGCTTCATACGTCGGGGCCTAGGCGGCACAGGGGAGACCGCAGCCCCAAGCTCTGTGGTGCTGTGGAAGCTGCGGCAGTGGGCGCTGAGGGCTGGCCACAGCTTTCGGGGCTGGCCCCCTTGGCGTGGGAGAAATCCCCGGACGTTCGCAAGCCCCGTGCCGGCTTTGGGCAAGAAACGCCCCCGAGCGGGCCTCATACGTCGGGGCCTAGGCGGCACAGGTGACACCGCAGCCCCAGGCTCTGTGCTGCCGTGGAAGCGGCGGCAGTGGGCGCTGAGGGCTGGCCACAGCTTTCAGGGCTGGCCCCCTTGGCGTGGGAGAAATCCCCGGACGTTCGCAAGCCCCGTGCCGGCTTCGGGCAAAAAACGCCCCCGAGCGGGCCTCATACGTCGGGGCCTAGGCGGCACAGGGGAGACCGCAGCCCCAGGCTCCGTGGTGCCTTGGAAGCGGCAGCAGTGGGCGCCGAGGGCTGGCCACAGCTTTCGGGGCTGGCCCCTTTGGCGTGGGAAAAATCCCCGGACGTTCGCAAGCCCCGTGCCGGCTCCGGGCATAAAACGCCCCCGATTGGGCCACATACGTCGGGGCCTAGGCGGCACAGGTGAGACCGCAGCCCCAGGCTCTGTGGTGCCGTGGAAGCGGCGGCAGTGGGCGCTGAGGGCTGGCCACAGCTTTCAGGGCTGGCCCCCTTGGCGTGGGAGAAATCCCCGGACGTTCGCAAGCCCCGTGCCGGCTTCGGGCAAAAAACGCCCCCGATTGGGCCACATACGTCGGAGCCTAGGCGGCACAGGGGAGACCGCTCCCCCAGGCTATGTGCTCCCGTGGAAGCGGCAGCAGTGGGTGCCGAGGGCCGGCCACAGCTTTCGGGGCTGGCCCCCTTGGCGTGGGAGAAATCCCCGGACGTTCGCAAGCCCCGTGCCGGCTCCGGGCAAAAAACGCCCCCGAGCGGGCCTCATACGTCGGGGCCTAGGCGGCACAGGTGACACCGCAGCCCCAGGCTCCATGGTGCCGTGGAAGCGGCGGCAGTGGGTGCCTAGGGCCGAACACAGCTTTCGGGGCTGGCCCTCTTGGCGTGGGAGAAATCCCCGCACGTTCGCAAGCCCCGTGCCGGCTTCGGGCAAAAAACGCCCCCGAGCGGGCCTCATACGTCGGGGCCTAGGCGGCACAGGTGACACCGCAGCCCCAGGCTCCGTGGTGCCGTGGAAGCGGCGGCAGTGGGCGCCGAGGGCTGGCCACTGCTTTCGGGGCTGGCCCCCTTGGCGTGGGAGAAATCCCCGGACGTTCGCAAGCCCCGTGCCGGCTTCGGGCAAAAAACGCCCCCGAGCGGGCCTCATACGTCGGGGCCTAGGTGGCACAGGTGACACCGCAGCCCCAGGCTCCGTGGTGCCGTGGAAGCGGCGGCAGTGGGCGCCGAGGGCTGGCCACAGCTTTCGGGGCTGGCCCCCTTGGCGTGGGAGAAATCCCCGCACGTTCGCAAGCCCCGTGCCGGCTTCGGGCAAAAAACGCCCCCGAGCGGGCCTCATACGTCGGGGCCTAGGCGGCACAGGTGACACCGCAGCCCCAGGCTCCGTGGTGCCGTGGAAGCGGCGGCAGTGGGCGCCGAGGGCTGGCCACAGCTTTCGGGGCTGGCCCCTTTGGCGTGGGAAAAATCCCCGGACGTTCGCAAGCCCCGTGCCGGCTCTGGGCATAAAACGCCCCCGATTGGGCCACATACGTCGGGGCCTAGGCGGCACAGGGGAGACCGCAGCCCCAGGCTCTGTGCTGCCGTGGAAGCGGCGGCAGTGGGCGCTGAGGGCTGGCCACAGCTTTCAGGGCTGGCCCCCTTGGCGTGGGAGAAATCCCCGGACGTTCGCAAGCCCCGTGCCGGCTTCGGGCAAAAAACGCCCCCGATTGGGCCACATACGTCGGAGCCTAGGCGGCACAGGGGAGACCGCTCCCCCAGGCTATGTGCTCCCGTGGAAGCGGCAGCAGTGGGTGCCGAGGGCCGGCCACAGCTTTCAGGGCTGGCCCCCTTGGCGTGGGAGAAATCCCCGCGCGTTCGCAAGCCCCGTGCCGGCTTCGGGCAAAAAACGCCCCCGAGCGGGCCTCATACGTCGGGGCCTAGGTGGCACAGGTGACACCGCAGCCCCAGGCTCCGTGGTGCCGTGGAAGCGGCGGCAGTGGGCGCCGAGGGCTGGCCACAGCTTTCGGGGCTGGCCCCCTTGGCGTGGGAGAAATCCCCGGACGTTCGCAAGCCCCGTGCCGGCTTCGGGCAAAAAACGCCCCCGAGCGGGCCTCATACGTCGGGGCCTAGGCGGCACAGGTGACACCGCAGCCCCAGGCTCCGTGGTGCCGTGGAAGCGGCGGCAGTGGGCGCCGAGGGCTGGCCACAGCTTTCGGGGCTGGCCCCCTTGGCGTGGGAGAAATCCCCGCACGTTCGCAAGCCCCGTGCCGGCTTCGGGCAAAAAACGCCCCCGAGCGGGCCTCATACGTCGGGGCCTAGGCGGCACAGGTGACACCGCAGCCCCAGGGTCTGTGCTGCCGTGGAAGCGGCGGCAGTGGGCGCCGAGGGCTGGCCACAGCTTTCTGGGCTGGCCCCCTTGGCGTGGGAGAAATCCCCGGACGTTCGCAAGCCCCGTGCCGGCTTCGGGCAAAAAACGCCCCCGAGCGGGCCTCATACGTCGGGGCCTAGGCGGCACCGGTGACACCGCAGCCCCAGGCTCCGTGGTGCCGTGGAAGCGGCGGCAGTGGGCGCCGAGGGCTGGCCACAGCTTTCGGGGCTGGCCCCCTTGGCGTGGGAGAAATCCCCGGACGTTCGCAAGCCCCGTGCCGGCTTCGGGCAAAAAACGCCCCTGAGAGGGCCTCATACGTCGGGGCCTAGGCGGCACAGGTGACACCGCAGCCCCAGGCTCCGTGGTGCCGTGGAAGCGGCGGCAGTGGGCACCGAGCGCTGGCCACAGCTTTCGGGGCTGGCCCCCTTGGCGTGGGAGAAATCCCCGCACGTTCGCAAGCCCCGTGCTGGCTTCGGGCAAAAAACGCCCCCGAGCGGGCCTCATACGTCGGAGCCTAGGCGGCACAGGGGAGACCGCAGCCCCAGGCTATGTGCTCCCGTGGAAGCGGCGGCAGTGGGCGCCGAGGGCTCGCCACAGCTTTCGGGGCTGGCCCCCTTGGCGTGGGAGAAATCCCCGGACGTTCGCAAGCCCCGTGCCGGCTTCGGGCAAAAAACGCCCCCAAGCGGGCCTCATACGTCGGGGCCTAGGCGGCACAGGGGAGACCGCAGCCCCAGGCTCTGTGGTGCCGTGGAAGCTGCGGCAGTGGGCGCTGAGGGCCGGCCACAGCTTTCAGGGCTGGCCCCCTTGGCGTGGGAGAAATCCCCGGACGTTCGCAAGCCCCGTGCCGGCTTCGGGCAAAAAACGCCCCCGAGCGGGCCTCATACGTCGGGGCCTAGGCGGCACAGGTGACACCGCAGCCCCAGGCTCCGTGGTGCCGTGGAAGCGGCGGCAGTGGGCGCTGAGGGCTGGCCACAGCTTTCGGGGCTGGCCCCCTTGGCGTGGGAGAAATCCCCGGACGTTCGCAAGCCCCGTGCCAGATTCGGGAAAAAAACGCCCCCGAGCGGGCCTCATACGTCGGGGCCTAGGCGGCACAGGTGACACCGCAGCCCCAGGCTCCGTGGTGCCGTGGAAGCGGCGGCAGTGGGCGCCGAGGGCTGGCCACAGCTTTCGGGGCAGGCCCCCTTGGCGTGGGAGAAATCCCCGGACGTTCGCAAGCCCCGTGCCGGCTTCGGGCAAAAAACGCCCCCGAGCGGGCCTCATACGTCGGGGCCTAGGCGGCACAGGGGAGACCGCAGCCCCAGGCTCTGTGGTGCCGTGGAAGCTGCGGCAGTGGGCGCTGAGGGCTGGCCACATCTTTCGGGGCTGGCCCCCTTGGCGTGGGAGAAATCCCCGGACGTTCGCAAGCCCCGTGCCGGCTTTGGGCAAGAAACGCCCCCGAGCGGGCCTCATACGTCGGGGCCTAGGCGGCACAGGTGACACCGCAGCCCCAGGCTCTGTGCTGCCGTGGAAGCGGCGGCAGTGGGCGCTGAGGGCTGGCCACAGCTTTCAGGGCTGGCCCCCTTGGCGTGGGAGAAATCCCCGGACGTTCGCAAGCCCCGTGCCGGCTTCGGGCAAAAAACGCCCCCGAGCGGGCCTCATACGTCGGGGCCTAGGCGGCACAGGGGAGACCGCAGCCCCAGGCTCCGTGGTGCCTTGGAAGCGGCAGCAGTGGGCGCCGAGGGCTGGCCACAGCTTTCGGGGCTGGCCCCTTTGGCGTGGGAAAAATCCCCGGACGTTCGCAAGCCCCGTGCCGGCTCCGGGCATAAAACGCCCCCGATTGGGCCACATACGTCGGGGCCTAGGCGGCACAGGGGAGACCGCAGCCCCAGGCTCTGTGGTGCCGTGGAAGCGGCGGCAGTGGGCGCTGAGGGCTGGCCACAGCTTTCAGGGCTGGCCCCCTTGGCGTGGGAGAAATCCCCGGACGTTCGCAAGCCCCGTGCCGGCTTCGGGCAAAAAACGCCCCCGATTGGGCCACATACGTCGGAGCCTAGGCGGCACAGGGGAGACCGCTCCCCCAGGCTATGTGCTCCCGTGGAAGCGGCAGCAGTGGGTGCCGAGGGCCGGCCACAGCTTTCGGGGCTGGCCCCCTTGGCGTGGGAGAAATCCCAGGACGTTCGCAAGCCCCGTGCCGGCTTCGGGCAAAAAACGCCCCCGAGCGGGCCTCATACGTCGGGGCCTAGGCGGCACAGGTGACACCGCAGCCCCAGGCTCCGTGGTGCCGTGGAAGCGGCGGCAGTGGGCGCCGAGGGCTGGCCACTGCTTTCGGGGCTGGCCCCCTTGGCGTGGGAGAAATCCCCGGACGTTCGCAAGCCCCGTGCCGGCTTCGGGCAAAAAACGCCCCCGAGCGGGCCTCATACGTCGGGGCCTAGGCGGCACAGGTGACACCGCAGCCCCAGGCTCCGTGGTGCCGTGGAAGCGGCGGCAGTGGGCGCCGAGGGCTGGCCACAGCTTTCGGGGCTGGCCCCCTTGGCGTGGGAGAAATCCCCGGACGTTCGCAAGCCCCGTGCCGGCTTCGGGCAAAAAACGCCCCCGAGCGGGCCTCATACGTCGGGGCCTAGGCGGCACAGGTGACACCGCAGCCCCAGGCTCCGTGGTGCCGTGGAAGCTGCGGCAGTGGGCGCCGAGGGCTGGCCACAGCTTTCGGGGCTGGCCCCCTTGGCGTGGGAGAAATCCCCGCACGTTCGCAAGCCCCGTGCCGGCTCCGGGCAAAAAACGCCCCCGAGCGGGCCTCATACGTCGGGGCCTAGGCGGCACAGGTGACACCGCAGCCCCAGGGTCTGTGCTGCCGTGGAAGCGGCGGCAGTGGGCGCCGAGGGCTGGCCACAGCTTTCTGGGCTGGCCCCCTTGGCGTGGGAGAAATCCCCGGACGTTCGCAAGCCCCGTGCCGGCTTCGGGCAAAAAACGCCCCCGAGCGGGCCTCATACTTCGGGGCCTAGGCGGCACCGGTGACACCGCAGCCCCAGGCTCCGTGGTGCCGTGGAAGCGGCGGCAGTGGGCGCCGAGGGCTGGCCACAGCTTTCGGGGCTGGCCCCCTTGGCGTGGGAGAAATCCCCGGACGTTCGCAAGCCCCGTGCCGGCTTCGGGCAAAAAACGCCCCCAAGCGGGCCTCATACGTCGGGGCCTAGGTGGCACAGGTGACACCGCAGCCCCAGGCTCCGTGGTGCCGTGGAAGCGGCGGCAGTGGGCGCCGAGGGCTGGCCACAGCTTTCGGTGCTGGCCCCCTTGGCGTGGGAGAAATCCCCGCACGTTCACAAGCCCCGTGCCGGCTTCGGGCAAAAAACGCCCCCGAGCGGGCCTCATACGTCGGGGCCTAGGCGGCACAGGGGAGACCGCATCCCCAGGCTATGTGCTGCCGTGGAAGCGGCGGCAGTGGGCGCCGAGGGCTGGCCACAGCTTTCGGGGCTGGCCCCCTTGGCGTGGGAGAAATCCCCGGACGTTCGCAAGCCCCGTGCCGGCTTCGGGCAAAAAACGCCCCCAAGCGGGCCTCATACGTCGGGGCCTAGGCGGCACAGGGGAGACCGCAGCCCCAGGCTCTGTGGTGCCGTGGAAGCGGCGGCAGTGGGCGCTGAGGGCTGGCCACAGCTTTCAGGGCTGGCCCCCTTGGCGTGGGAGAAATCCCCGCACGTTCGCAAGCCCCGTGCCGGCTTCGGGCAAAAAACGCCCCCGAGCGGGCCTCATACGTCGGGGCCTAGGCGGCACAGGTGAGATCGCAGCCCCAGGCTCCGTGGTGCCGTGGAAGTGGCGGCAGTGGGCACCGAGGGCTGGCCACAGCTTTCGGAGCTGGCCCCCTTGGCGTGGGAGAAATCCCCGGACGTTCGCAAGCCCCGTGCCGGATTCGGGAAAAAACCCCCCGAGCGGGCCTCATACGTCAGGGCCTAGGCGGCACAGGGGAGACCGCAGCCCCAGGCTCCGTGGTGCCGTGGAAGCGGCGGCAGTGGGTGCCGAGGGCCGGCCACAGCTTTCGGGGCTGGCCCCCTTGGCGTGGGAGAAATCCCCGGACGTTTGCAAGCCCCATGCCGGCTTCGGGCAAAAAACGCCCCCGAGCGGGCCTCATACGTCGGGGCCTAGGCGCCACAGGTGACACCGCAGCCCCAGGCTCTGTGGTGCCGTGGAAGCTGCGGCAGTGGGCGCTGAGGGCTGGCCACATCTTTCGGGGCTGGCCCCCTTGGCGTGGGAGAAATCCCCGGACGTTCGCAAGCCCCGTGCCGGCTTCGGGCAAAAAACGCCCCCGAGCGGGCCTCATACGTCGGGGCCTAGGCGGCACAGGTGACACCGCAGCCCCAGGCAATAAGCTCCCGTGGAAGCGGCAGCAGTGGGTGCCGAGGGCCGGCCCCAGCTTTCGGGGCTGGCCCCCTTGGCGTGGGAGAAATCCCCGCGCGTTCGCAAGCCCCGTGCCGGCTTTGGGCAAAAAACGCACCCGAGCGGGCCTCATACGTCGGGGCCTAGGCGGCACAGGTGACACCGCAGCCCCAGGCTCCGTGGTGCCGTGGAAGCTGCGGCAGTGGGCGCTGAGGGCTGGCCACAGCTTTCGGGGCTGGCCCCCTTGGCGTGGGAGAAATCCCCGGACGTTCGCAAGCCCCGTGTCGGATCCGGGCAAAAAACGCCCTCGAGCGGGCCTCATACGTCGGGGCCTAGGCGGCACAGGTGACACCGCAGCCCCAGGCTCCGTGGTGCCGTGGAAGCGGCGGCAGTGGGCGCCGAGGGCTGGCCACAGCTTTCGGGGCTGGCCCCCTTGGCGTGGGAGAAATCCCCGCGCGTTCGCAAGCCCCGTGCCGGCTTTGGGCAAAAAACGCCCCCGAGCGGGCCTCATACGTCGGGGCCTAGGCGGCACCGGTGACACCGCAGCCCCAGGCTCCGTGGTGCCGTGGAAGCTGCGGCAGTGGGCGCTGAGGGCTGGCCACAGCTTTCAGGGCTGGCCCCCTTGGCGTGGGAGAAATCCCCACACGTTCGCAAGCCCCGTGCCGGCTCCGGGCAAAAAACGCCCCCGAGCGGGCCTCATACGTCGGGGCCTAGGCGGCACAGGTGACACCGCAGCCCCAGGCTCCGTGGTGCCGTGGAAGCGGCGGCAGTGGGCGCTGAGGGCTGGCCACAGCTTTCGGGGCTGGCCCCCTTGGCGTGGGAGAAATCCCCGCACGTTCGCAAGCCCCGTGCCGGCTCCGGGCAAAAAACGCCCCCGAGCGGGCCTCATACGTCGGGGCCTCGGCGGCACCGTTGACACCGTAGCCACAGGCTCCGTGGTGCCGTGGAAGCGGCGGCAGTGGGCGCCGAGGGCTGGCCACAGCTTTCGGGGCTGGCCCCCTTGGCGTGGGAGAAATCCCCCAACGTTCGCAAGCCCCGTGCCGGCTTCAGGCAAAAAACGCCACCGAGCGGGCCTCATACGTCGGGGCCTAGGCGGCACAGGTGACACCGCAGCCCCAGGCTCCGTGGTGCCATGGAAGCGGCGGCAGTGGGCGCCGAGGGCCGAACACAGCTTTCGGGGCTGGCCCCCTTGGCGTGGGAGAAATCCCCGCACGTTCGCAAGCCCCGTGCCGGTTTCGGGCAAAAAACGCCCCCGAGCGGGCCTCATACGTCGGGGCCTAGGCGGCACAGGGGAGACCGCAGCCCCAGGCTCCGTGGTGCCATGGAAGCGGCGGCAGTGGGCGCCGAGGGCCGGCCACAGCTTTCGGGGCTGGCCCCCTTGGCGTGGGAGAAATCCCCGCACGTTCGCAAGCCCCGTGCCAGATTCGGGCAAAAAACGCCCCCGAGCGGGCCTCATACGTCGGGGCCTAGGCGGCACAGGTGACACCGCAGCCCCAGGCTCTGTGGTGCCTTGGAAGCTGCGGCAGTGGGCGCTGAGGGCTGGCCACAGCTTTCGGGGCCGGCCCCCTTGGCGTGGGAGAAATCCCCGGACGTTCGCAAGCCCCGTGCCGGCTTCGGGCAAAAAACGCCCCCGAGCGGGCCTCATACGTCGGGGCCTAGGCGGCACAGGTGACACCGCAGCCCCAGGCTATGTGCTCCCGTGGAAGCGGCAGCAGTGGGTGCCGAGGGCCGGCCACAGCTTTCGGGGCTGGCCCCCTTGGCGTGGGAGAAATCCCCGGACGTTCGCAAGCCCCGTGCCGGCTCCGGGCAAAAAACGCCCCCGAGCGGGCCTCATACGTCGGGGCCTAGGCGGCACAGGTGACACCGCAGCCCCAGGCTCTGTGGTGCCGTGGAAGCGGCGGCAGTGGGCGCCGAGGGCTGGCCACAGCTTTCGGGGCTGGCCCCCTTGGCGTGGGAGAAATCCCCGCACGTTCGCAAGCCCCGTGCCGGCTTCGGGCAAAAAACGCCCCCGAGCGGGCCTCATACGTCGGGGCCTAGGCGGCACAGGTGAGATCGCAGCCCCAGGCTCCGTGGTGCCGTGGAAGCGGCGGCAGTGGGCGCTGAGGGCTGGCCACAGCTTTCGGGGCTGGCCCCCTTGGCGTGGGAGAAATCCCCGGACGTTCGCAAGCCCCGTGCCAGATTCGGGAAAAAAACGCCCCCGAGCGGGCCTCATACGTCGGGGCCTAGGCGCCACAGGTGACACCGCAGCCCCAGGCTCCGTGGTGCCGTGGAAGCGGCGGCAGTGGGCGCCGAGGGCTGGCCACAGCTTTCGGGGCTGGCCCCCTTGGCGTGGGAGAAATCCCCGGACGTTCGCAAGCCCCGTGCCGGCTTCGGGCAAAAAACGCCCCCGAGCGGGCTTCATACGTCGGGGCCTAGGCGGCACAGGGGAGACCGCAGCCCCAGGCTCCGTGGTGCCATGGAAGCGGCGGCAGTGGGCGCCGAGGGCCGGCCACAGCTTTCGGGGCTGGCCCCCTTGGCGTGGGAGAAATCCCCGCACGTTCGCAAGCCCCGTGCCAGATTCGGGCAAAAAACGCCCCCGAGCGGGCCTCATACGTCGGGGCCTAGGCAGCACAGGTGACACCGCAGCCCCAGGCTCTGTGGTGCCTTGGAAGCTGCGGCAGTGGGCGCTGAGGGCTGGCCACAGCTTTCGGGGCCGGCCCCCTTGGCGTGGGAGAAATCCCCCAACGTTCGCAAGCCCCGTGCCGGCTTCAGGCAAAAAACGCCACCGAGCGGGCCTCATACGTCGGGGCCTAGGCGGCACAGGTGACACCGCAGCCCCAGGCTCCGTGGTGCCATGGAAGCGGCGGCAGTGGGCGCCGAGGGCCGAACACAGCTTTCGGGGCTGGCCCCCTTGGCGTGGGAGAAATCCCCGCACGTTCGCAAGCCCCGTGCCGGTTTCGGGCAAAAAAACGCCCCCGAGCGGGCCTCATACGTCGGGGCCTAGGCGGCACAGGGGAGACCGCAGCCCCAGGCTCCGTGGTGCCATGGAAGCGGCGGCAGTGGGCGCCGAGGGCCGGCCACAGCTTTCGGGGCTGGCCCCCTTGGCGTGGGAGAAATCCCCGCACGTTCGCAAGCCCCGTGCCAGATTCGGGCAAAAAACGCCCCCGAGCGGGCCTCATACGTCGGGGCCTAGGCGGCACAGGTGACACCGCAGCCCCAGGCTCTGTGGTGCCTTGGAAGCTGCGGCAGTGGGCGCTGAGGGCTGGCCACAGCTTTCGGGGCCGGCCCCCTTGGCGTGGGAGAAATCCCCGGACGTTCGCAAGCCCCGTGCCGGCTTCGGGCAAAAAAACGCCCCCGAGCGGGCCTCATACGTCGGGGCCTAGGCGGCACAGGTGACACCGCAGCCCCAGGCTATGTGCTCCCGTGGAAGCGGCAGCAGTGGGTGCCGAGGGCCGGCCACAGCTTTCGGGGCTGGCCCCCTTGGCGTGGGAGAAATCCCCGGACGTTCGCAAGCCCCGTGCCGGCTCCGGGCAAAAAACGCCCCCGAGCGGGCCTCATACGTCGGGGCCTAGGCGGCACAGGTGACACCGCAGCCCCAGGCTCTGTGGTGCCGTGGAAGCGGCGGCAGTGGGCGCCGAGGGCTGGCCACAGCTTTCGGGGCTGGCCCCCTTGGCGTGGGAGAAATCCCCGCACGTTCGCAAGCCCCGTGCCGGCTTCGGGCAAAAAACGCCCCCGAGCGGGCCTCATACGTCGGGGCCTAGGCGGCACAGGTGAGATCGCAGCCCCAGGCTCCGTGGTGCCGTGGAAGCGGCGGCAGTGGGCGCTGAGGGCTGGCCACAGCTTTCGGGGCTGGCCCCCTTGGCGTGGGAGAAATCCCCGGACGTTCGCAAGCCCCGTGCCAGATTCGGGAAAAAAACGCCCCCGAGCGGGCCTCATACGTCGGGGCCTAGGCGCCACAGGTGACACCGCAGCCCCAGGCTCCGTGGTGCCGTGGAAGCGGCGGCAGTGGGCGCCGAGGGCTGGCCACAGCTTTCGGGGCTGGCCCCCTTGGCGTGGGAGAAATCCCCGGACGTTCGCAAGCCCCGTGCCGGCTTCGGGCAAAAAACGCCCCCGAGCGGGCTTCATACGTCGGGGCCTAGGCGGCACAGGGGAGACCGCAGCCCCAGGCTCCGTGGTGCCATGGAAGCGGCGGCAGTGGGCGCCGAGGGCCGGCCACAGCTTTCGGGGCTGGCCCCCTTGGCGTGGGAGAAATCCCCGCACGTTCGCAAGCCCCGTGCCAGATTCGGGCAAAAAACGCCCCCGAGCGGGCCTCATACGTCGGGGCCTAGGCAGCACAGGTGACACCGCAGCCCCAGGCTCTGTGGTGCCTTGGAAGCTGCGGCAGTGGGCGCTGAGGGCTGGCCACAGCTTTCGGGGCCGGCCCCCTTGGCGTGGGAGAAATCCCCGCACGTTCGCAAGCCCCGTGCCGGCTTCGGGCAAAAAAACGCCCCCGAGCGGGCCTCATACGTCGGGGCCTAGGCGGCACAGGTGAAACCGCAGCCCCAGGCTATGTGCTCCCGTGGAAGCGGCAGCAGTGGGTGCCGAGGGCCGGCCACAGCTTTCGGGGCTGGCCCCCTTGGCGTGGGAGAAATCCCCGCACGTTCGCAAGCCCCGTGCCGGCTTCGGGCAAAAAACGCCCCCGAGCGGGCCTCATACGTCGGGGCCTAGGCGGCACAGGTGACACCGCAGCCCCAGGCTCCGTGGTGCCGTGGAAGCGGCGGCAGTGGGCGCCGAGGGCTGGCCACAGCTTTCGGGGCTGGCCCCCTTGGCGTGGGAGAAATCCCCGCACGTTCGCAAGCCCCGTGCCGGCTTCGGGCAAAAAACGCCCCCGAGCGGGCCTCATACGTCGGGGCCTAGGCGGCACAGGTGACACCGCAGCCCCAGGCTCCGTGCTGCCGTGGAAGCGGCGCCAGTGGGCGCTGAGGGCTGGCCACAGCTTTCAGGGCTGGCCCCCTTGGCGTGGGAGAAATCCCCGCACGTTCGCAAGCCCCGTGCCGGCTTCGGGCAAAAAACACCCCCGAGCGGGCCTCATACGTCGGGGCCTAGGCGGCACAGGTGAGACCGCAGCCCCAGGCTCTGTGGTGCCGTGGAAGCTGCGGCAGTGGGCGCTGAGGGCTGGCCACATCTTTCGGGGCTGGCCCCCTTGGCGTGGGAGAAATCCCCGGACGTTCGCAAGCCCCGTGCCGGCTTCGGGCAAAAAACGCCCCCGAGCGGGCCTCATACGTCGGGGCCTAGGCGGCACAGGTGACACCGCAGCCCCAGGCAATATGCTCCCGTGGAAGCGGCAGCAGTGGGTGCCGAGGGCCGGCCCCAGCTTTCGGGGCTGGCCCCCTTGGCGTGGGAGAAATCCCCGCGCGTTCGCAAGCCCCGTGCCGGCTTTGGGCAAAAAACGCACCCGAGCGGGCCTCATACGTCGGGGCCTAGGCGGCACAGGTGAGACCGCAGCCCCAGGCTCCGTGGTGCCGTGGAAGCGGCGGCAGTGGGCGCTGAGGGCTGGCCACAGCTTTCAAGGTTGGCCCCCTTGGCGTGGGAGAAATCCCCGGACGTTCGCAAGCCCCGTGTCGGATCCGGGCAAAAAACGCCCTCGAGCGGGCCTCATACGTCGGGGCCTAGGCGGCACAGGTGACACCGCAGCCCCAGGCTCCGTGGTGCCGTGGAAGCGGCGGCAGTGGGCGCCGAGGGCTGGCCACAGCTTTCGGGGCTGGCCCCCTTGGCGTGGGAGAAATCCCCGGACGTTTGCAAGCCCCATGCCGGCTTCGGGCAAAAAACGCCCCCGAGCGGGCCTCATACGTCGGGGCCTAGGCGCCACAGGTGACACCGCAGCCCCAGGCTCTGTGGTGCCGTGGAAGCTGCGGCAGTGGGCGCTGAGGGCTGGCCACATCTTTCGGGGCTGGCCCCCTTGGCGTGGGAGAAATCCCCGGACGTTCGCAAGCCCCGTGCCGGCTTCGGGCAAAAAACGCCCCCGAGCGGGCCTCATACGTCGGGGCCTAGGCGGCACAGGTGACACCGCAGCCCCAGGCAATAAGCTCCCGTGGAAGCGGCAGCAGTGGGTGCCGAGGGCCGGCCCCAGCTTTCGGGGCTGGCCCCCTTGGCGTGGGAGAAATCCCCGCGCGTTCGCAAGCCCCGTGCCGGCTTTGGGCAAAAAACGCACCCGAGCGGGCCTCATACGTCGGGGCCTAGGCGGCACAGGTGACACCGCAGCCCCAGGCTCCGTGGTGCCGTGGAAGCTGCGGCAGTGGGCGCTGAGGGCTGGCCACAGCTTTCGGGGCTGGCCCCCTTGGCGTGGGAGAAATCCCCGGACGTTCGCAAGCCCCGTGTCGGATCCGGGCAAAAAACGCCCTCGAGCGGGCCTCATACGTCGGGGCCTAGGCGGCACAGGTGACACCGCAGCCCCAGGCTCCGTGGTGCCGTGGAAGCGGCGGCAGTGGGCGCCGAGGGCTGGCCACAGCTTTCGGGGCTGGCCCCCTTGGCGTGGGAGAAATCCCCGCGCGTTCGCAAGCCCCGTGCCGGCTTTGGGCAAAAAACGCCCCCGAGCGGGCCTCATACGTCGGGGCCTAGGCGGCACCGGTGACACCGCAGCCCCAGGCTCCGTGGTGCCGTGGAAGCTGCGGCAGTGGGCGCTGAGGGCTGGCCACAGCTTTCAGGGCTGGCCCCCTTGGCGTGGGAGAAATCCCCACACGTTCGCAAGCCCCGTGCCGGCTCCGGGCAAAAAACGCCCCCGAGCGGGCCTCATACGTCGGGGCCTAGGCGGCACAGGTGACACCGCAGCCCCAGGCTCCGTGGTGCCGTGGAAGCGGCGGCAGTGGGCGCTGAGGGCTGGCCACAGCTTTCGGGGCTGGCCCCCTTGGCGTGGGAGAAATCCCCGCACGTTCGCAAGCCCCGTGCCGGCTCCGGGCAAAAAACGCCCCCGAGCGGGCCTCATACGTCGGGGCCTCGGCGGCACCGTTGACACCGTAGCCACAGGCTCCGTGGTGCCGTGGAAGCGGCGGCAGTGGGCGCCGAGGGCTGGCCACAGCTTTCGGGGCTGGCCCCCTTGGCGTGGGAGAAATCCCCCAACGTTCGCAAGCCCCGTGCCGGCTTCAGGCAAAAAACGCCACCGAGCGGGCCTCATACGTCGGGGCCTAGGCGGCACAGGTGACACCGCAGCCCCAGGCTCCGTGGTGCCATGGAAGCGGCGGCAGTGGGCGCCGAGGGCCGAACACAGCTTTCGGGGCTGGCCCCCTTGGCGTGGGAGAAATCCCCGCACGTTCGCAAGCCCCGTGCCGGTTTCGGGCAAAAAACGCCCCCGAGCGGGCCTCATACGTCGGGGCCTAGGCGGCACAGGGGAGACCGCAGCCCCAGGCTCCGTGGTGCCATGGAAGCGGCGGCAGTGGGCGCCGAGGGCCGGCCACAGCTTTCGGGGCTGGCCCCCTTGGCGTGGGAGAAATCCCCGCACGTTCGCAAGCCCCGTGCCAGATTCGGGCAAAAAACGCCCCCGAGCGGGCCTCATACGTCGGGGCCTAGGCGGCACAGGTGACACCGCAGCCCCAGGCTCTGTGGTGCCTTGGAAGCTGCGGCAGTGGGCGCTGAGGGCTGGCCACAGCTTTCGGGGCCGGCCCCCTTGGCGTGGGAGAAATCCCCGGACGTTCGCAAGCCCCGTGCCGGCTTCGGGCAAAAAACGCCCCCGAGCGGGCCTCATACGTCGGGGCCTAGGCGGCACAGGTGACACCGCAGCCCCAGGCTATGTGCTCCCGTGGAAGCGGCAGCAGTGGGTGCCGAGGGCCGGCCACAGCTTTCGGGGCTGGCCCCCTTGGCGTGGGAGAAATCCCCGGACGTTCGCAAGCCCCGTGCCGGCTCCGGGCAAAAAACGCCCCCGAGCGGGCCTCATACGTCGGGGCCTAGGCGGCACAGGTGACACCGCAGCCCCAGGCTCTGTGGTGCCGTGGAAGCGGCGGCAGTGGGCGCCGAGGGCTGGCCACAGCTTTCGGGGCTGGCCCCCTTGGCGTGGGAGAAATCCCCGCACGTTCGCAAGCCCCGTGCCGGCTTCGGGCAAAAAACGCCCCCGAGCGGGCCTCATACGTCGGGGCCTAGGCGGCACAGGTGAGATCGCAGCCCCAGGCTCCGTGGTGCCGTGGAAGCGGCGGCAGTGGGCGCTGAGGGCTGGCCACAGCTTTCGGGGCTGGCCCCCTTGGCGTGGGAGAAATCCCCGGACGTTCGCAAGCCCCGTGCCAGATTCGGGAAAAAAACGCCCCCGAGCGGGCCTCATACGTCGGGGCCTAGGCGCCACAGGTGACACCGCAGCCCCAGGCTCCGTGGTGCCGTGGAAGCGGCGGCAGTGGGCGCCGAGGGCTGGCCACAGCTTTCGGGGCTGGCCCCCTTGGCGTGGGAGAAATCCCCGGACGTTCGCAAGCCCCGTGCCGGCTTCGGGCAAAAAACGCCCCCGAGCGGGCTTCATACGTCGGGGCCTAGGCGGCACAGGGGAGACCGCAGCCCCAGGCTCCGTGGTGCCATGGAAGCGGCGGCAGTGGGCGCCGAGGGCCGGCCACAGCTTTCGGGGCTGGCCCCCTTGGCGTGGGAGAAATCCCCGCACGTTCGCAAGCCCCGTGCCAGATTCGGGCAAAAAACGCCCCCGAGCGGGCCTCATACGTCGGGGCCTAGGCAGCACAGGTGACACCGCAGCCCCAGGCTCTGTGGTGCCTTGGAAGCTGCGGCAGTGGGCGCTGAGGGCTGGCCACAGCTTTCGGGGCCGGCCCCCTTGGCGTGGGAGAAATCCCCCAACGTTCGCAAGCCCCGTGCCGGCTTCAGGCAAAAAACGCCACCGAGCGGGCCTCATACGTCGGGGCCTAGGCGGCACAGGTGACACCGCAGCCCCAGGCTCCGTGGTGCCATGGAAGCGGCGGCAGTGGGCGCCGAGGGCCGAACACAGCTTTCGGGGCTGGCCCCCTTGGCGTGGGAGAAATCCCCGCACGTTCGCAAGCCCCGTGCCGGTTTCGGGCAAAAAACGCCCCCGAGCGGGCCTCATACGTCGGGGCCTAGGCGGCACAGGGGAGACCGCAGCCCCAGGCTCCGTGGTGCCATGGAAGCGGCGGCAGTGGGCGCCGAGGGCCGGCCACAGCTTTCGGGGCTGGCCCCCTTGGCGTGGGAGAAATCCCCGCACGTTCGCAAGCCCCGTGCCAGATTCGGGCAAAAAACGCCCCCGAGCGGGCCTCATACGTCGGGGCCTAGGCGGCACAGGTGACACCGCAGCCCCAGGCTCTGTGGTGCCTTGGAAGCTGCGGCAGTGGGCGCTGAGGGCTGGCCACAGCTTTCGGGGCCGGCCCCCTTGGCGTGGGAGAAATCCCCGGACGTTCGCAAGCCCCGTGCCGGCTTCGGGCAAAAAACGCCCCCGAGCGGGCCTCATACGTCGGGGCCTAGGCGGCACAGGTGACACCGCAGCCCCAGGCTATGTGCTCCCGTGGAAGCGGCAGCAGTGGGTGCCGAGGGCCGGCCACAGCTTTCGGGGCTGGCCCCCTTGGCGTGGGAGAAATCCCCGGACGTTCGCAAGCCCCGTGCCGGCTCCGGGCAAAAAACGCCCCCGAGCGGGCCTCATACGTCGGGGCCTAGGCGGCACAGGTGACACCGCAGCCCCAGGCTCTGTGGTGCCGTGGAAGCGGCGGCAGTGGGCGCCGAGGGCTGGCCACAGCTTTCGGGGCTGGCCCCCTTGGCGTGGGAGAAATCCCCGCACGTTCGCAAGCCCCGTGCCGGCTTCGGGCAAAAAACGCCCCCGAGCGGGCCTCATACGTCGGGGCCTAGGCGGCACAGGTGAGATCGCAGCCCCAGGCTCCGTGGTGCCGTGGAAGCGGCGGCAGTGGGCGCTGAGGGCTGGCCACAGCTTTCGGGGCTGGCCCCCTTGGCGTGGGAGAAATCCCCGGACGTTCGCAAGCCCCGTGCCAGATTCGGGAAAAAAACGCCCCCGAGCGGGCCTCATACGTCGGGGCCTAGGCGCCACAGGTGACACCGCAGCCCCAGGCTCCGTGGTGCCGTGGAAGCGGCGGCAGTGGGCGCCGAGGGCTGGCCACAGCTTTCGGGGCTGGCCCCCTTGGCGTGGGAGAAATCCCCGGACGTTCGCAAGCCCCGTGCCGGCTTCGGGCAAAAAACGCCCCCGAGCGGGCTTCATACGTCGGGGCCTAGGCGGCACAGGGGAGACCGCAGCCCCAGGCTCCGTGGTGCCATGGAAGCGGCGGCAGTGGGCGCCGAGGGCCGGCCACAGCTTTCGGGGCTGGCCCCCTTGGCGTGGGAGAAATCCCCGCACGTTCGCAAGCCCCGTGCCAGATTCGGGCAAAAAACGCCCCCGAGCGGGCCTCATACGTCGGGGCCTAGGCAGCACAGGTGACACCGCAGCCCCAGGCTCTGTGGTGCCTTGGAAGCTGCGGCAGTGGGCGCTGAGGGCTGGCCACAGCTTTCGGGGCCGGCCCCCTTGGCGTGGGAGAAATCCCCGCACGTTCGCAAGCCCCGTGCCGGCTTCGGGCAAAAAACGCCCCCGAGCGGGCCTCATACGTCGGGGCCTAGGCGGCACAGGTGAAACCGCAGCCCCAGGCTATGTGCTCCCGTGGAAGCGGCAGCAGTGGGTGCCGAGGGCCGGCCACAGCTTTCGGGGCTGGCCCCCTTGGCGTGGGAGAAATCCCCGCACGTTCGCAAGCCCCGTGCCGGCTTCGGGCAAAAAACGCCCCCGAGCGGGCCTCATACGTCGGGGCCTAGGCGGCACAGGTGACACCGCAGCCCCAGGCTCCGTGGTGCCGTGGAAGCGGCGGCAGTGGGCGCCGAGGGCTGGCCACAGCTTTCGGGGCTGGCCCCCTTGGCGTGGGAGAAATCCCCGCACGTTCGCAAGCCCCGTGCCGGCTTCGGGCAAAAAACGCCCCCGAGCGGGCCTCATACGTCGGGGCCTAGGCGGCACAGGTGACACCGCAGCCCCAGGCTCCGTGCTGCCGTGGAAGCGGCGCCAGTGGGCGCTGAGGGCTGGCCACAGCTTTCAGGGCTGGCCCCCTTGGCGTGGGAGAAATCCCCGCACGTTCGCAAGCCCCGTGCCGGCTTCGGGCAAAAAACACCCCCGAGCGGGCCTCATACGTCGGGGCCTAGGCGGCACAGGTGAGACCGCAGCCCCAGGCTCTGTGGTGCCGTGGAAGCTGCGGCAGTGGGCGCTGAGGGCTGGCCACATCTTTCGGGGCTGGCCCCCTTGGCGTGGGAGAAATCCCCGGACGTTCGCAAGCCCCGTGCCGGCTTCGGGCAAAAAACGCCCCCGAGCGGGCCTCATACGTCGGGGCCTAGGCGGCACAGGTGACACCGCAGCCCCAGGCAATATGCTCCCGTGGAAGCGGCAGCAGTGGGTGCCGAGGGCCGGCCCCAGCTTTCGGGGCTGGCCCCCTTGGCGTGGGAGAAATCCCCGCGCGTTCGCAAGCCCCGTGCCGGCTTTGGGCAAAAAACGCACCCGAGCGGGCCTCATACGTCGGGGCCTAGGCGGCACAGGTGAGACCGCAGCCCCAGGCTCCGTGGTGCCGTGGAAGCGGCGGCAGTGGGCGCTGAGGGCTGGCCACAGCTTTCAAGGTTGGCCCCCTTGGCGTGGGAGAAATCCCCGGACGTTCGCAAGCCCCGTGTCGGATCCGGGCAAAAAACGCCCTCGAGCGGGCCTCATACGTCGGGGCCTAGGCGGCACAGGTGACACCGCAGCCCCAGGCTCCGTGGTGCCGTGGAAGCGGCGGCAGTGGGCGCCGAGGGCTGGCCACAGCTTTCGGGGCTGGCCCCCTTGGCGTGGGAGAAATCCCCGCGCGTTCGCAAGCCCCGTGCCGGCTTTGGGCAAAAAACGCCCCCGAGCGGGCCTCATACGTCGGGGCCTAGGCGGCACCGGTGACACCGCAGCCCCAGGCTCCGTGGTGCCGTGGAAGCTGCGGCAGTGGGCGCTGAGGGCTGGCCACAGCTTTCAGGGCTGGCCCCCTTGGCGTGGGAGAAATCCCCACACGTTCGCAAGCCCCGTGCCGGCTCCGGGCAAAAAACGCCCCCGAGCGGGCCTCATACGTCGGGGCCTAGGCGGCACCGGTGACACCGTAGCCACAGGCTCCGTGGTGCCGTGGAAGCGGCGGCAGTGGGCGCTGAGGGCTGGCCACAGCTTTCGGGGCTGGCCCCCTTGGCGTGGGAGAAATCCCCCAACGTTCGCAAGCCCCGTGCCGGCTTCAGGCAAAAAACGCCACCGAGCGGGCCTCATACGTCGGGGCCTAGGCGGCACAGGTGACACCGCAGCCCCAGGCTCCGTGGTGCCATGGAAGCGGCGGCAGTGGGCGCCGAGGGCCGAACACAGCTTTCGGGGCTGGCCCCCTTGGCGTGGGAGAAATCCCCGCACGTTCGCAAGCCCCGTGCCGGTTTCGGGCAAAAAACGCCCCCGAGCGGGCCTCATACGTCGGGGCCTAGGCGGCACAGGGGAGACCGCAGCCCCAGGCTCCGTGGTGCCATGGAAGCGGCGGCAGTGGGCGCCGAGGGCCGGCCACAGCTTTCGGGGCTGGCCCCCTTGGCGTGGGAGAAATCCCCGCACGTTCGCAAGCCCCGTGCCAGATTCGGGCAAAAAACGCCCCCGAGCGGGCCTCATACGTCGGGGCCTAGGCGGCACAGGTGACACCGCAGCCCCAGGCTCTGTGGTGCCTTGGAAGCTGCGGCAGTGGGCGCTGAGGGCTGGCCACAGCTTTCGGGGCCGGCCCCCTTGGCGTGGGAGAAATCCCCGGACGTTCGCAAGCCCCGTGCCGGCTTCGGGCAAAAAACGCCCCCGAGCGGGCCTCATACGTCGGGGCCTAGGCGGCACAGGTGACACCGCAGCCCCAGGCTATGTGCTCCCATGGAAGCGGCAGCAGTGGGTGCCGAGGGCCGGCCACAGCTTTCGGGGCTGGCCCCCTTGGCGTGGGAGAAATCCCCGGACGTTCGCAAGCCCCGTGCCGGCTCCGGGCAAAAAACGCCCCCGAGCGGGCCTCATACGTCGGGGCCTAGGCGGCACAGGTGACACCGCAGCCCCAGGCTCTGTGGTGCCGTGGAAGCGGCGGCAGTGGGCGCCGAGGGCTGGCCACAGCTTTCGGGGCTGGCCCCCTTGGCGTGGGAGAAATCCCCGCACGTTCGCAAGCCCCGTGCCGGCTTCGGGCAAAAAACCCCCCGAGCGGGCCTCATACGTCGGGGCCTAGGCGGCACAGGTGAGATCGCAGCCCCAGGCTCCGTGGTGCCGTGGAAGCGGCGGCAGTGGGCGCTGAGGGCTGGCCACAGCTTTCGGGGCTGGCCCCCTTGGCGTGGGAGAAATCCCCGGACGTTCGCAAGCCCCGTGCCGGCTTCGGGCAAAAAACGCCCCCGAGCGGGCCTCATACGTCGGGGCCTAGGCGCCACAGGTGACACCGCAGCCCCAGGCTCCGTGGTGCCGTGGAAGCGGCGGCAGTGGGCGCCGAGGGCTGGCCACAGCTTTCGGGGCTGGCCCCCTTGGCGTGGGAGAAATCCCCGGACGTTCGCAAGCCCCGTGCCGGCTTCGGGCAAAAAACGCCCCCGAGCGGGCTTCATACGTCGGGGCCTAGGCGGCACAGGGGAGACCGCAGCCCCAGGCTCCGTGGTGCCATGGAAGCGGCGGCAGTGGGCGCCGAGGGCCGGCCACAGCTTTCGGGGCTGGCCCCCTTGGCGTGGGAGAAATCCCCGCACGTTCGCAAGCCCCGTGCCAGATTCGGGCAAAAAACGCCCCCGAGCGGGCCTCATACGTCGGGGCCTAGGCAGCACAGGTGACACCGCAGCCCCAGGCTCTGTGGTGCCTTGGAAGCTGCGGCAGTGGGCGCTGAGGGCTGGCCACAGCTTTCGGGGCCGGCCCCCTTGGCGTGGGAGAAATCCCCGGACGTTCGCAAGCCCCGTGCCGGCTTCGGGCAAAAAACGCCCCCGAGCGGGCCTCATACGTCGGGGCCTAGGCGGCACAGGTGACACCGCAGCCCCAGGCTATGTGCTCCCGTGGAAGCGGCAGCAGTGGGTGCCGAGGGCCGGCCACAGCTTTCGGGGCTGGCCCCCTTGGCGTGGGAGAAATCCCCGCACGTTCGCAAGCCCCGTGCCGGCTTCGGGCAAAAAACGCCCCCGAGCGGGCCTCATACGTCGGGGCCTAGGCGGCACAGGTGACACCGCAGCCCCAGGCTCCGTGGTGCCGTGGAAGCGGCGGCAGTGGGCGCCGAGGGCTGGCCACAGCTTTCGGGGCTGGCCCCCTTGGCGTGGGAGAAATCCCCGCACGTTCGCAAGCCCCGTGCCGGCTTCGGGCAAAAAACGCCCCCGAGCGGGCCTCATACGTCGGGGCCTAGGCGGCACAGGTGACACCGCAGCCCCAGGCTCCGTGCTGCCGTGGAAGCGGCGCCAGTGGGCGCTGAGGGCTGGCCACAGCTTTCAGGGCTGGCCCCCTTGGCGTGGGAGAAATCCCCGGACGTTCGCAAGCCCCGTGCCGGCTTCGGGCAAAAAACACCCCCGAGCGGGCCTCATACGTCGGGGCCTAGGCGGCACAGGTGAGACCGCAGCCCCAGGCTCTGTGGTGCCGTGGAAGCTGCGGCAGTGGGCGCTGAGGGCTGGCCACAGCTTTCGGGGCTGGCCCCCTTGGCGTGGGAGAAATCCCCGGACGTTCGCAAGCCCCGTGCCGGCTTCGGGCAAAAAACGCCCCCGAGCGGGCCTCATACGTCGGGGCCTAGGCGGCACAGGTGACACCGCAGCCCCAGGCAATATGCTCCCGTGGAAGCGGCAGCAGTGGGTGCCGAGGGCCGGCCCCAGCTTTCGGGGCTGGCCCCCTTGGCGTGGGAGAAATCCCCGCGCGTTCGCAAGCCCCGTGCCGGCTTTGGGCAAAAAACGCACCCGAGCGGGCCTCATACGTCGGGGCCTAGGCGGCACAGGTGACACCGCAGCCCCAGGCTCCGTGGTGCCGTGGAAGCTGCGGCAGTGGGCGCTGAGGGCTGGCCACAGCTTTCGGGGCTGGCCCCCTTGGCGTGGGAGAAATCCCCGGACGTTCGCAAGCCCCGTGTCGGATCCGGGCAAAAAACGCCCTCGAGCGGGCCTCATACGTCGGGGCCTAGGCGGCACAGGTGAGACCGCAGCCCCAGGCTCCGTGGTGCCGTGGAAGCGGCGGCAGTGGGCGCCGAGGGCTGGCCACAGCTTTCGGGGCTGGCCCCCTTGGCGTGGGAGAAATCCCCGCGCGTTCGCAAGCCCCGTGCCGGCTTTGGGCAAAAAACGCCCCCGAGCGGGCCTCATACGTCGGGGCCTAGGCGGCACCGGTGACACCGCAGCCCCAGGCTCCGTGGTGCCGTGGAAGCTGCGGCAGTGGGCGCTGAGGGCTGGCCACAGCTTTCAGGGCTGGCCCCCTTGGCGTGGGAGAAATCCCCACACGTTCGCAAGCCCCGTGCCGGCTCCGGGCAAAAAACGCCCCCGAGCGGGCCTCATACGTCGGGGCCTAGGCGGCACAGGTGACACCGCAGCCCCAGGCTCCGTGGTGCCGTGGAAGCGGCGGCAGTGGGCGCTGAGGGCTGGCCACAGCTTTCGGGGCTGGCCCCCTTGGCGTGGGAGAAATCCCCGCACGTTCGCAAGCCCCGTGCCGGCTCCGGGCAAAAAACGCCCCCGAGCGGGCCTCATACGTCGGGGCCTCGGCGGCACCGGTGACACCGTAGCCACAGGCTCCGTGGTGCCGTGGAAGCGGCGGCAGTGGGCGCCGAGGGCTGGCCACAGCTTTCGGGGCTGGCCCCCTTGGCGTGGGAGAAATCCCCCAACGTTCGCAAGCCCCGTGCCGGCTTCAGGCAAAAAACGCCCCCGAGCGGGCCTCATACGTCGGGGCCTAGGCGGCACAGGTGACACCGCAGCCCCAGGCTCCGTGGTGCCATGGAAGCGGCGGCAGTGGGCGCCGAGGGCTGGCCACAGCTTTCGGGGCTGGCCCCCTTGGCGTGGGAGAAATCCCCGGACGTTCGCAAGCCCCGTGCCGGCTTCGGGCAAAAAACGCCCCCGAGCGGGCCTCATACGTCGGGGCCTAGGCGGCACAGGGGAGACCGCAGCCCCAGGCTCCGTGGTGCCATGGAAGCGGCGGCAGTGGGCGCCGAGGGCCGGCCACAGCTTTCGGGGCTGGCCCCCTTGGCGTGGGAGAAATCCCCGCACGTTCGCAAGCCCCGTGCCAGATTCGGGCAAAAAACGCCCCCGAGCGGGCCTCATACGTCGGGGCCTAGGCGGCACAGGTGACACCGCAGCCCCAGGCTCTGTGGTGCCTTGGAAGCTGCGGCAGTGGGCGCTGAGGGCTGGCCACAGCTTTCGGGGCTGGCCCCCTTGGCGTGGGAGAAATCCCCGCACGTTCGCAAGCCCCGTGCCGGCTTCGGGCAAAAAACGCCCCCGAGCGGGCCTCATACGTCGGGGCCTAGGCGGCACAGGTGACACCGCAGCCTCAGGCTCTGTGGTGCCGTGGAAGCGGCGGCAGTGGGCGCCGAGGGCTGGCCACAGCTTTCGGGGCTGGCCCCCTTGGCGTGGGAGAAATCCCCGCACGTTCGCAAGCCCCGTGCCGGCTTCGGGCAAAAAACGCCCCCGAGCGGGCCTCATACGTCGGGGCCTAGGCGGCACAGGTGAGATCGCAGCCCCAGGCTCCGTGGTGCCGTGGAAGCGGCGGCAGTGGGCGCTGAGGGCTGGCCACAGCTTTCGGGGCTGGCCCCCTTGGCGTGGGAGAAATCCCCGCACGTTCGCAAGCCCCGTGCCGGCTTCGGGCAAAAAACGCCCCCGAGCGGGCCTCATTCGTCGGGGCCTAGGCGCCACAGGTGACACCGCAGCCCCAGGCTCCGTGGTGCCGTGGAAGCGGCGGCAGTGGGCGCCGAGGGCTGGCCACAGCTTTCGGGGCTGGCCCCCTTGGCGTGGGAGAAATCCCCGGACGTTCGCAAGCCCCGTGCCGGCTTCGGGCAAAAAACGCCCCCGAGCGGGCTTCATACGTCGGGGCCTAGGCGGCACAGGGGAGACCGCAGCCCCAGGCTCCGTGGTGCCTTGGAAGCGGCGGCAGTGGGCGCCGAGGGCCGGCCACAGCTTTCGGGGCTGGCCCCCTTGGCGTGGGAGAAATCCCCGCACGTTCGCAAGCCCCGTGCCAGATTCGGGCAAAAAACGCCCCCGAGCGGGCCTCATACGTCGGGGCCTAGGCGGCACAGGTGACACCGCAGCCCCAGGCTCTGTGGTGCCTTGGAAGCTGCGGCAGTGGGCGCTGAGGGCTGGCCACAGCTTTCGGGGCCGGCCCCCTTGGCGTGGGAGAAATCCCCGGACGTTCGCAAGCCCCGTGCCGGCTTCGGGCAAAAAACGCCCCCGAGCGGGCCTCATACGTCGGGGCCTAGGCGCCACAGGTGACACCGCAGCCCCAGGCTATGTGCTCCCGTGGAAGCGGCAGCAGTGGGTGCCGAGGGCCGGCCACAGCTTTCGGGGCTGGCCCCCTTGGCGTGGGAGAAATCCCCGGACGTTCGCAAGCCCCGTGCCGGCTCCGGGCAAAAAACGCCCCCGAGCGGGCCTCATACGTCGGGGCCTAGGCGGCACAGGTGACACCGCAGCCCCAGGCTCTGTGGTGCCGTGGAAGCGGCGGCAGTGGGCGCCGAGGGCTGGCCACAGCTTTCGGGGCTGGCCCCCTTGGCGTGGGAGAAATCCCCGCACGTTCGCAAGCCCCGTGCCGGCTTCGGGCAAAAAACGCCCCCGAGCGGGCCTCATACGTCGGGGCCTAGGCGGCACAGGTGAGATCGCAGCCCCAGGCTCCGTGGTGCCGTGGAAGCGGCGGCAGTGGGCGCTGAGGGCTGGCCACAGCTTTCGGGGCTGGCCCCCTTGGCGTGGGAGAAATCCCCGGACGTTCGCAAGCCCCGTGCCGGCTTCGGGCAAAAAACGCCCCCGAGCGGGCCTCATACGTCGGGGCCTAGGCGCCACAGGTGACACCGCAGCCCCAGGCTCCGTGGTGCCGTGGAAGCGGCGGCAGTGGGCGCCGAGGGCTGGCCACAGCTTTCGGGGCTGGCCCCCTTGGCGTGGGAGAAATCCCCGGACGTTCGCAAGCCCCGTGCCGGCTTCGGGCAAAAAACGCCCCCGAGCGGGCTTCATACGTCGGGGCCTAGGCGGCACAGGGGAGACCGCAGCCCCAGGCTCCGTGGTGCCATGGAAGCGGCGGCAGTGGGCGCCGAGGGCCGGCCACAGCTTTCGGGGCTGGCCCCCTTGGCGTGGGAGAAATCCCCGCACGTTCGCAAGCCCCGTGCCAGATTCGGGCAAAAAACGCCCCCGAGCGGGCCTCATACATCGGGGCCTAGGCAGCACAGGTGACACCGCAGCCCCAGGCTCTGTGGTGCCTTGGAAGCTGCGGCAGTGGGCGCTGAGGGCTGGCCACAGCTTTCGGGGCCGGCCCCCTTGGCGTGGGAGAAATCCCCGCACGTTCGCAAGCCCCGTGCCGGCTTCGGGCAAAAAACGCCCCCGAGCGGGCCTCATACGTCGGGGCCTAGGCGGCACAGGTGAAACCGCAGCCCCAGGCTATGTGCTCCCGTGGAAGCGGCAGCAGTGGGTGCCGAGGGCCGGCCACAGCTTTCGGGGCTGGCCCCCTTGGCGTGGGAGAAATCCCCGCACGTTCGCAAGCCCCGTGCCGGCTTCGGGCAAAAAACGCCCCCGAGCGGGCCTCATACGTCGGGGCCTAGGCGGCACAGGTGACACCGCAGCCCCAGGCTCCGTGGTGCCGTGGAAGCGGCGGCAGTGGGCGCCGAGGGCTGGCCACAGCTTTCGGGGCTGGCCCCCTTGGCGTGGGAGAAATCCCCGCACGTTCGCAAGCCCCGTGCCGGCTTCGGGCAAAAAACGCCCCCGAGCGGGCCTCATACGTCGGGGCCTAGGCGGCACAGGTGACACCGCAGCCCCAGGCTCCGTGCTGCCGTGGAAGCGGCGCCAGTGGGCGCTGAGGGCTGGCCACAGCTTTCAGGGCTGGCCCCCTTGGCGTGGGAGAAATCCCCGGACGTTCGCAAGCCCCGTGCCGGCTTCGGGCAAAAAACACCCCCGAGCGGGCCTCATACGTCGGGGCCTAGGCGGCACAGGTGAGACCGCAGCCCCAGGCTCTGTGGTGCCGTGGAAGCTGCGGCAGTGGGCGCTGAGGGCTGGCCACATCTTTCGGGGCTGGCCCCCTTGGCGTGGGAGAAATCCCCGGACGTTCGCAAGCCCCGTGCCGGCTTCGGGCAAAAAACGCCCCCGAGCGGGCCTCATACGTCGGGGCCTAGGCGGCACAGGTGACACCGCAGCCCCAGGCAATATGCTCCCGTGGAAGCGGCAGCAGTGGGTGCCGAGGGCCGGCCCCAGCTTTCGGGGCTGGCCCCCTTGGCGTGGGAGAAATCCCCGCGCGTTCGCAAGCCCCGTGCCGGCTTTGGGCAAAAAACGCACCCGAGCGGGCCTCATACGTCGGGGCCTAGGCGGCACAGGTGAGACCGCAGCCCCAGGCTCCGTGGTGCCGTGGAAGCGGCGGCAGTGGGCGCTGAGGGCTGGCCACAGCTTTCGGGGCTGGCCCCCTTGGCGTGGGAGAAATCCCCGGACGTTCGCAAGCCCCGTGTCGGATCCGGGCAAAAAACGCCCTCGAGCGGGCCTCATACGTCGGGGCCTAGGCGGCACAGGGGAGACCGCAGCCCCAGGCTCCGTGGTGCCATGGAAGCGGCGGCAGTGGGCGCCGAGGGCCGGCCACAGCTTTCGGGGCTGGCCCCCTTGGCGTGGGAGAAATCCCCGCACGTTCGCAAGCCCCGTGCCAGATTCGGGCAAAAAACGCCCCCGAGCGGGCCTCATACATCGGGGCCTAGGCAGCACAGGTGACACCGCAGCCCCAGGCTCTGTGGTGCCTTGGAAGCTGCGGCAGTGGGCGCTGAGGGCTGGCCACAGCTTTCGGGGCCGGCCCCCTTGGCGTGGGAGAAATCCCCGCACGTTCGCAAGCCCCGTGCCGGCTTCGGGCAAAAAACGCCCCCGAGCGGGCCTCATACGTCGGGGCCTAGGCGGCACAGGTGAAACCGCAGCCCCAGGCTATGTGCTCCCGTGGAAGCGGCAGCAGTGGGTGCCGAGGGCCGGCCACAGCTTTCGGGGCTGGCCCCCTTGGCGTGGGAGAAATCCCCGCACGTTCGCAAGCCCCGTGCCGGCTTCGGGCAAAAAACGCCCCCGAGCGGGCCTCATACGTCGGGGCCTAGGCGGCACAGGTGACACCGCAGCCCCAGGCTCCGTGGTGCCGTGGAAGCGGCGGCAGTGGGCGCCGAGGGCTGGCCACAGCTTTCGGGGCTGGCCCCCTTGGCGTGGGAGAAATCCCCGCACGTTCGCAAGCCCCGTGCCGGCTTCGGGCAAAAAACGCCCCCGAGCGGGCCTCATACGTCGGGGCCTAGGCGGCACAGGTGACACCGCAGCCCCAGGCTCCGTGCTGCCGTGGAAGCGGCGCCAGTGGGCGCTGAGGGCTGGCCACAGCTTTCAGGGCTGGCCCCCTTGGCGTGGGAGAAATCCCCGGACGTTCGCAAGCCCCGTGCCGGCTTCGGGCAAAAAACACCCCCGAGCGGGCCTCATACGTCGGGGCCTAGGCGGCACAGGTGAGACCGCAGCCCCAGGCTCTGTGGTGCCGTGGAAGCTGCGGCAGTGGGCGCTGAGGGCTGGCCACATCTTTCGGGGCTGGCCCCCTTGGCGTGGGAGAAATCCCCGGACGTTCGCAAGCCCCGTGCCGGCTTCGGGCAAAAAACGCCCCCGAGCGGGCCTCATACGTCGGGGCCTAGGCGGCACAGGTGACACCGCAGCCCCAGGCAATATGCTCCCGTGGAAGCGGCAGCAGTGGGTGCCGAGGGCCGGCCCCAGCTTTCGGGGCTGGCCCCCTTGGCGTGGGAGAAATCCCCGCGCGTTCGCAAGCCCCGTGCCGGCTTTGGGCAAAAAACGCACCCGAGCGGGCCTCATACGTCGGGGCCTAGGCGGCACAGGTGAGACCGCAGCCCCAGGCTCCGTGGTGCCGTGGAAGCGGCGGCAGTGGGCGCTGAGGGCTGGCCACAGCTTTCGGGGCTGGCCCCCTTGGCGTGGGAGAAATCCCCGGACGTTCGCAAGCCCCGTGTCGGATCCGGGCAAAAAACGCCCTCGAGCGGGCCTCATACGTCGGGGCCTAGGCGGCACAGGTGACACCGCAGCCCCAGGCTCCGTGGTGCCGTGGAAGCGGCGGCAGTGGGCGCCGAGGGCTGGCCACAGCTTTCGGGGCTGGCCCCCTTGGCGTGGGAGAAATCCCCGCGCGTTCGCAAGCCCCGTGCCGGCTTTGGGCAAAAAACGCCCCCGAGCGGGCCTCATACGTCGGGGCCTAGGCGGCACCGGTGACACCGCAGCCCCAGGCTCCGTGGTGCCGTGGAAGCTGCGGCAGTGGGCGCTGAGGGCTGGCCACAGCTTTCAGGGCTGGCCCCCTTGGCGTGGGAGAAATCCCCACACGTTCGCAAGCCCCGTGCCGGCTCCGGGCAAAAAACGCCCCCGAGCGGGCCTCATACGTCGGGGCCTAGGCGGCACAGGTGACACCGCAGCCCCAGGCTCCGTGGTGCCGTGGAAGCGGCGGCAGTGGGCGCTGAGGGCTGGCCACAGCTTTCGGGGCTGGCCCCCTTGGCGTGGGAGAAATCCCCGCACGTTCGCAAGCCCCGTGCCGGCTCCGGGCAAAAAACGCCCCCGAGCGGGCCTCATACGTCGGGGCCTCGGCGGCACCGGTGACACCGTAGCCACAGGCTCCGTGGTGCCGTGGAAGCGGCGGCAGTGGGCGCCGAGGGCTGGCCACAGCTTTCGGGGCTGGCCCCCTTGGCGTGGGAGAAATCCCCCAACGTTCGCAAGCCCCGTGCCGGCTTCAGGCAAAAAACGCCACCGAGCGGGCCTCATACGTCGGGGCCTAGGCGGCACAGGTGACACCGCAGCCCCAGGCTCCGTGGTGCCATGGAAGCGGCGGCAGTGGGCGCCGAGGGCCGAACACAGCTTTCGGGGCTGGCCCCCTTGGCGTGGGAGAAATCCCCGCACGTTCGCAAGCCCCGTGCCGGTTTCGGGCAAAAAACGCCCCCGAGCGGGCCTCATACGTCGGGGCCTAGGCGGCACAGGGGAGACCGCAGCCCCAGGCTCCGTGGTGCCATGGAAGCGGCGGCAGTGGGCGCCGAGGGCCGGCCACAGCTTTCGGGGCTGGCCCCCTTGGCGTGGGAGAAATCCCCGCACGTTCGCAAGCCCCGTGCCAGATTCGGGCAAAAAACGCCCCCGAGCGGGCCTCATACGTCGGGGCCTAGGCGGCACAGGTGACACCGCAGCCCCAGGCTCTGTGGTGCCTTGGAAGCTGCGGCAGTGGGCGCTGAGGGCTGGCCACAGCTTTCGGGGCTGGCCCCCTTGGCGTGGGAGAAATCCCCGCACGTTCGCAAGCCCCGTGCCGGCTTCGGGCAAAAAACGCCCCCGAGCGGGCCTCATACGTCGGGGCCTAGGCGGCACAGGTGACACCGCAGCCCCAGGCTATGTGCTCCCGTGGAAGCGGCAGCAGTGGGTGCCGAGGGCCGGCCACAGCTTTCGGGGCTGGCCCCCTTGGCGTGGGAGAAATCCCCGGACGTTCGCAAGCCCCGTGCCGGCTCCGGGCAAAAAACGCCCCCGAGCGGGCCTCATACGTCGGGGCCTAGGCGGCACAGGTGACACCGCAGCCCCAGGCTCTGTGGTGCCGTGGAAGCGGCGGCAGTGGGCGCCGAGGGCTGGCCACAGCTTTCGGGGCTGGCCCCCTTGGCGTGGGAGAAATCCCCGCACGTTCGCAAGCCCCGTGCCGGCTTCGGGCAAAAAACCCCCCGAGCGGGCCTCATACGTCGGGGCCTAGGCGGCACAGGTGAGATCGCAGCCCCAGGCTCCGTGGTGCCGTGGAAGCGGCGGCAGTGGGCGCTGAGGGCTGGCCACAGCTTTCGGGGCTGGCCCCCTTGGCGTGGGAGAAATCCCCGGACGTTCGCAAGCCCCGTGCCGGCTTCGGGCAAAAAACGCCCCCGAGCGGGCCTCATACGTCGGGGCCTAGGCGCCACAGGTGACACCGCAGCCCCAGGCTCCGTGGTGCCGTGGAAGCGGCGGCAGTGGGCGCCGAGGGCTGGCCACAGCTTTCGGGGCTGGCCCCCTTGGCGTGGGAGAAATCCCCGGACGTTCGCAAGCCCCGTGCCGGCTTCGGGCAAAAAACGCCCCCGAGCGGGCTTCATACGTCGGGGCCTAGGCGGCACAGGGGAGACCGCAGCCCCAGGCTCCGTGGTGCCATGGAAGCGGCGGCAGTGGGCGCCGAGGGCCGGCCACAGCTTTCGGGGCTGGCCCCCTTGGCGTGGGAGAAATCCCCGCACGTTCGCAAGCCCCGTGCCAGATTCGGGCAAAAAACGCCCCCGAGCGGGCCTCATACGTCGGGGCCTAGGCAGCACAGGTGACACCGCAGCCCCAGGCTCTGTGGTGCCTTGGAAGCTGCGGCAGTGGGCGCTGAGGGCTGGCCACAGCTTTCGGGGCCGGCCCCCTTGGCGTGGGAGAAATCCCCGGACGTTCGCAAGCCCCGTGCCGGCTTCGGGCAAAAAACGCCCCCGAGCGGGCCTCATACGTCGGGACCTAGGCGGCACAGGTGACACCGCAGCCCCAGGCTATGTGCTCCCGTGGAAGCGGCAGCAGTGGGTGCCGAGGGCCGGCCACAGCTTTCGGGGCTGGCCCCCTTGGCGTGGGAGAAATCCCCGCACGTTCGCAAGCCCCGTGCCGGCTTCGGGCAAAAAACGCCCCCGAGCGGGCCTCATACGTCGGGGCCTAGGCGGCACAGGTGACACCGCAGCCCCAGGCTCCGTGGTGCCGTGGAAGCGGCGGCAGTGGGCGCCGAGGGCTGGCCACAGCTTTCGGGGCTGGCCCCCTTGGCGTGGGAGAAATCCCCGCACGTTCGCAAGCCCCGTGCCGGCTTCGGGCAAAAAACGCCCCCGAGCGGGCCTCATACGTCGGGGCCTAGGCGGCACAGGTGACACCGCAGCCCCAGGCTCCGTGCTGCCGTGGAAGCGGCGCCAGTGGGCGCTGAGGGCTGGCCACAGCTTTCAGGGCTGGCCCCCTTGGCGTGGGAGAAATCCCCGGACGTTCGCAAGCCCCGTGCCGGCTTCGGGCAAAAAACACCCCCGAGCGGGCCTCATACGTCGGGGCCTAGGCGGCACAGGTGAGACCGCAGCCCCAGGCTCTGTGGTGCCGTGGAAGCTGCGGCAGTGGGCGCTGAGGGCTGGCCACATCTTTCGGGGCTGGCCCCCTTGGCGTGGGAGAAATCCCCGGACGTTCGCAAGCCCCGTGCCGGCTTCGGGCAAAAAACGCCCCCGAGCGGGCCTCATACGTCGGGGCCTAGGCGGCACAGGTGACACCGCAGCCCCAGGCAATATGCTCCCGTGGAAGCGGCAGCAGTGGGTGCCGAGGGCCGGCCCCAGCTTTCGGGGCTGGCCCCCTTGGCGTGGGAGAAATCCCCGCGCGTTCGCAAGCCCCGTGCCGGCTTTGGGCAAAAAACGCACCCGAGCGGGCCTCATACGTCGGGGCCTAGGCGGCACAGGTGACACCGCAGCCCCAGGCTCCGTGGTGCCGTGGAAGCTGCGGCAGTGGGCGCTGAGGGCTGGCCACAGCTTTCGGGGCTGGCCCCCTTGGCGTGGGAGAAATCCCCGGACGTTCGCAAGCCCCGTGTCGGACCCGGGCAAAAAACGCCCTCGAGCGGGCCTCATACGTCGGGGCCTAGGCGGCACAGGTGACACCGCAGCCCCAGGCTCCGTGGTGCCGTGGAAGCGGCGGCAGTGGGCGCCGAGGGCTGGCCACAGCTTTCGGGGCTGGCCCCCTTGGCGTGGGAGAAATCCCCGCGCGTTCGCAAGCCCCGTGCCGGCTTTGGGCAAAAAACGCCCCCGAGCGGGCCTCATACGTCGGGGCCTAGGCGGCACCGGTGACACCGCAGCCCCAGGCTCCGTGGTGCCGTGGAAGCTGCGGCAGTGGGCGCTGAGGGCTGGCCACAGCTTTCAGGGCTGGCCCCCTTGGCGTGGGAGAAATCCCCACACGTTCGCAAGCCCCGTGCCGGCTCCGGGCAAAAAACGCCCCCGAGCGGGCCTCATACGTCGGGGCCTAGGCGGCACAGGTGACACCGCAGCCCCAGGCTCCGTGGTGCCGTGGAAGCGGCGGCAGTGGGCGCTGAGGGCTGGCCACAGCTTTCGGGGCTGGCCCCCTTGGCGTGGGAGAAATCCCCGCACGTTCGCAAGCCCCGTGCCGGCTCCGGGCAAAAAACGCCCCCGAGTGGGCCTCATACGTCGGGGCCTCGGCGGCACCGGTGACACCGTAGCCACAGGCTCCGTGGTGCCGTGGAAGCGGCGGCAGTGGGCGCCGAGGGCTGGCCACAGCTTTCGGGGCTGGCCCCCTTGGCGTGGGAGAAATCCCCCAACGTTCGCAAGCCCCGTGCCGGCTTCAGGCAAAAAACGCCCCCGAGCGGGCCTCATACGTCGGGGCCTAGGCGGCACAGGTGACACCGCAGCCCCAGGCTCCGTGGTGCCATGGAAGCGGCGGCAGTGGGCGCCGAGGGCCGAACACAGCTTTCGGGGCTGGCCCCCTTGGCGTGGGAGAAATCCCCGCACGTTCGCAAGCCCCGTGCCGGTTTCGGGCAAAAAACGCCCCCGAGCGGGCCTCATACGTCGGGGCCTAGGCGGCACAGGGGAGACCGCAGCCCCAGGCTCCGTGGTGCCATGGAAGCGGCGGCAGTGGGCGCCGAGGGCCGGCCACAGCTTTCGGGGCTGGCCCCCTTGGCGTGGGAGAAATCCCCGCACGTTCGCAAGCCCCGTGCCAGATTCGGGCAAAAAACGCCCCCGAGCGGGCCTCATACGTCGGGGCCTAGGCGGCACAGGTGACACCGCAGCCCCAGGCTCTGTGGTGCCTTGGAAGCTGCGGCAGTGGGCGCTGAGGGCTGGCCACAGCTTTCGGGGCCGGCCCCCTTGGCGTGGGAGAAATCCCCGCACGTTCGCAAGCCCCGTGCCGGCTTCGGGCAAAAAACGCCCCCGAGCGGGCCTCATACGTCGGGGCCTAGGCGGCACAGGTGACACCGCAGCCCCAGGCTATGTGCTCCCGTGGAAGCGGCAGCAGTGGGTGCCGAGGGCCGGCCACAGCTTTCGGGGCTGGCCCCCTTGGCGTGGGAGAAATCCCCGGACGTTCGCAAGCCCCGTGCCGGCTCCGGGCAAAAAACGCCCCCGAGCGGGCCTCATACGTCGGGGCCTAGGCGGCACAGGTGACACCGCAGCCCCAGGCTCTGTGGTGCCGTGGAAGCGGCGGCAGTGGGCGCCGAGGGCTGGCCACAGCTTTCGGGGCTGGCCCCCTTGGCGTGGGAGAAATCCCCGCACGTTCGCAAGCCCCGTGCCGGCTTCGGGCAAAAAACCCCCCGAGCGGGCCTCATACGTCGGGGCCTAGGCGGCACAGGTGAGATCGCAGCCCCAGGCTCCGTGGTGCCGTGGAAGCGGCGGCAGTGGGCGCTGAGGGCTGGCCACAGCTTTCGGGGCTGGCCCCCTTGGCGTGGGAGAAATCCCCGGACGTTCGCAAGCCCCGTGCCGGCTTCGGGCAAAAAAACGCCCCCGAGCGGGCCTCATACGTCGGGGCCTAGGCGCCACAGGTGACACCGCAGCCCCAGGCTCCGTGGTGCCGTGGAAGCGGCGGCAGTGGGCGCCGAGGGCTGGCCACAGCTTTCGGGGCTGGCCCCCTTGGCGTGGGAGAAATCCCCGCACGTTCGCAAGCCCCGTGCCGGCTTCGGGCAAAAAACGCCCCCGAGCGGGCTTCATACGTCGGGGCCTAGGCGGCACAGGGGAGACCGCAGCCCCAGGCTCCGTGGTGCCATGGAAGCGGCGGCAGTGGGCGCCGAGGGCCGGCCACAGCTTTCGGGGCTGGCCCCCTTGGCGTGGGAGAAATCCCCGCACGTTCGCAAGCCCCGTGCCAGATTCGGGCAAAAAAACGCCCCCGAGCGGGCCTCATACGTCGGGGCCTAGGCAGCACAGGTGACACCGCAGCCCCAGGCTCTGTGGTGCCTTGGAAGCTGCGGCAGTGGGCGCTGAGGGCTGGCCACAGCTTTCGGGGCCGGCCCCCTTGGCGTGGGAGAAATCCCCGCACGTTCGCAAGCCCCGTGCCGGCTTCGGGCAAAAAACGCCCCCGAGCGGGCCTCATACGTCGGGGCCTAGGCGGCACAGGTGACACCGCAGCCCCAGGCTATGTGCTCCCGTGGAAGCGGCAGCAGTGGGTGCCGAGGGCCGGCCACAGCTTTCGGGGCTGGCCCCCTTGGCGTGGGAGAAATCCCCGCACGTTCGCAAGCCCCGTGCCGGCTTCGGGCAAAAAACGCCCCCGAGCGGGCCTCATACGTCGGGGCCTAGGCGGCACAGGTGACACCGCAGCCCCAGGCTCCGTGGTGCCGTGGAAGCGGCGGCAGTGGGCGCCGAGGGCTGGCCACAGCTTTCGGGGCTGGCCCCCTTGGCGTGGGAGAAATCCCCGCACGTTCGCAAGCCCCGTGCCGGCTTCGGGCAAAAAACGCCCCCGAGCGGGCCTCATACGTCGGGGCCTAGGCGGCACAGGTGACACCGCAGCCCCAGGCTCTGTGCTGCCGTGGAAGCGGCGCCAGTGGGCGCTGAGGGCTGGCCACAGCTTTCAGGGCTGGCCCCCTTGGCGTGGGAGAAATCCCCGCACGTTCGCAAGCCCCGTGCCGGCTTCGGGCAAAAAACCCCCCGAGCGGGCCTCATACGTCGGGGCCTAGGCGGCACAGGTGAGATCGCAGCCCCAGGCTCCGTGGTGCCGTGGAAGCGGTGGCAGTGGGCGCCGAGGGCCAGCCACAGCTTTCGGGGCTGGCCCCCTTGGCGTGGGAGAAATCCCCGCACGTTCGCAAGCCCCGTGCCGGCTTCGGGCAAAAAACGCCCCGAGCGGGCCTCATACGTCGGGGCCTAAGCGGCACAGGTGACACCGCAGCCCCAGGCTCCGTGGTGCCGTGGAAGCGGCGGCAGTGGGCGCCGAGGGCTGGCCACAGCTTTCGGGGCTGGCCCCCTTGGCGTGGGAGAAATCCCCGGACGTTCGCAAGCCCCGTGCCGGCTTCGGGCAAAAAACGCCCCCGAGCAGGCCTCATACGTCGGGGCCTAGGCGGCACAGGGGAGACCGCAGCCCCAAGCTCTGTGGTGCTGTGGAAGCTGCGGCAGTGGGCGCTGAGGGCTGGCCACAGCTTTCGGGGCTGGCCCCCTTGGCGTGGGAGAAATCCCCGGACGTTCGCAAGCCCCGTGCCGGCTTTGGGCAAGAAACGCCCCCGAGCGGGCCTCATACGTCGGGGCCTAGGCGGCACAGGTGACACCGCAGCCCCAGGCTCTGTGCTGCCGTGGAAGCGGCGGCAGTGGGCGCTGAGGGCTGGCCACAGCTTTCAGGGCTGGCCCCCTTGGCGTGGGAGAAATCCCCGGACGTTCGCAAGCCCCGTGCCGGCTTCGGGCAAAAAACGCCCCCGAGCGGGCCTCATACGTCGGGGCCTAGGCGGCACAGGTGAGACCGCAGCCCCAGGCTCCGTGGTGCCTTGGAAGCGGCAGCAGTGGGCGCCGAGGGCTGGCCACAGCTTTCGGGGCTGGCCCCTTTGGCGTGGGAAAAATCCCCGGACGTTCGCAAGCCCCGTGCCGGCTCCGGGCATAAAACGCCCCCGATTGGGCCACATACGTCGGGGCCTAGGCGGCACAGGTGAGACCGCAGCCCCAGGCTCTGTGGTGCCGTGGAAGCGGCGGCAGTGGGCGCTGAGGGCTGGCCACAGCTTTCAGGGCTGGCCCCCTTGGCGTGGGAGAAATCCCCGGACGTTCGCAAGCCCCGTGCCGGCTTCGGGCAAAAAACGCCCCCGATTGGGCCACATACGTCGGAGCCTAGGCGGCACAGGGGAGACCGCTCGCCCAGCCTATGTGCTCCCGTGGAAGCGGCAGCAGTGGGTGCCGAGGGCCGGCCACAGCTTTCGGGGCTGGCCCCCTTGGCGTGGGAGAAATCCCAGGACGTTCGCAAGCCCCGTGCCGGCTCCGGGCAAAAAACGCCCCCGAGCGGGCCTCATACGTCGGGGCCTAGGTGGCACAGGTGACACCGCAGCCCCAGGCTCCGTGGTGCCGTGGAAGCGGCGGCAGTGGGCGCCGAGGGCTGGCCACAGCTTTCGGGGCTGGCCCCCTTGGCGTGGGAGAAATCCCCGCACGTTCGCAAGCCCCGTGCCGGCTTCGGGCAAAAAACGCCCCCGAGCGGGCCTCATACGTCGGGGCCTAGGCGGCACAGGTGACACCGCAGCCCCAGGCTCCGTGGTGCCGTGGAAGCGGCGGCAGTGGGCGCCGAGGGCTGGCCACTGCTTTCGGGGCTGGCCCCTTTGGCGTGGGAGAAATCCCCGGACGTTCGCAAGCCCCGTGCCGGCTCTGGGCATAAAACGCCCCCGATTGGGCCACATACGTCGGGGCCTAGGCGGCACAGGGGAGACCGCAGCCCCAGGCTCTGTGCTGCCGTGGAAGCGGCGGCAGTGGGCGCTGAGGGCTGGCCACAGCTTTCAGGGCTGGCCCCCTTGGCGTGGGAGAAATCCCCGGACGTTCGCAAGCCCCGTGCCGGCTTCGGGCAAAAAACGCCCCCGATTGGGCCACATACGTCGGAGCCTAGGCGGCACAGGGGAGACCGCTCCCCCAGGCTATGTGCTCCCGTGGAAGCGGCAGCAGTGGGTGCCGAGGGCCGGCCACAGCTTTCAGGGCTGGCCCCCTTGGCGTGGGAGAAATCCCAGGACGTTCGCAAGCCCCGTGCCGGCTCCGGGCAAAAAACGCCCCCGAGCGGGCCTCATACGTCGGGGCCTAGGCGGCACAGGTGACACCGCAGCCCCAGGCTCCATGGTGCCGTGGAAGCGGCGGCAGTGGGTGCCTAGGGCCGAACACAGCTTTCGGGGCTGGCCCTCTTGGCGTGGGAGAAATCCCCGGACGTTCGCAAGCCCCGTGCCGGCTTCGGGCAAAAAACGCCCCCGAGCGGGCCTCATACGTCGGGGCCTAGGCGGCACAGGTGACACCGCAGCCCCAGGCTCCGTGGTGCCGTGGAAGCGGCGGCAGTGGGCGCCGAGGGCTGGCCACTGCTTTCGGGGCTGGCCCCCTTGGCGTGGGAGAAATCCCCGCACGTTCGCAAGCCCCGTGCCGGCTTCGGGCAAAAAACGCCCCCGAGCGGGCCTCATACGTCGGGGCCTAGGTGGCACAGGTGACACCGCAGCCCCAGGCTCCGTGGTGCCGTGGAAGCGGCGGCAGTGGGCGCCGAGGGCTGGCCACAGCTTTCGGGGCTGGCCCCCTTGGCGTGGGAGAAATCCCCGGACGTTCGCAAGCCCCGTGCCGGCTTCGGGCAAAAAACGCCCCCGAGCGGGCCTCATACGTCGGGGCCTAGGCGGCACAGGTGACACCGCAGCCCCAGGCTCCGTGGTGCCGTGGAAGCGGCGGCAGTGGGCGCCGAGGGCTGGCCACAGCTTTCGGGGCTGGCCCCCTTGGCGTGGGAGAAATCCCCGCACGTTCGCAAGCCCCGTGCCGGCTTCGGGCAAAAAACGCCCCCGAGCGGGCCTCATACGTCGGGGCCTAGGCGGCACAGATGACACCGCAGCCCCAGGGTCTGTGCTGCCGTGGAAGCGGCGGCAGTGGGCGCCGAGGGCTGGCCACAGCTTTCTGGGCTGGCCCCCTTGGCGTGGGAGAAATCCCCGGACGTTCGCAAGCCCCGTGCCGGCTTCGGGCAAAAAACGCCCCCGAGCGGGCCTCATACGTCGGGGCCTAGGCGGCACCGGTGACACCGCAGCCCCAGGCTCCGTGGTGCCGTGGAAGCGGCGGCAGTGGGCGCCGAGGGCTGGCCACAGCTTTCGGGGCTGGCCCCCTTGGCGTGGGAGAAATCCCCGGACGTTCGCAAGCCCCGTGCCGGCTTCGGGCAAAAAACGCCCCTGAGAGGGCCTCATACGTCGGGGCCTAGGCGGCACAGGTGACACCGCAGCCCCAGGCTCCGTGGTGCCGTGGAAGCGGCGGCAGTGGGCACCGAGCGCTGGCCACAGCTTTCGGGGCTGGCCCCCTTGGCGTGGGAGAAATCCCCGCACGTTCGCAAGCCCCGTGCTGGCTTCGGGCAAAAAACGCCCCCGAGCGGGCCTCATACGTCGGAGCCTAGGCGGCACAGGGGAGACCGCAGCCCCAGGCTATGTGCTCCCGTGGAAGCGGCGGCAGTGGGCGCCGAGGGCTCGCCACAGCTTTCGGGGCTGGCCCCCTTGGCGTGGGAGAAATCCCCGGACGTTCGCAAGCCCCGTGCCGGCTTCGGGCAAAAAACGCCCCCGAGCGGGCTTCATACATCGGGGCCTAGGCGGCACAGGGGAGACCGCAGCCCCAGGCTCTGTGGTGCCGTGGAAGCTGCGGCAGTGGGCGCTGAGGGCTGGCCACAGCTTTCAGGGCTGGCCCCCTTGGCGTGGGAGAAATCCCCGCACGTTCGCAAGCCCCGTGCCGGCTTCGGGCAAAAAAGGCCCCCGAGCGGGCCTCATACGTCGGGGCCTAGGCGGCACAGGTGAGATCGCAGCCCCAGGCTCCGTGGTGCCGTGGAAGTGGCGGCAGTGGGCGCCGAGGGCTGGCCACAGCTTTCGGGGCTGGCCCCCTTGGCGTGGGAGAAATCCCCGCACGTTCGCAAGCCCTGTGCCGGCTTCGGGCAAAAAACGCCCCCGATTGGGCCACATACGTCGGAGCCTAGGCGGCACAGGGGAGACCGCTCCCCCAGGCTATGTGCTCCCGTGGAAGCGGCGGCAGTGGGTGCCGAGGGCCGGCCACAGCTTTCGGGGCTGGCCCCCTTGGCGTGGGAGAAATCCCCAGACATTCGCAAGCCCCGTGCCGGCTTCGGGCAAAAAACCCCCCGAGCGGGCCTCATACATCGGGGCCTAGGCGGCACAGGTGAGATCGCAGCCCCAGGCTCCGTGGTGCCGTGGAAGCGGCGGCAGTGGGCGCCGAGGGCCAGCCACAGCTTTCGGGGCTGGCCCCCTTGGCGTGGGAGAAATCCCCGCACGTTCGCAAGCCCCGTGCCGGCTTCGGGCAAAAAACGCCCCCGAGCGGGCCTCATACGTCGGGGCCTAGGCGCCACAGGTGACACCGCAGCCCCAGGCTCCGTGGTGCCGTGGAAGCGGCGGCAGTGGGCGCTGAGGGCTGGCCACAGCTTTCGGGGCTGGCCCCCTTGGCGTGGGAGAAATCCCCGGACGTTCGCAAGCCCCGTGCCAGATTCGGGAAAAAAACGCCCCCGAGCGGGCCTCATACGTCGGGGCCTAGGCGGCACAGGTGACACCGCAGCCCCAGGCTCCGTGGTGCCGTGGAAGCGGCGGCAGTGGGCGCCGAGGGCTGGCCACAGCTTTCGGGGCAGGCCCCCTTGGCGTGGGAGAAATCCCCGGACGTTCGCAAGCCCCGTGCCGGCTTCGGGCAAAAAACGCCCCCGAGCGGGCCTCATACGTCGGGGCCTAGGCGGCACAGGGGAGACCGCAGCCCCAGGCTCTGTGGTGCCGTGGAAGCTGCGGCAGTGGGCGCTGAGGGCTGGCCACATCTTTCGGGGCTGGCCCCCTTGGCGTGGGAGAAATCCCCGGACGTTCGCAAGCCCCGTGCCGGCTTTGGGCAAGAAACGCCCCCGAGCGGGCCTCATACGTCGGGGCCTAGGCGGCACAGGTGACACCGCAGCCCCAGGCTCTGTGCTGCCGTGGAAGCGGCGGCAGTGGGCGCTGAGGGCTGGCCACAGCTTTCAGGGCTGGCCCCCTTGGCGTGGGAGAAATCCCCGGACGTTCGCAAGCCCCGTGCCGGCTTCGGGCAAAAAACGCCCCCGAGCGGGCCTCATACGTCGGGGCCTAGGCGGCACAGGGGAGACCGCAGCCCCAGGCTCCGTGGTGCCTTGGAAGCGGCAGCAGTGGGCGCCGAGGGCTGGCCACAGCTTTCGGGGCTGGCCCCTTTGGCGTGGGAAAAATCCCCGGACGTTCGCAAGCCCCGTGCCGGCTCCGGGCATAAAACGCCCCCGATTGGGCCACATACGTCGGGGCCTAGGCGGCACAGGGGAGACCGCAGCCCCAGGCTCTGTGGTGCCGTGGAAGCGGCGGCAGTGGGCGCTGAGGGCTGGCCACAGCTTTCAGGGCTGGCCCCCTTGGCGTGGGAGAAATCCCCGGACGTTCGCAAGCCCCGTGCCGGCTTCGGGCAAAAAACGCCCCCGATTGGGCCACATACGTCGGAGCCTAGGCGGCACAGGGGAGACCGCTCCCCCAGGCTATGTGCTCCCGTGGAAGCGGCAGCAGTGGGTGCCGAGGGCCGGCCACAGCTTTCGGGGCTGGCCCCCTTGGCGTGGGAGAAATCCCAGGACGTTCGCAAGCCCCGTGCCGGCTCCGGGCAAAAAACGCCCCCGAGCGGGCCTCATACGTCGGGGCCTAGGCGGCACAGGTGACACCGCAGCCCCAGGCTCCGTGGTGCCGTGGAAGCGGCGGCAGTGGGCGCCGAGGGCTGGCCACTGCTTTCGGGGCTGGCCCCCTTGGCGTGGGAGAAATCCCCGGACGTTCGCAAGCCCCGTGCCGGCTTCGGGCAAAAAACGCCCCCGAGCGGGCCTCATACGTCGGGGCCTAGGCGGCACAGGTGACACCGCAGCCCCAGGCTCCGTGGTGCCGTGGAAGCGGCGGCAGTGGGCGCCGAGGGCTGGCCACAGCTTTCGGGGCTGGCCCCCTTGGCGTGGGAGAAATCCCCGGACGTTCGCAAGCCCCGTGCCGGCTTCGGGCAAAAAACGCCCCCGAGCGGGCCTCATACGTCGGGGCCTAGGCGGCACAGGTGACACCGCAGCCCCAGGCTCCGTGGTGCCGTGGAAGCTGCGGCAGTGGGCGCCGAGGGCTGGCCACAGCTTTCGGGGCTGGCCCCCTTGGCGTGGGAGAAATCCCCGCACGTTCGCAAGCCCCGTGCCGGCTCCGGGCAAAAAACGCCCCCGAGCGGGCCTCATACGTCGGGGCCTAGGCGGCACAGGTGACACCGCAGCCCCAGGGTCTGTGCTGCCGTGGAAGCGGCGGCAGTGGGCGCCGAGGGCTGGCCACAGCTTTCTGGGCTGGCCCCCTTGGCGTGGGAGAAATCCCCGGACGTTCGCAAGCCCCGTGCCGGCTTCGGGCAAAAAACGCCCCCGAGCGGGCCTCATACTTCGGGGCCTAGGCGGCACCGGTGACACCGCAGCCCCAGGCTCCGTGGTGCCGTGGAAGCGGCGGCAGTGGGCGCCGAGGGCTGGCCACAGCTTTCGGGGCTGGCCCCCTTGGCGTGGGAGAAATCCCCGGACGTTCGCAAGCCCCGTGCCGGCTTCGGGCAAAAAACGCCCCCAAGCGGGCCTCATACGTCGGGGCCTAGGTGGCACAGGTGACACCGCAGCCCCAGGCTCCGTGGTGCCGTGGAAGCGGCGGCAGTGGGCGCCGAGGGCTGGCCACAGCTTTCGGTGCTGGCCCCCTTGGCGTGGGAGAAATCCCCGCACGTTCGCAAGCCCCGTGCCGGCTTCGGGCAAAAAACGCCCCCGAGCGGGCCTCATACGTCGGGGCCTAGGCGGCACAGGGGAGACCGCAGCCCCAGGCTATGTGCTGCCGTGGAAGCGGCGGCAGTGGGCGCCGAGGGCTGGCCACAGCTTTCGGGGCTGGCCCCCTTGGCGTGGGAGAAATCCCCGGACGTTCGCAAGCCCCGTGCCGGCTTCGGGCAAAAAACGCCCCCAAGCGGGCCTCATACGTCGGGGCCTAGGCGGCACAGGGGAGACCGCAGCCCCAGGCTCTGTGGTGCCGTGGAAGCGGCGGCAGTGGGCGCTGAGGGCTGGCCACAGCTTTCAGGGCTGGCCCCCTTGGCGTGGGAGAAATCCCCGCACGTTCGCAAGCCCCGTGCCGGCTTCGGGCAAAAAAGGCCCCCGAGCGGGCCTCATACGTCGGGGCCTAGGCGGCACAGGTGAGATCGCAGCCCCAGGCTCCGTGGTGCCGTGGAAGTGGCGGCAGTGGGCGCCGAGGGCTGGCCACAGCTTTCGGAGCTGGCCCCCTTGGCGTGGGAGAAATCCCCGGACGTTCGCAAGCCCCGTGCCGGATTCGGGAAAAAACCCCCCGAGCGGGCCTCATACGTCAGGGCCTAGGCGGCACAGGGGAGACCGCAGCCCCAGGCTCCGTGGTGCCATGGAAGCGGCGGCAGTGGGTGCCGAGGGCCGGCCACAGCTTTCGGGGCTGGCCCCCTTGGCGTGGGAGAAATCCCCGGACGTTTGCAAGCCCCATGCCGGCTTCGGGCAAAAAACGCCCCCGAGCGGGCCTCATACGTCGGGGCCTAGGCGCCACAGGTGACACCGCAGCCCCAGGCTCTGTGGTGCCGTGGAAGTGGCGGCACTGGGCGCCGAGGGCTGGCCACAGCTTTCGGGGCTGGCCCCCTTGGCGTGGGAGAAATCCCCGGACGTTCGCAAGCCCCGTGCCGGCTCCGGGCAAAAAACGCCCCCGAGCGGGCCTCATACGTCGGGGCCTAGGCGGCACCGGTGACACCGCAGCCCCAGGCTCCGTGGTGCCGTGGAAGCGGCGGCAGTGGGCGCTGAGGGCTGGCCACAGCTTTCGGGGCTGGCCCCCTTGGCGTGGGAGAAATCCCCGCACGTTCGCAAGCCCCGTGCCGGTTTCGGGCAAAAAACGCCCCCGAGCGGGCCTCATACGTCGGGGCCTAGGCGGCACAGGGGAGACCGCAGCCCCAGGCTCCGTGGTGCCATGGAAGCGGCGGCAGTGGGCGCCGAGGGCCGGCCACAGCTTTCGGGGCTGGCCCCCTTGGCGTGGGAGAAATCCCCGGACGTTCGCAAGCCCCGTGCCGGCTTCGGGCAAAAAACACCCCCGAGCGGGCCTCATACGTCGGGGCCTAGGCGGCACAGGTGAGACCGCAGCCCCAGGCTCTGTGGTGCCGTGGAAGCTGCGGCAGTGGGCGCTGAGGGCTGGCCACATCTTTCGGGGCTGGCCCCCTTGGCGTGGGAGAAATCCCCGGACGTTCGCAAGCCCCGTGCCGGCTTCGGGCAAAAATCGCCCCCGAGCGGGCCTCATACGTCGGGGCCTAGGCGGCACAGGTGACACCGCAGCCCCAGGCAATATGCTCCCGTGGAAGCGGCAGCAGTGGGTGCCGAGGGCCGGCCCCAGCTTTCGGGGCTGGCCCCCTTGGCGTGGGAGAAATCCCCGCGCGTTCGCAAGCCCCGTGCCGGCTTTGGGCAAAAAACGCACCCGAGCGGGCCTCATACGTCGGGGCCTAGGCGGCACAGGTGACACCGCAGCCCCAGGCTCCGTGGTGCCGTGGAAGCTGCGGCAGTGGGCGCTGAGGGCTGGCCACAGCTTTCGGGGCTGGCCCCCTTGGCGTGGGAGAAATCCCCGGACGTTCGCAAGCCCCGTGTCGGATCCGGGCAAAAAACGCCCTCGAGCGGGCCTCATACGTCGGGGCCTAGGCGGCACAGGTGACACCGCAGCCCCAGGGTCTGTGCTGCCGTGGAAGCGGCGGCAGTGGGCGCCGAGGGCTGGCCACAGCTTTCGGGGCTGGCCCCCTTGGCGTGGGAGAAATCCCCGCGCGTTCGCAAGCCCCGTGCCGGCTTTGGGCAAAAAACGCCCCCGAGCGGGCCTCATACGTCGGGGCCTAGGCGGCACCGGTGACACCGCAGCCCCAGGCTCCGTGGTGCCGTGGAAGCTGCGGCAGTGGGCGCTGAGGGCTGGCCACAGCTTTCAGGGCTGGCCCCCTTGGCGTGGGAGAAATCCCCACACGTTCGCAAGCCCCGTGCCGGCTCCGGGCAAAAAACGCCCCCGAGCGGGCCTCATACGTCGGGGCCTAGGCGGCACAGGTGACACCGCAGCCCCAGGCTCCGTGGTGCCGTGGAAGCGGCGGCAGTGGGCGCTGAGGGCTGGCCACAGCTTTCGGGGCTGGCCCCCTTGGCGTGGGAGAAATCCCCGCACGTTCGCAAGCCCCGTGCCGGCTCCGGGCAAAAAACGCCCCCGAGCGGGCCTCATACGTCGGGGCCTCGGCGGCACCGGTGACACCGTAGCCACAGGCTCCGTGGTGCCGTGGAAGCGGCGGCAGTGGGCGCCGAGGGCTGGCCACAGCTTTCGGGGCTGGCCCCCTTGGCGTGGGAGAAATCCCCCAACGTTCGCAAGCCCCGTGCCGGCTTCAGGCAAAAAACGCCACCGAGCGGGCCTCATACGTCGGGGCCTAGGCGGCACAGGTGACACCGCAGCCCCAGGCTCCGTGGTGCCATGGAAGCGGCGGCAGTGGGCGCCGAGGGCCGAACACAGCTTTCGGGGCTGGCCCCCTTGGCGTGGGAGAAATCCCCGCACGTTCGCAAGCCCCGTGCCGGCTTCGGGCAAAAAACGCCCCCGAGCGGGCCTCATACGTCGGGGCCTAGGCGGCACAGGGGAGACCGCAGCCCCAGGCTCCGTGGTGCCATGGAAGCGGCGGCAGTGGGCGCCGAGGGCCGGCCACAGCTTTCGGGGCTGGCCCCCTTGGCGTGGGAGAAATCCCCGCACGTTCGCAAGCCCCGTGCCAGATTCGGGCAAAAAACGCCCCCGAGCGGGCCTCATACGTCGGGGCCTAGGCAGCACAGGTGACACCGCAGCCCCAGGCTCTGTGGTGCCTTGGAAGCTGCGGCAGTGGGCGCTGAGGGCTGGCCACAGCTTTCGGGGCCGGCCCCCTTGGCGTGGGAGAAATCCCCGGACGTTCGCAAGCCCCGTGCCGGCTTCGGGCAAAAAACGCCCCCGAGCGGGCCTCATACGTCGGGGCCTAGGCGGCACAGGTGACACCGCAGCCCCAGGCTATGTGCTCCCGTGGAAGCGGCAGCAGTGGGTGCCGAGGGCCGGCCACAGCTTTCGGGGCTGGCCCCCTTGGCGTTGGAGAAATCCCCGGACGTTCGCAAGCCCCGTGCCGGCTCCGGGCAAAAAACGCCCCCGAGCGGGCCTCATACGTCGGGGCCTAGGCGGCACAGGTGACACCGCAGCCCCAGGCTCTGTGGTGCCGTGGAAGCGGCGGCAGTGGGCGCCGAGGGCTGGCCACAGCTTTCGGGGCTGGCCCCCTTGGCGTGGGAGAAATCCCCGCACGTTCGCAAGCCCCGTGCCGGCTTCGGGCAAAAAACCCCCCGAGCGGGCCTCATACGTCGGGGCCTAGGCGGCACAGGTGAGATCGCAGCCCCAGGCTCCGTGGTGCCGTGGAAGCGGCGGCAGTGGGCGCTGAGGGCTGGCCACAGCTTTCGGGGCTGGCCCCCTTGGCGTGGGAGAAATCCCCGCACGTTCGCAAGCCCCGTGCCGGCTTCGGGCAAAAAACGCCCCCGAGCGGGCCTCATACGTCGGGGCCTAGGCGCCACAGGTGACACCGCAGCCCCAGGCTCCGTGGTGCCGTGGAAGCGGCGGCAGTGGGCGCCGAGGGCTGGCCACAGCTTTCGGGGCTGGCCCCCTTGGCGTGGGAGAAATCCCCGGACGTTCGCAAGCCCCGTGCCGGCTTCGGGCAAAAAACGCCCCCGAGCGGGCTTCATACGTCGGGGCCTAGGCGGCACAGGTGACACCGCAGCCCCAGGCTATGTGCTCCCGTGGAAGCGGCAGCAGTGGGTGCCGAGGGCCGGCCACAGCTTTCGGGGCTGGCCCCCTTGGCGTGGGAGAAATCCCCGGACGTTCGCAAGCCCCGTGCCGGCTCCGGGCAAAAAACGCCCCCGAGCGGGCCTCATACGTCGGGGCCTAGGCGGCACAGGTGACACCGCAGCCCCAGGCTCTGTGGTGCCGTGGAAGCGGCGGCAGTGGGCGCCGAGGGCTGGCCACAGCTTTCGGGGCTGGCCCCCTTGGCGTGGGAGAAATCCCCGCACGTTCGCAAGCCCCGTGCCGGCTTCGGGCAAAAAACCCCCCGAGCGGGCCTCATACGTCGGGGCCTAGGCGGCACAGGTGAGATCGCAGCCCCAGGCTCCGTGGTGCCGTGGAAGCGGCGGCAGTGGGCGCTGAGGGCTGGCCACATCTTTCGGGGCTGGCCCCCTTGGCGTGGGAGAAATCCCCGCACGTTCGCAAGCCCCGTGCCAGATTCGGGAAAAAAACGCCCCCGAGCGGGCCTCATACGTCGGGGCCTAGGCGGCACAGGTGACACCGCAGCCCCAGGCTCCGTGGTGCCGTGGAAGCGGCGGCAGTGGGCGCCGAGGGCTGGCCACAGCTTTCGGGGCTGGCCCCCTTGGCGTGGGAGAAATCCCCGGACGTTCGCAAGCCCCGTGCCGGCTTCGGGCAAAAAACGCCCCCGAGCGGGCTTCATACGTCGGGGCCTAGGCGGCACAGGGGAGACCGCAGCCCCAGGCTCTGTGGTGCCGTGGAAGCTGCGGCAGTGGGCGCTGAGGTCTGGCCACAGCTTTCAGGGCTGGCCCCCTTGGCGTGGGAGAAATCCCCGGACGTTCGCAAGCCCCGTGCCGGCTTCGGGCAAAAAACGCCCCCGAGCGGGCCTCATACGTCGGGGCCTAGGCGGCACCGGTGACACCGCAGCCCCAGGCTCCGTGGTGCCTTGGAAGCGGCGGCAGTGGGCGCCGAGGGCTGGCCACAGCTTTCGGGGCTGGCCCCCTTGGCGTGGGAGAAATCCCCGCACGTTCGCAAGCCCCGTGCCGGCTTCGGGCAAAAAACAGCCCCAAGCGGGCCTCATACGTCGGGGCCTAGGCGGCACAGGGGAGACCGCAGCCCCAGGCTCCGTGGTGCCTTGGAAGCGGCGGCAGTGGGCGCCGAGGGCTGGCCACAGCTTTCGGGGCTGGCCCCCTTGGCGTGGGAGAAATCCCCGGACGTTCGCAAGCCCCGTGCCGGCTTCGGGCAAAAAACGGCCCCGAGCGGGCCTCATACGTCGGGGCCTAGGCGCCACAGGTGAGACCGCATCCCCAGGCTATGTGCTCCCGTGGAAGCGGCAGCAGTGGGTGCCTAGTGCCGAACACAGCTTTCGGGGCTGGCCCCCTTGGCGTGGGAGAATTCCCCGGACGTTCGCAAGCCCCGTGCCGGCTTCGGGCAAAAAAGGCCCCCGAGCGGGCCTCATACGTCGGGGCCTAGGCGGCACAGGGGAGACCGCAGCCCCAGGCTCCGTGGTGCCGTGGAAGCGGCGGCAGTGGGCGCCGAGGGCTGGCCACAGCTTTCGGGGCTGGCCCCCTTGGCGTGGGAAAAATCCCCGGACGTTCGCAAGCCCCGTGCCGGCTCCGGGCATAAAACGCCCCCGATTGGGCCTCATACGTCGGGGCCTAGGCGGCACAGGGGAGACCGCAGCCCCAGGCTATGTGCTGCCGTGGAAGCGGCGGCAGTGGGCGCCGAGGGCTGGCCACAGCTTTCGGGGCTGGCCCCCTTGGCGTGGGAGAAATCCCCGCACGTTCGCAAGCCCCGTGCCGGCTTCGGGCAAAAAACGCCCCCGAGCGGGACTCATACGTCGGGGCCTAGGCGGCACAGGGGAGACCGCAGCCCCAGGCTCTGTGGTGCCGTGGAAGCTGCGGCAGTGGGCGCTGAGGGCTGGCCACATCTTTCGGGGCTGGCCCCCTTGGCGTGGGAGAAATCCCCGCACGTTCGCAAGCCCCGTGCCGGCTTCGGGCAAAAAAAGACCCCGAGCGGGCCTCATACGTCGGGACCTAGGCGGCACAGGGGAGACCGCAGCCCCAGGGTCTGTGCTGCCGTGGAAGCGGCGGCAGTGGGCGCCGAGGGCCGGCCACAGCTTTCGGGGCTGGCCCCCTTGGCGTTGGAGAAATCCCCGGACGTTCGCAAGCCCCGTGCCGGCTTCGGGCAAAAAACGCCCCCGATTGGGCCACATACGTCGGAGCCTAGGCGGCACAGGGGAGACCACTCCCCCAGGCTCCGTGGTGCCATGGAAGCGGCAGCAGTGGGCGCCGAGGGCTGGCCACAGCTTTCGGGGCTGGCCCCCTTGGCGTGGGAGAAATCCCCGCACGTTCGCAAGCCCCGTGCCGGCTTCGGGCAAGAAACGCCCCCGAGCGGGCCTCATACGTCGGGGTCTAGGCGGCACAGGTGACACCGCAGCCCCAGGCTATGTGCTCCCGTGGAAGCGGCAGCAGTGGGTGCCGAGGGCCGGCCACAGCTTTCGGGGCTGGCCCCCTTGGCGTGGGAGAAATCCCCGGACGTTCGCAAGCCCCGTCCCGGCTTCGGGCAAAAAACGCCCCCGAGCGGACCTCATACGTCGGGGCCTAGGCGCCACAGGAGACACCGCAGCCCCAGGCTCTGTGGTGCCGTGGAAGCGGCGGCAGTGGGTGCCTAGGGCCGAACACAGCTTTCGGGGCTGGCCCTCTTGGCGTGGGAGAAATCCCCGGACGTTCGCAAGCCCCGTGCCGGCTTCGGGCAAAAAACGCCCCCGAGCGGGCCTCATACGTCGGGGCCTAGGCGGCACCGGTGACACCGCAGCCCCAGGCTCCGTGGTGCCGTGGAAGCGGCGGCAGTGGGCACCGAGGGCTGGCCACAGCTTTCGGGGCTGGCCCCCTTGGCGTGGGAGAAATCCCCGCACGTTCGCAAGCCCTGTGCCGGCTTCGGGCAAAAAACGCCCCCGATTGGGCCACATACGTCGGAGCCTAGGCGGCACAGGGGAGACCGCTCCCCCAGGCTATGTGCTCCCGTGGAAGCGGCGGCAGTGGGTGCCGAGGGCCGGCCACAGCTTTCGGGGCTGGCCCCCTTGGCGTGGGAGAAATCCCCAGACATTCGCAAGCCCCGTGCCGGCTTCGGGCAAAAAACCCCCCGAGCGGGCCTCATACGTCGGGGCCTAGGCGGCACAGGTGAGATCGCAGCCCCAGGCTCCGTGGTGCCGTGGAAGCGGCGGCAGTGGGCGCCGAGGCCCAGCCACAGCTTTCGGGGCTGGCCCCCTTGGCGTGGGAGAAATCCCCGCACGTTCGCAAGCCCCGTGCCGGCTTCGGGCAAAAAACGCCCCCGAGCGGGCCTCATACGTCGGGGCCTAGGCGGCACAGGTGACACCGCAGCCCCAGGCTCCGTGGTGCCGTGGAAGCGGCGGCAGTGGGCGCTGAGGGCTGGCCACAGCTTTCGGGGCTGGCCCCCTTGGCGTGGGAGAAATCCCCGGACGTTCGCAAGCCCCGTGCCAGATTCGGGAAAAAAACGCCCCCGAGCGGGCCTCATACGTCGGGGCCTAGGCGGCACAGGTGACACCGCAGCCCCAGGCTCCGTGGTGCCGTGGAAGCGGCGGCAGTGGGCGCCGAGGGCTGGCCACAGCTTTCGGGGCTGGCCCCCTTGGCGTGGGAGAAATCCCCGCACGTTCGCAAGCCCCGTGCCGGCTTCGGGCAAAAAACGCCCCCGAGCGGGCCTCATACGTCGGGGCCTAGGCGGCACAGGGGAGACCGCAGCCCCAGGCTCTGTGGTGCCGTGGAAGCTGCGGCAGTGGGCGCTGAGGGCTGGCCACAGCTTTCAGGGCTGGCCCCCTTGGCGTGGGAGAAATCCCCGGACGTTCGCAAGCCCCGTGCCGGCTTCGGGCAAAAAACGCCCCCGATTGGGCCACATACGTCGGAGCCTAGGCGGCACAGGGGAGACCGCTCCCCCAGGCTATGTGCTCCCGTGGAAGCGGCAGCAGTGGGTGCCGAGGGCCGGCCACAGCTTTCGGGGCTGGCCCCCTTGGCGTGGGAGAAATCCCAGGACGTTCGCAAGCCCCGTGCCGGCTCCGGGCAAAAAACGCCCCCGAGCGGGCCTCATACGTCGGGGCCTAGGCGGCACAGGTGACACCGCAGCCCCAGGCTCCATGGTGCCGTGGAAGCGGCGGCAGTGGGTGCCTAGGGCCGAACACAGCTTTCGGGGCTGGCCCTCTTGGCGTGGGAGAAATCCCCGCACGTTCGCAAGCCCCGTGCCGGCTTCGGGCAAAAAACGCCCCCGAGCGGGCCTCATACGTCGGGGCCTAGGCGGCACAGGTGACACCGCAGCCCCAGGCTCCGTGGTGCCGTGGAAGCGGCGGCAGTGGGCGCCGAGGGCTGGCCACTGCTTTCGGGGCTGGCCCCCTTGGCGTGGGAGAAATCCCCGGACGTTCGCAAGCCCCGTGCCGGCTTCGGGCAAAAAACGCCCCCGAGCGGGCCTCATACGTCGGGGCCTAGGCGGCACAGGTGACACCGCAGCCCCAGGCTCCGTGGTGCCGTGGAAGCGGCGGCAGTGGGCGCCGAGGGCTGGCCACAGCTTTCGGGGCTGGCCCCCTTGGCGTGGGAGAAATCCCCGCACGTTCGCAAGCCCCGTGCCGGCTTCGGGCAAAAAACGCCCCCGAGCGGGCCTCATACGTCGGGGCCTAGGCGGCACAGGTGACACCGCAGCCCCAGGCTCCGTGGTGCCGTGGAAGCGGCGGCAGTGGGCGCCGAGGGCTGGCCACAGCTTTCGGGGCTGGCCCCCTTGGCGTGGGAGAAATCCCCGCACGTTCGCAAGCCCCGTGCCGGCTCCGGGCAAAAAACGCCCCCGAGCGGGCCTCATACGTCGGGGCCTAGGCGGCACAGGTGACACCGCAGCCCCAGGGTCTGTGCTGCCGTGGAAGCGGCGGCAGTGGGCGCCGAGGGCTGGCCACAGCTTTCTGGGCTGGCCCCCTTGGCGTGGGAGAAATCCCCGGACGTTCGCAAGCCCCGTGCCGGCTTCAGGCAAAAAACGCCCCCGAGCGGGCCTCATACGTCGGGGCCTAGGCGGCACCGGTGACACCGCAGCCCCAGGCTCCGTGGTGCCGTGGAAGCGGCGGCAGTGGGCGCCGAGGGCTGGCCACAGCTTTCGGGGCTGGCCCCCTTGGCGTGGGAGAAATCCCCGGACGTTCGCAAGCCCCGTGCCGGCTTCGGGCAAAAAACGCCCCTGAGAGGGCCTCATACGTCGGGGCCTAGGCGGCACAGGTGACACCGCAGCCCCAGGCTCCGTGGTGCCGTGGAAGCGGCGGCAGTGGGCGCCGAGGGCTGGCCACAGCTTTCGGGGCTGGCCCCCTTGGCGTGGGAGAAATCCCCGCGCGTTCGCAAGCCCCGTGCCGGCTTTGGGCAAAAAACGCCCCCGAGCGGGCCTCATACGTCGGGGCCTAGGCGGCACCGGTGACACCGCAGCCCCAGGCTCCGTGGTGCCGTGGAAGCTGCGGCAGTGGGCGCTGAGGGCTGGCCACAGCTTTCAGGGCTGGCCCCCTTGGCGTGGGAGAAATCCCCACACGTTCGCAAGCCCCGTGCCGGCTCCGGGCAAAAAACGCCCCCGAGCGGGCCTCATACGTCGGGGCCTAGGCGGCACAGGTGACACCGCAGCCCCAGGCTCCGTGGTGCCGTGGAAGCGGCGGCAGTGGGCGCTGAGGGCTGGCCACAGCTTTCGGGGCTGGCCCCCTTGGCGTGGGAGAAATCCCCGCACGTTCGCAAGCCCCGTGCCGGCTCCGGGCAAAAAACGCCCCCGAGCGGGCCTCATACGTCGGGGCCTCGGCGGCACCGGTGACACCGTAGCCACAGGCTCCGTGGTGCCGTGGAAGCGGCGGCAGTGGGCGCCGAGGGCTGGCCACAGCTTTCGGGGCTGGCCCCCTTGGCGTGGGAGAAATCCCCCAACGTTCGCAAGCCCCGTGCCGGCTTCAGGCAAAAAACGCCACCGAGCGGGCCTCATACGTCGGGGCCTAGGCGGCACAGGTGACACCGCAGCCCCAGGCTCCGTGGTGCCATGGAAGCGGCGGCAGTGGGCGCCGAGGGCCGGCCACAGCTTTCGGGGCTGGCCCCCTTGGCGTGGGAGAAATCCCCGCACGTTCGCAAGCCCCGTGCCGGTTTCGGGCAAAAAACGCCCCCGAGCGGGCCTCATACGTCGGGGCCTAGGCGGCACAGGGGAGACCGCAGCCCCAGGCTCCGTGGTGCCATGGAAGCGGCGGCAGTGGGCGCCGAGGGCCGGCCACAGCTTTCGGGGCTGGCCCCCTTGGCGTGGGAGAAATCCCCGCACGTTCGCAAGCCCCGTGCCAGATTCGGGCAAAAAACGCCCCCGAGCGGGCCTCATACGTCGGGGCCTAGGCAGCACAGGTGACACCGCAGCCCCAGGCTCTGTGGTGCCTTGGAAGCTGCGGCAGTGGGCGCTGAGGGCTGGCCACAGCTTTCGGGGCCGGCCCCCTTGGCGTGGGAGAAATCCCCGGACGTTCGCAAGCCCCGTGCCGGCTTCGGGCAAAAAACGCCCCCGAGCGGGCCTCATACGTCGGGGCCTAGGCGGCACAGGTGACACCGCAGCCCCAGGCTATGTGCTCCCGTGGAAGCGGCAGCAGTGGGTGCCGAGGGCCGGCCACAGCTTTCGGGGCTGGCCCCCTTGGCGTGGGAGAAATCCCCGGACGTTCGCAAGCCCCGTGCCGGCTCCGGGCAAAAAACGCCCCCGAGCGGGCCTCATACGTCGGGGCCTAGGCGGCACAGGTGACACCGCAGCCCCAGGCTCTGTGGTGCCGTGGAAGCGGCGGCAGTGGGCGCCGAGGGCTGGCCACAGCTTTCGGGGCTGGCCCCCTTGGCGTGGGAGAAATCCCCGCACGTTCGCAAGCCCCGTGCCGGCTTCGGGCAAAAAACCCCCCGAGCGGGCCTCATACGTCGGGGCCTAGGCGGCACAGGTGAGATCGCAGCCCCAGGCTCCGTGGTGCCGTGGAAGCGGCGGCAGTGGGCGCTGAGGGCTGGCCACAGCTTTCGGGGCTGGCCCCCTTGGCGTGGGAGAAATCCCCCAACGTTCGCAAGCCCCGTGCCAGATTCGGGAAAAAAACGCCCCCGAGCGGGCCTCATACGTCGGGGCCTAGGCGGCACAGGTGACACCGCAGCCCCAGGCTCCGTGGTGCCGTGGAAGCGGCGGCAGTGGGCGCCGAGGGCTGGCCACAGCTTTCGGGGCTGGCCCCCTTGGCGTGGGAGAAATCCCCGGACGTTCGCAAGCCCCGTGCCGGCTTCGGGCAAAAAACGCCCCCGAGCGGGCTTCATACGTCGGGGCCTAGGCGGCACAGGGGAGACCGCAGCCCCAGGCTCCGTGGTGCCATGGAAGCGGCGGCAGTGGGTGCCGAGGGCCGGCCACAGCTTTCGGGGCTGGCCCCCTTGGCGTGGGAGAAATCCCCGCACGTTCGCAAGCCCCGTGCCAGATTCGGGCAAAAAACGCCCCCGAGCGGGCCTCATACGTCGGGGCCTAGGCAGCACAGGTGACACCGCAGCCCCAGGCTCTGTGGTGCCTTGGAAGCTGCGGCAGTGGGCGCTGAGGGCTGGCCACAGCTTTCGGGGCCGGCCCCCTTGGCGTGGGAGAAATCCCCGGACGTTCGCAAGCCCCGTGCCGGCTTCGGGCAAAAAACGCCCCCGAGCGGGCCTCATACGTCGGGGCCTAGGCGGCACAGGTGACACCGCAGCCCCAGGCTATGTGCTCCCGTGGAAGCGGCAGCAGTGGGTGCCGAGGGCCGGCCACAGCTTTCGGGGCTGGCCCCCTTGGCGTGGGAGAAATCCCCGGACGTTCGCAAGCCCCGTGCCGGCTCCGGGCAAAAAACGCCCCCGAGCGGGCCTCATACGTCGGGGCCTAGGCGGCACAGGTGACACCGCAGCCCCAGGCTCTGTGGTGCCGTGGAAGCGGCGGCAGTGGGCGCCGAGGGCTGGCCACAGCTTTCGGGGCTGGCCCCCTTGGCGTGGGAGAAATCCCCGCACGTTCGCAAGCCCCGTGCCGGCTTCGGGCAAAAAACCCCCCGAGCGGGCCTCATACGTCGGGGCCTAGGCGGCACAGGTGAGATCGCAGCCCCAGGCTCCGTGGTGCCGTGGAAGCGGCGGCAGTGGGCGCTGAGGGCTGGCCACAGCTTTCGGGGCTGGCCCCCTTGGCGTGGGAGAAATCCCCGGACGTTCGCAAGCCCCGTGCCAGATTCGGGAAAAAAACGCCCCCGAGCGGGCCTCATACGTCGGGGCCTAGGCGGCACAGGTGACACCGCAGCCCCAGGCTCCGTGGTGCCGTGGAAGCGGCGGCAGTGGGCGCCGAGGGCTGGCCACAGCTTTCGGGGCTGGCCCCCTTGGCGTGGGAGAAATCCCCGGACGTTCGCAAGCCCCGTGCCGGCTTCGGGCAAAAAACGCCCCCGAGCGGGCTTCATACGTCGGGGCCTAGGCGGCACAGGGGAGAGCGCAGCCCCAGGCTCTGTGGTGCCGTGGAAGCTGCGGCAGTGGGCGCTGAGGTCTGGCCACAGCTTTCAGGGCTGGCCCCCTTGGCGTGGGAGAAATCCCCGGACGTTCGCAAGCCCCGTGCCGGCTTCGGGCAAAAAACGCCCCCGAGCGGGCCTCATACGTCGGGGCCTAGGCGGCACCGGTGACACCGCAGCCCCAGGCTCCGTGGTGCCTTGGAAGCGGCGGCAGTGGGCGCCGAGGGCTGGCCACAGCTTTCGGGGCTGGCCCCCTTGGCGTGGGAGAAATCCCCGCACGTTCGCAAGCCCCGTGCCGGCTTCGGGCAAAAAACAGCCCCAAGCGGGCCTCATACGTCGGGGCCTAGGCGGCACAGGGGAGACCGCAGCCCCAGGCTCCGTGGTGCCTTGGAAGCGGCGGCAGTGGGCGCCGAGGGCTGGCCACAGCTTTCGGGGCTGGCCCCCTTGGCGTGGGAGAAATCCCCGGACGTTCGCAAGCCCCGTGCCGGCTTCGGGCAAAAAACGGCCCCGAGCGGGCCTCATACGTCGGGGCCTAGGCGGCACAGGTGAGACCGCATCCCCAGGCTATGTGCTCCCGTGGAAGCGGCAGCAGTGGGTGCCTAGTGCCGAACACAGCTTTCGGGGCTGGCCCCCTTGGCGTGGGAGAATTCCCCGGACGTTCGCAAGCCCCGTGCCGGCTTCGGGCAAAAAACGCCCCCGAGCGGGCCTCATACGTCGGGGCCTAGGCGGCACAGGGGAGACCGCAGCCCCAGGCTCCGTGGTGCCGTGGAAGCGGCGGCAGTGGGCGCCGAGGGCTGGCCACAGCTTTCGGGGCTGGCCCCCTTGGCGTGGGAAAAATCCCCGGACGTTCGCAAGCCCCGTGCCGGCTCCGGGCATAAAACGCCCCCGATTGGGCCTCATACGTCGGGGCCTAGGCGGCACAGGGGAGACCGCAGCCCCAGGCTATGTGCTGCCGTGGAAGCGGCGGCAGTGGGCGCCGAGGGCTGGCCACAGCTTTCGGGGCTGGCCCCCTTGGCGTGGGAGAAATCCCCGCACGTTCGCAAGCCCCGTGCCGGCTTCGGGCAAAAAACGCCCCCGAGCGGGACTCATACGTCGGGGCCTAGGCGGCACAGGGGAGACCGCAGCCCCAGGCTCTGTGGTGCCGTGGAAGCTGCGGCAGTGGGCGCTGAGGGCTGGCCACATCTTTCGGGGCTGGCCCCCTTGGCGTGGGAGAAATCCCCGCACGTTCGCAAGCCCCGTGCCGGCTTCGGGCAAAAAAAGACCCCGAGCGGGCCTCATACGTCGGGACCTAGGCGGCACAGGGGAGACCGCAGCCCCAGGGTCTGTGCTGCCGTGGAAGCGGCGGCAGTGGGCGCCGAGGGCCGGCCACAGCTTTCGGGGCTGGCCCCCTTGGCGTGGGAGAAATCCCCGGACGTTCGCAAGCCCCGTGCCGGCTTCGGGCAAAAAACGCCCCCGATTGGGCCACATACGTCGGAGCCTAGGCGGCACAGGGGAGACCACTCCCCCAGGCTCCGTGGTGCCATGGAAGCGGCAGCAGTGGGCGCCGAGGGCTGGCCACAGCTTTCGGGGCTGGCCCCCTTGGCGTGGGAGAAATCCCCGCACGTTCGCAAGCCCCGTGCCGGCTTCGGGCAAGAAACGCCCCCGAGCGGGCCTCATACGTCGGGGTCTAGGCGGCACAGGTGACACCGCAGCCCCAGGCTATGTGCTCCCGTGGAAGCGGCAGCAGTGGGTGCCGAGGGCCGGCCACAGCTTTCGGGGCTGGCCCCCTTGGCGTGGGAGAAATCCCCGGACGTTCGCAAGCCCCGTGCCGGCTCCGGGCAAAAAACGCCCCCGAGCGGACCTCATACGTCGGGGCCTAGGCGCCACAGGAGACACCGCAGCCCCAGGCTCTGTGGTGCCGTGGAAGCGGCGGCAGTGGGTGCCTAGGGCCGAACACAGCTTTCGGGGCTGGCCCTCTTGGCGTGGGAGAAATCCCCGGACGTTCGCAAGCCCCGTGCCGGCTTCGGGCAAAAAACGCCCCCGAGCGGGCCTCATACGTCGGGGCCTAGGCGGCACCGGTGACACCGCAGCCCCAGGCTCCGTGGTGCCGTGGAAGCGGCGGCAGTGGGCACCGAGGGCTGGCCACAGCTTTCGGGGCTGGCCCCCTTGGCGTGGGAGAAATCCCCGCACGTTCGCAAGCCCCGTGCCGGCTTCGGGCAAAAAACGCCCCCGAGCGGGCCTCATACGTCGGGGCCTAGGCGGCACAGGTGACACCGCAGCCCCAGGCTCCGTGGTGCCGTGGAAGCGGCGGCAGTGGGGGCCGAGGGCTGGCCACAGCTTTCGGGGCTGGCCCCCTTGGCGTGGGAGAAATCCCCGGACGTTCGCAAGCCCCGTGCCGGCTTCGGGCAAAACACGCCCCCGAGCGGGCCTCATACGTCGGGGCCTAGGCGGCACAGGTGACACCGCAGCCCCAGGCTCTGTGGTGCCGTGGAAGCGGCGGCAGTGGGCGCCGAGGGCTGGCCACAGCTTTCGGGGCTGGCCCCCTTGGCGTGGGAGAAATCCCCGCACGTTCGCAAGCCCCGTGCCGGCTTCGGGCAAAAAACACCCCCGATTGGGCCACATACGTCGGGGCCTAGGCGGCACAGGTGAGACCGCAACCCCAGGCTCCGTGGTGCCTTGGAAGCGGCGGCAGTGGGCGCCGAGGGCCGGCCACAGCTTTCGGCGCTGGCCCCCTTGGCGTGGGAGAAATCCCCGGATGTTCTCAAGCCCTTGCCGGCTTCGGGCAAAAAAGGCCCCCGAGCAGGCCTCATACGTCGGGGCCTAGGCGGCACAGGGGAGACCGCAGCCCCAGGCTCTGTGGTGCCGTGGAAGCTGCGGCCGTGGGCGCCGAGGGCTGGCCACAGCTTTCAGGGCTGGCCCCCTTGGCGTGGGAGAAATCCCCGCACGTTCGCAAGCCCCGTGCCGGCTTCGGGCAAAAAACGCCCCCGAGCGGGCCTCATACGTCGGGGCCTAGGCGGCACAGGTGACACCGCAGCCCCAGGCTCCGTGGTGCCGTGGAAGCGGCGGCAGTGGGCGCCGAGGGCCGGCCACAGCTTTCGGGGCTGGCCCCCTTGGCGTGGGAGAAATCCCCGCACGTTCGCAAGCCCCGTGCCGGCTTCAGGCAAAAAACGCCCCCGAGCGGGCCTCATACGTTGGGGCCTAGGCGGCACAGGTGAGATCGCAGCCCCAGGCTCCTTGGTGCCGTGGAAGCGGCGGCAGTGGGCGCCGAGGGCTGGCCACAGCTTTCGGGGCTGGCCCCCTTGGCGTGGGAGAAATCCCCGCACGTTCGCAAGACCCGTGCCGGATTCGGGAAAAAAACGCCCCCGAGCGGGCCTCATACGTCGGGGCCTAGGCGGCACAGGTGAGATCGCAGCCCCAGGCTCCGTGGTGCCGTGGAAGCGGCGGCAGTGGGTGCCGAGGGCTGGCCACAGCTTTCGGGGCTGGCCCCCTTGGCGTGGGAGAAATCCCTGCACGTTTGCAAGCCCCGTGCCGGCTTCGGGCAAAAAACGCCCCCGAGCGGGCCTCATACGTCGGGGCCTAGGCGGCACAGGGGAGACTGCAGCCCCAGGCTCCGTGGTGCCGTGGAAGCGGCGGCAGTGGGCGCCGAGGGCTGGCCACAGCTTTCGGGGCTGGCCCCCTTGGCGTGGGAGAAATCCCCGGACGTTCGCAAGACCCGTGCCGGCTTCGGGCAAAAAACGCCCCCGAGCGGGCCTCATACGTCGGGGCCTAGGCGGCACAGGGGAGACCGCAGCCCCAGGCTCTGTGGTGCCGTGGAAGCTGCGGCAGTGGGTGCCGAGGTCCTGCCACAGCTTTCGGGGCTGGCCCCCTTGGCGTGGGAGAAATCCCCGGACGTTCGCAAGCCCCGTGCCGGCTTCGGGCAAAAAACGCCCCCGAGCGGGCCTCATACGTCGGGGCCTAGGCGGCACAGGGGAGACCGCAGCCCCAGGCTCTGTGGTGCCGTGGAAGCGGCGGCAGTGGGCGCTGAGGGCTGGCCACAGCTTTCAGGGCTGGCTCCCTTGCGTGGGAGAAATCCCCGGACGTTCGCAAGCCCCGTGCCGGCTTCGGGCAAAAAACGCCCCCGAGCGGGCCTCATACGTCGGGGCCTAGGTGGCACAGGTGACACCGCAGCCCAAGGCTCCGTGGTGCCGTGGAAGCGGCGGCAGTGGGCGCCGAGGGCCGGCCACAGCTTTCGGGGCTGGCCCCCTTGGCGTGGGAGAAATCCCCGGACGTTCGCAAGCCCCGTGCCGGCTTCGGGCAAAAAACGCCCCCGAGCGGGCCTCATACGTCGGGGCCTAGGTGGCACAGGTGACACCGCAGCCCAAGGCTCCGTGGTGCCGTGGAAGCGGCGGCAGTGGGCGCCGAGGGCTGGCCACAGCTTTCGGGGCTGGCCCCCTTGGCGTGGGAGAAATCCCCAGACGTTCGCAAGCCCCGTGCCGGATTCGGGAAAAAACCCCCCGAGCGGGCCTCATACGTCGGGGCCTAGGCGGCACAGGGGAGACCGCAGCCCCAGGCTCCGTGGTGCCGTGGAAGCGGCGGCAGTGGGCGCCGAGGGCTGGCCACAGCTTTCGGGGCTGGCCCCCTTGGCGTGGGAGAAATCCCCGGACGTTCGCAAGCCCCGTGCCGGCTTCGGGCAAAAAACGCCCCCGAGCGGGCCTCATACGTCGGGGCCTAGGCGGCACAGGTGACACCGCAGCCCCAGGCTCCGTGGTGCCTTGGAAGCGGCGGCAGTGGGCGCCGAGGGCTGGCCACAGCTTTCGGCGCTGGCCCCCTTGGCTTTGGAGAACTCCCCGGATGTTCTCAAGCCCTTGCCGGCTTCGGGCAAAAAAGGCCCCCGAGCAGGCCTCATACGTCGGGGCCTAGGCGGCACAGGGGAGACCGCAGCCCCAGGCTCTGTGGTGCTGTGGAAGCTGCGGCAGTGGGCGCCGAGGGCTGGCCACAGCTTTCGGGGCTGGCCCCCTTGGCGTGGGAGAAATCCCCGCACGTTCGCAAGCCCCGTGCCGGCTCCGGGCAAAAAAGGCCTCCGAGCGGGCCTCATACGTCGGGGCCTAGGCGGCACAGGGGAGACCGCAGCCCCAGGCTCCGTGGTGCCGTTGAAGCGGCGGCAGTGGGTGCCGAGGGCTGGCCACAGCTTTCGGGGCTGGCCCCCTTGGCGTGGGAGAAATCCCCGGACGTCCGCAAGCCCCGTGCCGGCTTCGGGCAAAAAACGCCCCCGATTGGGCCACATACGTCGGGGCCTAGGCGGCACAGGTGAGACCGCAGCCCCAGGCTCCGTGGTGCCTTGGAAGCGGCGGCAGTGGGCGCCGAGGGCTGGCCACAGATTTCGGGGCTGGCCCCTTTGGCGTGGGAGAAATCCCCGCACGTTCGCAAGCCCCGTGCCGGCTTCGGGCAAGGAACGCCCCCGAGCGGGCCTCATACGTCGGGGCCTAGGCGGCACAGGTGACACCGCAGCCCCAGGCTATGAGCTCCCGTGGAAGCGACAGCAGTGGGTGCCGAGGGCCGGCCACAGCTTTCGGGGCTGGCCCCCTTGGCGTGGGAGAAATCCCCGCACGTTCGCAAGCCCCGTGCTGGCTTCGGGCAAAAAACGCCCCCGAGCGGGCCTCATACGTCGGGGCCTAGGCGGCACCGGTGACACCGCAGCCCCAGGCTCCGTGGTGCCGTGGAAGCGGCGGCAGTGGGCGCCGAGGGCTGGCCACAGCTTTCGGGGCTGGCCCCCTTGGCGTGGGAGAAATCCCCGCACGTTCGCAAGCCCCGTGCCGGCTCCGGGCAAAAAACGCCCCCGAGCGGGCCTCATACGTCGGGGCCTAGGCGGCACAGGGGAGACCGCAGCCCCAGGCTCCGTGGTGCCGTGGAAGCGGCGGCAGTGGGCGCCGAGGGCTGGCCACAGCTTTCGGGGCTGGCCCCCTTGGCGTGGGAGAAATCCCCGGACGTTCGCAAGCCCCGTGCCGGATTCGGGAAAAAAAACCCCGAGCGGGCCTCATACGTCGGGGCCTAGGCGGCACAGGGGAGACCGCAGCCCCAGGCTCCGTGGTGCCATGGAAGAGGCGGCAGTGGGCGCCGAGGGCCGGCCCCAGCTTTCGGGGCTGGCCCCCTTGGCGTGGGAGAAATCCCCACACGTTCGCAAGCCCCGTGCCGGCTTCGGGCAAAAAACGCCCCCGAGCGGGCCTCATACGTCGGAGCCTAGGCGGCACAGGGGAGACCGCAGCCCCAGGCTCTGTGGTGCCGTGGAAGCTGCGGCAGTGGGCGCCGAGGGCTGGCCACATCTTTCGGGGCTGGCCTACTTGGCGTGGGAGAAATCCCCGGACGTTCGCAAGCCCTGTGCCGGCTTTGGGCAAAAAACGCCCCCGAGCGGGCCTCATACGTCGGGGCCTAGGCGGCACCGGTGACACCGCAGCCCCAGGCTCCGTGGTGCCGTGGAAGCGGCGGCAGTGGGCGCCGAGGGCTGGCCACAGCTTTCGGGGCTGGCCCCCTTGGCGTGGGAGAAATCCCCGCACGTTCGCAAGCCCCGTGCCGGCTTCGGGCAAAAAACGCCCCCGAGCGGGCCTCATACGTTGGGGCCTAGGCGGCACAGGTGAGATCGCAGCCCCAGGCTCCTTGGTGCCGTGGAAGCGGCGGCAGTGGGCGCCGAGGGCTGGCCACAGCTTTCGGGGCTGGCCCCCTTGGCGTGGGAGAAATCCCCGCACGTTCGCAAGACCCGTGCCGGATTCGGGAAAAAAACGCCCCCGAGCGGGCCTCATACGTCGGGGCCTAGGCGGCACAGGTGACACCGCAGCCCCAGGCTCCGTGGTGCCGTGGAAGCGGCGGCAGTGGGCGCCGAGGGCTGGCCACAGCTTTCGGGGCTGGCCCCCTTGGCGTGGGAGAAATCCCCGGACGTTCGCAAGCCCCGTGCCGGCTCCGGGCAAAAAAGGCCTCCGAGCGGGCCTCATACGTCGGGGCCTAGGCGGCACAGGGGAGACCGCAGCCCCAGGCTCCGTGGTGCCTTGGAAGCGGTGGCAGTGGGCGCCGAGGGCTGGCCACAGCTTTCGGGGCTGGCCCCCTTGGCGTGGGAGAAATCCCCGGACGTTCGCAAGACCCGTGCCGGCTTCGGGCAAAAAACGCCCCCGAGCGGGCCTCATACGTCGGGGCCTAGGCGGCACAGGTGACACCGCAGCCCCAGGCTATGTGCTCCCGTGGAAGCGGCAGCAGTGGGTGCCGAGGGCCGGCCACAGCTTTCGGGGCTGGCCCCCTTGGCGTGGGAGAAATCCCCGGACGTTCGCAAGCCCCGTGCCGGCTCCGGGCAAAAAACGCCCCCGAGCGGGCCTCATACGTCGGGGCCTAGGCGGCACAGGTGACACCGCAGCCCCAGGCTCTGTGGTGCCGTGGAAGCGGCGGCAGTGGGCGCCGAGGGCTGGCCACAGCTTTCGGGGCTGGCCCCCTTGGCGTGGGAGAAATCCCCGCACGTTCGCAAGCCCCGTGCCGGCTTCGGGCAAAAAACCCCCCGAGCGGGCCTCATACGTCGGGGCCTAGGCGGCACAGGTGAGATCGCAGCCCCAGGCTCCGTGGTGCCGTGGAAGCGGCGGCAGTGGGCGCTGAGGGCTGGCCACAGCTTTCGGGGCTGGCCCCCTTGGCGTGGGAGAAATCCCCGGACGTTCGCAAGCCCCGTGCCAGATTCGGGAAAAAAACGCCCCCGAGCGGGCCTCATACGTCGGGGCCTAGGCGGCACAGGTGACACCGCAGCCCCAGGCTCCGTGGTGCCGTGGAAGCGGCGGCAGTGGGCGCCGAGGGCTGGCCACAGCTTTCGGGGCTGGCCCCCTTGGCGTGGGAGAAATCCCCGGACGTTCGCAAGCCCCGTGCCGGCTTCGGGCAAAAAACACCCCCGATTGGGCCACATACGTCGGGGCCTAGGCGGCACAGGTGAGACCGCAACCCCAGGCTCTGTGGTGCCTTGGAAGCGGCGGCAGTGGGCGCCGAGGGCTGGCCACAGCTTTCGGCGCTGGCCCCCTTGGCGTGGGAGAAATCCCCGGATGTTCTCAAGCCCTTGCCGGCTTCGGGCAAAAAAGGCCCCCGAGCAGGCCTCATACGTCGGGGCCTAGGCGGCACAGGGGAGACCGCAGCCCCAGGCTCTGTGGTGCCGTGGAAGCTGCGGCCGTGGGCGCCGAGGGCTGGCCACAGCTTTCAGGGCTGGCCCCCTTGGCGTGGGAGAAATCCCCGCACGTTCGCAAGCCCCGTGCCGGCTTCGGGCAAAAAACGCCCCCGAGCGGGCCTCATACGTCGGGGCCTAGGCGGCACAGGTGACACCGCAGCCCCAGGCTCCGTGGTGCCGTGGAAGCGGCGGCAGTGGGCGCCGAGGGCCGGCCACAGCTTTCGGGGCTGGCCCCCTTGGCGTGGGAGAAATCCCCGCACGTTCGCAAGCCCCGTGCCGGCTTCGGGCAAAAAACGCCCCCGAGCGGGCCTCATACGTTGGGGCCTAGGCGGCACAGGTGAGATCGCAGCCCCAGGCTCCTTGGTGCCGTGGAAGCGGCGGCAGTGGGCGCCGAGGGCTGGCCACAGCTTTCGGGGCTGGCCCCCTTGGCGTGGGAGAAATCCCCGCACGTTCGCAAGCCCCGTGCCGGATTCGGGAAAAAAAACGCCCCCGAGCGGGCCTCATACGTCGGGGCCTAGGCGGCACAGGTGACACCGCAGCCCCAGGCTCCGTGGTGCCGTGGAAGCGGCGGCAGTGGGTGCCGAGGGCTGGCCACAGCTTTCGGGGCTGGCCCCCTTGGCGTGGGAGAAATCCCTGCACGTTTGCAAGCCCCGTGCCGGCTTCGGGCAAAAAACGCCCCCGAGCGGGCCTCATACGTCGGGGCCTAGGCGGCACAGGGGAGACTGCAGCCCCAGGCTCCGTGGTGCCGTGGAAGCGGCGGCAGTGGGCGCCGAGGGCTGGCCACAGCTTTCGGGGCTGGCCCCCTTGGCGTGGGAGAAATCCCCGGACGTTCGCAAGACCCGTGCCGGCTTCGGGCAAAAAACGCCCCCGAGCGGGCCTCATACGTCGGGGCCTCGGCGGCACAGGGGAGACCGCAGCCCCAGGCTCTGTGGTGCCGTGGAAGCTGCGGCAGTGGGTGCCGAGGTCCTGCCACAGCTTTCGGGGCTGGCCCCCTTGGCGTGGGAGAAATCCCCGGACGTTCGCAAGCCCCGTGCCGGCTTCGGGCAAAAAACGCCCCCGAGCGGGCCTCATACGTCGGGGCCTAGGCGGCACAGGGGAGACCGCAGCCCCAGGCTCTGTGGTGCCGTGGAAGCGGCGGCAGTGGGCGCCGAGGGCCGGCCACAGCTTTCGGGGCTGGCCCCCTTGGCGTGGGAGAAATCCCCGGACGTTCGCAAGCCCCGTGCCGGCTTCGGGCAAAAAACGCCCCCGAGCGGGCCTCATACGTCGGGGCCTAGGTGGCACAGGTGACACCGCAGCCCAAGGCTCCGTGGTGCCGTGGAAGCGGCGGCAGTGGGCGCCGAGGGCTGGCCACAGCTTTCGGGGCTGGCCCCCTTGGCGTGGGAGAAATCCCCAGACGTTCGCAAGCCCCGTGCCGGATTCGGGAAAAAACCCCCCGAGCGGGCCTCATACGTCGGGGCCTAGGCGGCACAGGGGAGACCGCAGCCCCAGGCTCCGTGGTGCCGTGGAAGCGGCGGCAGTGGGCGCCGAGGGCTGGCCACAGCTTTCGGGGCTGGCCCCCTTGGCGTGGGAGAAATCCCCGGACGTTCGCAAGCCCCGTGCCGGCTTCGGGCAAAAAACGCCCCCGAGCGGGCCTCATACGTCGGGGCCTAGGCGGCACAGGTGACACCGCAGCCCCAGGCTCCGTGGTGCCTTGGAAGCGGCGGCAGTGGGCGCCGAGGGCTGGCCACAACTTTCGGCGCTGGCCCCCTTGGCTTTGGAGAACTCCCCGGATGTTCTCAAGCCCTTGCCGGCTTCGGGCAAAAAAGGCCCCCGAGCAGGCCTCATACGTCGGGGCCTAGGCGGCACAGGGGAGACCGCAGCCCCAGGCTCTGTGGTGCTGTGGAAGCTGCGGCAGTGGGCGCCGAGGGCTGGCCACAGCTTTCGGGGCTGGCCCCCTTGGCGTGGGAGAAATCCCCGCACGTTCGCAAGCCCCGTGCCGGCTCCGGGCAAAAAAGGCCTCCGAGCGGGCCTCATACGTCGGGGCCTAGGCGGCACAGGGGAGACCGCAGCCCCAGGCTCCGTGGTGCCGTTGAAGCGGCGGCAGTGGGTGCCGAGGGCTGGCCACAGCTTTCGGGGCTGGCCCCCTTGGCGTGGGAGAAATCCCCGGACGTCCGCAAGCCCCGTGCCGGCTTCGGGCAAAAAACGCCCCCGATTGGGCCACATACGTCGGGGCCTAGGCGGCACAGGTGAGACCGCAGCCCCAGGCTCCGTGGTGCCTTGGAAGCGGCGGCAGTGGGCGCCGAGGGCTGGCCACAGATTTCGGGGCTGGCCCCTTTGGCGTGGGAGAAATCCCCGCACGTTCGCAAGCCCCGTGCCGGCTTCGGGCAAGGAACGCCCCCGAGCGGGCCTCATACGTCGGGGCCTAGGCGGCACAGGTGACACCGCAGCCCCAGGCTATGAGCTCCCGTGGAAGCGACAGCAGTGGGTGCCGAGGTCCTGCCACAGCTTTCGGGGCTGGCCCCCTTGGCGTGGGAGAAATCCCCGCACGTTCGCAAGCCCCGTGCCGGCTTCGGGCAAAAAACGCCCCCGAGCGGGCCTCATACGTCGGGGCCTAGGCGGCACAGGTGACACCGCAGCCCCAGGCTCCGTGGTGCCGTGGAAGCGGCGGCAGTGGGGGCCGAGGGCTGGCCACAGCTTTCGGGGCTGGCCCCCTTGGCGTGGGAGAAATCCCCGGACGTTCGCAAGCCCCGTGCCGGCTTCGGGCAAAACACGCCCCCGAGCGGGCCTCATACGTCGGGGCCTAGGCGGCACAGGTGACACCGCAGCCCCAGGCTCTGTGGTGCCGTGGAAGCGGCGGCAGTGGGCGCCGAGGGCTGGCCACAGCTTTCGGGGCTGGCCCCCTTGGCATGGGAGAAATCCCCGCACGTTCGCAAGCCCCGTGCCGGCTTCGGGCAAAAAACACCCCCGATTGGGCCACATACGTCGGGGCCTAGGCGGCACAGGTGAGACCGCAACCCCAGGCTCCGTGGTGCCTTGGAAGCGGCGGCAGTGGGCGCCGAGGGCTGGCCACAGCTTTCGGCGCTGGCCCCCTTGGCGTGGGAGAAATCCCCGGATGTTCTCAAGCCCTTGCCGGCTTCGGGCAAAAAAGGCCCCCGAGCAGGCCTCATACGTCGGGGCCTAGGCGGCACAGGGGAGACCGCAGCCCCAGGCTCTGTGGTGCCGTGGAAGCTGCGGCCGTGGGCGCCGAGGGCTGGCCACAGCTTTCAGGGCTGGCCCCCTTGGCGTGGGAGAAATCCCCGCACGTTCGCAAGCCCCGTGCCGGCTTCGGGCAAAAAACGCCCCCGAGCGGGCCTCATACGTCGGGGCCTAGGCGGCACAGGTGACACCGCAGCCTCAGGCTCCGTGGTGCCGTGGAAGCGGCGGCAGTGGGCGCCGAGGGCCGGCCACAGCTTTCGGGGCTGGCCCCCTTGGCGTGGGAGAAATCCCCGCACGTTCGCAAGCCCCGTGCCGGCTTCGGGCAAAAAACGCCCCCGAGCGGGCCTCATACGTTGGGGCCTAGGTGGCACAGGTGAGATCGCAGCCCCAGGCTCCTTGGTGCCGTGGAAGCGGCGGCAGTGGGCGCCGAGGGCTGGCCACAGCTTTCGGGGCTGGCCCCCTTGGCGTGGGAGAAATCCCCGCACGTTCGCAAGCCCCGTGCCGGATTCGGGAAAAAAACGCCCCCGAGCGGGCCTCATACGTCGGGGCCTAGGCGGCACAGGTGAGATCGCAGCCCCAGGCTCCGTGGTGCCGTGGAAGCGGCGGCAGTGGGTGCCGAGGGCTGGCCACAGCTTTCGGGGCTGGCCCCCTTGGCGTGGGAGAAATCCCTGCACGTTTGCAAGCCCCGTGCCGGCTTCGGGCAAAAAACGCCCCCGAGCGGGCCTCATACGTCGGGGCCTAGGCGGCACAGGGGAGACTGCAGCCCCAGGCTCCGTGGTGCCGTGGAAGCGGCGGCAGTGGGCGCCGAGGGCTGGCCACAGCTTTCGGGGCTGGCCCCCTTGGCGTGGGAGAAATCCCCGGACGTTCGCAAGACCCGTGCCGGCTTCGGGCAAAAAACGCCCCCGAGCGGGCCTCATACGTCGGGGCCTAGGCGGCACAGGGGAGACCGCAGCCCCAGGCTCTGTGGTGCCGTGGAAGCTGCGGCAGTGGGTGCCGAGGTCCTGCCACAGCTTTCGGGGCTGGCCCCCTTGGCGTGGGAGAAATCCCCGGACGTTCGCAAGCCCCGTGCCGGCTTCGGGCAAAAAACGCCCCCGAGCGGGCCTCATACGTCGGGGCCTAGGCGGCACAGGGGAGACCGCAGCCCCAGGCTCTGTGGTGCCGTGGAAGCGGCGGCAGTGGGCGCTGAGGGCTGGCCACAGCTTTCAGGGCTGGCTCCCTTGCGTGGGAGAAATCCCCGGACGTTCGCAAGCCCCGTGCCGGCTTCGGGCAAAAAACGCCCCCGAGCGGGCCTCATACGTCGGGGCCTAGGTGGCACAGGTGACACCGCAGCCCAAGGCTCCGTGGTGCCGTGGAAGCGGCGGCAGTGGGCGCCGAGGGCTGGCCACAGCTTTCGGGGCTGGCCCCCTTGGCGTGGGAGAAATCCCCAGACGTTCGCAAGCCCCGTGCCGGATTCGGGAAAAAACCCCCCGAGCGGGCCTCATACGTCGGGGCCTAGGCGGCACAGGGGAGACCGCAGCCCCAGGCTCCGTGGTGCCGTGGAAGCGGCGGCAGTGGGCGCCGAGGGCTGGCCACAGCTTTCGGGGCTGGCCCCCTTGGCGTGGGAGAAATCCCCGCACGTTCGCAAGCCCCGTGCCGGCTTCGGGCAAAAAACGCCCCCGAGCGGGCCTCATACGTCGGGGCCTAGGCGGCACAGGTGACACCGCAGCCCCAGGCTCCGTGGTGCCTTGGAAGCGGCGGCAGTGGGCGCCGAGGGCTGGCCACAACTTTCGGCGCTGGCCCCCTTGGCTTTGGAGAACTCCCCGGATGTTCTCAAGCCCTTGCCGGCTTCGGGCAAAAAAGGCCCCCGAGCAGGCCTCATACGTCGGGGCCTAGGCGGCACAGGGGAGACCGCAGCCCCAGGCTCTGTGGTGCTGTGGAAGCTGCGGCAGTGGGCGCCGAGGGCTGGCCACAGCTTTCGGGGCTGGCCCCCTTGGCGTGGGAGAAATCCCCGCACGTTCGCAAGCCCCGTGCCGGCTCCGGGCAAAAAAGGCCTCCGAGCGGGCCTCATACGTCGGGGCCTAGGCGGCACAGGGGAGACCGCAGCCCCAGGCTCCGTGGTGCCGTTGAAGCGGCGGCAGTGGGTGCCGAGGGCTGGCCACAGCTTTCGGGGCTGGCCCCCTTGGCGTGGGAGAAATCCCCGGACGTCCGCAAGCCCCGTGCCGGCTTCGGGCAAAAAACGCCCCCGATTGGGCCACATACGTCGGGGCCTAGGCGGCACAGGTGAGACCGCAGCCCCAGGCTCCGTGGTGCCTTGGAAGCGGCGGCAGTGGGCGCCGAGGGCTGGCCACAGATTTCGGGGCTGGCCCCTTTGGCGTGGGAGAAATCCCCGCACGTTCGCAAGCCCCGTGCCGGCTTCGGGCAAAAAACGCCCCCGAGCGGGCCTCATACGTCGGAGCCTAGGCGGCACAGGGGAGACCGCAGCCCCAGGCTCTGTGGTGCCGTGGAAGCTGCGGCAGTGGGCGCCGAGGGCTGGCCACATCTTTCGGGGCTGGCCTACTTGGCGTGGGAGAAATCCCCGGACGTTCGCAAGCCCTGTGCCGGCTTTGGGCAAAAAACGCCCCCGAGCGGGCCTCATACGTCGGGGCCTAGGCGGCACCGGTGACACCGCAGCCCCAGGCTCCGTGGTGCCGTGGAAGCGGCGGCAGTGGGCGCCGAGGGCTGGCCACAGCTTTCGGGGCTGGCCCCCTTGGCGTGGGAGAAATCCCCGCACGTTCGCAAGCCCCGTGCCGGCTTCGGGCAAAAAACGCCCCCGAGCGGGCCTCATACGTTGGGGCCTAGGCGGCACAGGTGAGATCGCAGCCCCAGGCTCCTTGGTGCCGTGGAAGCGGCGGCAGTGGGCGCCGAGGGCTGGCCACAGCTTTCGGGGCTGGCCCCCTTGGCGTGGGAGAAATCCCCGCACGTTCGCAAGACCCGTGCCGGATTCGGGAAAAAAACGCCCCCGAGCGGGCCTCATACGTCGGGGCCTAGGCGGCACAGGTGACACCGCAGCCCCAGGCTCCGTGGTGCCATGGAAGCGGCGGCAGTGGGCGCCGAGGGCCGGCCACAGCTTTCGGGGCTGGCCCCCTTGGCGTGGGAGAAATCCCCGGACGTTCGCAAGCCCCGTGCCGGCTTCGGGCAAAAAACACCCCCGAGCGGGCCTCATACGTCGGGGCCTAGGCGGCACAGGTGAGACCGCAGCCCCAGGCTCTGTGGTGCCGTGGAAGCTGCGGCAGTGGGCGCTGAGGGCTGGCCACATCTTTCGGGGCTGGCCCCCTTGGCGTGGGAGAAATCCCCGGACGTTCGCAAGCCCCGTGCCGGCTTCGGGCAAAAAACGCCCCCGAGCGGGCCTCATACGTCGGGGCCTAGGCGGCACAGGTGACACCGCAGCCCCAGGCAATGTGCTCCCGTGGAAGCGGCAGCAGTGGGTGCCGAGGGCCGGCCCCAGCTTTCGGGGCTGGCCCCCTTGGCGTGGGAGAAATCCCCGCGCGTTCGCAAGCCCCGTGCCGGCTTTGGGCAAAAAACGCACCCGAGCGGGCCTCATACGTCGGGGCCTAGGCGGCACAGGTGACACCGCAGCCCCAGGCTCCGTGGTGCCGTGGAAGCTGCGGCAGTGGGCGCTGAGGGCTGGCCACAGCTTTCGGGGCTGGCCCCCTTGGCGTGGGAGAAATCCCCGGACGTTCGCAAGCCCCGTGTCGGATCCGGGCAAAAAACGCCCTCGAGCGGGCCTCATACGTCGGGGCCTAGGCGGCACAGGTGAGACCGCAGCCCCAGGCTCCGTGGTGCCGTGGAAGCGGCGGCAGTGGGCGCCGAGGGCTGGCCACAGCTTTCGGGGCTGGCCCCCTTGGCGTGGGAGAAATCCCCGCGCGTTCGCAAGCCCCGTGCCGGCTTTGGGCAAAAAACGCCCCCGAGCGGGCCTCATACGTCGGGGCCTAGGCGGCACCGGTGACACCGCAGCCCCAGGCTCCGTGGTGCCGTGGAAGCTGCGGCAGTGGGCGCTGAGGGCTGGCCACAGCTTTCAGGGCTGGCCCCCTTGGCGTGGGAGAAATCCCCACACGTTCGCAAGCCCCGTGCCGGCTTCGGGCAAAAAACGCCCCCGAGCGGGCCTCATACGTCGGGGCCTAGGCGGCACAGGTGACACCGCAGCCCCAGGCTCCGTGGTGCCGTGGAAGCGGCGGCAGTGGGCGCTGAGGGCTGGCCACAGCTTTCGGGGCTGGCCCCCTTGGCGTGGGAGAAATCCCCGCACGTTCGCAAGCCCCGTGCCGGCTCCGGGCAAAAAACGCCCCCGAGCGGGCCTCATACGTCGGGGCCTCGGCGGCACCGGTGACACCGTAGCCACAGGCTCCGTGGTGCCGTGGAAGCGGCGGCAGTGGGCGCCGAGGGCTGGCCACAGCTTTCGGGGCTGGCCCCCTTGGCGTGGGAGAAATCCCCGGACGTTCGCAAGCCCCGTGCCGGCTTCAGGCAAAAAACGCCACCGAGCGGGCCTCATACGTCGGGGCCTAGGCGGCACAGGTGACACCGCAGCCCCAGGCTCCGTGGTGCCATGGAAGCGGCGGCAGTGGGCGCCGAGGGCTGGCCACAGCTTTCGGGGCTGGCCCCCTTGGCGTGGGAGAAATCCCCGGACGTTCGCAAGCCCCGTGCCGGCTTCGGGCAAAAAACGCCCCCGAGCGGGCTTCATACGTCGGGGCCTAGGCGGCACAGGGGAGACCGCAGCCCCAGGCTCCGTGGTGCCATGGAAGCGGCGGCAGTGGGTGCCGAGGGCCGGCCACAGCTTTCGGGGCTGGCCCCCTTGGCGTGGGAGAAATCCCCGCACGTTCGCAAGCCCCGTGCCAGATTCGGGCAAAAAACGCCCCCGAGCGGGCCTCATACGTCGGGGCCTAGGCAGCACAGGTGACACCGCAGCCCCAGGCTCTGTGGTGCCTTGGAAGCTGCGGCAGTGGGCGCTGAGGGCTGGCCACAGCTTTCGGGGCCGGCCCCCTTGGCGTGGGAGAAATCCCCGGACGTTCGCAAGCCCCGTGCCGGCTTCGGGCAAAAAACGCCCCCGAGCGGGCCTCATACGTCGGGGCCTAGGCGGCACAGGTGACACCGCAGCCCCAGGCTATGTGCTCCCGTGGAAGCGGCAGCAGTGGGTGCCGAGGGCCGGCCACAGCTTTCGGGGCTGGCCCCCTTGGCGTGGGAGAAATCCCCGGACGTTCGCAAGCCCCGTGCCGGCTCCGGGCAAAAAACGCCCCCGAGCGGGCCTCATACGTCGGGGCCTAGGCGGCACAGGTGACACCGCAGCCCCAGGCTCTGTGGTGCCGTGGAAGCGGCGGCAGTGGGCGCCGAGGGCTGGCCACAGCTTTCGGGGCTGGCCCCCTTGGCGTGGGAGAAATCCCCGGACGTTCGCAAGCCCCGTGCCGGCTTCGGGCAAAAAACCCCCCGAGCGGGCCTCATACGTCGGGGCCTAGGCGGCACAGGTGAGATCGCAGCCCCAGGCTCCGTGGTGCCGTGGAAGCGGCGGCAGTGGGCGCTGAGGGCTGGCCACAGCTTTCAGGGCTGGCCCCCTTGGCGTGGGAGAAATCCCCGGACGTTCGCAAGCCCCGTGCCAGATTCGGGAAAAAAAATGCCCCCGAGCGGGCCTCATACGTCGGGGCCTAGGCGGCACAGGTGACACCGCAGCCCCAGGCTCCGTGGTGCCGTGGAAGCGGCGGCAGTGGGCGCCGAGGGCTGGCCACAGCTTTCGGGGCTGGCCCCCTTGGCGTGGGAGAAATCCCCGGACGTTCGCAAGCCCCGTGCCGGCTTCGGGCAAAAAAACGCCCCCGAGCGGGCTTCATACGTCGGGGCCTAGGCGGCACAGGGGAGAGCGCAGCCCCAGGCTCTGTGGTGCCGTGGAAGCTGCGGCAGTGGGCGCTGAGGTCTGGCCACAGCTTTCAGGGCTGGCCCCCTTGGCGTGGGAGAAATCCCCGGACGTTCGCAAGCCCCGTGCCGGCTTCGGGCAAAAAACGCCCCCGAGCGGGCCTCATATGTCGGGGCCTAGGCGGCACAGGTGACACCGCAGCCCCAGGCTCTGTGGTGCCGTGGAAGCGGCGGCAGTGGGCGCCGAGGGCTGGCCACAGCTTTCGGGGCTGGCCCCCTTGGCGTGGGAGAAATCCCCGCACGTTCGCAAGCCCCGTGCCGGCTTCGGGCAAAAAACCCCCCGAGCGGGCCTCATACGTCGGGGCCTAGGCGGCACAGGTGAGATCGCAGCCCCAGGCTCCGTGGTGTCGTGGAAGCGGCGGCAGTGGGCGCTGAGGGCTGGCCACAGCTTTCGGGGCTGGCCCCCTTGGCGTGGGAGAAATCCCCGGACGTTCGCAAGCCCCGTGCCAGATTCGGGAAAAAAAACGCCCCCGAGCGGGCCTCATACGTCGGGGCCTAGGCGGCACAGGTGACACCGCAGCCCCAGGCTCCATGGTGCCGTGGAAGCGGCGGCAGTGGGCGCCGAGGGCTGGCCACAGCTTTCGGGGCTGGCCCCCTTGGCGTGGGAGAAATCCCCGGACGTTCGCAAGCCCCGTGCCGGCTTCGGGCAAAAAACGCCCCCGAGCGGGCTTCATACGTCGGGGCCTAGGCGGCACAGGGGAGACCGCAGCCCCAGGCTCTGTGGTGCCGTGGAAGCTGCGGCAGTGGGCGCTGAGGTCTGGCCACAGCTTTCAGGGCTGGCCCCCTTGGCGTGGGAGAAATCCCCGCACGTTCGCAAGCCCCGTGCCGGCTTCGGGCAAAAAACGCCCCCGAGCGGGCCTCATACGTCGGGGCCTAGGCGGCACAGGTGACACCGCAGCCCCAGGCTCCGTGGTGCCGTGGAAGCGGCGGCAGTGGGGGCCGAGGGCTGGCCACAGCTTTCGGGGCTGGCCCCCTTGGCGTGGGAGAAATCCCCGGACGTTCGCAAGCCCCGTGCCGGCTTCGGGCAAAACACGCCCCCGAGCGGGCCTCATACGTCGGGGCCTAGGCGGCACAGGTGACACCGCAGCCCCAGGCTCTGTGGTGCCGTGGAAGCGGCGGCAGTGGGCGCCGAGGGCTGGCCACAGCTTTCGGGGCTGGCCCCCTTGGCGTGGGAGAAATCCCCGCACGTTCGCAAGCCCCGTGCCGGCTTCGGGCAAAAAACACCCCCGATTGGGCCACATACGTCGGGGCCTAGGCGGCACAGGTGAGACCGCAACCCCAGGCTCCGTGGTGCCTTGGAAGCGGCGGCAGTGGGCGCCGAGGGCTGGCCACAGCTTTCGGCGCTGGCCCCCTTGGCGTGGGAGAAATCCCCGGATGTTCTCAAGCCCTTGCCGGCTTCGGGCAAAAAAGGCCCCCGAGCAGGCCTCATACGTCGGGGCCTAGGCGGCACAGGGGAGACCGCAGCCCCAGGCTCTGTGGTGCCGTGGAAGCTGCGGCCGTGGGCGCCGAGGGCTGGCCACAGCTTTCAGGGCTGGCCCCCTTGGCGTGGGAGAAATCCCCGCACGTTCGCAAGCCCCGTGCCGGCTTCGGGCAAAAAACGCCCCCGAGCGGGCCTCATACGTCGGGGCCTAGGCGGCACAGGTGACACCGCAGCCCCAGGCTCCGTGGTGCCGTGGAAGCGGCGGCAGTGGGCGCCGAGGGCCGGCCACAGCTTTCGGGGCTGGCCCCCTTGGCGTGGGAGAAATCCCCGCACGTTCGCAAGCCCCGTGCCGGCTTCGGGCAAAAAACGCCCCCGAGCGGGCCTCATACGTTGGGGCCTAGGCGGCACAGGTGAGATCGCAGCCCCAGGCTCCTTGGTGCCGTGGAAGCGGCGGCAGTGGGCGCCGAGGGCTGGCCACAGCTTTCGGGGCTGGCCCCCTTGGCGTGGGAGAAATCCCCGCACGTTCGCAAGCCCCGTGCCGGATTCGGGAAAAAAAAACGCCCCCGAGCGGGCCTCATACGTCGGGGCCTAGGCGGCACAGGTGAGATCGCAGCCCCAGGCTCCGTGGTGCCTTGGAAGCGGCGGCAGTGGGTGCCGAGGGCTGGCCACAGCTTTCGGGGCTGGCCCCCTTGGCGTGGGAGAAATCCCTGCACGTTTGCAAGCCCCGTGCCGGCTTCGGGCAAAAAACGCCCCCGAGCGGGCCTCATACGTCGGGGCCTAGGCGGCACAGGGGAGACTGCAGCCCCAGGCTCCGTGGTGCCGTGGAAGCGGCGGCAGTGGGCGCCGAGGGCTGGCCACAGCTTTCGGGGCTGGCCCCCTTGGCGTGGGAGAAATCCCCGGACGTTCGCAAGACCCGTGCCGGCTTCGGGCAAAAAACGCCCCCGAGCGGGCCTCATACGTCGGGGCCTAGGCGGCACAGGGGAGACCGCAGCCCCAGGCTCTGTGGTGCCGTGGAAGCTGCGGCAGTGGGTGCCGAGGTCCTGCCACAGCTTTCGGGGCTGGCCCCCTTGGCGTGGGAGAAATCCCCGGACGTTCGCAAGCCCCGTGCCGGCTTCGGGCAAAAAACGCCCCCGAGCGGGCCTCATACGTCGGGGCCTAGGCGGCACAGGGGAGACCGCAGCCCCAGGCTCTGTGGTGCCGTGGAAGCGGCGGCAGTGGGCGCTGAGGGCTGGCCACAGCTTTCAGGGCTGGCTCCCTTGCGTGGGAGAAATCCCCGGACGTTCGCAAGCCCCGTGCCGGCTTCGGGCAAAAAACGCCCCCGAGCGGGCCTCATACGTCGGGGCCTAGGTGGCACAGGTGACACCGCAGCCCAAGGCTCCGTGGTGCCGTGGAAGCGGCGGCAGTGGGCGCCGAGGGCCGGCCACAGCTTTCGGGGCTGGCCCCCTTGGCGTGGGAGAAATCCCCGGACGTTCGCAAGCCCCGTGCCGGCTTCGGGCAAAAAACGCCCCCGAGCGGGCCTCATACGTCGGGGCCTAGGTGGCACAGGTGACACCGCAGCCCAAGGCTCCGTGGTGCCGTGGAAGCGGCGGCAGTGGGCGCCGAGGGCTGGCCACAGCTTTCGGGGCTGGCCCCCTTGGCGTGGGAGAAATCCCCAGACGTTCGCAAGCCCCGTGCCGGATTCGGGAAAAAACCCCCCGAGCGGGCCTCATACGTCGGGGCCTAGGCGGCACAGGGGAGACCGCAGCCCCAGGCTCCGTGGTGCCGTGGAAGCGGCGGCAGTGGGCGCCGAGGGCTGGCCACAGCTTTCGGGGCTGGCCCCCTTGGCGTGGGAGAAATCCCCGGACGTTCGCAAGCCCCGTGCCGGCTTCGGGCAAAAAACGCCCCCGAGCGGGCCTCATACGTCGGGGCCTAGGCGGCACAGGTGACACCGCAGCCCCAGGCTCCGTGGTGCCTTGGAAGCGGCGGCAGTGGGCGCCGAGGGCTGGCCACAGCTTTCGGCGCTGGCCCCCTTGGCTTTGGAGAACTCCCCGGATGTTCTCAAGCCCTTGCCGGCTTCGGGCAAAAAAGGCCCCCGAGCAGGCCTCATACGTCGGGGCCTAGGCGGCACAGGGGAGACCGCAGCCCCAGGCTCTGTGGTGCTGTGGAAGCTGCGGCAGTGGGCGCCGAGGGCTGGCCACAGCTTTCGGGGCTGGCCCCCTTGGCGTGGGAGAAATCCCCGCACGTTCGCAAGCCCCGTGCCGGCTCCGGGCAAAAAAGGCCTCCGAGCGGGCCTCATACGTCGGGGCCTAGGCGGCACAGGGGAGACCGCAGCCCCAGGCTCCGTGGTGCCGTTGAAGCGGCGGCAGTGGGTGCCGAGGGCTGGCCACAGCTTTCGGGGCTGGCCCCCTTGGCGTGGGAGAAATCCCCGGACGTCCGCAAGCCCCGTGCCGGCTTCGGGCAAAAAACGCCCCCGATTGGGCCACATACGTCGGGGCCTAGGCGGCACAGGTGAGACCGCAGCCCCAGGCTCCGTGGTGCCTTGGAAGCGGCGGCAGTGGGCGCCGAGGGCTGGCCACAGATTTCGGGGCTGGCCCCTTTGGCGTGAGAGAAATCCCCGCACGTTCGCAAGCCCCGTGCCGGCTTCGGGCAAGGAACGCCCCCGAGCGGGCCTCATACGTCGGGGCCTAGGCGGCACAGGTGACAACCGCAGCCCCAGGCTATGAGCACCCGTGGAAGCGACAGCAGTGGGTGCCGAGGGCCGGCCACAGCTTTCGGGGCTGGCCCCCTTGGCGTGGGGAGAAATCCCCGCACGTTCGCAAGCCCCGTGCTGGCTTCGGGCAAAAAACGCCCCCCGAGCGGGCCTCATACGTCGGGGGCCTAGGCGGCACCGGTGACACCGCAGCCCCAGGCTCCGTGGTGCCGTGGAAGCGGCGGCAGTGGGCGCCGAGGGCTGGCCACAGCTTTCGGGGCTGGCCCCCTTGGCGTGGGAGAAATCCCCGCACGTTCGCAAGCCCCGTGCCGGCTCCGGGCAAAAAACGCCCCCGAGCGGGCCTCATACGTCGGGGCCTAGGCGGCACAGGTGACACCGCAGCCCCAGGCTCCGTGGTGCCGTGGAAGCGGCGGCAGTGGGCGCCGAGGGCTGGCCACAGCTTTCGGGCTGGCCCCCTTGGCGTGGGAGAAATCCCCGGACGTTCGCAAGCCCCGTGCCGGATTCGGGAAAAAAAAACCCCGAGCGGGCCTCATACGTCGGGGCCTAGGCGGCACAGGGGAGACCGCAGCCCCAGGCTCCGTGGTGCCATGGAAGAGGCGGCAGTGGGCGCCGAGGGCCGGCCCCAGCTTTCGGGGCTGGCCCCCTTGGCGTGGGAGAAATCCCCACACGTTCGCAAGCCCCGTGCCGGCTTCGGGCAAAAAACGCCCCCGAGCGGGCCTCATACGTCGGAGCCTAGGCGGCACAGGGGAGACCGCAGCCCCAGGCTCTGTGGTGCCGTGGAAGCTGCGGCAGTGGGCGCCGAGGGCTGGCCACATCTTTCGGGGCTGGCCTACTTGGCGTGGGAGAAATCCCCGACGTTCGCAAGCCCTGTGCCGGCTTTGGGCAAAAAACGCCCCCGAGCGGGCCTCATACGTCGGGGCCTAGGCGGCACCGGTGACACCGCAGCCCCAGGCTCCGTGGTGCCGTGGAAGCGGCGGCAGTGGGCGCCGAGGCTGGCCACAGCTTTCGGGGCTGGCCCCCTTGGCGTGGGGAAATCCCCGCACGTTCGCAAGCCCCGTGCCGGCTTCGGGCAAAAAACGCCCCCGAGCGGGCCTCATACGTTGGGGCCTAGGCGGCACAGGTGAGATCGCAGCCCCAGGCTCCTTGGTGCCGTGGAAGCGGCGGCAGTGGGCGCCGAGGGCTGGCCACAGCTTTCGGGGCTGGCCCCCTTGGCGTGGGAGAAATCCCCGCACGTTCGCAAGACCCGTGCCGGATTCGGGAAAAAAAACGCCCCCGAGCGGGCCTCATACGTCGGGGCCTAGGCGGCACAGGTGACACCGCAGCCCCAGGCTCCGTGGTGCCATGGAAGCGGCGGCAGTGGGCGCCGAGGGCCGGCCACAGCTTTCGGGGCTGGCCCCCTTGGCGTGGGAGAAATCCCCGGACGTTCGCAAGCCCCGTGCCGGCTTCGGGCAAAAAACACCCCCGAGCGGGCCTCATACGTCGGGGCCTAGGCGGCACAGGTGAGACCGCAGCCCCAGGCTCTGTGGTGCCGTGGAAGCTGCGGCAGTGGGCGCTGAGGGCTGGCCACATCTTTCGGGGCTGGCCCCCTTGGCGTGGGAGAAATCCCCGGACGTTCGCAAGCCCCGTGCCGGCTTCGGGCAAAAAACGCCCCCGAGCGGGCCTCATACGTCGGGGCCTAGGCGGCACAGGTGACACCGCAGCCCCAGGCAATGTGCTCCCGTGGAAGCGGCAGCAGTGGGTGCCGAGGGCCGGCCCCAGCTTTCGGGGCTGGCCCCCTTGGCGTGGGAGAAATCCCCGCGCGTTCGCAAGCCCCGTGCCGGCTTTGGGCAAAAAACGCACCCGAGCGGGCCTCATACGTCGGGGCCTAGGCGGCACAGGTGACACCGCAGCCCCAGGCTCCGTGGTGCCGTGGAAGCTGCGGCAGTGGGCGCTGAGGGCTGGCCACAGCTTTCGGGGCTGGCCCCCTTGGCGTGGGAGAAATCCCCGGACGTTCGCAAGCCCCGTGTCGGATCCGGGCAAAAAACGCCCTCGAGCGGGCCTCATACGTCGGGGCCTAGGCGGCACAGGTGAGACCGCAGCCCCAGGCTCCGTGGTGCCGTGGAAGCGGCGGCAGTGGGCGCCGAGGGCTGGCCACAGCTTTCGGGGCTGGCCCCCTTGGCGTGGGAGAAATCCCCGCGCGTTCGCAAGCCCCGTGCCGGCTTTGGGCAAAAAACGCCCCCGAGCGGGCCTCATACGTCGGGGCCTAGGCGGCACCGGTGACACCGCAGCCCCAGGCTCCGTGGTGCCGTGGAAGCTGCGGCAGTGGGCGCTGAGGGCTGGCCACAGCTTTCAGGGCTGGCCCCCTTGGCGTGGGAGAAATCCCCACACGTTCGCAAGCCCCGTGCCGGCTTCGGGCAAAAAACGCCCCCGAGCGGGCCTCATACGTCGGGGCCTAGGCGGCACAGGTGACACCGCAGCCCCAGGCTCCGTGGTGCCGTGGAAGCGGCGGCAGTGGGCGCTGAGGGCTGGCCACAGCTTTCGGGGCTGGCCCCCTTGGCGTGGGAGAAATCCCCGCACGTTCGCAAGCCCCGTGCCGGCTCCGGGCAAAAAACGCCCCCGAGCGGGCCTCATACGTCGGGGCCTCGGCGGCACCGGTGACACCGTAGCCACAGGCTCCGTGGTGCCGTGGAAGCGGCGGCAGTGGGCGCCGAGGGCTGGCCACAGCTTTCGGGGCTGGCCCCCTTGGCGTGGGAGAAATCCCCGGACGTTCGCAAGCCCCGTGCCGGCTTCAGGCAAAAAACGCCACCGAGCGGGCCTCATACGTCGGGGCCTAGGCGGCACAGGTGACACCGCAGCCCCAGGCTCCGTGGTGCCGTGGAAGCGGCGGCAGTGGGCGCCGAGGGCTGGCCACAGCTTTCGGGGCTGGCCCCCTTGGCGTGGGAGAAATCCCCGGACGTTCGCAAGCCCCGTGCCGGCTTCGGGCAAAAAAACGCCCCCGAGCGGGCTTCATACGTCGGGGCCTAGGCGGCACAGGGGAGACCGCAGCCCCAGGCTCCGTGGTGCCATGGAAGCGGCGGCAGTGGGTGCCGAGGGCCGGCCACAGCTTTCGGGGCTGGCCCCCTTGGCGTGGGAGAAATCCCCGCACGTTCGCAAGCCCCGTGCCAGATTCGGGCAAAAAACGCCCCCGAGCGGGCCTCATACGTCGGGGCCTAGGCAGCACAGGTGACACCGCAGCCCCAGGCTCTGTGGTGCCTTGGAAGCTGCGGCAGTGGGCGCTGAGGGCTGGCCACAGCTTTCGGGGCCGGCCCCCTTGGCGTGGGAGAAATCCCCGGACGTTCGCAAGCCCCGTGCCGGCTTCGGGCCAAAAAACGCCCCCGAGCGGGCCTCATACGTCGGGGCCTAGGCGGCACAGGTGACACCGCAGCCCCAGGCTATGTGCTCCCGTGGAAGCGGCAGCAGTGGGTGCCGAGGGCCGGCCACAGCTTTCGGGGCTGGCCCCCTTGGCGTGGGAGAAATCCCCGGACGTTCGCAAGCCCCGTGCCGGCTCCGGGCAAAAAACGCCCCCGAGCGGGCCTCATACGTCGGGGCCTAGGCGGCACAGGTGACACCGCAGCCCCAGGCTCTGTGGTGCCGTGGAAGCGGCGGCAGTGGGCGCCGAGGGCTGGCCACAGCTTTCGGGGCTGGCCCCCTTGGCGTGGGAGAAATCCCCGGACGTTCGCAAGCCCCGTGCCGGCTTCGGGCAAAAAACCCCCCGAGCGGGCCTCATACGTCGGGGCCTAGGCGGCACAGGTGAGATCGCAGCCCCAGGCTCCGTGGTGCCGTGGAAGCGGCGGCAGTGGGCGCTGAGGGCTGGCCACAGCTTTCAGGGCTGGCCCCCTTGGCGTGGGAGAAATCCCCGGACGTTCGCAAGCCCCGTGCCAGATTCGGGAAAAAAATGCCCCCGAGCGGGCCTCATACGTCGGGGCCTAGGCGGCACAGGTGACACCGCAGCCCCAGGCTCCGTGGTGCCGTGGAAGCGGCGGCAGTGGGCGCCGAGGGCTGGCCACAGCTTTCGGGGCTGGCCCCCTTGGCGTGGGAGAAATCCCCGGACGTTCGCAAGCCCCGTGCCGGCTTCGGGCAAAAAACGCCCCCGAGCGGGCTTCATACGTCGGGGCCTAGGCGGCACAGGGGAGAGCGCAGCCCCAGGCTCTGTGGTGCCGTGGAAGCTGCGGCAGTGGGCGCTGAGGTCTGGCCACAGCTTTCAGGGCTGGCCCCCTTGGCGTGGGAGAAATCCCCGGACGTTCGCAAGCCCCGTGCCGGCTTCGGGCAAAAAACGCCCCCGAGCGGGCCTCATATGTCGGGGCCTAGGCGGCACAGGTGACACCGCAGCCCCAGGCTCTGTGGTGCCGTGGAAGCGGCGGCAGTGGGCGCCGAGGGCTGGCCACAGCTTTCGGGGCTGGCCCCCTTGGCGTGGGAGAAATCCCCGCACGTTCGCAAGCCCCGTGCCGGCTTCGGGCAAAAAACCCCCCGAGCGGGCCTCATACGTCGGGGCCTAGGCGGCACAGGTGAGATCGCAGCCCCAGGCTCCGTGGTGCCGTGGAAGCGGCGGCAGTGGGCGCTGAGGGCTGGCCACAGCTTTCGGGGCTGGCCCCCTTGGCGTGGGAGAAATCCCCGGACGTTCGCAAGCCCCGTGCCAGATTCGGGAAAAAAAACGCCCCCGAGCGGGCCTCATACGTCGGGGCCTAGGCGGCACAGGTGACACCGCAGCCCCAGGCTCCATGGTGCCGTGGAAGCGGCGGCAGTGGGCGCCGAGGGCTGGCCACAGCTTTCGGGGCTGGCCCCCTTGGCGTGGGAGAAATCCCCGGACGTTCGCAAGCCCCGTGCCGGCTTCGGGCAAAAAACGCCCCCGAGCGGGCTTCATACGTCGGGGCCTAGGCGGCACAGGGGAGACCGCAGCCCCAGGCTCTGTGGTGCCGTGGAAGCTGCGGCAGTGGGCGCTGAGGTCTGGCCACAGCTTTCAGGGCTGGCCCCCTTGGCGTGGGAGAAATCCCCGCACGTTCGCAAGCCCCGTGCCGGCTTCGGGCAAAAAACGCCCCCGAGCGGGCCTCATACGTCGGGGCCTAGGCGGCACAGGTGACACCGCAGCCCCAGGCTCCGTGGTGCCGTGGAAGCGGCGGCAGTGGGGGCCGAGGGCTGGCCACAGCTTTCGGGGCTGGCCCCCTTGGCGTGGGAGAAATCCCCGGACGTTCGCAAGCCCCGTGCCGGCTTCGGGCAAAACACGCCCCCGAGCGGGCCTCATACGTCGGGGCCTAGGCGGCACAGGTGACACCGCAGCCCCAGGCTCTGTGGTGCCGTGGAAGCGGCGGCAGTGGGCGCCGAGGGCTGGCCACAGCTTTCGGGGCTGGCCCCCTTGGCGTGGGAGAAATCCCCGCACGTTCGCAAGCCCCGTGCCGGCTTCGGGCAAAAAACACCCCCGATTGGGCCACATACGTCGGGGCCTAGGCGGCACAGGTGAGACCGCAACCCCAGGCTCCGTGGTGCCTTGGAAGCGGCGGCAGTGGGCGCCGAGGGCTGGCCACAGCTTTCGGCGCTGGCCCCCTTGGCGTGGGAGAAATCCCCGGATGTTCTCAAGCCCTTGCCGGCTTCGGGCAAAAAAGGCCCCCGAGCAGGCCTCATACGTCGGGGCCTAGGCGGCACAGGGGAGACCGCAGCCCCAGGCTCTGTGGTGCCGTGGAAGCTGCGGCCGTGGGCGCCGAGGGCTGGCCACAGCTTTCAGGGCTGGCCCCCTTGGCGTGGGAGAAATCCCCGCACGTTCGCAAGCCCCGTGCCGGCTTCGGGCAAAAAACGCCCCCGAGCGGGCCTCATACGTCGGGGCCTAGGCGGCACAGGTGACACCGCAGCCCCAGGCTCCGTGGTGCCGTGGAAGCGGCGGCAGTGGGCGCCGAGGGCCGGCCACAGCTTTCGGGGCTGGCCCCCTTGGCGTGGGAGAAATCCCCGCACGTTCGCAAGCCCCGTGCCGGCTTCGGGCAAAAAACGCCCCCGAGCGGGCCTCATACGTTGGGGCCTAGGCGGCACAGGTGAGATCGCAGCCCCAGGCTCCTTGGTGCCGTGGAAGCTGCGGCAGTGGGCGCCGAGGGCTGGCCACAGCTTTCGGGGCTGGCCCCCTTGGCGTGGGAGAAATCCCCGCACGTTCGCAAGCCCCGTGCCGGATTCGGGAAAAAAACGCCCCCGAGCGGGCCTCATACGTCGGGGCCTAGGCGGCACAGGTGAGATCGCAGCCCCAGGCTCCGTGGTGCCTTGGAAGCGGCGGCAGTGGGTGCCGAGGGCTGGCCACAGCTTTCGGGGCTGGCCCCCTTGGCGTGGGAGAAATCCCTGCACGTTTGCAAGCCCCGTGCCGGCTTCGGGCAAAAAACGCCCCCGAGCGGGCCTCATACGTCGGGGCCTAGGCGGCACAGGGGAGACTGCAGCCCCAGGCTCCGTGGTGCCGTGGAAGCGGCGGCAGTGGGCGCCGAGGGCTGGCCACAGCTTTCGGGGCTGGCCCCCTTGGCGTGGGAGAAATCCCCGGACGTTCGCAAGACCCGTGCCGGCTTCGGGCAAAAAACGCCCCCGAGCGGGCCTCATACGTCGGGGCCTAGGCGGCACAGGGGAGACCGCAGCCCCAGGCTCTGTGGTGCCGTGGAAGCTGCGGCAGTGGGTGCCGAGGTCCTGCCACAGCTTTCGGGGCTGGCCCCCTTGGCGTGGGAGAAATCCCCGGACGTTCGCAAGCCCCGTGCCGGCTTCGGGCAAAAAACGCCCCCGAGCGGGCCTCATACGTCGGGGCCTAGGCGGCACAGGGGAGACCGCAGCCCCAGGCTCTGTGGTGCCGTGGAAGCGGCGGCAGTGGGCGCTGAGGGCTGGCCACAGCTTTCAGGGCTGGCTCCCTTGCGTGGGAGAAATCCCCGGACGTTCGCAAGCCCCGTGCCGGCTTCGGGCAAAAAACGCCCCCGAGCGGGCCTCATACGTCGGGGCCTAGGTGGCACAGGTGACACCGCAGCCCAAGGCTCCGTGGTGCCGTGGAAGCGGCGGCAGTGGGCGCCGAGGGCCGGCCACAGCTTTCGGGGCTGGCCCCCTTGGCGTGGGAGAAATCCCCGGACGTTCGCAAGCCCCGTGCCGGCTTCGGGCAAAAAACGCCCCCGAGCGGGCCTCATACGTCGGGGCCTAGGTGGCACAGGTGACACCGCAGCCCAAGGCTCCGTGGTGCCGTGGAAGCGGCGGCAGTGGGCGCCGAGGGCTGGCCACAGCTTTCGGGGCTGGCCCCCTTGGCGTGGGAGAAATCCCCAGACGTTCGCAAGCCCCGTGCCGGATTCGGGAAAAAACCCCCCGAGCGGGCCTCATACGTCGGGGCCTAGGCGGCACAGGGGAGACCGCAGCCCCAGGCTCCGTGGTGCCGTGGAAGCGGCGGCAGTGGGCGCCGAGGGCTGGCCACAGCTTTCGGGGCTGGCCCCCTTGGCGTGGGAGAAATCCCCGGACGTTCGCAAGCCCCGTGCCGGCTTCGGGCAAAAAACGCCCCCGAGCGGGCCTCATACGTCGGGGCCTAGGCGGCACAGGTGACACCGCAGCCCCAGGCTCCGTGGTGCCTTGGAAGCGGCGGCAGTGGGCGCCGAGGGCTGGCCACAGCTTTCGGCGCTGGCCCCCTTGGCTTTGGAGAACTCCCCGGATGTTCTCAAGCCCTTGCCGGCTTCGGGCAAAAAAGGCCCCCGAGCAGGCCTCATACGTCGGGGCCTAGGCGGCACAGGGGAGACCGCAGCCCCAGGCTCTGTGGTGCTGTGGAAGCTGCGGCAGTGGGCGCCGAGGGCTGGCCACAGCTTTCGGGGCTGGCCCCCTTGGCGTGGGAGAAATCCCCGCACGTTCGCAAGCCCCGTGCCGGCTCCGGGCAAAAAAGGCCTCCGAGCGGGCCTCATACGTCGGGGCCTAGGCGGCACAGGGGAGACCGCAGCCCCAGGCTCCGTGGTGCCGTTGAAGCGGCGGCAGTGGGTGCCGAGGGCTGGCCACAGCTTTCGGGGCTGGCCCCCTTGGCGTGGGAGAAATCCCCGGACGTCCGCAAGCCCCGTGCCGGCTTCGGGCAAAAAACGCCCCCGATTGGGCCACATACGTCGGGGCCTAGGCGGCACAGGTGAGACCGCAGCCCCAGGCTCCGTGGTGCCTTGGAAGCGGCGGCAGTGGGCGCCGAGGGCTGGCCACAGATTTCGGGGCTGGCCCCTTTGGCGTGAGAGAAATCCCCGCACGTTCGCAAGCCCCGTGCCGGCTTCGGGCAAGGAACGCCCCCGAGCGGGCCTCATACGTCGGGGCCTAGGCGGCACAGGTGACACCGCAGCCCCAGGCTATGAGCTCCCGTGGAAGCGACAGCAGTGGGTGCCGAGGGCCGGCCACAGCTTTCGGGGCTGGCCCCCTTGGCGTGGGAGAAATCCCCGCACGTTCGCAAGCCCCGTGCTGGCTTCGGGCAAAAAACGCCCCCGAGCGGGCCTCATACGTCGGGGCCTAGGCGGCACCGGTGACACCGCAGCCCCAGGCTCCGTGGTGCCGTGGAAGCGGCGGCAGTGGGCGCCGAGGGCTGGCCACAGCTTTCGGGGCTGGCCCCCTTGGCGTGGGAGAAATCCCCGCACGTTCGCAAGCCCCGTGCCGGCTCCGGGCAAAAAACGCCCCCGAGCGGGCCTCATACGTCGGGGCCTAGGCGGCACAGGTGACACCGCAGCCCCAGGCTCCGTGGTGCCGTGGAAGCGGCGGCAGTGGGCGCCGAGGGCTGGCCACAGCTTTCGGGGCTGGCCCCCTTGGCGTGGGAGAAATCCCCGGACGTTCGCAAGCCCCGTGCCGGATTCGGGAAAAAAAACCCCGAGCGGGCCTCATACGTCGGGGCCTAGGCGGCACAGGGGAGACCGCAGCCCCAGGCTCCGTGGTGCCATGGAAGAGGCAGCAGTGGGCGCCGAGGGCCGGCCCCAGCTTTCGGGGCTGGCCCCCTTGGCGTGGGAGAAATCCCCACACGTTCGCAAGCCCCGTGCCGGCTTCGGGCAAAAAACGCCCCCGAGCGGGCCTCATACGTCGGAGCCTAGGCGGCACAGGGGAGACCGCAGCCCCAGGCTCTGTGGTGCCGTGGAAGCTGCGGCAGTGGGCGCCGAGGGCTGGCCACATCTTTCGGGGCTGGCCTACTTGGCGTGGGAGAAATCCCCGGACGTTCGCAAGCCCTGTGCCGGCTTTGGGCAAAAAACGCCCCCGAGCGGGCCTCATACGTCGGGGCCTAGGCGGCACCGGTGACACCGCAGCCCCAGGCTCCGTGGTGCCGTGGAAGCGGCGGCAGTGGGCGCCGAGGGCTGGCCACAGCTTTCGGGGCTGGCCCCCTTGGCGTGGGAGAAATCCCCGCACGTTCGCAAGCCCCGTGCCGGCTTCGGGCAAAAAACGCCCCCGAGCGGGCCTCATACGTTGGGGCCTAGGCGGCACAGGTGAGATCGCAGCCCCAGGCTCCTTGGTGCCGTGGAAGCGGCGGCAGTGGGCGCCGAGGGCTGGCCACAGCTTTCGGGGCTGGCCCCCTTGGCGTGGGAGAAATCCCCGCACGTTCGCAAGACCCGTGCCGGATTCGGGCAAAAAACGCCCCCGAGCGGGCCTCATACGTCGGGGCCTAGGCGGCACAGGGGAGACCGCAGCCCCAGGCTCCGTGGTGCCGTGGAAGCGGCGGCAGTGGGCGCCGAGGGCTGGCCACAGCTTTCGGGGCTGGCCCCCTTGGCGTGGGAGAAATCCCCGGACGTTCGCAAGCCCCGTGCCGGCTCCGGGCAAAAAAGGCCTCCGAGCGGGCCTCATACGTCGGGGCCTAGGCGGCACAGGTGAGACCGCAGCCCCAGGCTCCGTGGTGCCTTGGAAGCGGTGGCAGTGGGCGCCGAGGGCTGGCCACAGCTTTCGGGGCTGGCCCCCTTGGCGTGGGAGAAATCCCCGGACGTTCGCAAGACCCGTGCCGGCTTCGGGCAAAAAACGCCCCCGAGCGGGCCTCATACGTCGGGGCCTAGGCGGCACAGGTGACACCGCAGCCCCAGGCTATGTGCTCCCGTGGAAGCGGCAGCAGTGGGTGCCGAGGGCCGGCCACAGCTTTCGGGGCTGGCCCCCTTGGCGTGGGAGAAATCCCCGGACGTTCGCAAGCCCCGTGCCGGCTCCGGGCAAAAAACGCCCCCGAGCGGGCCTCATATGTCGGGGCCTAGGCGGCACAGGTGACACCGCAGCCCCAGGCTCTGTGGTGCCGTGGAAGCGGCGGCAGTGGGCGCCGAGGGCTGGCCACAGCTTTCGGGGCTGGCCCCCTTGGCGTGGGAGAAATCCCCGCACGTTCGCAAGCCCCGTGCCGGCTTCGGGCAAAAAACCCCCCGAGCGGGCATCATACGTCGGGGCCTAGGCGGCACAGGTGAGATCGCAGCCCCAGGCTCCGTGGTGCCGTGGAAGCGGCGGCAGTGGGCGCTGAGGGCTGGCCACAGCTTTCGGGGCTGGCCCCCTTGGCGTGGGAGAAATCCCCGGACGTTCGCAAGCCCCGTGCCAGATTCGGGAAAAAAACGCCCCCGAGCGGGCCTCATACGTCGGGGCCTAGGCGGCACAGGTGACACCGCAGCCCCAGGCTCCGTGGTGCCGTGGAAGCGGCGGCAGTGGGCGCCGAGGGCTGGCCACAGCTTTCGGGGCTGGCCCCCTTGGCGTGGGAGAAATCCCCGGACGTTCGCAAGCCCCGTGCCGGCTTCGGGCAAAAAACGCCCCCGAGCGGGCTTCATACGTCGGGGCCTAGGCGGCACAGGGGAGACCGCAGCCCCAGGCTCTGTGGTGCCGTGGAAGCTGCGGCAGTGGGCGCTGAGGTCTGGCCACAGCTTTCAGGGCTGGCCCCCTTGGCGTGGGAGAAATCCCCGCACGTTCGCAAGCCCCGTGCCGGCTTCGGGAAAAAAACGCCCCCGAGCGGGCCTCATACGTCGGGGCCTAGGCGGCACAGGTGACACCGCAGCCCCAGGCTCCGTGGTGCCGTGGAAGCGGCGGCAGTGGGGGCCGAGGGCTGGCCACAGCTTTCGGGGCTGGCCCCCTTGGCGTGGGAGAAATCCCCGGACGTTCGCAAGCCCCGTGCCGGCTTCGGGCAAAACACGCCCCCGAGCGGGCCTCATACGTCGGGGCCTAGGCGGCACAGGTGACACCGCAGCCCCAGGCTCTGTGGTGCCGTGGAAGCGGCGGCAGTGGGCGCCGAGGGCTGGCCACAGCTTTCGGGGCTGGCCCCCTTGGCGTGGGAGAAATCCCCGCACGTTCGCAAGCCCCGTGCCGGCTTCGGGCAAAAAACACCCCCGATTGGGCCACATACGTCGGGGCCTAGGCGGCACAGGTGAGACCGCAACCCCAGGCTCCGTGGTGCCTTGGAAGCGGCGGCAGTGGGCGCCGAGGGCTGGCCACAGCTTTCGGCGCTGGCCCCCTTGGCGTGGGAGAAATCCCCGGATGTTCTCAAGCCCTTGCCGGCTTCGGGCAAAAAAGGCCCCCGAGCAGGCCTCATACGTCGGGGCCTAGGCGGCACAGGGGAGACCGCAGCCCCAGGCTCTGTGGTGCCGTGGAAGCTGCGGCCGTGGGCGCCGAGGGCTGGCCACAGCTTTCAGGGCTGGCCCCCTTGGCGTGGGAGAAATCCCCGCACGTTCGCAAGCCCCGTGCCGGCTTCGGGCAAAAAACGCCCCCGAGCGGGCCTCATACGTCGGGGCCTAGGCGGCACAGGTGACACCGCAGCCCCAGGCTCCGTGGTGCCGTGGAAGCGGCGGCAGTGGGCGCCGAGGGCCGGCCACAGCTTTCGGGGCTGGCCCCCTTGGCGTGGGAGAAATCCCCGCACGTTCGCAAGCCCCGTGCCGGCTTCGGGCAAAAAACGCCCCCGAGCGGGCCTCATACGTTGGGGCCTAGGCGGCACAGGTGAGATCGCAGCCCCAGGCTCCTTGGTGCCGTGGAAGCGGCGGCAGTGGGCGCCGAGGGCTGGCCACAGCTTTCGGGGCTGGCCCCCTTGGCGTGGGAGAAATCCCCGCACGTTCGCAAGCCCCGTGCCGGATTCGGGAAAAAAACGCCCCCGAGCGGGCCTCATACGTCGGGGCCTAGGCGGCACAGGTGAGATCGCAGCCCCAGGCTCCGTGGTGCCGTGGAAGCGGCGGCAGTGGGTGCCGAGGGCTGGCCACAGCTTTCGGGGCTGGCCCCCTTGGCGTGGGAGAAATCCCTGCACGTTTGCAAGCCCCGTGCCGGCTTCGGGCAAAAAACGCCCCCGAGCGGGCCTCATACGTCGGGGCCTAGGCGGCACAGGGGAGACTGCAGCCCCAGGCTCCGTGGTGCCGTGGAAGCGGCGGCAGTGGGCGCCGAGGGCTGGCCACAGCTTTCGGGGCTGGCCCCCTTGGCGTGGGAGAAATCCCCGGACGTTCGCAAGACCCGTGCCGGCTTCGGGCAAAAAACGCCCCCGAGCGGGCCTCATACGTCGGGGCCTAGGCGGCACAGGGGAGACCGCAGCCCCAGGCTCTGTGGTGCCGTGGAAGCTGCGGCAGTGGGTGCCGAGGTCCTGCCACAGCTTTCGGGGCTGGCCCCCTTGGCGTGGGAGAAATCCCCGGACGTTCGCAAGCCCCGTGCCGGATTCGGGAAAAAAACGCCCCCGAGCGGGCCTCATACGTCGGGGCCTAGGCGGCACAGGGGAGACCGCAGCCCCAGGCTCTGTGGTGCCGTGGAAGCGGCGGCAGTGGGCGCTGAGGGCTGGCCACAGCTTTCAGGGCTGGCTCCCTTGCGTGGGAGAAATCCCCGGACGTTCGCAAGCCCCGTGCCGGCTTCGGGCAAAAAACGCCCCCGAGCGGGCCTCATACGTCGGGGCCTAGGTGGCACAGGTGACACCGCAGCCCAAGGCTCCGTGGTGCCGTGGAAGCGGCGGCAGTGGGCGCCGAGGGCCGGCCACAGCTTTCGGGGCTGGCCCCCTTGGCGTGGGAGAAATCCCCGGACGTTCGCAAGCCCCGTGCCGGCTTCGGGCAAAAAACGCCCCCGAGCGGGCCTCATACGTCGGGGCCTAGGTGGCACAGGTGACACCGCAGCCCAAGGCTCCGTGGTGCCGTGGAAGCGGCGGCAGTGGGCGCCGAGGGCTGGCCACAGCTTTCGGGGCTGGCCCCCTTGGCGTGGGAGAAATCCCCAGACGTTCGCAAGCCCCGTGCCGGATTCGGGAAAAAACCCCCCGAGCGGGCCTCATACGTCGGGGCCTAGGCGGCACAGGGGAGACCGCAGCCCCAGGCTCCGTGGTGCCGTGGAAGCGGCGGCAGTGGGCGCCGAGGGCTGGCCACAGCTTTCGGGGCTGGCCCCCTTGGCGTGGGAGAAATCCCCGGACGTTCGCAAGCCCCGTGCCGGCTTCGGGCAAAAAACGCCCCCGAGCGGGCCTCATACGTCGGGGCCTAGGCGGCACAGGTGACACCGCAGCCCCAGGCTCCGTGGTGCCTTGGAAGCGGCGGCAGTGGGCGCCGAGGGCTGGCCACAGCTTTCGGCGCTGGCCCCCTTGGCTTTGGAGAACTCCCCGGATGTTCTCAAGCCCTTGCCGGCTTCGGGCAAAAAAGGCCCCCGAGCAGGCCTCATACGTCGGGGCCTAGGCGGCACAGGGGAGACCGCAGCCCCAGGCTCTGTGGTGCTGTGGAAGCTGCGGCAGTGGGCGCCGAGGGCTGGCCACAGCTTTCGGGGCTGGCCCCCTTGGCGTGGGAGAAATCCCCGCACGTTCGCAAGCCCCGTGCCGGCTCCGGGCAAAAAAGGCCTCCGAGCGGGCCTCATACGTCGGGGCCTAGGCGGCACAGGGGAGACCGCAGCCCCAGGCTCCGTGGTGCCGTTGAAGCGGCGGCAGTGGGTGCCGAGGGCTGGCCACAGCTTTCGGGGCTGGCCCCCTTGGCGTGGGAGAAATCCCCGGACGTCCGCAAGCCCCGTGCCGGCTTCGGGCAAAAAACGCCCCCGATTGGGCCACATACGTCGGGGCCTAGGCGGCACAGGTGAGACCGCAGCCCCAGGCTCCGTGGTGCCTTGGAAGCGGCGGCAGTGGGCGCCGAGGGCTGGCCACAGATTTCGGGGCTGGCCCCTTTGGCGTGGGAGAAATCCCCGCACGTTCGCAAGCCCCGTGCCGGCTTCGAGCAAGGAACGCCCCCGAGCGGGCCTCATACGTCGGGGCCTAGGCGGCACAGGTGACACCGCAGCCCCAGGCTATGAGCTCCCGTGGAAGCGACAGCAGTGGGTGCCGAGGGCCGGCCACAGCTTTCGGGGCTGGCCCCCTTGGCGTGGGAGAAATCCCCGCACGTTCGCAAGCCCCGTGCTGGCTTCGGGCAAAAAACGCCCCCGAGCGGGCCTCATACGTCGGGGCCTAGGCGGCACCGGTGACACCGCAGCCCCAGGCTCCGTGGTGCCGTGGAAGCGGCGGCAGTGGGCGCCGAGGGCTGGCCACAGCTTTCGGGGCTGGCCCCCTTGGCGTGGGAGAAATCCCCGCACGTTCGCAAGCCCCGTGCCGGCTCCGGGCAAAAAACGCCCCCGAGCGGGCCTCATACGTCGGGGCCTAGGCGGCACAGGGGAGACCGCAGCCCCAGGCTCCGTGGTGCCATGGAAGAGGCGGCAGTGGGCGCCGAGGGCCGGCCCCAGCTTTCGGGGCTGGCCCCCTTGGCGTGGGAGAAATCCCCACACGTTCGCAAGCCCCGTGCCGGCTTCGGGCAAAAAACGCCCCCGAGCGGGCCTCATACGTCGGAGCCTAGGCGGCACAGGGGAGACCGCAGCCCCAGGCTCTGTGGTGCCGTGGAAGCTGCGGCAGTGGGCGCCGAGGGCTGGCCACATCTTTCGGGGCTGGCCTACTTGGCGTGGGAGAAATCCCCGGACGTTCGCAAGCCCTGTGCCGGCTTTGGGCAAAAAACGCCCCCGAGCGGGCCTCATACGTCGGGGCCTAGGCGGCACCGGTGACACCGCAGCCCCAGGCTCCGTGGTGCCGTGGAAGCGGCGGCAGTGGGCGCCGAGGGCTGGCCACAGCTTTCGGGGCTGGCCCCCTTGGCGTGGGAGAAATCCCCGCACGTTCGCAAGCCCCGTGCCGGCTTCGGGCAAAAAACGCCCCCGAGCGGGCCTCATACGTTGGGGCCTAGGCGGCACAGGTGAGATCGCAGCCCCAGGCTCCTTGGTGCCGTGGAAGCGGCGGCAGTGGGCGCCGAGGGCTGGCCACAGCTTTCGGGGCTGGCCCCCTTGGCGTGGGAGAAATCCCCGCACGTTCGCAAGACCCGTGCCGGATTCGGGAAAAAAACGCCCCCGAGCGGGCCTCATACGTCGGGGCCTAGGCGGCACAGGTGACACCGCAGCCCCAGGCTCCGTGGTGCCGTGGAAGCGGCGGCAGTGGGCGCCGAGGGCTGGCCACAGCTTTCGGGGCTGGCCCCCTTGGCGTGGGAGAAATCCCCGGACGTTCGCAAGCCCCGTGCCGGCTCCGGGCAAAAAAGGCCTCCGAGCGGGCCTCATACGTCGGGGCCTAGGCGGCACAGGTGAGACCGCAGCCCCAGGCTCCGTGGTGCCTTGGAAGCGGTGGCAGTGGGCGCCGAGGGCTGGCCACAGCTTTCGGGGCTGGCCCCCTTGGCGTGGGAGAAATCCCCGGACGTTCGCAAGCCCCGTGCCGGCTTCGGGCAAAAAACGCCCCCGAGCGGGCCTCATACGTCGGGGCCTAGGCGGCACAGGTGACACCGCAGCCCCAGGCTATGTGCTCCCGTGGAAGCGGCAGCAGTGGGTGCCGAGGGCCGGCCACAGCTTTCGGGGCTGGCCCCCTTGGCGTGGGAGAAATCCCCGGACGTTCGCAAGCCCCGTGCCGGCTCCGGGCAAAAAACGCCCCCGAGCGGGCCTCATACGTCGGGGCCTAGGCGGCACAGGTGACACCGCAGCCCCAGGCTCTGTGGTGCCGTGGAAGCGGCGGCAGTGGGCGCCGAGGGCTGGCCACAGCTTTCGGGGCTGGCCCCCTTGGCGTGGGAGAAATCCCCGCACGTTCGCAAGCCCCGTGCCGGCTTCGGGCAAAAAACCCCCCGAGCGGGCCTCATACGTCGGGGCCTAGGCGGCACAGGTGAGATCGCAGCCCCAGGCTCCGTGGTGCCGTGGAAGCGGCGGCAGTGGGCGCTGAGGGCTGGCCACAGCTTTCGGGGCTGGCCCCCTTGGCGTGGGAGAAATCCCCGGACGTTCGCAAGCCCCGTGCCAGATTCGGGAAAAAAACGCCCCCGAGCGGGCCTCATACGTCGGGGCCTAGGCGGCACAGGTGACACCGCAGCCCCAGGCTCCGTGGTGCCGTGGAAGCGGCGGCAGTGGGCGCCGAGGGCTGGCCACAGCTTTCGGGGCTGGCCCCCTTGGCGTGGGAGAAATCCCCGGACGTTCGCAAGCCCCGTGCCGGCTTCGGGCAAAAAACGCCCCCGAGCGGGCTTCATACGTCGGGGCCTAGGCGGCACAGGGGAGACCGCAGCCCCAGGCTCTGTGGTGCCGTGGAAGCTGCGGCAGTGGGCGCTGAGGTCTGGCCACAGCTTTCAGGGCTGGCCCCCTTGGCGTGGGAGAAATCCCCGCACGTTCGCAAGCCCCGTGCCGGCTTCGGGCAAAAAACGCCCCCGAGCGGGCCTCATACGTCGGGGCCTAGGCGGCACCGGTGACACCGCAGCCCCAGGCTCCGTGGTGCCTTGGAAGCGGCGGCAGTGGGCGCCGAGGGCTGGCCACAGCTTTCGGGGCTGGCCCCCTTGGCGTGGGAGAAATCCCCGCACGTTCGCAAGCCCCGTGCCGGCTTCGGGCAAAAAACAGCCCCAAGCGGGCCTCATACGTCGGGGCCTAGGCGGCACAGGTGAGACCGCAGCCCCAGGCTCCGTGGTGCCTTGGAAGCGGCGGCAGTGGGCGCCGAGGGCTGGCCACAGCTTTCGGGGCTGGCCCCCTTGGCGTGGGAGAAATCCCCGGACGTTCGCAAGCCCCGTGCCGGCTTCGGGCAAAAAACGGCCCCGAGCGGGCCTCATACGTCGGGGCCTAGGCGGCACAGGTGAGACCGCATCCCCAGGCTATGTGCTCCCGTGGAAGCGGCAGCAGTGGGTGCCTAGTGCCGAACACAGCTTTCGGGGCTGGCCCCCTTGGCGTGGGAGAATTCCCCGGACGTTCGCAAGCCCCGTGCCGGCTTCGGGCAAAAAACACCCCCGAGCGGGCCTCATACGTCGGGGCCTAGGCGGCACAGGGGAGACCGCAGCCCCAGGCTCCGTGGTGCCGTGGAAGCGGCGGCAGTGGGCGCCGAGGGCTGGCCACAGCTTTCGGGGCTGGCCCCCTTGGCGTGGGAAAAATCCCCGGACGTTCGCAAGCCCCGTGCCGGCTCCGGGCATAAAACGCCCCCGATTGGGCCTCATACGTCGGGGCCTAGGCGGCACAGGGGAGACCGCAGCCCCAGGCTCCTTGGTGCCGTGGAAGCGGCGGCAGTGGGCGCCGAGGGCTGGCCACAGCTTTCGGGGCTGGCCCCCTTGGCGTGGGAGAAATCCCCGCACGTTCGCAAGACCCGTGCCGGATTCGGGCAAAAAACGCCCCCGAGCGGGCCTCATACGTCGGGGCCTAGGCGGCACAGGGGAGACCGCAGCCCCAGGCTCCGTGGTGCCGTGGAAGCGGCGGCAGTGGGCGCCGAGGGCTGGCCACAGCTTTCGGGGCTGGCCCCCTTGGCGTGGGAGAAATCCCCGGACGTTCGCAAGCCCCGTGCCGGCTCCGGGCAAAAAAGGCCTCCGAGCGGGCCTCATACGTCGGGGCCTAGGCGGCACAGGTGAGACCGCAGCCCCAGGCTCCGTGGTGCCTTGGAAGCGGTGGCAGTGGGCGCCGAGGGCTGGCCACAGCTTTCGGGGCTGGCCCCCTTGGCGTGGGAGAAATCCCCGGACGTTCGCAAGACCCGTGCCGGCTTCGGGCAAAAAACGCCCCCGAGCGGGCCTCATACGTCGGGGCCTAGGCGGCACAGGTGACACCGCAGCCCCAGGCTATGTGCTCCCGTGGAAGCGGCAGCAGTGGGTGCCGAGGGCCGGCCACAGCTTTCGGGGCTGGCCCCCTTGGCGTGGGAGAAATCCCCGGACGTTCGCAAGCCCCGTGCCGGCTCCGGGCAAAAAACGCCCCCGAGCGGGCCTCATATGTCGGGGCCTAGGCGGCACAGGTGACACCGCAGCCCCAGGCTCTGTGGTGCCGTGGAAGCGGCGGCAGTGGGCGCCGAGGGCTGGCCACAGCTTTCGGGGCTGGCCCCCTTGGCGTGGGAGAAATCCCCGCACGTTCGCAAGCCCCGTGCCGGCTTCGGGCAAAAAACCCCCCGAGCGGGCATCATACGTCGGGGCCTAGGCGGCACAGGTGAGATCGCAGCCCCAGGCTCCGTGGTGCCGTGGAAGCGGCGGCAGTGGGCGCTGAGGGCTGGCCACAGCTTTCGGGGCTGGCCCCCTTGGCGTGGGAGAAATCCCCGGACGTTCGCAAGCCCCGTGCCAGATTCGGGAAAAAAAACGCCCCCGAGCGGGCCTCATACGTCGGGGCCTAGGCGGCACAGGTGACACCGCAGCCCCAGGCTCCGTGGTGCCGTGGAAGCGGCGGCAGTGGGCGCCGAGGGCTGGCCACAGCTTTCGGGGCTGGCCCCCTTGGCGTGGGAGAAATCCCCGGACGTTCGCAAGCCCCGTGCCGGCTTCGGGCAAAAAACGCCCCCGAGCGGGCTTCATACGTCGGGGCCTAGGCGGCACAGGGGAGACCGCAGCCCCAGGCTCTGTGGTGCCGTGGAAGCTGCGGCAGTGGGCGCTGAGGTCTGGCCACAGCTTTCAGGGCTGGCCCCCTTGGCGTGGGAGAAATCCCCGCACGTTCGCAAGCCCCGTGCCGGCTTCGGGAAAAAAACGCCCCCGAGCGGGCCTCATACGTCGGGGCCTAGGCGGCACAGGTGACACCGCAGCCCCAGGCTCCGTGGTGCCGTGGAAGCGGCGGCAGTGGGGGCCGAGGGCTGGCCACAGCTTTCGGGGCTGGCCCCCTTGGCGTGGGAGAAATCCCCGGACGTTCGCAAGCCCCGTGCCGGCTTCGGGCAAAACACGCCCCCGAGCGGGCCTCATACGTCGGGGCCTAGGCGGCACAGGTGACACCGCAGCCCCAGGCTCTGTGGTGCCGTGGAAGCGGCGGCAGTGGGCGCCGAGGGCTGGCCACAGCTTTCGGGGCAGGCCCCCTTGGCGTGGGAGAAATCCCCGCACGTTCGCAAGCCCCGTGCCGGCTTCGGGCAAAAAACACCCCCGATTGGGCCACATACGTCGGGGCCTAGGCGGCACAGGTGAGACCGCAACCCCAGGCTCCGTGGTGCCTTGGAAGCGGCGGCAGTGGGCGCCGAGGCTGGCCACAGCTTTCGGCGCTGGCCCCCTTGGCGTGGGAGAAATCCCCGGATGTTCTCAAGCCCTTGCCGGCTTCGGGCAAAAAAGGCCCCCGAGCAGGCCTCATACGTCGGGGCCTAGGCGGCACAGGGGAGACCGCAGCCCCAGGCTCTGTGGTGCCGTGGAAGCTGCGGCCGTGGGCGCCGAGGGCTGGCCACAGCTTTCAGGGCTGGCCCCCTTGGCGTGGGAGAAATCCCCGCACGTTCGCAAGCCCCGTGCCGGCTTCGGGCAAAAAACGCCCCCGAGCGGGCCTCATACGTCGGGGCCTAGGCGGCACAGGTGACACCGCAGCCCCAGGCTCCGTGGTGCCGTGGAAGCGGCGGCAGTGGGCGCCGAGGGCCGGCCACAGCTTTCGGGGCTGGCCCCCTTGGCGTGGGAGAAATCCCCGCACGTTCGCAAGCCCCGTGCCGGCTTCGGGCAAAAAACGCCCCCGAGCGGGCCTCATACGTTGGGGCCTAGGCGGCACAGGTGAGATCGCAGCCCCAGGCTCCTTGGTGCCGTGGAAGCGGCGGCAGTGGGCGCCGAGGGCTGGCCACAGCTTTCGGGGCTGGCCCCCTTGGCGTGGGAGAAATCCCCGCACGTTCGCAAGCCCCGTGCCGGATTCGGGAAAAAAACGCCCCCGAGCGGGCCTCATACGTCGGGGCCTAGGCGGCACAGGTGAGATCGCAGCCCCAGGCTCCGTGGTGCCGTGGAAGCGGCGGCAGTGGGTGCCGAGGGCTGGCCACAGCTTTCGGGGCTGGCCCCCTTGGCGTGGGAGAAATCCCTGCACGTTTGCAAGCCCCGTGCCGGCTTCGGGCAAAAAACGCCCCCGAGCGGGCCTCATACGTCGGGGCCTAGGCGGCACAGGGGAGACTGCAGCCCCAGGCTCCGTGGATGCCGTGGAAGCGGCGGGCAGTGGGCGCCGAGGGCTGGCCACAGCTTTCGGGGCTGGCCCCCTTGGCGTGGGAGAAATCCCCGGACGTTCGCAAGACCCGTGCCGGCTTCGGGCAAAAAACGCCCCCGAGCGGGCCTCATACGTCGGGGCCTAGGCGGCACAGGGGAGACCGCAGCCCCAGGCTCTGTGGTGCCGTGGAAGCTGCGGCAGTGGGTGCCGAGGTCCTGCCACAGCTTTCGGGGCTGGCCCCCTTGGCGTGGGAGAAATCCCCGGACGTTCGCACCCCGTGCCGGATTCGGGAAAAAAAACGCCCCCGAGCGGGCCTCATACGTCGGGGCCTAGGCGGCACAGGGGAGACCGCAGCCCCAGGCTCTGTGGTGCCGTGGAAGCGGCGGCAGTGGGCGCTGAGGGCTGGCCACAGCTTTCAGGGCTGGCTCCCTTGCGTGGGAGAAATCCCCGGACGTTCGCAAGCCCCGTGCCGGCTTCGGGCAAAAAACGCCCCCGAGCGGGCCTCATACGTCGGGGCCTAGGTGGCACAGGTGACACCGCAGCCCAAGGCTCCGTGGTGCCGTGGAAGCGGCGGCAGTGGGCGCCGAGGGCCGGCCACAGCTTTCGGGGCTGGCCCCCTTGGCGTGGGAGAAATCCCCGGACGTTCGCAAGCCCCGTGCCGGCTTCGGGCAAAAAACGCCCCCGAGCGGGCCTCATACGTCGGGGCCTAGGTGGCACAGGTGACACCGCAGCCCAAGGCTCCGTGGTGCCGTGGAAGCGGCGGCAGTGGGCGCCGAGGGCTGGCCACAGCTTTCGGGGCTGGCCCCCTTGGCGTGGGAGAAATCCCCAGACGTTCGCAAGCCCCGTGCCGGATTCGGGAAAAAAACCCCCCGAGCGGGCCTCATACGTCGGGGCCTAGGCGGCACAGGGGAGACCGCAGCCCCAGGCTCCGTGGTGCCGTGGAAGCGGCGGCAGTGGGCGCCGAGGGCTGGCCACAGCTTTCGGGGCTGGCCCCCTTGGCGTGGGAGAAATCCCCGGACGTTCGCAAGCCCCGTGCCGGCTTCGGGCAAAAAACGCCCCCGAGCGGGCCTCATACGTCGGGGCCTAGGCGGCACAGGTGACACCGCAGCCCCAGGCTCCGTGGTGCCTTGGAAGCGGCGGCAGTGGGCGCCGAGGGCTGGCCACAGCTTTCGGCGCTGGCCCCCTTGGCTTTGGAGAACTCCCCGGATGTTCTCAAGCCCTTGCCGGCTTCGGGCAAAAAAGGCCCCCGAGCAGGCCTCATACGTCGGGGCCTAGGCGGCACAGGGGGAGACCGCAGCCCCAGGCTCTGTGGTGCTGTGGAAGCTGCGGCAGTGGGGCGCCGAGGGCTGGCCACAGCTTTCGGGGCTGGCCCCCTTGGCGTGGGAGAAATCCCCGCACGTTCGCAAGCCCCGTGCCGGCTCCGGGCAAAAAAGGCCTCCGAGCGGGCCTCATACGTCGGGGCCTAGGCGGCACAGGGGAGACCGCAGCCCCAGGCTCCGTGGTGCCGTTGAAGCGGCGGCAGTGGGTGCCGAGGGCTGGCCACAGCTTTCGGGGCTGGCCCCCTTGGCGTGGGAGAAATCCCCGGACGTCCGCAAGCCCCGTGCCGGCTTCGGGCAAAAAACGCCCCCGATTGGGCCACACACGTCGGGGCCTAGGCGGCACAGGTGAGACCGCAGCCCCAGGCTCCGTGGTGCCTTGGAAGCGGCGGCAGTGGGCGCCGAGGGCTGGCCACAGATTTCGGGGCTGGCCCCTTTGGCGTGGGAGAAATCCCCGCACGTTCGCAAGCCCCGTGCCGGCTTCGAGCAAGGAACGCCCCCGAGCGGGCCTCATACGTCGGGGCCTAGGCGGCACAGGTGACACCGCAGCCCCAGGCTATGAGCTCCCGTGGAAGCGACAGCAGTGGGTGCCGAGGGCCGGCCACAGCTTTCGGGGCTGGCCCCCTTGGCGTGGGAGAAATCCCCGCACGTTCGCAAGCCCCGTGCTGGCTTCGGGCAAAAAACGCCCCCGAGCGGGCCTCATACGTCGGGGCCTAGGCGGCACCGGTGACACCGCAGCCCCAGGCTCCGTGGTGCCGTGGAAGCGGCGGCAGTGGGCGCCGAGGGCTGGCCACAGCTTTCGGGGCTGGCCCCCTTGGCGTGGGAGAAATCCCCGCACGTTCGCAAGCCCCGTGCCGGCTCCGGGCAAAAAACGCCCCCGAGCGGGCCTCATACGTCGGGGCCTAGGCGGCACAGGGGAGACCGCAGCCCCAGGCTCCGTGGTGCCATGGAAGAGGCGGCAGTGGGCGCCGAGGGCCGGCCCCAGCTTTCGGGGCTGGCCCCCTTGGCGTGGGAGAAATCCCCACACGTTCGCAAGCCCCGTGCCGGCTTCGGGCAAAAAAACGCCCCCGAGCGGGCCTCATACGTCGGAGCCTAGGCGGCACAGGGGAGACCGCAGCCCCAGGCTCTGTGGTGCCGTGGAAGCTGCGGCAGTGGGCGCCGAGGGCTGGCCACATCTTTCGGGGCTGGCCTACTTGGCGTGGGAGAAATCCCCGGACGTTCGCAAGCCCTGTGCCGGCTTTGGGCAAAAAACGCCCCCGAGCGGGCCTCATACGTCGGGGCCTAGGCGGCACCGGTGACACCGCAGCCCCAGGCTCCGTGGTGCCGTGGAAGCGGCGGCAGTGGGCGCCGAGGGCTGGCCACAGCTTTCGGGGCTGGCCCCCTTGGCGTGGGAGAAATCCCCGCACGTTCGCAAGCCCCGTGCCGGCTTCGGGCAAAAAACGCCCCCGAGCGGGCCTCATACGTTGGGGCCTAGGCGGCACAGGTGAGATCGCAGCCCCAGGCTCCTTGGTGCCGTGGAAGCGGCGGCAGTGGGCGCCGAGGGCTGGCCACAGCTTTCGGGGCTGGCCCCCTTGGCGTGGGAGAAATCCCCGCACGTTCGCAAGACCCGTGCCGGATTCGGGAAAAAAACGCCCCCGAGCGGGCCTCATACGTCGGGGCCTAGGCGGCACAGGTGACACCGCAGCCCCAGGCTCCGTGGTGCCGTGGAAGCGGCGGCAGTGGGCGCCGAGGGCTGGCCACAGCTTTCGGGGCTGGCCCCCTTGGCGTGGGAGAAATCCCCGGACGTTCGCAAGCCCCGTGCCGGCTCCGGGCAAAAAAGGCCTCCGAGCGGGCCTCATACGTCGGGGCCTAGGCGGCACAGGTGAGACCGCAGCCCCAGGCTCCGTGGTGCCTTGGAAGCGGTGGCAGTGGGCGCCGAGGGCTGGCCACAGCTTTCGGGGCTGGCCCCCTTGGCGTGGGAGAAATCCCCGGACGTTCGCAAGCCCCGTGCCGGCTTCGGGCAAAAAACGCCCCCGAGCGGGCCTCATACGTCGGGGCCTAGGCGGCACAGGTGACACCGCAGCCCCAGGCTATGTGCTCCCGTGGAAGCGGCAGCAGTGGGTGCCGAGGGCCGGCCACAGCTTTCGGGGCTGGCCCCCTTGGCGTGGGAGAAATCCCCGGACGTTCGCAAGCCCCGTGCCGGCTCCGGGCAAAAAACGCCCCCGAGCGGGCCTCATACGTCGGGGCCTAGGCGGCACAGGTGACACCGCAGCCCCAGGCTCTGTGGTGCCGTGGAAGCGGCGGCAGTGGGCGCCGAGGGCTGGCCACAGCTTTCGGGGCTGGCCCCCTTGGCGTGGGAGAAATCCCCGCACGTTCGCAAGCCCCGTGCCGGCTTCGGGCAAAAAACCCCCCGAGCGGGCCTCATACGTCGGGGCCTAGGCGGCACAGGTGAGATCGCAGCCCCAGGCTCCGTGGTGCCGTGGAAGCGGCGGCAGTGGGCGCTGAGGGCTGGCCACAGCTTTCGGGGCTGGCCCCCTTGGCGTGGGAGAAATCCCCGGACGTTCGCAAGCCCCGTGCCAGATTCGGGAAAAAAAACGCCCCCGAGCGGGCCTCATACGTCGGGGCCTAGGCGGCACAGGTGACACCGCAGCCCCAGGCTCCGTGGTGCCGTGGAAGCGGCGGCAGTGGGCGCCGAGGGCTGGCCACAGCTTTCGGGGCTGGCCCCCTTGGCGTGGGAGAAATCCCCGGACGTTCGCAAGCCCCGTGCCGGCTTCGGGCAAAAAACGCCCCCGAGCGGGCTTCATACGTCGGGGCCTAGGCGGCACAGGGGAGACCGCAGCCCCAGGCTCTGTGGTGCCGTGGAAGCTGCGGCAGTGGGCGCTGAGGTCTGGCCACAGCTTTCAGGGCTGGCCCCCTTGGCGTGGGAGAAATCCCCGCACGTTCGCAAGCCCCGTGCCGGCTTCGGGCAAAAAACGCCCCCGAGCGGGCCTCATACGTCGGGGCCTAGGCGGCACCGGTGACACCGCAGCCCCAGGCTCCGTGGTGCCTTGGAAGCGGCGGCAGTGGGCGCCGAGGGCTGGCCACAGCTTTCGGGGCTGGCCCCCTTGGCGTGGGAGAAATCCCCGCACGTTCGCAAGCCCCGTGCCGGCTTCGGGCAAAAAACAGCCCCAAGCGGGCCTCATACGTCGGGGCCTAGGCGGCACAGGTGAGACCGCAGCCCCAGGCTCCGTGGTGCCTTGGAAGCGGCGGCAGTGGGCGCCGAGGGCTGGCCACAGCTTTCGGGGCTGGCCCCCTTGGCGTGGGAGAAATCCCCGGACGTTCGCAAGCCCCGTGCCGGCTTCGGGCAAAAAACGGCCCCGAGCGGGCCTCATACGTCGGGGCCTAGGCGGCACAGGTGAGACCGCATCCCCAGGCTATGTGCTCCCGTGGAAGCGGCAGCAGTGGGTGCCTAGTGCCGAACACAGCTTTCGGGGCTGGCCCCCTTGGCGTGGGAGAATTCCCCGGACGTTCGCAAGCCCCGTGCCGGCTTCGGGCAAAAAACACCCCCGAGCGGGCCTCATACGTCGGGGCCTAGGCGGCACAGGGGAGACCGCAGCCCCAGGCTCCGTGGTGCCGTGGAAGCGGCGGCAGTGGGCGCCGAGGGCTGGCCACAGCTTTCGGGGCTGGCCCCCTTGGCGTGGGAAAAATCCCCGGACGTTCGCAAGCCCCGTGCCGGCTCCGGGCATAAAACGCCCCCGATTGGGCCTCATACGTCGGGGCCTAGGCGGCACAGGGGAGACCGCAGCCCCAGGCTCTGTGCTGCCGTGGAAGCGGCGGCAGTGGGCGCCGAGGGCTGGCCACAGCTTTCGGGGCTGGCCCCCTTGGCGTGGGAGAAATCCCCGCATGTTCGCAAGACCCGTGCCGGCTTCGGGCAAAAAACGCCCCCGAGCGGGACTCATACGTCGGGGCCTAGGCGGCACAGGGGAGACCGCAGCCCCAGGCTCTGTGGTGCCGTGGAAGCTGCGGCAGTGGGCGCTGAGGGCTGGCCACATCTTTCGGGGCTGGCCCCCTTGGCGTGGGAGAAATCCCCGCACGTTCGCAAGCCCCGTGCCGGCTTCGGGCAAAAAAAGACCCCGAGCGGGCCTCATACGTCGGGACCTAGGCGGCACAGGGGAGACCGCAGCCCCAGGGTCTGTGCTGCCGTGGAAGCGGCGGCAGTGGGCGCCGAGGGCCGGCCACAGCTTTCGGGGCTGGCCCCCTTGGCGTTGGAGAAATCCCCAGACGTTCGCAAGCCCCGTGCCGGCTTCGGGCAAAAAACGCCCCCGATTGGGCCACATACGTCGGAGCCTAGGCGGCACAGGGGAGACCACTCCCCCAGGCTCCGTGGTGCCATGGAAGCGGCAGCAGTGGGCGCCGAGGGCTGGCCACAGCTTTCGGGGCTGGCCCCCTTGGCGTGGGAGAAATCCCCGCACGTTCGCAAGCCCCGTGCCGGCTTCGGGCAAGAAACGCCCCCGAGCGGGCCTCATACGTCGGGGTCTAGGCGGCACAGGTGACACCGCAGCCCCAGGCTATGTGCTCCCGTGGAAGCGGCAGCAGTGGGTGCCGAGGGCCGGCCACAGCTTTCGGGGCTGGCCCCCTTGGCGTGGGAGAAATCCCCGGACGTTCGCAAGCCCCGTCCCGGCTCCGGGCAAAAAACGCCCCCGAGCGGACCTCATACGTCGGGGCCTAGGCGCCACAGGAGACACCGCAGCCCCAGGCTCTGTGGTGCCGTGGAAGCGGCGGCAGTGGGTGCCTAGGGCCGAACACAGCTTTCGGGGCTGGCCCTCTTGGCGTGGGAGAAATCCCCGGACGTTCGCAAGCCCCGTGCCGGCTTCGGGCAAAAAAACGCCCCCGAGCGGGCCTCATACGTCGGGGCCTAGGCGGCACCGGTGACACCGCAGCCCCAGGCTCCGTGGTGCCGTGGAAGCGGCGGCAGTGGGCACCGAGGGCTGGCCACAGCTTTCGGGGCTGGCCCCCTTGGCGTGGGAGAAATCCCCGCACGTTCGCAAGCCCCGTGCCGGCTTCGGGCAAAAAACGCCCCCGAGCGGGCCTCATACGTCGGGGCCTAGGCGGCACAGGTGACACCGCAGCCCCAGGCTCCGTGGTGCCGTGGAAGCGGCGGCAGTGGGCGCCGAGGGCCGGCCACAGCTTTCGGGGCTGGCCCCCTTGGCGTGGGAGAAATCCCCGCACGTTCGCAAGCCCCGTGCCGGCTTCGGGCAAAAAACGCCCCCGAGCGGGCCTCATACGTTGGGGCCTAGGCGGCACAGGTGAGATCGCAGCCCCAGGCTCCTTGGTGCCGTGGAAGCGGCGGCAGTGGGCGCCGAGGGCTGGCCACAGCTTTCGGGGCTGGCCCCCTTGGCGTGGGAGAAATCCCCGCACGTTCGCAAGCCCCGTGCCGGATTCGGGAAAAAAACGCCCCCGAGCGGGCCTCATACGTCGGGGCCTAGGCGGCACAGGTGAGATCGCAGCCCCAGGCTCCGTGGTGCCGTGGAAGCGGCGGCAGTGGGTGCCGAGGGCTGGCCACAGCTTTCGGGGCTGGCCCCCTTGGCGTGGGAGAAATCCCTGCACGTTTGCAAGCCCCGTGCCGGCTTCGGGCAAAAAACGCCCCCGAGCGGGCCTCATACGTCGGGGCCTAGGCGGCACAGGGGAGACTGCAGCCCCAGGCTCCGTGGTGCCGTGGAAGCGGCGGCAGTGGGTGCCGAGGGCTGGCCACAGCTTTCGGGGCTGGCCCCCTTGGCGTGGGAGAAATCCCCGGACGTTCGCAAGACCCGTGCCGGCTTCGGGCAAAAAACGCCCCCGAGCGGGCCTCATACGTCGGGGCCTAGGCGGCACAGGGGAGACCGCAGCCCCAGGCTCTGTGGTGCCGTGGAAGCTGCGGCAGTGGGTGCCGAGGTCCTGCCACAGCTTTCGGGGCTGGCCCCCTTGGCGTGGGAGAAATCCCCGGACGTTCGCAAGCCCCGTGCCGGCTTCGGGCAAAAAACGCCCCCGAGCGGGCCTCATACGTCGGGGCCTAGGCGGCACAGGGGAGACCGCAGCCCCAGGCTCTGTGGTGCCGTGGAAGCGGCGGCAGTGGGCGCTGAGGGCTGGCCACAGCTTTCAGGGCTGGCCCCCTTGCGTGGGAGAAATCCCCGGACGTTCGCAAGCCCCGTGCCGGCTTCGGGCAAAAAACGCCCCCGAGCGGGCCTCATACGTCGGGGCCTAGGTGGCACAGGTGACACCGCAGCCCAAGGCTCCGTGGTGCCGTGGAAGCGGCGGCAGTGGGCGCCGAGGGCCGGCCACAGCTTTCGGGGCTGGCCCCCTTGGCGTGGGAGAAATCCCCGGACGTTCGCAAGCCCCGTGCCGGCTTCGGGCAAAAAACGCCCCCGATTGGGCCACATACGTCGGGGCCTAGGCGGCACAGGGGAGACCGCAGCCCCAGGCTCTGTGCTCCCGTGGAAGCGGCGGCAGTGGGCGCTGAGGGCTGGCCACAGCTTTCAGGGCTGGCCCCCTTGCGTGGGAGAAATCCCCGCACGTTCGCAAGCCCCGTGCCGGCTTCGGGCAAAAAACGCCCCCGAGCGGGCCTCATACGTCGGGGCCTAGGTGGCACAGGTGACACCGCAGCCCCAGGCTCCGTGGTGCCGTGGAAGCGGCGGCAGTGGGCGCCGAGGGCCGGCCACAGCTTTCGGGGCTGGCCCCCTTGGCGTGGGAGAAATCCCCGCACGTTCGCAAGCCCCGTGCCGGCTCCGGGCAAAAAAGGCCCCCGAGCGGGACTCATACGTCGGGGCCTAGGCGGCACAGTTGAGATCGCAGCCCCAGGGTCCGTGGTGCCGTGGAAGCGGCGGCAGTGGGCGCCGAGGGCCGAACACAGATTTCGGGGCTGGCCCCCTTGGCGTGGGAGAAATCCCCGCACGTTCGCAAGCCCCGTGCCGGATTCGGGAAAAAATGCCCCCGAGCGGGCCTCATACGTCGGGGCCTAGGCGGCACAGGTGACACCGCAGCCCCAGGCTCCGTAGTGCCGTGGAAGCGGCGGCAGTGGGCGCCGAGGGCTGGCCACAGCTTTCGGGGCTGGCCCCCTTGGCGTGGGAGAAATCCCCGGACGTTCGCAAGCCCCGTGCCGGATTCGGGAAAAAACCCCCCGAGCGGGCCTCATACGTCGGGGCCTAGGCAGCACCGGTGACACCGCAGCCCCAGGCTCCGTGGTGCCGTGGAAGCGGCGGCAGTGGGCGCCGAGGGCTGGCCACAGCTTTCGGGGCTGGCCCCCTTGGCGTGGGAGAAATCCCCGGACGTTCGCAAGCCCCGTGCCGGCTTCGGGCAAAAAACGCCCCCGAGCGGGCCTCATACGTCGGGGCCTAGGCGGCACAGGGGAGACCGCAGCCCCAGGCTCCGTGGTGCTGTGGAAGCGGCGGCAGTGGGCGCCGAGGGCTGGCCACAGCTTTCGGGGCTGGCCCCCTTGGCGTGGGAGAAATCCCCGCACGTTCGCAAGCCCCGTGCCGGCTTCGGGAAAAAAACGCCCCCGAGCGGGCCTCATACGTCGGGGCCTAGGCGGCACAGGTGACACCGCAGCCCCAGGCTCTGTGCTCCCGTGGAAGCGGCGGCAGTGGGCGCCGAGGGCTGGCCACAGCTTTCGGGGCTGGCCCCCTTGGCGTGGGAGAAATCCCCGGACGTTCACAAGCCCCGTGCCGGCTTCGGGCAAAAAACGCCCCCGAGCGGGCCTCATACATCGGGGCCTAGGCGGCACAGGTGACACCGCAGCCCCAGGCTCCGTGGTGCCGTGGAAGCGGCGGCAGTGGGCGCCGAGGGCTGGCCACAGCTTTCGGGGCTGGCCCCCTTGGCGTGGGAGAAATCCCCGCACGTTCGCAAGCCCCGTGCCGGATTCGGGAAAAAACCCCCCGAGCGGGCCTCATACGTCGGGGCCTAGGCGGCACAGGGGAGACCGCAGCCCCAGGCTCCGTGGTGCCGTGGAAGCGGCGGCAGTGGGCGCCGAGGGCTGGCCACAGCTTTCGGGGCTGGCCCCCTTGGCGTGGGAGAAATCCCCGGACGTTCGCAAGCCCCGTGCCGGCTTCGGGCAAAAAACGCCCCCGAGCGGGCCTCATACGTCGGGGCCTAGGCGGCACAGGTGAGACCGCAGCCCCAGGCTCCGTGGTGCCTTGGAAGCGGCGGCAGTGGGCGCCGAGGGCTGGCCACAGCTTTCGGCGCTGGCCCCCTTGGCTTTGGAGAACTCCCCGGATGTTCTCAAGCCCTTGCCGGCTTCGGGCAAAAAAGGCCCCCGAGCAGGCCTCATACGTCGGGGCCTAGGCGGCACAGGGGAGACCGCAGCCCCAGGCTCTGTGGTGCTGTGGAAGCTGCGGCAGTGGGCGCCGAGGGCTGGCCACAGCTTTCGGGGCTGGCCCCCTTGGCGTGGGAGAAATCCCCGCACGTTCGCAAGCCCCGTGCCGGCTCCGGGCAAAAAAGGCCTCCGAGCGGGCCTCATACGTCGGGGCCTAGGCGGCACAGGGGAGACCGCAGCCCCAGGCTCCGTGGTGCCGTTGAAGCGGCGGCAGTGGGTGCCGAGGGCTGGCCACAGCTTTCGGGGCTGGCCCCCTTGGCGTGGGAGAAATCCCCGGACGTCCGCAAGCCCCGTGCCGGCTTCGGGCAAAAAACGCCCCCGATTGGGCCACATACGTCGGGGCCTAGGCGGCACAGGTGAGACCGCAGCCCCAGGCTCCGTGGTGCCTTGGAAGCGGCGGCAGTGGGCGCCGAGGGCTGGCCACAGATTTCGGGGCTGGCCCCTTTGGCGTGGGAGAAATCCCCGCACGTTCGCAAGCCCCGTGCCGGCTTCGGGCAAGGAACGCCCCCGAGCGGGCCTCATACGTCGGGGCCTAGGCGGCACAGGTGACACCGCAGCCCCAGGCTATGAGCTCCCGTGGAAGCGACAGCAGTGGGTGCCGAGGGCCGGCCACAGCTTTCGGGGCTGGCCCCCTTGGCGTGGGAGAAATCCCCGCACGTTCGCAAGCCCCGTGCTGGCTTCGGGCAAAAAACGCCCCCGAGCGGGCCTCATACGTCGGGGCCTAGGCGGCACCGGTGACACCGCAGCCCCAGGCTCCGTGGTGCCGTGGAAGCGGCGGCAGTGGGCGCCGAGGGCTGGCCACAGCTTTCGGGGCTGGCCCCCTTGGCGTGGGAGAAATCCCCGCACGTTCGCAAGCCCCGTGCCGGCTCCGGGCAAAAAACGCCCCCGAGCGGGCCTCATACGTCGGGGCCTAGGCGGCACAGGGGAGACCGCAGCCCCAGGCTCCGTGGTGCCGTGGAAGCGGCGGCAGTGGGCGCCGAGGGCTGGCCACAGCTTTCGGGGCTGGCCCCCTTGGCGTGGGAGAAATCCCCGGACGTTCGCAAGCCCCGTGCCGGATTCGGGAAAAAAAACCCCGAGCGGGCCTCATACGTCGGGGCCTAGGCGGCACAGGGGAGACCGCAGCCCCAGGCTCCGTGGTGCCATGGAAGAGGCGGCAGTGGGCGCCGAGGGCCGGCCCCAGCTTTCGGGGCTGGCCCCCTTGGCGTGGGAGAAATCCCCACACGTTCGCAAGCCCCGTGCCGGCTTCGGGCAAAAAACGCCCCCGAGCGGGCCTCATACGTCGGAGCCTAGGCGGCACAGGTGAGACCGCAGCCCCAGGCTCTGTGGTGCCGTGGAAGCTGCGGCAGTGGGCGCCGAGGGCTGGCCACATCTTTCGGGGCTGGCCTCCTTGGCGTGGGAGAAATCCCCGGACGTTCGCAAGCCCTGTGCCGGCTTTGGGCAAAAAACGCCCCCGAGCGGGCCTCATACGTCGGGGCCTAGGCGGCACCGGTGACACCGCAGCCCCAGGCTCCGTGGTGCCGTGGAAGCGGCGGCAGTGGGCGCCGAGGGCTGGCCACAGCTTTCGGGGCTGGCCCCCTTGGCGTGGGAGAAATCCCCGCACGTTCGCAAGACCCGTGCCGGATTCGGGAAAAAAACGCCCCCGAGCGGGCCTCATACGTCGGGGCCTAGGCGGCACAGGTGACACCGCAGCCCCAGGCTCCGTGGTGCCGTGGAAGCGGCGGCAGTGGGCGCCGAGGGCTGGCCACAGCTTTCGGGGCTGGCCCCCTTGGCGTGGGAGAAATCCCCGGACGTTCGCAAGCCCCGTGCCGGCTCCGGGCAAAAAAGGCCTCCGAGCGGGCCTCATACGTCGGGGCCTAGGCGGCACAGGTGAGACCGCAGCCCCAGGCTCCGTGGTGCCTTGGAAGCGGTGGCAGTGGGCGCCGAGGGCTGGCCACAGCTTTCGGGGCTGGCCCCCTTGGCGTGGGAGAAATCCCCGGACGTTCGCAAGCCCCGTGCCGGCTTCGGGCAAAAAACGCCCCCGAGCGGGCCTCATACGTCGGGGCCTAGGCGGCACAGGTGACACCGCAGCCCCAGGCTCCGTAGTGCCGTGGAAGCGGCGGCAGTGGGCGCCGAGGGCCGGCCACAGCTTTCGGGGCTGGCCCCCTTGGCGTGGGAGAAATCCCCGCACGTTTGCAAGCCCCGTGCCGGATTCGGGCAAAAAACGCCCCCGAGCGGGCCTCATACGTCGGGGCCTAGGCGGCACAGGGGAGACCGCAGCCCCAGGCTCTGTGGTGCCGTGGAAGCGGCGGCAGTGGGCGCCGAGGTCCTGCCACAGCTTTCGGGGCTGGCCCCCTTGGCGTGGGAGAAATCCCCGCACGTTCGCAAGCCCCGTGCCGGCTTCGGGCAAAAAACGCCCCCGAGCGGGCCTCATACGTCGGGGCCTAGGCGGCACAGGGGAGACCGCAGCCCCAGGCTCCGTGGTGCCGTGGAAGCGGCGGCAGTGGGCGCCGAGGGCCGGCCACAGCTTTCGGGGCTGGCCCCCTTGGCGTGGGAGAAATCCCCGCACGTTCGCAAGCCCCGTGCCGGCTCCGGGCAAAAAACGCCCCCGAGCGGGCCTCATACGTCGGGGCCTAGGCGGCACAGGTGACACCGCAGCCCCAGGCTCCGTGGTGCCGTGGAAGCGGCGGCAGTGGGTGCCGAGGGCTGGCCACAGCTTTCGGGGCTGGCCCCCTTGGCGTGGGAGAAATCCCCGGACGTTCGCAAGCCCCGTGCCGGCTTCGGGCAAAAAACGCCCCCGAGCGGGCCTCATACGTCGGGGCCTAGGTGGCACAGGTGACACCGCAGCCCCAGGTACCGTGGTGCCGTGGAAGCGGCGGCAGTGGGCGCCGAGGGCTGGCCACAGCTTTCGGGGCTGGCCCCCTTGGCGTGGGAGAAATCCCCAGACGTTCGCAAGCCCCGTGCCGGCTCCGGGCAAAAAACGCCCCCGAGCGGGCCTCATACGTCGGGGCCTAGGCGGCACAGGTGAGATCGCAGCCCAAGGCTCCGTGGTGCCGTGGAAGCGGCGGCAGTGGGCGCCGAGGGCTGGCCACAGCTTTCGGGGCTGGCCCCCTTGGCGTGGGAGAAATCCCCGCACGTTCGCAAGCCCCGTGCCGGCTTCGGGCAAAAAACGCCCCCGAGCGGGCCTCATACGTCGGGGCCTAGGCGGCACAGGGGAGACCGCAGCCCCAGGCTCTGTGGTGCCGTGGAAGCTGCGGCAGTGGGCGCTGAGGGCTGGCCACAGCTTTCAGGGCTGGCCCCCTTGCGTGGGAGAAATCCCCGCACGTTCGCAAGCCCCGTGCCGGCTTCGGGCAAAAAACGCCCCCGAGCGGGCCTCATACGTCGGGGCCTAGGTGGCACAGGTGACACCGCAGCCCCAGGCTCCGTGGTGCCATGGAAGCGGCGGCAGTGGGCGCCGAGGGCCGGCCACAGCTTTCGGGGCTGGCCCCCTTGGCGTGGGAGAAATCCCCGCACGTTCGCAAGCCCCGTGCCGGCTCCGGGCAAAAAACGCCCCCGAGCGGGCCTTATACGTCGGGGCCTAGGCGGCACAGTTGAGATCGCAGCCCCAGGCTCCGTGGTGCCATGGAAGCGGCAGCAGTGGGCGCCGAGGGCTGGCCACAGATTTCGGGGCTGGCCCCCTTGGCGTGGGAGAAATCCCCGCACGTTCGCAAGCCCCGTGCCGGCTCCGGGCAAAAAACACCCCCAAGCGGGCCTCATACGTCGGGGCCTAGGCGGCACAGGTGACACCGCAGCCCCAGGCTCCGTGGTGCCGTGGAAGCGGCGGCAGTGGGCGCCGAGGGCCGGCCACAGCCTTCGGGGCTGGCCCCCTTGGCGTGGGAGAAATCCCCGCACGTTCGCAAGCCCCGTCCCGGCTTCGGGCAAAAAACGCCCCCGAGCGGGCTTCATACGTCGGGGCCTAGGCGGCACAGCGGAGACCGCAGCCCCAGGCTCTGTGCTGCCGTGGAAGCGGCGGCAGTGGGCGCCGAGGGCTGGCCACAGCTTTCGGGGCTGGCCCCCTTGGCGTGGGAGAAATCCCCGCACGTTCGCAAGCCCCGTGCCGGCTTCGGGCAAAACATGCCCCCGAGCGGGCCTCATACGTCGGGGCCTAGGCGGCACAGGTGACACCGCAGCCCCAGGCTCCGTGGTGCCGTGGAAGCGGCAGCAGTGGGCGCCGAGGGCTGGCCACAGCTTTCGGGGCTCGCCCCCTTGGCGTGGGAGAAATCCCTGGACGTTCGCAAGCCCCGTGCCGGCTTCGGGCAAAAAACGTCGCCGAGCGGGCCTCATACGTCGGGGCCTAGGCAGCACAGGGGAGACCGCAGCCCCAGGCTTGAACTGACAGATTTTGTGTGCTGGGGCAGAGCCAGGCGGGCATCTGCTCGGGGCTGGTGGCAAGGCTTTAACCAACTGCTTTGCACCCTGTCTGACCTTGGGGTATCCCTGGGCTGGCGATGGAAATGTGCGGAAGTTGATTTCCTCCATGTCCCTGATCACCCTCCCCTTATGCGGGGGAGCATGGGTTGTGCTGAAGAGGCGGTTGGTTTCTGTGATTTGGGGGTTGAACTGTCCTGTTCCTGCCTATAGCTCTCTGCCCCAAAGTCCCCATGCTTTCCTTTTGCACGGAGCATCTTTCTCTTCCCAGCTGGGTTTTGCTCTTCTCCAAGTCCTAGTTCTCCCCTGGAATGTGGGGATATATGGTCTCCGCTTGGGTCCCAGCCTCCAAAGCTTGCTGGAGGAGCCAGCGCTTTCAGGCAGATTGCCGTTTGGCAGCGAAACCCTCCGGCATTTGCCAATTCTGCACTGCTTCACCTATCACCGAGCTCAGACAGCTTCTGCACCCCCACTTCCCTCAAGACATGGTAACTTTCTGTGCAATCTCTGCTGGCGACAGCAGCACAGAGCTGTCCCACCTTGCTCCCACCAAGCTCCAGCTGCGTGGAGCAAAGGGGACGGGGTGCCAGGGTGGCAGCACCCCCTCGCCAGGGCATGGGTCCCCATAATCAGGGGACGGGCAGCTCTGAGCCTGGCATGGGTACATGCACAGCATGAGGACACCCAAAAGTGACAGCAAGCATGGGCTTGCTGGCAGCTGGTGGGGTTGCACCAGCCACCAAACCCTTTCCCACATCTTGTGCGCCCTGTGTGCGTCCGTGCTGCCCTGAGTGGCAGCAATTGGCAGCCTGGGTATTTTTTTCCTTCCTTGACAGTGCTGCCTCTTGCGCAGGAGGCACAAGAGAGGTGCGAGATGGCTTGAAGCCACCTTGCTGTGCCATTGTGACACCCCACTTAGGTCCTGACCCTCTAGGACACAAGGGACCCAAACCGGGTGATTGTGCCAGCACAGGCACTGGGATTTTTCCATCATCAGATGCTCACACTTCTGGCAGGTTTGGGATCAAAGAATAAATCAGCTTGGACCAGATACTGTCAGACGCCAAGGAGTGGGAAAAAGTGATGCTGCCGGCCCTGTGGCCTCAAGCTGGTTTTTGGGGAAGGGTGAAGGCGAGGAGAGGAGCTGGTGGACCTGAAATGTTAATTCCTTCCAGCTGTTGTCAGTCTGGCAGGTTCTCAAAGGAAGTTTAATAGACTGCAGTCATCTCCCCTCAGCCCGTCCCCCCATCGCCGCACTGTGCGGAGGCAGCCCAGCAGAACCTGGGATTACATGAGCCGCTGTGTTTTCCAAGGACCTAGTTTTATTCTTTTTCCCTTTGGCTCTGAGAGTGTTTTCTTGTGTGTGTGTGCGCGCGCGTGTACGCATGCACATGTGCAATGCCTTTCTCTCACTCCCCCCCAGCAAAACCTGCCCCTTCGATTGCAGTGGATTAGAAGGGGCAGCCAGGTTTGCATCAGGCTGGGGCTGGGAGCGTGGGGCAAGAGCAGGAGTGGGAGCAGGAGCAGGGGACTGCAGCGGCGGTGAGGAGGAGGAGGAGACGGCTTCGTGGGCCTCCTTGCTGGAGTGCTCCCCAGTCCGCCGTGTGAACTGGGAGGAAACAGGATGAAGAAAGTATTTGGAGTGGAAAATAAAAATCCTCTCTCTTATTGATTGTGGACAGAAATAGCTCGGGCTGCTGAAAGCAGTCCCCCATCGAAGGAGCAGAGGCGCGTCCAAGCTGCTCAGATGTGGGGCTCATCCTGTACAGCATCCTCCTGCCGCCCGCAGCACACAGAGAAAGCGGGTGCCCAGAAACCTCACGGCCCTGGGGTGAGGCAGCCCCGAAGCAGAAGGGTTTCTCACCTGCCTGCTGTGGCTCCTGCATAGTTTCCAAGCCTCATATTGTACATCGTGCTATACGCTGGCTGCATCACTAGACACGCTCAGCATGGGAGCCCAGCAGCACAGACAGGGCCCTGGCAGTCTATTAGCAATTAGACAATAAGCTCCCATCATCAATACATCCCGTGTCCCATCCATAACAAATCGCCAGCAGAGAGCATCGGACAAGAGCACCGCTGCCCAGCTGGGCTCACGTGCTGCCCATCCCAGGGACGCAGGCACACGTCACTCCTGCGGGGACCTGGCCACTAAGCTGCTTTAAAAACAGCAACAAGGGAGCAATGTTATTTTAAGCAACTGAATTTTAGCTGTTTTCATTGAATTGTTTCACTTACAACACAAAGTGAGGGGCCAGGGAAGGAGGGCAGGCGAGCCCAGGGTGCCCAGCATGGCCCAGCCTGCGGGGCCAGCAGCCACATGGGCATGGTGCTATGGCTCCCCGCTCTGAGAACTGTAAAAACCAAAGTGCTGGCAGGAGAGTAATTAGTTAAAACTGAGCACATCTGTTGTTAATTAATTCCCAGGCAGGAGGGTTTAACTCTTGCCTTCCCCAGTGGTTTGCAAGGTGGATGGCCAGCATCAGCTTGCATCCAGGGGAAGGCTTGAACTTTGCTTTTCGAGCCCTTTCCAGGGACTTGAGTTGTTCTGGTCTGTCATTCCCACATCCCAGAACCATCCCTCTGATTTTTCAGGAACGCCTGGGACGTGAGCAAGCAGCAAGCACTGCTCAGGGTAGCGAACGTGCCCCAGGGGCTGAAAAAAATCTGGCTTTACCCCTGCCAACATCCAGCCCCAAGGAGCCAGTGGAGAAGGTGGGACTTCTCTGAGGGTAGGTTTGCAGAGCATCACTCTGCAGGGCTGAGCTGCGCTTTTGGGTAGCCCTACACTGGCAACTGCTATTTTATTTGCATTTATCGAAGGCAGCCGTCACTAAAGTACATTCATAGGCGTGAATATCACATACATTCAGCAGTACATCATGCGCCACGAAGAGCCTGGCTCTGCTCCCCATCTCCCCGCTCCGCCTTGCCCATGAGTTTCGAGCTGCAGCGGGTGGATAGAGCCGCTGCTTGGGGACCTGCGCCCTTGGGAGCAGCGTTAGAAGCGTATTTGATGCCAGAGCAAAAGGGGGGAGAAAGTGAGAGGGAGCTGGATGCCTGGGGTACGTGGGGTGTGTGCCACCCCCTTCCCACACCGGGACACAAGCACGCACGGCACGGCCAGCCTGCAGGGCCCTCCCGCACTGGGGGAATCTGTTCCCTATTAAGCCACTCTGGCAGCGCTCGTTACCCCGGCTCTTGGGGAGAGCAGCCCTGCCAGCTCCAACCTCCCTAATTAGCACCACAAGTGAGGCCAGGCTGGGGAAGGCCAGCGCCTCCGTCCCTCCTTGCCAAGGATGCAAAGGGTTTGGAGCAGAGCCTCAGCCAGAGCCCGTGGAAAAGCTCCCACCGACCCTGCGAGCGCTGGACGGGGTGCCGGTTCCGTCTGTCCTGGGGTGGGCAGCGATGTACATCCCCCCCCGGCTCCCTGCTCCACGGCTCAGCCTGGGCGACAGTGCCAGAGCGAGGGCTGAAAGCCCCGATCCACCACCCCAAGTCGTCCCTGCCCTGTCTGGGGTGGAAGAAGGCTGCCCATACCATCCTCTTCCCCTCCATGCACTTGCACTGCACTGGGCTTCGACCGCCCTGAGCTCACTGCTAAAAATAGGTTTCACAGCTGAGCGGCAGTGCTGGAGGGCAGGCAGCCCAGATCCCAAACCAGCCTGTGTCGCTGTGACCAACTGACCCATTTGGCCTCAATTTTTAAGTATTTTTCCCTCCTCGTTCAACTTCAGCCCAGGCAGCAGCCTCGCCGGGGCAGCTGAGCCCCCCGAGGGGCAGCGAGACTCTGGCAGGGGGCTGTGGTCCCTGCATGGCATGGCACAGCACGGCATGGCAGGGTTGGTGCTCTCACGGCAAGGCTGGCAGGGAGTGGGTGGCAGCAGGAGCACCCAGGTCACCCCAAATCAGAGGGCTGCCAGCTCCCACAGCCTCATGCCAACCCTGGGCAGCTGCGCCCACCACAGCCCCGCAGCTGGGAATTTGTGTCATTTATTTTCTTATCTGAAGTCGTGTCCCTGGGACAGACAGGAGCAGCTCGCGGCTGATGGGGTCCCACTGCAGGGCAGAGCCCTGGGAGGAGCAGGGGACAGCGGTGCCATGGGACCGGTTTGTCCCATGGCTGCAGGAGCGGGGCAGGGAGCCAGCGCCAGGCTGCGGGACACCAGGACCTCGACCTGTTCCCCGGAGCGAAGGACAGGGAGTCCTCTCACATTCCCGCTCCTGGCACAAGGACCAAAGCAGCAGCACCCTGGGGCTGTCACTGAGCTGTCCCATCTCCCCACGGCCAAAGAAGCCCTGTGGCCTCTGCGCCAGCCCCGCTGCTCCGTGCCTGCGGCCGGGAGCAGGATGGGGGGTGCAGGCGCAGGGATGGGGGACGTGGTGCGGCTGCGAGCAGCTCTCCCCAGGAGTGACCTGCGGAGCACGTGATGCAGCAGCCCTCGGTCAGAAATGAAGAAAGACCTTTATTTACAGTAACAAACGAAAGGGACAAAAAAAATAAAATACTGTGACGCTTCCCTCCCCTTCTCCCCAGCCCTTCAATGGGGCATTTTCCACCCCCACCCAGCCACGAGCCCTGTCCCCGGGGTGGTGAGATGGGGCCAACAACTGCTGGGGGTCATTTGGCACCAACCGAGCCACCCTGCCCCACCGCCCGCCCCGGGACGCACGTGGGGTCAGTAACAGCTTGGCACGACTCCGGGCTCTCCCCAGCCGGGACGGCTGCCCTGGCCCCCGGCTGCAACCCCGCTGTGGGGACCAGCAAAGGAAAAGCTTCTTCCCGGCCAGCACGGCAGGGAGGGGAGCGCGCTGTGTGTATTGCACTTGGCTGCCGATCTCAGCACCGAGGAGGGGCGGGCGCTGGCAGGATGCATCCCCCAGCACGGGACCCCGCAGCCTGGCTAAAGGCTTCGGCACCTCCCGGTGCCTGGTGGGCTCCCAGCAGGGAGCAAGACTCTGTACTGCGCCCAGCCTTGGAGGTGTCCCAGGGCAGGAGGATGCTCTGTGCCACCCCCAGGGAAACCGGAGCACTGTCCTGAGGCAGCCCCGGTGGTGGCAGTGGCCGTCCCCAGCGCAGGGACCCCGGGGTGGCACCTGCGGGCTCTGCGGGGCGGGCGCTCCTGCTCTCGGCTCAGGTGGCAGGAGGCTCCCGCAGTCCTCGGCAAACCAGCCCGGCGTGGGGAAGAGGTAGAGCGTGACGGGATGCCGGCCGTCCCCGGAGCCCCCACAGCCCTACGGATTCACCCTTCCCCAGGCAGGATCCGAGCCTGGCTCACCGGCTCCAAGGATGAGGTTTGCAATGGGGGGATATCGCTCTCCTCCTTTGCTGGGCTCCGTCTTTCGGTGTTTCACCCTCAGCTGGACCCTCAGCCGCTGCGGGAGAGCCTGGGGGGGACTCACTCCTGGTCCCTCCTGCTGAGTGCGGCCCCTCAGGAGGAGAAGCAGAGCCCGCAGCACTCCATGCAGATCTCCAGGCAGTCGGCCGACTCACAGCAGGCGTCGATGATGCCGCAGTCCATGTCGCAGGGCAGGTCGCAGTCCGCACACTCGCCCGAGTTGCAGCAGCAGCAGCAGATGCAGGAGTCCTCGGAGGTGCAGGAGCCGCAGGTGGCACAGTCCAGCACGATGTTGCAGAGGGTCAGGAACTCGCAGAAGAGGCAGGAGAGGATGCAGTGGACGCAGCAGTCTGCGGAGGAATGGCCAGAGAGTGGGTAGGGGAGAACGACACCACCCACGGCCAGGCTGGGTGAGGCAGTGCCCAACAGATGGATGCTCAGCCCCCAAAGAGTGGAAATCCTCCCTCGGGAATTAATGGAAGGGATGGGAAGAGGGGCTGGGAGCCAGGTACTGCTCCAGGGGCCTCCCTCAATGCCCAGAGACTGACCTTGCTGCTTGGGACGTGCCCAGACCCCAAGAAACACCAATTTTAGAGGACGAGATGACCCCGCTCAGCACCCACCCTGCAGAAGGCTCCCAGGAAGGGAGCTGACTGGCGCCCAGATCTGGGGACCCTGGATGCTACACAAGAGACCCCAAGGGATGGGGGGTCGCAGGAGCATGGCCAGAAAGGGACACCCCCCGGGAGAGCCGGTACCTTCTTGTGCCTCAATAGGGATGTGAGAAGAGGCAGACTTGGAGCTGCCCTTGCTCTTCTTGCTGCTCTGGCTGTTGATGGAGTGGTGCGACTGCAGCTTTCGGTGGGGCTTCTGGGTGCTGGGGAGGGAGCGGAAGACCCCGTTCCCTGCCTCCCCGTTGGCACCGCCTGGATCCGGCCCCCGCCTGGCGCCGTTCTGCAGCAGGTGGGTGCAGGGGCTGGGGGGCTGCGGGGCTGCTCGCACTTGGGGCTGGCCTGGGGGGAGAGCAGCGCCTTACCCCGCCAGCCCCCAAGCGCCCCGCAGCGCTCTGCCGGGGGAGGAACTCGTGCCCGGTCCCCCGCCACCGCACGGGAATCCGGTCCCCAGCTGGGCACGGGGTGGCCTCAGGGGTGGGATGAAGTGATGCTAACAGATGCACGGTCCAAGAGGATGGAGATGGGAAAGGAAATGCAGAAGAAGGGATGCCTGGAGGGAAGGAGACAGGCTCCATAGAGAGGAAGGGATGAAAAAAGAGCAAGAAATAAAGACTTGTCATGAAGATTGTGCTGCAACTGCCAAAACTGAGCAGAGGACCTGGAGGAGGCGGCCCCCGGGGTCCCAGCACTGCCAGCACAGGCAGGAGGGATGAAGCCACCGAGGCCGACCAGAGTGGGTGCAGAGTCATGGCGAGGCACGCTCGCCTCGTGCCAACTGGGGAAGAGCCTGCGGCTGCTTCCAGCTGCGAGCCATCATTCCATGAGGCACTGTCCCACGAGCCCAGGGCATGGCACTGCTGGATGGAGCCCCAGGCCATCCCCAGCGCCCTCCGAAAAGCCAGAGAAGACGAAGTGCCACCAGAGAGCCGGGCTGCTCATCTCCCCAGGACCGCATGAATTGGACGCTTAATTAAAGGGCTCCCCAGCCTCTGGCTGAACTTTTCTGCAGGAGGAGGAAAATAAATATCTGCCCTGTCTGCGCCTCCCTCCAGCCCTCGCACGCTGCAGCCGTGAGAGGCCGGCAGCCCCGCACCCCGCCGGCACGCTGCCGGAGCCGGTGGCGCGGCTCAGCCCTTTGCTCCTGCCCAGCACCGCAGCCCCACGCTGCCGTCCTTCCGCGCTGGGGGAGAGGACTGGGGACCCAGCACAAGGGAGGAGGGTTTGAGCATCCATCCCCCGCCTGCAGCAACACCAATCGAAGCCACAAATAAAATCCTGCCTGATGGTGCTTCGGCCAAAGTTTGATTTTCCTCCCCGTGGCAGTAAACAAGCGATGATTCAGGCAAGAGGCTCGAGGGCAAAGGCACCTCCGGCTGCCGGGAACAGGAGCTGCTTTCTGTGTGGGGTGGCCATGGGGCACAGGGAGACCGCCATGGTGGAGAGGGCACAGACGGTCTCCATCCTGCACCCACCCTCGCCGGCAACAGAAAAAAAATAGATGGAGGTTAAAAAAAACACAAGTGCATGGACTCGGCACCCGGCTCTGCCAGACTGAGCCGGGCTCAGACCGTGGAGGAAGTTTAACCGGGTGCTTGGGTGAAACACTGCGTCTTTGACGCGCTGGGAAGGCAACTTAAAACAACTGGAGCTGAGTGGGAAGAGCAGGCTGGAAGCAGGAGGGGTGGGAGAAGGGCAGAAAGGAGAAATGGAAACCAGGTCTTGGACAAAATGGGATGTGGCCCCCCCAAAAAGAACTCCTGGCGGGAGTTGGCTCCCCATGCACCCCTCTCCAGCGCCCTTGACCACCCGTGCCTGAGTGCGTGCGCCGAGCCAGAGGGCGACCACGGTGCCCTGGGGCTGCCCAGAGCCGCGGCGGGCAGGGGCTGAGCCCACAGGGACCTGCACAGCAGCCCGGCTCGGCAGCATCCGACGGCAGCAAATGCTCTGCAGCTTTGAGCGCTGGGTTTCTCTGGGGGTTTGCAGCAGCATGCAACACGCTCACTTTGGCGTTCTCCATTTCACTGCATTCCTTAGATTAAACTGTTTGTAAATCAAAATCACACTCTGGCTCCAGCAAGTGGCAGGGAGAGGCAGCCAGCAATCCCCCCCTCTAAGTTAAGAAAAACAGCTTCTATTTTTTAGGAGAGCCTTCAACTCACAGGAGCCCAAAGCTCTTCCAAAAGAGACCTCTTCAACCCTTAGGTGGAGCTTAGCTGGAGCAGTGTAAAACACTCCCTAATAACACGGGTGTCAGGGCAGGAGCCCACCCGACGTCCCCCACCACATCCACCCACCAGCACCAGGGTGGGAAACCGGGGCGTTGGGGAAAAGCGCCTGCCTTCGGCTCTTCAACGACCAAAAACCTCCTGGACGTTCACTTTGTGTGTCACACCCGCGATGATGCTCCCGGCACCGCCGCGGTGCAGGCTCAGCTCAGGTTCCCCCATGGCAGCATCACCGGGGCTCGGTGGACAGACGCCCAGAGCACAACGGTCCTTGCCCCACTCTGACCCACCCGGCCACTGGCTCTGCCGAAGGTCCGTCCTCCAGAGCCGCTAACAGGGCTTGGACAAACTGGCACGTCACGGCCGCCTGAGCGGAGTCTGCTGCTCTTGCCTGAAATTCAACACCCGGAGCCTCAAACCCGCAATCCCCACTTCGCTTGCTCCCCAACTGCCAGCAGACTGCCTGACTTCAGCACCGCGGCAGGCTCCGACCCGCAGCGCTGAGCTTCAGGGGAGCCGATCCCAGCGACGCTGGCAACGGACACGACCTTACACCCGACGGCCCCTCGCTGCCTGCTCCCTCCTGACCTTGCCTGTGCCAGACTGGCAGGAAAATGCCCCCATCACCCCCCTCGCCTTGCCGTGGGGGAGCCTAACTGTGCTCCCCAGGTACTGCCGAAGGGGTGGAATTTGCCCCCCGCAAGTGACGGTGACCCCCCCTAACAGCAGCAGCGGGACGCGCTGCGAGCGGTAGGCTGCAAAGCAAGGGATGCCGGAGGCGATGCTCCGCAGGGAGCTGAACCTCATTTCCCAGGGAGGAGAGGGGAAGGCGGGGGGGTTCCCTGCACCCAGCAGCCAGGCAAGCCGGGATGCGTGCAGCCACGTTCCTGCCAGCCTTGGGGCCCGTGGGGCAGCTGCCCCCGGCGGGGTGGGCTGGGGAGGGGGCTGCGCGGGGCCGCGCCATGCAGGGTGCAGCAGGCTGCAGCGTGACTCAGAGGTGCAGAATGTCTGTGGGCAGCCGGCCCAGCTCCCAGATGCTTTGCAAGGGCTCGAGCTCTGGTTGAGGAAACGTGCGCTCTCCTCGCTCCACGTACGCCATCAGGAGCGCCCGGATTTTGCCGTTCCCCTCCCCTTCCCACCCTGCCTGCCCGCTCTTCGAAGTTTGCAACCTCGTTCCCACCCTCCCTCTCCCTGTTGGGAAGCATCCATCCACTTTACGTCCCTTGGAAGGGAACACCGCATGCTCACATCCAACAAAAGGGGAATGGCTGGCTGCATGAGGGGCAGCCTGGGAGCAAAAACCCTTGGATCCAGGCTGGGGGCCAGGGAAAGGATGGACGGCGTGACTCCAGGAGAGCCCGGCCCCCAGCCTCCCACGTCTGCCAGCTCTGCTCTCCTGCTGCTGCAATGGGAAATGGAGCAAGGGCACCCCGGCCCCCACCTCTGCTTCTACCCCACCCCGGTATTTCTCACGGCCGGAGGGACCGGCAGCTCTGCCCCGGCAGAGATGGGGAGGTGCTGCTTGGCTTCACCGCTGCCCCCAGCGAAACCAGCTCCTCGGTGCAGACAGCCCGTCCCATCCCCTGCTCGTTGCGGCTTTGCACCAGCCTCACCCTTGCCCTGGATAAGCCAAGGCAAGAGCTGTCCCAACGGGAGGCATCTCCCTTTGCTCCAGCAAACGGCTGTTGCGCTCCCCTCCCGTGGCTGTGAGCATGGAGCCCGTTCTGCTGGGGCTCTCCCCTCTCGCACTGCAGCTTTGGGGGATGCTCCATACAGCAGCCGGCTCCCTTCCCTGGGGCCGGTCCCTCTTCCCGCCATGGCATCCCAGCAGGACCCTAACACGACCGAGAGCTCCTCCAGCCGCCCGCCCTCCTCCCCCTCTGCCTCCAGGGTCCCGAGGACACGGGCAGCGAGAGGCATCACGGCACTGCTGGATGCCACCCTTCACGCTCCCCAGCTCCTGGTGACTCACATTCAGTTAAAGCTTTTTGCTTTGATGTGGGGAAGAGCAGAGCAAGGAGGAGATGGCTTCTCACTGCAGCTGCCCACCTCTTTAATGAGCCCTGTTACCGGTTAGACGGCAGCAGCCCGAAGGACGGGCACCTGGAGGTGTCCGGAGCTGCACGTGCCGCTGCAGAGGGGAACACTCACATGTCACAGCTTCGGGAGCACCTGCAAGCTCGGTCCGGGGGCCCTTCGTCAGGACTTTTCGGGACTCATCATCTTCCAGGGGTTTCTCCTTCAGTGCTGCAGGGCTGGCAGGGGGGCGGGCGGGCGGCCGGGGCTCTGCCGACGGTGCCGCTGGCGTCTGCCTCGGCGAAGGGCGCGAGGTCTCGCCCGCCTCTGCAAGAGAAACGGGGTTGGAGCTGAGCAGCCTGGGGTACACCGTGCCGCGGGCAGAGACCCCAGTCACCCAAATCCACAGCAACCCGCAGCACATCCCCAACTGCTGCAAACGGTGCCGGTCGGTGCTTTGGGACCCTGATTTTGGGCATGAGCCAAATCCTGCCACCCCTGTTGCTTTTGCAGTCCAGAGTACACAGTGAGGGGGAAGAGCTGGAGCACTAGCAAGGATTTTGGGCTGCTGGGGATAAGCATTGGGGCTGCATCACCGTGCAGCCGCTCACCCCGCTGCAACGCCAGCAGTTTGGCAGCACCCTCCCAAAAAAAACCTTCCCAAGGTCCCACATTCCTTCTCTAAAAAGCCAGGGGATCTGGTTACACTTAGCGGTTCAAGCTGGATTTTTCATCCCCCCTTCCCATGAAAGGGCCACTGTCTTCCCTGCAGGAGCCAGCTGCCACCTCCCCTCACGTTTCTGCTTGCTCTGGGGCAGGAGCAGCCCCTGCAAGACCCCCTCGATGGGGTGAGCACAACCCAAAATAAGAGCCGTTTTATTCCCCGTGGGGATAAACCCTAACGCCGCATACCCCCATGCAGAAACGCAGCGAGGAGAAGGCATAACCCCCTCCTGCAGAGCCAGCGCTGGGGGCTGGCTGCCCCCCCGGCAGGGTGTCGGGGGGGGCTGTGGGGTGCCTGGGGGGGGCTGCGGGGTGCTCAGTGCGATGCTCTACGCTCCCCCACCCACTGCGAGCCCCCTCCTCAGCGCTCCATGCCTCTCCCCATCCCCTCTCCCCGGAACCCGGAATAGCAACCGCTTGCACAACAGGGGCTGGACCGCACTTTATATAAAACTAAATTATAGCTTGGGCGAAGGGAGGGAGACCAAAGACCCATAATTGCCCTGGCTATAACAAGAGGTCCTACACGCAGGCAGGCAAGGGCGGGTGGGGGGAAGAGAGACCTCGGACACTTCATTATACTCAATATAACAAGAGGTCCTACAAGCAGGAGCCGGGGAGGAAGGCAGGCAGACCTCACACGTATAATTATAGGGACTATAACAAGAGGTCCTACAAGGGAGGCGGAGGGCCCCATCCGCACCCCGGGGTCGGCAGGAGCCTGGACATGCTGCAGAATGGCTGCAACCAGCCCGGAGCGACGCTCGCTCAGCTCCCAGCTCCGCTACACCCCACATGCTCACCCATCTGCCTCAGTTTCCCCACAGGACCACCCTCTCCACACTCCCCAGGATGCTGATCCAGCCCGGGGCACCGGAGCTCCTGCGACGGGGGGTTTGCTGGGAAGGAAAGCTCATCCCGATGCAGAGCCCTGCTCGTGGCTCTCTGCTCTCCTGCAGGACGCTCCCACAGGCAGGGTGACTTTGGGGCTAAACCAAAGGAAATTCAGCAGCTCCAGCTGAATTTTGCACAGCAATGTTGGCTCCAAATCCCAAGCGGAGTGGGTGTATGTGAAATTTCCTCCCAGAAAGGAGAAAACTCATTCCCATGCCCCTCTGAAAGCCCAGGACAAAACAGAGAGAAGAGAGCAGGCCGTCAGCTACCTATAGGTGTTTGCGCACAGGCATGGTGTATAGGTGAATAATAACCACATGTTGCTGCCCCCACGTCCTCCGTCATGTCCCAACCTGGACCAGCCTGAGTCAGACCTGCGGCATTCAGTCAGCACCTGATCTAAAGCCTGTTAAAGCCAGGCATGAAAACCCCGACGGCTGAGGAGCTCTGGACAAAGCCCTGAGTCAGAAGGACCCGGTGCAGAGCACAGAGGGTGCAGCTCCCGCGCAGTCCCCGGGAAGGGATCTGAGCTGCCGGGCATCGGCGTAGCCGGGTTGCTGCTCCAGTTTCCGCTATGAGATGCCTGGAGCATGCTGTGCTCAGGGCTTAAAAATCAACAGCCAAGACTTTGGGCTTGCCCAGAGCAGCCCCATCACAGCCAGAACCCCTGCCCTGCTCTCGCCCCCCGAGGTCAGAGCTCCCCTCCGCAGCAAGTGATATCCACTGGAAAAAAGCTGGAAAATCAGGTGCTGCAGCAGGAGAAGGGCTGGCTCTGTGCATGGGGAGAGCTCCAGCTGATCCCTGCCTTCTGCCATGGCCACCCCGCGCTGCCTCCGTCACATCCTTTGCCCACCCCGTGCCCATTCCCGAGGGGCTGAGGACAAGGATGGTCTGTTTAGACCCTGAGCTCTGCGAGAAAGCTGCGGCACTGGGCTGCACGGATGGCGAGCGTGCCAGTCCACCGACTATTGGGACAAGGTTCGTTTTTGCCATGTCCACTTCACCCATATAATTACCCTGCACAACAAGAGGTCTCACACACAACCACAGCGATGCAGGGAGGAAGATGGCAATTAAATTAACTCCCACTGGAACAAGCTGGCCAGAAGAGAGACAAAAATAGACAGGAAAGAAATTTGGGTAAGCTGGTCCTTCCCTGCCTTACACAGCCTCGCTTCCCTGCTGCTGCGCGTCCGTGGAGAGCGTATGGATGGAGCTGACCCCCAAGTGCATGGCATCCCCTGGGACTGAGACGGAGAAGGGCTGCGTCTGCCCTCGTGCTCGCAGCCTGACCGCGGGGCAGGGCTGGGGGCAGCCAGACACGCGTGGGCTCGGCACAAACCCTGCAGGCTCCTGCCCACAGCTCCCTGCCTGCGCTGCTGGTTTGCCGGCTCTGGGCACTTCCCAGGCACCTTTCGACCCACGGAGAAATGCAGTGGGAATGCAGAGGGAAGTGCTTGTGCACCGGGCATGCCGTGAGCACAGCAGCTCCCAAACAAGCCTGGCAAAATGCAGCCAAGGAAGAGGCATCACCCCGATGGCACAGGGAGAGGTGGACAGACAGACCGACCCCCGGCACTGGCACTGCTGCTGGGGCACAGGCTCATCCCAAGCTGCTGGGCTCCCCCTCCTCCTTTAAATACCCCCAGCCCCTGCTCGCAGGGGTGCTCACGCTGCTCTGCTTGGCCCTGCCAAGCACCTTTACAGACCAGGACGGGCAGCTCTGCAGGGGTCCCGTGCAGATAATCCTTTGCCCCCTTGGCTGCGTGCCCTCATCTCGCACAAAGCCCCCGAGAGCGGGGTTCCTGCTCCCCAAACCACACTAAGCTGAGCAGAGAGGGTGAGTGGGGAAAGAGGCGTGGGGCAAAGCAGCTCTGTCCCCCCATCACTGGGGCCTGGCAGGGGGTCCCCCGGCAAGGCGATGCCCTCCCCGGGGGTCCCCTGTCCCCACTGCCACCAGCGCAGGGACCGGCTCCTTCCCTCCCCTGCTATCACCCTGCTGCTGCCAGAACAAGACCAGGCTTGAGCTAAAGTCTGCCAGCTTTAAAAGCAACTGCAAGCCCAGGCAAAAGGCAGACGAAGCCCTAAGGAGAGCCGTCCGTCCGGATGGGACATCCGTCCCCTTCCCCACCTGCACCCCCGTAGCAGCTGCACCCCCAGCCCTTCCCAGCTGGGGCAAACGCTCATTGCGTGGCGGAGAAACAGCCCGGGATGAGAGTCCAGGTCTCTGCTCCCCCATGCTGCACCACCTTTTGTAAAATACAAGGGAGAAACACAGGTAACGTGGCACAGGGAGAGCGACTCACGTGTTTTGTTTGTGAGAACAGAGATAATAAGGCATTTAACAAGCCAGGCTCCAAGAAATCACAGCTCTGCCGCAAGGTACAACAGATTAGAAAGCTGATAGACATGGAGCTACTTTCCTTGCCTCCTGCTAACCAAGCCTGGGAGATGCACGCAGGTCAGGTTTTCTGACCATTCTCCCCATTTACAAAGTCCAAATCCACCCATCATAAAAGCCCCAAGACATCACTGAGCTCCAAAGTCCACCAAGCACCGCAAGGGTTGAGGAAAAAGGAGGTAGGAAAGGAAGATATAAAGAAGCTGTAAGGTTTCATCGGCTTTAACCGAGTATCTTGTAATACTCTTGCGAAGTCAAATGTACAAAACACCCCTCCGGGAGCACTTTGCATCACCAGTGTCTGCAGGAGCTTCTGGGGCAACCACCAGACATTGTCCCTGATTAGGGGAAAAAGTATTTGTGCTTTGGGTGGGAAGCGCGCTTAATTCCCGATGAGCTTGCAGGACTGAGCTCACCCATCCCCAAAAAGCTGGACAAACAAAAGGCAAGAGCAGCGTGTCCGGGACGGGGCAGAGCAGCTCCAGCAGCACAAACAAGAGCCACACCGCAGGCAGCACGGCCACAGCATCTCACGGCTCACAGGGACCTGCGGGTTTCCTTCTCTGCAGCTGGTGGCGGTGCCCAGACCCCCAGCTGGGAAGGCACGGAGGATGTGGGAAGAGGCAAAGCCGGAGCCGTGCTTTTGGGTCAAACCCACCCAGGCTGTCCCACGGCTCCTGCTCAGCTTTCCTGAGCTGTAGCTTAATGCAACAGATGATCTGCCTGGCTGCTTGGGATCTCTGATTTATCTGCCCCTCTTCTACCCAAGTGCCTTTGGCTCAAGAGGAAGAAATCTGGTGACGGGAGAGGGACACCTCGCCATCGTGGCACGTACCCGTCACCACTGCCCCACATGCTGCAGCCAGCGACGGGAGAGAAAAATGCCTCCGACACACCGCAGCTAAAGACAGGCGTGGACTGGTGAGCTCAGAAGCAAATCCTGCCTTTTCAGGAGGCAGCCTGTTTGGATTAGGTGGTGTCAACCCATTGCAAAAGGGAGGGAGAAGTGTCTCGACATGTCTGGACCCACATCTGAGCTCTTCTGGACCTGAAGGGCTTCCAAACCTAACGCCGTGGGTCACAACTCCTGCCGACGTGGAGGTGCTCAGGAGAGTCTCCCGTCCCCCCTTCTCTCTCCCTTTAATCCCTCAGGAATGGCTGGTCAGGGATGAGACAATGTTGGATGGAGACACAAACAGAGACTGTCTAGCGAAGCATTTGCCATTAACAACACACTACCTTGCAGCAATATTTAGTTTGGGAGCTTTCTAATCTGTTTTATGCAGATAAAATGAGCGTGTAATCTCTCTTGGTTTTCCCGTACGCACTGCCTGGCCTGACCAGGTGCCTGTCTGACCTATTCAAGGGATATTTTAGAGCTTGATTAAGTGGTTTCAAGTGCAGAAGAGATGGCACTGAAGCAAATCCTTCCAATCCCACGAGCCAGGCCGGAGGAGAGGAAAGCAAAATTCTGGTTTGAAAGTTTGCTCAACTGGGAAAAATCCAAATGGCTTATTTACATTCAGTCTGAAATTAATGCACTAAAGCATTTTCAGATTCTATGATATTCAGGGAAAGGAAAAAGAGGGTGGGAGGGGAAGGAGGGGAAATGCCCAGTGCTCCTGAGCACGCCCGGGACACATCCAGCACAGCTTTGCTTCCCTCCCAGAAAGTGTTTGCCCCAGTGTCTCTCTGCTCACCTGGGCAATGCTTTGGATAAACAGTTCAGTTCTGGGACAATGAAGAATCCGGTCTAAAAAATATTGGTTTCTATGAAAAGTTACTTCCTAAATGCAAAAAAGCAAAACAAAGCAAAAAAAACCCACAAAACCCCAAATAGCTTGCCAGCCTGGGAGTTGTTATTATTTGTTATTTATAGCCATTGGGTGGGTAGGAAGAGAGGAATTTCGGGCCGGCCAGACAGGCCAGGACCAGCGCCTATCCAGTCCATCCTCGTTTGCCATGCGACCTCGGCTGAAAGCTCCTCCGGCAACAAAATCCCGACCCCATTGCCAAGGTGTCCCTACAAATCTCACCACCCAAAGGTCCTCGTTGGCCCAAGCGGCTCCTGCAAAGGAGGCACAAACCAACCCTCATGGAAGGATTGCTCCTACCCGAGAGCAAGGACACCAGGGCGGTGGGGATAACCCTCGAGGAGGGGTTGCAGGGAAGGTAAGAAATCAAATCACTGCAAGACGCATGCACCTCTGTCACTGCAGCAATGGCGAGGAACTACTCCTTACGCAGGAAGAGTATATTTAACACATGTATTAAGGCAGCATTCAGGACTGCCTCGCACCCGAAGAAGCAATCTCTAAGCCTAAACTGAAGACAAGGGACAATGCCGCTTGCCCCAGGACACAAACCAGACCCGGCACGACCAGGTTTCTGCCAGGCCAGCCCATCTCCCCGCGTCAGGCCTGGGCTCCGCCTAAACCACAGTGCAACGTACAACATCCCAAACACGCCGTGGGGCCAAGGAGTGGAGAAAAATGATGGGGAAAAACAAAGGGACAAAGACCCGGCCTGGGGTCGAGTCAACTTTCATTGACTTTGAGGAGCACCATGCCGGCTCGGCACTCCCCGGCGCAGGCTAACCCCCGAGCTGGCCAGCGGGATGTAAAACCCCCATGCCACGGGAGCCGGGCATGGAGGAAGGATGCAGGAGGAGATCCTGCGACATCTTGCAGGAGGAGATCCTGCGACATCTTGCAGGAGGAGATCCTGCGACATCTCGGGTGTCCTTAAGGACAAGCAATTACCCTTGAAGCCTGGAAAGCGGCTAACGCGATGCCTATCAGATCCAAGGAGATTCTGGGAATTACAGAGCAAGGAGCCACATGGCTGTGCTGGGGAAAATTATGGAGAGTCTAATTAAGGACCATGCCAGTACAGTAATTGCGTAACCTTACGGGGTCAAACCAGCACAGGTTCTGCCAGGGAAAATTTGTGTCTTTCTAACCCGCTAAGAGTCCTTAAAAAAAGTTAATTGAAGAGCAGATAAATGTGAGCTGGTGGACATCATTATTAACAAGAATAATAATTTGCACTTATACAGCACCTTTCATCCTGAGACCTACCCCGCGTACAGTTTTAAGCCAGTGCCCATCATACATTACCTGATCTCCATGTATTTTACATTAGCACAGCTGCAGCTCTAAGCCGCTGTGAAATGGAACCTTATCACCGCTCGGCCCAGCGGGGAAACTGAGGCACGTAAAAGGGATTTGCCCAAAGCGACATCCTGTGGCAATGGAGCCCAAAACTTTGCAGTCCCGGTGCTCAACTTCCCGCTGGCGTGCACACTTGCTAGGTTGGGGTTTCTTCTAAGCACAGACCCCAAAGCAGCTTTGGAGGAGCTGCAGCGTGGCCTGAACGGGGCCGGGGCGAGGTGAAAACAAGCGCTTCTGCAAAGGTCGGGGCACGGCTTGCGGGGCAGCAGCATGCCGGCTCGCTGAAGGAAGGCGCCGAGGCCGGCCAACAATGAAGCCATTTGGGTGGAGCGAGTAATTGCTCCTGGAGTCAGCGAGTCAACCTGCTTCCTCGCGACGCAAAGGCACAGCCGCTGCGGGGGACACGCCGCGTCGGCAGCCCAGCCCTGGCAGCGAAAGCGGCCGAACCGGGTGAGCACCGTCCTGCCCGGGGCACGGCCGCCCGCACCAGGGGAAGGAGCCGGCACCGGGAGCCTCCTGCGCACCCACGGGGAGCACCCCGAAAGAGGATGGGACTGGGGTGAAAGGGCTTCCCGAAGCTACTGCCTGCTCCCTGATCCGCCCCATCGCAGAGCCGGGGAAAGACAGCGGGACAGCACCGGAGCGAGGGGGCTGACCGCTCCCCCCAGGTCAAATACCAAATTCCACAGGGCTGCCAAAGCCCACCTGAAGATCAAACGGAGATGGGCAAAAGCATGCGTGCGTGTGGTTGCAGTGGGAAAAGCCTGAAGAGTGGGATTTGGGGGAAAAAAAAAAAAAAAACCCTCCCCAATTACCCCATCCCTGCTGCTATGCAATAGCTCACTTCCACCAGTGCAACCCACGGGCAGCACCCGGGGGCACGCGGGAAGGGGCTGCCGGCACCGGGAAGGACCAATGTGGCTCCATCCCACACCAAACCCCACAGCCCCGGGAGGCTGCCGGTGCCCATCCCGCAGGACGGCCCAAGCAAGGCGGAGATCTGGGAAAAAATCAGAAAAACTACAGAAAACGCCCAGAGGAGAGCTTGGGTTTCTGCAACTAATAGACTCTAGCAGCCACTTTCCAAGGAAATTCAATAAGGAGCTGGAGCGGGACCGGGACGCCGGGGTGGCAAGAGGCAGAGCCACGAAGGGGCTGCTTTGTTTTGCTCAAAACCAGAAACATTTGAAAAAAGCCAGAAATCTGCCTTTTTTTAGGTTTTTTGAGTTTTGTTGTTGTTGTTCAAAGAAAAGAGGAAAAAAAAAAAAAAAAGCAGCATTTTCATGAGCAGACAAGAAACTTTGAAAGAAAACCAGAAACGAATCTTTTGGTGCAAGAAGTCTATCTGGGGTAAAAAAAAAAAAAAAAAAAAATCGAATTTTGTTTCTTTTAGGGCTTTTTTTTCTTTGGTTCCTTTGCACTTACAGGAGAGCTGCATACAAATCTGCAACCAGGTGCATTTAAATCAGTCCTAAGACAAGCAAAGACCCTTTTATTTTGACCTTGAAGGGGGTTGCCTTTGTTTCTGCCCCCCTCCCAGGGCAGGACAGAGTCCCAGTAACGGGTACCTGAGTGACGGTGGCACCGAGTCCTGCCCAGCCTCCCCTGCTCGGGGCACCCATGGGTGCTCAGGACCCTGAGCAGGGTGGCAGCACCCTCGCGCAAGCAGCCGGACCCCGGTATTTCAGATGAGCGGGGCAGAGCTGCTCGCAGCTCTGAAGGCTGCGTTGTTGGGGCTGCAGCACACAACAGCTTTCCGCCTCCTGTTACACCTCGGGGCAAACTCCTTGGGAACAGGCAGAAAGAATTAAAGGAAAAAAAAGTGCGTGAGCGTCCTGTCCGGCTCCGAGCAAAGAGCCGCTGAGCTGCCAGCGCCTGCGGCCAAGCCGGGACACAGACACGGAGCGGGACACGGAGGGGGGACGCGGTGGTGGCCCCACGTAGCAGATGTCCTGCTGGGAAGGGAAAGAAGGGAGGCGGGAGTGAGCAGAGTCAATCCCGAGGGAAAGGTTTTTCTTCTGGAGATGGATTTGCCTCAAGCATCTTTACACGGGTTTGCTTCCAATAAGGAAAGCCCCTCTCCCACTGTCCCTGTTCTCCCTCCTCTTCCTCCCCGTGAAGGGAAGGAAGGACAAAAATAATCTCATTAGCCAAAGGGCTTTCTGGTTTTCTCCTGTTTTCTGTTAATTCCTCAAAAAAAAAAAAATTCTACCCCACCTACTCCACACAGGCAGACAATCGCCTCTCCTCAGCGAGGCTCCTCTGCAAACTACCTGTGGCTATTTCGAGGGTTTGGGTTGCAACGTGCCCGTCCCTCCTGGGCGGGAGGAGGCTGCGATGGCACCGCGCCCATCTCCAGAGATGCCAAGGAACAAACTCTGGGAAACGGGCTTCGTCTCAGGCTGGGAAATAAGACGAAGCACAGCAATGCCAACCCGACACAGCCCACAACGCACTAACTTGGGCCAAACCACTCTGGCACCTCAGTTTCCCCATTTATTTCACAGGCTCAGGGTTACCAAATTATCTGGTCTAATTTGCAAAGCATCAGAAAGGGAGTCGAGCAAAAATTCCCAGACTCCGTGGTGCGTGACAGAGCCCCTGGATGCTGCCCAAGCAATAATGGCTCTGCACCGAAACGTCACGAGGCCAAACAAGCACAAAAGACAAACCGGACCCTGTCCATTCATTGCTCACCAAAAAAACAAGGAAGAAAGAAACAAGTTATGCGAGCAAGAATTTAGAGCTCAAGACATGCAACCGGAAAGCTGCTCTCCGAGACAGGACGGGGATATTCTCTCAGCATGAAATTTGGCCCCTGGAGCCTGGGCAGATGGAAATCGAGGGTGTCCTGGAGACCCCCTTGGGACCCCCATGGCTGCACGCCGTGAAAGTGGGTCCCAAGGAGGCCAGTCTGGTGCAGCTCTGCTCGGGGGCGCCCACCCTAGCTCCACGCTCCCCTCCGGGAGGAGCTGGGGAAGAGGGGGTGGGGTAGGGACTGCTTTGGGCTGGAGGTGACACCCCTCCACCATGGGCACACCACATCGGGCACCCACGGGAGCCCCCGGGCTCCCAGACGTTGCACACCTCGGCCGGGCCCCGCCGCTCCTGCTCAGGACACCGGTACGACCGGGAGGCTGAACCATGCTCTACCTACACGCTGCTGCGGTGCAGCCAGGGCTCAGAACGGGGAAAAACTGCAAGGCCATTTTTTCCAAAGCATTTAGCCCGTTTCTGAACTACTTTTTAATATAACCTACACTTGATCTTAGTGCACAGCGTTCCTCCTAACCCAGGCTGGTGGCAAGTTCCCGTGTGAAAGCTTTTTTGCACGAGGTCCGTGCATTAACAGTTCCCTGTTTCCCACCTGGAGAGGAAAGCAAATGGAAGCAAATCCACAGAAATAAGCTCTGCACAAGCCCCTGCAGCTGTCTCAGCCCCAGGACTCGGCTGCAGCACAAAGCAGCATAAGAGTTCAGCCGGGAAGCGGAGCCTGCAGCATCCAGCTGGAAAAGCAGGGGGAAGAGAACAAGAGGATGTATTCTCTGAAACTTGGGCCCAGCCACGCTGCGGGCCAAAGCCAACAAGAGGAGGGATCCAGCTGTGCTAAGCTGGGTTTCTGTGCATCACGGTGCCCGGTGCTCCCGTGGCACAGCTCCTGCCCGCTCAGCCTGCTGCCCAGCAGCCGCTTTCGGAGCACGCAGGGAGCTGGTCTCAGGGTGGATTTGGCCCCTTTTGTGTCTGGTCCGACAGCGTATGCTGTCGGGGTGTTTCACCTCTTGCCGTCAGCTTCCTGCTCCGGCATTTTTTTTTTTTCCTCGCATCGGGACTTTTAATGCAGTTTCCGCACGTGAACCTTGGCAGGGACCGACCCCCATGGGACACCAGCACAGGTCCTCTGCCCCGAGCAGAGCCACCACACCACCTGGACAACTCGAAGGGCTCAGCTTTGCCCCATGGAAAAAGTGAGGATCCCCAAAACTTTTCCATCCACTTCTCCACAGCCTGATCCTGGCCCCCTGCATCCCACCCAAGAACCCCAGAGAGTCGCTGCAGGGTGGGGAAGGGGCCCCGCCAGCCCCAGCCCAGCCCCCCCAGGCTGCAGAACAGCCCCCACCCCTTGCACCCGTCCCTCGGGGGGGGGGTTAACCCCTTCAGCTTGCGCTGGCCCCCGCGCCCCGCCTGCCCTGCGCGCTTGGACGAGTTACAGAAACCTCTGCAAAGTTTGTGCTGCGAACTCCCTCCGGGCTCGCCTGCATCAGCTGTGCTCACACCGAGCCAGGCACACGCACACGGTCGGGGTGCACACACGCACACAGTCAGGGGTGCGCAGCCATGTACACGCACACGGTCAGGGGTGGACATGCACATGGTCAGGGATGCACAGCCATGTACACGCACACGGTCAGGGGTGCACACACGCACACGGTCGGGATGCACACACGCACACGGTCAGGGGTGCACAGCCATGTACACGCACACGGTCAGGGGTGCGCAGCCATGTACACGCACACGGTCAGGGGTGCACACATGCACACTCAGCCATACACAGCCATGTGCATGCACACGGTCAGGGGTGCACACACGCACACGGTCAGGGGTGCACAGCCATGTACACGCACACAGTCAGGGGTGCACACATGCACACACTCAGCCATGCACAGCCGTGTACACGCACACGGTCAGGGTGCATACACACACACACGGTCAGTGGTGCAGAACCATGTACACGCACACGGTCAGGGGTGCACACACGCACACTCAGCCGTACACAGCTGTGTACACGCACACGGTCAGGGGTGCACACACGCACACTCAGCCATACACAGCCGTGTACACGCACACTCGGACCTCCCCAGCCACGCGCTCAGGCATCCCCCCACGCCGTGCACACCCACAGCCACGCACACACACACCCCCCAATCCACCCCCAGCCGTGCACGCGCTCCCCCGTACACCCCCCCCAGCTGTGCACACCCATGCAACCCCCACACCCACGCACCCCCCCTGCTGTGCACCCCCAGCCCCACACACACACTCCACCCCCCCCACCCCATGCGCACGCACGGTCCCCAGCAATGCACCCCCCGCGGGGCACCCCCCGGCCTTGCACCCACACCCCCCCAGCCACTCACACACACATGCATACCTGTATGTATACATCCCCCCGCCGAGCACCCCCCCAGCTGTGCACACCCCCCCCACCCACTCTCTCCGCAGCCGTTCACCCCCCGGGCAGCACCCCCACGACCACCCACTGCCCCCCAGCCGTGCACCCCCGGACAGCACCCCCCCCACACCCACTTCACCCCCAGCTGTGCACCCCCAAGCAGCACCCCCACGACCACCCACTGCCCCCCAGCCGTGCACCCCCGGACAGCACCCCCACACACACTTTACCCCCAGCTGTGCACCCCCGAGCAGCACCCCCACGACCACCCACTGCCCCCCAGCCGTGCACCCCCGGACAGCACCCCCCCCACACACTTTACCCCCAGCTGTGTACCCCCGAGCAGCACCCCCACGACCACCCACTGCCCTCCAGCCGTGCACCCCCCGGACAGCACCCCCCACCCACTGCCCCCGAGCCGTGCACCCCCGGGTAGCACCCCCCCACCCAGCCGTGCACGCCCGGGCAGCACCCCCCCAACCCAGCCGCGCACCCCTCGGACAGCACACCCCCCTCCAGCCGGGCACCCCTCGGACAGCACCCCCCACCCAGCCGGGCACCTCCCACCCACCCACTGCCCCCCAGCCGTGCGCCCCCGGACAGCACCCCCGTCCATCCGTGCACCCCCGTGGCAGCACCCCTCACCCAGCCGGGCACCCCCCACCCAGCCCGGCACCCCCCATCCGTGCACCCCCGGGCAGCACCCCCCCACTCAGCCGGGCACACCCCCCCACTCCCCCCCCACCCAGCCATACACCCCCGGGCAGCACCCCCCCCACCCAGCCATGCATCCCCGGGCAGCACCCCCCCACCCAGCCATGCAACCCCCACCCACTCCCCCCCCACACCCGCGCACCGCGGGGCAGCACCCCCCCACCCAGCCGTGCAACCCCCCCTCCACTGCTCCCGAGCCGTGCACCCCCGGGGCAGCACCCCCCACCCACCCGCGCCCCCCGGGGCAGCACCCCCAGCACCCCCCAGCTCCCCGGGGCAGCACCCCCAGCACCCCCCAGCTCCCCGGGGCAGCACCCCCAGCTCCCCGCGTACCTGGCGGCGGGGCCGGCTCTGCTCGGCGCGGCTCCGGGCGGCTCGGCCGGTGGCTGCCGGCCTGGGACATCGGAGAGGGGCGCGGCGGGCAGCGAGGGCTGAGTGGGGGCCGCCGGCCCCGCCGCCCCGGGCGCCGCGCTCACCTGGGGCCCCGCGGGGCCCCGCGCCTCGGCCCGGCCCCGCGCCCGCCCCCGCCCCGCATCCCCCGGCCCCGCAGCGCCCGCCGCGCCCGGCCCCGCCGCTCCGGCGACCTATAACGAGCCGGTCGGGGCCGCGGGGCTGGCTTTGGGGCTGGCTTTGGGGCTTTTTTGTTTTTTTTCTTCCCCCAATTCCTTAAAAAAAAAAAAAAAAAAAAAAAAAAAAGGCAGCGAGAACAAACAAACAACCACCGCGTCCGCCGCGCTCCGCGGAGCGGGAGGGGGAGGAAAAGTTTCTTTTGGGGGCTGGAGCAGAGCCGGGGAGGGGAGAGGCGCAGGGCAGGCAGAGGTTGCTTGGCTCCCAGGGCCAGCCTCGAAATTGGGATTTCTCAGCTTTGCTGCGCTTTCGGCTCAGCGTTGGGTTCCCCCCCCCCCCCCCCCCGCTAAAAGTGTGGGTGGGTGGGGGGGAGCAGTGGGATTAGTGGGTCTGGGAAAGTCCCACCACGCTGCGGCAAAGCCGTGCTGGGGACCCTCGGGTGGGTGCTCCAGGCCGCCCGCTCCACACCCGGGTGGGGAAGCAAAGGGGGTGCTTTTGTTCCTGACTGCTGGCACCCTCTCGGGAAAGCCTCACCCCTCCCTGCCTCAGTTTCCCAAACTGGTAAATGAGGTTCAGCTCCTTGGGGTGGTGCCTGGAGGAGCTGGGATCGGAGGTGACCGCGTTGCTGCCGTCACCAGCCCCGAGAGCGATGCCGTGAAACCGAAGTTTCAAGCGGTAGCAGCACTTCCCAAGTGGGCCAAGCCAGGGTTCGCTGCGTTTGCTCCAGCGCTGTGTCCCTGCAGGGTCCCCACGAGGATTCGTCCTCGTGCAGAGCGTCATGTAAGACCCAGTGGGACATTTTCAAAGTTGTTTTTTTAATAACACTGCTGTGTTTTCCTGCATTTAAAAAGCCCAGCCATTGCAAAGCGTACAAAGAGAGGCTACAAGCGCTCTGGGCTCGGCTGGAGCCACGCTGCTGCCAGCGTGAGCCTGGAGCTGAACCAGCCGGCAGCTCGGGGCGCTGCCCTCCCTGCCCTCCCCTGCGGCGCGGGGCCGGGGGGTCACCGCAAGCCGGCACTTCCCTCGGTCACCGCTTCCCAGACACGCCGGGGGTCTGGGCGACGGCTCGATTTTGCAATCCAGAGCTACGGCTCCGGGTTCCCAGAGCAGGACTGAACCCACGGGACAGCCCTGGGTCACTCCCCACCTCCCGCTTCTTTCCTGCCTGGTGATGCCATAACCCTGCTGCCGTCGGGGCTGTCTCCTACGCTGTGGTGCAGCATTTAGTGTGGCGAGGGATAAGGGGCACTGAGACGGCACCACCGTGGCCACATGTAAAGGAAATGGGTCGGGAGAGGGAATATGGGGCAGCCTGGGGCACGAAGCGGGACTGGAGGGATCCGATGTGCTCAGGATCTTTTTGAAAGCTTCAGCCTAAAGCCAGGGAGATGGAGAGGCTCGTGCAAGACCTCAAGAATCAGTCTGTTTTAAAGCCAAGTTGTCACTACCGTTCGTGCCTTTTAGATAATCCTTCCCAGAGGAGCGTTCCTGCCTGCACCCTACGGCGGCCCTAAAATCCTGCTCTTGGAGCTGCGTCCTCCCGAGAGCCAGCCAGCACCATCCTGCCCACCCTGCCGTGCCGGGCGCTGCACATCGCAGTCCCTGCTTGGCAGGTTGGGAAAACAGGGACCCTGACACGGACAGAGCCCCGATTGCTCCCTGCCCGGGCAGCAGTGGTGCACGGGGTGCAGCATGGGGTGCAGCACGGGGTGCAGCATGCGGTGCAGCGCCATGCAGGGCCATGCACGGCTATGCAGCTTCCTTCCCGGGGGCAGCGTGCCTGCCGCAGAGAGCCTTTCTCTGCGCGTCGATGTTACTGAGGGTGAAGCATCGATTGACACCACGATGCCCCGTCCCCGGGGGGACCACCCTGGCACAGGTCACCCCGCCAGGACGCAGCGGCTGGAGCGTTCCCTTCACCTGACACCGCTCCGCTGGCCGCAGCCCCAGCAGGACCCAGCCAGCTTTCCACAAGGGTTCATTAAAACAGCGTCCAAGCGCGGAGCCAGCTGCGCTGGTGACGGCAAGCGGGGCCGTGGGGTGTGCCGGCATCGCCGGCTTCTGAGGCAGTGTCTGTGAGTCACGCCGGGAACATGCCAGCCCCACGCGCTGCCATCGCACATTCCTCCCTGTTTACCTGCTCAGACACCCGTGGGCCCAGCCCCGCCAGGGCAGACACACCCTCGCTCCTCCTGGGCAGCCCCGAGGGACGTGGCCCCACCGGCCAAAGGTGCTGGGATTGCCTTGAACCTGGGGAAGGAGGAGGGCGGCTGCCCGGGTGGGTGATGCTCTGCCCTGGGGGAGGAGGAGGGCAGCTGCCCGGGTGGGTGATGCTCTGCCTGGGGGAGGATGGAGCCGGGAAGCCGGTGCCATGTGCTCGGCTCTGCTCCAGCCATGAGGCTGCACGGCCGGGTGGGGATTAGCAGCATGTTTCCTCTGTGCTGACAGCTCGGCCTGATAAGCCACAAAAAAAAAAATATTAAAGAGTACTCGGGAAGCTGAGTCACAACTTTGGTGGCCCAGCATCTCCCCGCTGTGCAGCCCTGGCTTTGGAGGGGGAAAGCTGCTCCCTGCGGCGGCTGCATGGGGTGCAGACACCCGGGCACGGCAGGAGCGGTGCCACGCAGGAGGGTGCTTTGCAGGGTTTTTGGGGCTTGGAGAGCAGCAGGGCTTTACCCACACCATCACCGGGGCCGTGGTGCTGCCTGCCCTGCGGGCCATCCCGCTGAGCATCCTGCGCCCCGAGTGGGGACACCCCCAGCCTCAGAGGCACAGCACCGCTCCCCCTCCAAATGAAAGGGATTACACCAAAGCCAAAGGCAGGATCCAACCTCGCAAAACGAGTCTGTGCCCTCCTTCCTCTCACCACCCATATCCCTTTGCTGTAAGGCAAAATGCTGACCCCGCGCCTTCTCCCGGTGCCCCAGGGCTCTGCCCCCTCCCTGCGAGCCGGAGCAGGATACATCCCATCTCGGCACGGCAGGATGATGGCTGACGGCGTGCCTGCTTTCTGCTGCCTTAACCCCGAGCTTAGCCCTCCTCCGCCGTCCCCCCGCCACCTCCTCGCTGCCTCCTCCCATTGGGGTTTCTCTCCTGCTGCATCCCACGTTCATTCAGAAGCAGGAGGCGAAATTTGGCAAGCGCAAACTGAGGGCAGCCGGGGCCCAGCCTGCCCCGACCTCTCCTTAGCACGCTGCGTCGCAGGGACGGTTCGAGCACGTCGCCGGCAGCATCCGGCGGGGCGAGCGGCTCAGCCGGCCCTGCTGCTGCTCTCCCACAAAGGGCCCCAAAAAAAGTAAAACCATGCCGCTGCTCTCCCACAAAGGGCCCCGAAAAAAGTAAAACCATGCCGCGGCTTTGCATTACTGTCGCCCAACAATGAGGAACCAGCCTCCAACACCCTTCCTCGCTGCGGGGCTGCTGGTCCCGGGGCACGGTGGTCCCGCGGCACGGTGGTCCCGCAGGGGCTCCAGCCACATCCCTGGACTGGAAACCCAGGGATGGAGGTAAGCAGGAAGGTGCGAATGAGTCCGGCGAGGTCTCTTGTTGGGGTTACAATTTGCTCAGCGATGCCAAGTACCCAGCACCCTGACAAGAGCGTTTTCCACAAAACCAAGTATTTTTCCCCAAAGTGTCGTCTCCTCTAAAGAAAACTCCCCCCTCCGAGCAGCTTTAGCGGGGTGCTGGGGTGGGCAGGATTGGGACTGGGCACCCTGCAGCATACACCGGGATTAATCCTGTGATATACCCGGGACTGCTGCACCCCGAGGAATGCTGTGGGAGCGGGCTGTATTTTGGAAAACAAGGCCATTTCTGTAGGTGTGTGACTGCACTGACCCACATTCACAAACCCTGGCATCAGCCACCGCTCCGAGCTCCTCTGCTGCCAAAGCAAATCCACCCGCATCCTCCCAGCTCCCAGCTGCGTCTCAGGCTCCTCGGCGGGAGCGGGGTCTGCGCCCCATCGCCCCCGGGTCCGCCGCTCCCCCCCCCGCACCCCACAGCTCCCCATCGCCTGGGCTGGGCGCGGTGTGGAAGAGGGAGGGCAGAGATTTAAACCTCCCTGACCTTTCCGACTCGGGCGAGGATTTAGCGCTAAGCCTCGACTTTGCAGTTCAAAGGGGGTTTTGCAACATTCCCGGCATTTATCCCTCGGCGAACCCTTTGCAGTTTCGAAAGAAAAATAAATAAATAAGAGAAAATGCGTGCAAGCCGAAAACAAAAAAAAAAAAAAAAAGGAGAAAAAAAAAAAAAGAAACCCCAAGCCGCAGCGTGCGGTTAACCTGCCATGAATGGGGCTGTAGATTTCGGCTGTGCCTCAGCACAGAGCCGGGCTGTGCAGACTGAGCCATGTTTGCTTAGGGTCCAAGCCATAACCCCCTGATCTGTCTAGCATAATTACCAGTCGCTGGGCGCACACAAAATCTCTAAACAAAATAACCTTCTCAAACCCTTCTGTGCGAAGCGGGCGGGGGGGGGAGGAGAGGCGCTGGGTTCGCAGTGAATGACCCCACTGTTTTAGATTTTCTGCTAAAAGATTTTGATGAGTCACGAGCTATTTCTGTAAATAATAAAAAAAAAAAAAGGAAATGGACATTTAAAAAAAAAAAACGGGGGGGGGGGTGATGATGAACATTCATCTTTTGAAGATGGAAAAATTAAAGACTTCCCCCCTCCCCTCCGCGCCACGCTCCGTCCCCGGGGGGGTTTGTGTGCAAGCGCCGGTATCGGGGGGAGGCAGCGGCACACGAGCAGCCGCGGGGGCATCGGGCCGTGCACGTCGGAGCAGCCCTGCCGCTGCCACCCACCACAGCTGCTCACGGGCGACCACGGTTTGGGGGGGTCTCACCGGCCCCCCGGTGCTGCGGGGCGAGGGGGCCACGTCCCAGCCAGGCAGGGGACCGAGCATCACCACGGCCTTTTGCAAAGGAAGAAAACTGAGGCACGAAGCAGCGCGTCGCTGCGGAGGATACGGGGGCACGCGGGGATGGTGACGCTCAGCAGCGCCGTCGCCGCGCGGGGCCAGCGCCAGCGTTTCTCCCCGCTGCTGCATTGGGGCTGAGCACGTTTCCGGGCAGGGGCAGCAAAGCAGATTTTGGCTTTGGAGCGGGGGTGACCGCCTGCTTCGGCTGCCCCGGCCAGAGCCGCGCCGGGGCTCCCCGCCACCCCCGGGGCACCGCAGGCAGCCGGATCCTGCCGCAGGGAGCGATGTGGTTGCGCTCACGCTCGCCAACAAGGTCGCCTTTGTCCCCCCTCCCCGTCCCGCACCGGGGGACCTGCAGGCCTGGCGTTGCTGTTCCAGGTTTCTGCACGGGTGGGTATGGTCCAAGCCTTTCCGAGAGGCTGGGGTGGCAAAAGCAGGCGCTTGCACCCAGCCAGAGCCTGCTCCCCCCATTCCTGGTCTTTTCCTTCCCAGCTACTAAAGCCACAATTATTCTTCCCACCGCTTTTTGAGACCCCCGGTGCAGGGGGCTTGCAGCCCCGGCCGCAGCACGTCACAGTTTGTGCCTTGCTCCGGACACGATGTGACACCGGTATTAAATCAGCCACGGTCTCTCCGCAGGGAATACATCGCTGTCTGAGTGGCAAGAGAAAAATAAATCAGCTGCACGCAGTCAAAGTATATTCAAGGTCTGTTCTTACAGAAACCCCTCTATACCCGTCCAGCAGCCCCCAGGCAGAGGGTGGGCCGGGACCCCCAGGCGCTGCCCCTCCTGCAGCAGCCTCCAGCCCCACGAACAAACCGGAGAAGCAAAATGGGTGCAGAAGGGAGACGAAAGCAGGGAGCAAACCCGCTCGTGGCCCGTGGGTGGGTGGCCGTTGCAGAGGTGAGGGCTCTGTGTGTGCCCTCTGCCCACACGTGCGGTTTCGGGACCCCCTTCTCAGCCCTGGGCCTGGGGGGGGGGATGCAGCTGCGTGGACCAGAGACGCCCCGAGACATCGGCTGCTCAGGAGGGGAAGAGATCGCAGAGCAAGAACGCTTTGGCCACATCCCTTCCTGGCCCTGCTTGTTGCAATTCCTTAATGCTCATTTTAAAAAAAAAAAACAAACCCAAAACAACCAAATGCGCTCCCTCCTTTTTTTTTTTTTGTTTTTTGTTTTCTGTTCTTTTTAACTATGTGAAAGCCGTGCCGGCTGTGTGCATCTGACCCACCCCCGGCCGGGGGCTCTGTTCCCAGCAGCAAACCCCACGTTGTGCTTCAGGGGTGTGCGAAACTCCCACCCATATGGGGCAAAGCATCGAGAGGAGGGTGGTATCGTCATGGATGCGGGCTCCGGAGCAGCCAGGAGGGAAGAGGAGGAGAGGGGTGGGTGCCTCCTGCCACCGTTTTCTGGGTGCATGGAGTTGTTCTGCACCCAGGAGCTGATGGAAGGGGGCGGCTGGTCCCAGTCTCTCCCCCCATCCACATACTGGTTTAGCAATCAAACCAAGAAAACTTTCATGTCCATAGCAAAAAAAAAAAAAAAAAAGGAAAAAAGTTTCTAGCGTAAAAGTTAAAAGCTTGTTCTCCAAGTGTTAAATCAATCAAAGCCACATGCTCCCCCGAGCGATCGACAGCCTGCGCCCAGCCGTGAGCCCCCGCGCCCTCCCCGTGGGAGCTGGGCAGCCGGCGGAGGACGGGGACACCGGGCTCTCTGCACGGCTCGTGCACCCATGGGTGCTGGCTCAGGCCCCCCAGGCGGGCGGCGAGGGGCTGGCGGAGGCACCATCAGCGTGCTCCAGGAAGCCACCGGCAAGCTGGCTGCGGTTCAAAGAGCCCTGGAAAAGGGCCACTGGAAAAAAGATTAAGCAAGTTTGGCCAGGACGCAGCGGCGCAGGGAAAGGGGATATAACAGTCTATTAATATTGGCAGGGTCTAGACACAGATGGGAGCCAGCCATTTCGCTGGGCTGCGAGGCGGCTGGGGGCCGCGGTGGTGGCTGAAATCTGCTCACAGCCCCGGCCCTGTCCCCTGTGCTGCTGCAGCTCTGGCCGGGACTCGGAGCGAGGATATTCAGGAAAAAAAAATAATGCAATGGCCAAAAGTTCCTGCTGGTGAAGCCCCGACGCCCTGGGAAGTCAATTCCCTGAGGGGAGTGCCAAAGCCTCACTTTTTTCTTTTTAAGGGGCAGATATCGAGGCTGCAAGCCCGGCCCTGCTTTCGGAGCCTCGATGAGCACCGAGCACTTCTGAAAAAACCTCCAGCCCTCCGGCTGCGGGTGCCGAGCCGCCGGGAAGCTGCCTCCTCGCTCGCCGTCGTGCCAGGGAGAACCGGGCTGCTGCAGGGCCAAGGACGGGCTCAGCGGCGCTGGGTGCCACGCGCCCGGCTGCCCGGGGGCTCTGCGCTGCGAGGGAGCGCGGGCGGCTGGGGGGCAGCGCTGGTGCTGCTGGATGAAGAGGCCTCTGAAGAAGACAGACGTGGATGTGCTAAACACGCGGTGGAGGGGCTTCACTGCAGAACTGCAGTCTTATAAAAAAAAAAGAAGAGGTAGGAGGAAAAATCCCCAAGGGCAGTGGCAAAAGCTGTCTTACTATTTAGTAACTTCTGAATTATTGCTATTTTTCTTTTGTACAGGCAGATATCCTACTACAGTAACTCCAGCGAACATCCAGCAACTCACCTTCACCTCAGCTTTTGGGAAAACCCTTCCCGTCTCGGCAGGTTGGAATGGGGGCTGTTTGGTAAGGCAGAGGAGGGACCCTCCTGTCTGAGCTGCCTATGCTGCTGCTGCCCCATCCCATCCCATCCCATCCCATCCCATCCCATCCCATCCCATCCCATCCCATCCCACCCCACCCCATCCCATCCCATCCCATCCCATCCCACCCCACTCCACCCCATCCCATCCCACCCCACCCCATCCCACATCCCATCCCATCCCACCCCACCCCACCCCATCCCACCCCACCCCATCCCATCCCATCCCACATCCCACATCCCACATCCCACCCCACCCCATCCCATCCACAGGCATCTGCCAGCACAAGGCACTTCCCAGGTTTCGGCGGTGCCTCAGGGCCCGGGGATGTTACAGGCACTGGGTGGGCGCTGCTGGGTCCCTCTCCCTGCCTCTGCCCCCCGGGGCTTGGAGGGGATTGAACTCGCATTAAAAAAACGAGCATCTCCCAACTCCCCATCGGCCAGCGCAGCTCTACGGTGTCGGCTGGTGCCGGCAACAAACCCCCCTGGGTTTGGCAGCTTACGACACCCGTACGGCTCCCAGCACCGGCGGACGCGGGGCTCTGCTGCTGCGATGCCACCAGCAGCATCAGCAAACACCCCACGGGCAGGATGCGACCCCGAGGCTGGTCGGCTCAGCAAACCCACCCAGGGCAGGTATTTTGGCCAGACCCCGGGGTTCACGAGGTGGTGCTGGAAGGGGCGAGCTGGTGAGGGGTAGATACAGGGACCTAAATTACCAGGGCTGCTGTAGCCCCCCCAGCTACCCCAACACTGCCAGTGCAGAGCAAGTCACTCCTCTCCCCTCTGACGCCCAGGCTGACCAGCGCTCCCTCGCTGCTGAAGAGCCTGCGAGGTTTAAAAATGCAGATTTGTTTTTTTTTTTTTAAATCAATAATCGTAACAAAGCAGCCAGCACAGCAGCATGATAGGTAATTTATTTTATTGCATTTTATAATGCCATTGTCCATACAGATTACATGCAGCTAGATCTACTGTACAAGGGTTTACCGTCTGCCAAAGCAGACACACGGAAGTTCAGAGTACAAATACACAGCAATGCTATTTCCTTTATACAGCACGAGGGATGCGGCAGCGAAGGCGGCGGCGGGAGAGAAAGGGTCGCTTTATACACAGCCTCCCTCCCCTCCACCCTCCGGCCCCCTCGGACCTCGTCCCACCTCCCCAGCATCACCTTCCCACCCAGTGCCAAAGAGGATGGGGAGGGGAAAAAAAAAAAAAAAAAAAAAGGGCGGGGGGGGAAAGGAAAAGATTGTGGCAGGACTGGCGCTTTCGCAGAGCAGCCAGGGGATGGGGATGCCCCCAGCCTGGGCACCCACCTGGGTTCCCCCGGGGCCATCGTGGGCAGCTCCGGGGAGCGGAGGGTCCCCAAGTCCCCGGCTCTGGCCTGTCCCTACCTTCCCCAACGCTTCCAGGACAAAAACCTAGATCCAGGGAGATGGGCTCGGGCGGTGAGGCTGGCCAGGCGTGTAAACAAAGCAAAGAAAGCCTTTGGTTTAATGCAGGTTCAGCTGCCGCTTTCCCTTCGCCTCCGCTGGCCTCCCCAGCAGCCCCCCAGTGCTACCAGCACCCCTTCCCTTCCAGCACTGGCTTCCAACCCCCTGGTCTCTCCCCATTCTAGCTATTCAGGGGGAAAAAAAATCAAAGAAAACCATGAAAAACTGAGTAATTCCTTCAGTGGGAGATACCAGAAGAATGCCTTTACTTACAGTGAGGTGCCCATACCCTTCCCTCGCAGAAGCACCCCAGGGGGGCAAAGAAACAGGAAATAAAACAAAAAAAAATTCCAGAAAAACCAAAAAGAACAATTCGTGTTGGTAGGTTTAAACCCAGTATATATATATCTCAATATATACAGACATACAATTCTGCCACACGTTGCGTTTGGTCCTTTATCCTTCCTTCTCTCCCCTCCCCGCCTCCGGCGTGTGTTTGAGGTAAGACACGCAGAATTTTGTAAAATTCAAACTAGCAAAAAAATAAACCAGAGGGGTGAGGGGGGTGGGTGCGGGCAAGGCTGGGAGGGGACATGGTACCTGGGTTCGGATGGGACCCTGCAGAGGCGGCCGGGCTGGGTGGGGGTAAGAGAATGAATTAAATTTACCCCTGAGTATCAAACCGGGCGCGTTTCCCGTGAAATCACCCACCGTGATTCCCGTTTCAGCAACGGCCGGGGAAGAGGCATCACCTGGAGCCACAGGACTTGCCAAACCTGTGCACGTGTTTAAAGAAAAAAACTCCTTTATATTTATATATTTATTTTTATATATATAATATATATATATAGTGCTCTTCGGAGCCAGGATGGCGGCTAACGACCTATAGGAACGTACGGCGCGGAGGCGCCAGGCTGTCCTCGCGGGGCCTGGGGTCGACAGCGTGATGGCGTACGGGGATTTTGGCTGGACCCATGGGGATCTGGAGGCACGCGGCTCGCCCCGGCTCTGGGAAGCATTTTAGGGCTGTCTGTACCTCTGGAAAAGCTTTAAAAAAAAAAAAAAAAAACCAACCCCAAAAAACCCACATCCCAAGCAGGGACCGCAGCGGGCGCTGGAGGGCTCGCCAATGCCGGGTGCGCTTCGTGCCTGGACCGCCTTGGATTTTGCCCCAGCCATCCACAAAGTAACAGAGGGTTGCAGAGCTGCTAAAAAATTAAATTCGAAGAGCACGAGGAAGGGGAAGGACCCAGGAAGAGCAAACGAAGGGGGAGCCACTACTGAAACACCCCACAGAAAAACAGCAAGGGGGGCTGAAGCCACGCACAGCCCCGGGGACGCGGGGAAGGACCCAGCAGCGGAACACCCCGGCAGCACCCAGCGGCTCCCGGCACCCGTGCAAGCTCCCATGGCACCGGCCGTGCCCGCGTGCATCAGGCTGCAAAACCTCCCCCTCTGTGGAACCACACCAGTACAAGGCCAGGTCGCTCCCAGTACAAGGCCAGGTCGCCCCCTCCCCAGGGACGCTGGGGTGTGCCGGATGCGCCGGAGCAGCACCAAGGGTGGCACCAAGGGGTGGCACCGGGTGCTGGCACTGCTACAGAGGCACAATTGCCCCCCCGCCGGGGAGAGGTGAACCAAAACCCCAAAAGCCTGGATGGAGACAGGGGAGCCCCTGCCCAGGGTGAACCGTGGCCGAGCAGCAGCGGCGGGGGGCCGGGGGCTGCACCCCAACATCCACCCCGTGCATCCCTCCCCGCTCCTTTGTACACGCCAGCAACACCCACCCGCGGCAGCTGTAAACTTGTTTAAAACAATAACTTAAAATGGAAAGATTGGGGGGGTGGGGGGGAAGGAAAACATTTCTAAAAAAGAGAAAAAAAATTTTAAAAAAAGAGAAAAAAAATTACAAAAAGAAAAAAAAAGAGGGGAAAAAAGAGGAAAAAAGAAAAAAAAAAAAAGAAAAGAAAGCAGGTGGGGAAAATACACGGCACCTCCAGCCTCGCGGCTCCTTTGGAGGTACGGGGCTGCACCCACGCTGCAAGAGACGGGGTTCGGTTCGTGCCCCCCAGCACGGGCAGGGTCTTTGGTGTCCGGCAGAGCCCAGGTGGGAGCCGGCGGCAGCGGGGCCGAGCCAGGAGAGGCCGGAGGGCGAGGGGACATGGGCGGCCTGGCAAACCTTCTCGCCCTGGTATTTCGGCAGCAGCGACGGAGCGAGCGAGGCTGCGGCGCGGGGAGAAACCGGGGTCGAGTGGAGACACCTAGCGAAGGCCGGCACGGCACGGCACGGCATGGCGCGGCACGGTGAGCACCCACGCGCCGCGGCGCCTGCCCACGCCTGGGGCTGGGGAGGGCAGGTTTTGCAGGATTTTCGGGGGTTTCAGGGAGGGGAAAGAGCCCCTCTGCAACACCAGCCGCGGGGATGCTGGTGCCTTCCCCCCCCCGAGGGGCTCAGCGTCCCCCGGACCGTGCTGGGGTGGCACAGGGAACAAGGCCGGGGGCTTTCGCTCAGCCTCAGCCATGGCTGCAGGGGGGGAGCCAGGGACCCCCCCATCTGCAGCCACCTGGGCATGCAGGATGCGACAGGCAGCAAAGAAGATGATCCGAGGTAGGGGCCGGCCCTGGGGACACATGCCACAGGGCCAAGAGCCCCTTGGGGATGTCACAGCGGTGACGCACGGGGACAAACAAGCACACCCCCCGCCGACCCACCGCTGCGTGTTGCATTTTCAGCCCAAAACGCCGCTGCCGGGGTGCCAGCGCCAGGACCCCGGCCCGAGGCTGGGGGCCGTATGCTGGGGCAGCGACGCAGCCCCCACCGCCAACGTCTCGACCCGGGGTACCAGGGACAGGGAGGGACGGAGCAGTGCTCAGGGTTGCTTCGGGAGAGCCTGGAGCGGGGCTCAAAAACGGGAGCAGCTCTATGTCCATCACAGCCCCCCAAAACCCCGCTGCGTGCCAGGACAGCCAGTGCCAGCCCGGCCGTGCCGGGGAAGGTGCTGGTCCCCGAGGAAGGTGCTGGTCCCCGAGGAAGGTGCTGGGCACTGGGGAGGCCGCGGCTGCCGTGCTCAGAGGAGCCTGGCGCTGGGTACCCACATCACCCCCACGGAAAGAAAGAGCAGGGAGAAGAGGGGTGTTTGGTTGTGTTGTTCTCATTATTATTAATTTTTTTTTTTTTTTTTTTTTTGGCATTAATACCATCCGTTCACCTGAACTACGGACCTTCTGTCTCTAGAAATCTTTTGGTATCTTCCCATCCGGACGCACACAAAAGGATAACGAAAAGAGAAGATGAAAGCGGGAGCCCCGGCCAGGTTCGGCTGCCCCGGGGTTTGGCCGGGCTCAGCTTTGCTACCAGCAGGACGGCCGAGCAGCGGCTCAGCGCTGGGCTCTGCCGCGCCAGCTCCTCTGCGGGTGCCGCCCAGGAGGAGGCTCAGCGGTGGCAGATGCCACCTCCCCGCGCCATCGCCCGGCCTCGGAGACCCTGCCCTGGCTTTGGAGGAGGAACCGGGCACGCCGGGCACCAGGAGCCCTTCCCTGAAGTTGAAGTCGGGCCAGCGGCCCACCCCGTGTGGCTTGGGAGGTGCCACCCGCCGCAGCCAGCGCTGAGAAGGAAGCGGGGAGCCGCGTCCTCGCTGCCCGGCGCTGGCGGTGGGCTGGGGACGGTCATCGCTGCTGGGTGCCACCAGCCCCCCACCAGCGGGGACTGGGGGGCTCGGGGAGGGCGGCCAACCCAGGGTGGGTTGCTCTGCTTGCGGGGCGGTTTAGCAACCTGCTGGAGGTGACAAGGCAAAGGGGACACGGCCCCACCGGCACACCGGTCCTCAGCCGCGAGACAACGGTGCAAGCTCGACGTCCAGACTGTGGCAGAGGACTCGCCCCCATTTCTGCTGTTTCTTCCCCCAAAGCTGGGTGGAGGCAGCGCGTGGGCAGGGTCCACGGTCCCTCCTAGTGCAAAACCCACCGGGGGACGGAGAGACGACAGCGGGTTCCTGCCATCGCCTTCCATCCCTGGGGCAGTCACTGGCGGAGGCTTGAGCATCGCCGGGTGGCAGAGCACTGCAGGGGAAGAGGGGACGGAGGTGCCTTCCCCATGCCCACCATGCACAGGGAAGGAAGGAGGGACCATTTCGGACAGAAACAACCTACCATCCTCGTTCACCAGTCACTAACCAAGGAAAGAGGGGAGAAAAAGTCCAGCTCTTGGGTTTTTGCTTCTCGTGTCGTGGGACGTCCCCCAGGGCAGGGGTCGGTCAGTCACCAGGGCCGCGGCGCGGGGCAGTGGGGAGCGGGAGGAACGCGCCGTCAGCAACAGGTCGTTGCACCAAGGAAACCCTTTTGCTCTGTGGAAGTGCCTTTAAAAAACAGGTTAACGCCGAAGGTCACCTTGGGGAGGTGGGAGCTGTCGCTTGGTCTCTGGCCAGGAGGGTGGGAAGGGTTTGCCCCTCAGTGGGGAGGAGGAAGGGGTCCTTAGGACAAGTCTTCCACCGGCAGCTCCTCCTCCAGGTCCCTGTCGTCGGGAATTGTCACATTCTGGTTGGTGGTGGCCATCAGCGAGACGGGTCTGCTGTCGTCCTCTGCCTCCGCAGGCTCCTCCTTCACGTGCACTGGATGGCTGCGGGGATGGAAGCCTTCAGCCTCAGGGGAGCCGCTGGACACAACCCCGTGAAGCTCTTGGTCCCGTGGGGCAGCCCAAACCCCCTCCATCCCTGCGCTGCCCCTCGCCCAGGGGGTGGGAGCCCCAGGAGGCAACGAGCAGCACCCGGTGCCCAATCTGCCACCATCCCTTAGCTCCAAAGCCTCCAGCAGCCCTGTAACACCCACCGGCACCCTCCCTCGTCCCCAGGCTGACCTGTACTGCTGCGGGGACAGGCGCGGGCTGTTGCTGCCGTTGCTGTTGACCTGCTCCACGGTGCTGCTCACGTCGTCGTGGCCCACGTGCAGCATGCCGCTGGCGGAGCTGGTGTTAATCATGGTGGGGCTGTTCAGCAGCGGGAAGCTGCTCTCCGCCAGCGCAGCCTGCAGCAGAAAGCAGCAGCGGCTCAAGGCATGGAGGATGCGAGACCGCGATAGAAAACAGGACTGCGGAGCGGCGAAGGTTTAGTGCCCCTGCGTCCCTGCCAGGGACGGGACTGGGTCCTTACCTGGTAACTTGCATTAAGTGCTCCGTAACCGAGTCCTGAAATCATGTTTTTGACTAAAGTTGGACTCCTGCAGAAAGAGAGAAAGCAGAACGATGCACGGCTGAGCGCTCCCGGCCCGGGGGGTTTGGCAGCGGAGGTGGGCACGAGCACAGCTTCCGGGCTGTGTCCCACGGGAGAGGAGGACCCACCCTGTCATCTTTGGTGGCCTTCGCTTTTGGTACTCGTGCTCGTCGACAGTCCAGACGGCTCCCTTGACGTTCTCCACGCGCACGAAGCACTTGTGCAGGCTCAGGTTGTGGCGGACGGCGTTCTGCGGGCAGAGCGGGCAGGAGAGCTCAGCAGCGTGGCCCTCGCCCCGCTGCCCGGACCCCTCCTCTTCCTCCCCATCCTCCTCCTCGCCCAGCCCCTGTGGGTCCCCATGGCTGCCCCAGCCACGCTTGGCTTGGCTACAGCCAAACGCTCTGCAAACCACCCAGGGACGCCGCAAACGCTCGCTCACCCCATCGGCACCGAGAGGGCGTAGGCGTTGAGCCCCCAAACTGCACGTGGGACGCGACCCCGTTTCACGGGCCTCGGCCAGACGCCGACGAAGATGGGGACAGCGTGGGACAAGGGACAAGTCGCACCAGCGAGGACCCGGGCGCAGAGCCACCCTCTCCGCTGCAGCTCGCTCGGTGATGCTCGGCAAAGCCGGCTAATCTTTTTCTTTCTTTTTCTTTCCCCCCACCCTCCCTTTTTGGTCCTTTCCCTCCCTTTCTTCTTCTAAATGTAAAATAAAGAGACACACACGTAGGCAGACAGCGCAGCCCCGAGAGATACCGGCTCCCTTTTCCCCTTCCAACTCCCTGCCATTTGCTACTGCCCCTATTTCATTACCAATTTTAATTTGCCTCTAATTAAATCCTGTGTATTTTTCCGACTCACTTGCTAATCCATGAGGGAGGCAGGAGGCTGGAGTGGAATCTCTCCGAGCTATAATTACAAAGGGCCTAATCACGCCGGGGCTCTGCCTTTGAATAAATTTCCTTGCATTAAGGTTCTCAGATTCTCTGCCTTGCAAATGAGAATGACCCCAATTTCAGGAAGTTGGCCTCGGAGGGTTTTTTTTATATTTTTTTTTTTTTTATTTCGAGTCCTGATTCGTGATGAGAGACTAATTCGTTACGCTAAAACATTAACAGCAATTTAAAAGGTCGAACGGGGGCTGTATAAACAAAGGAGCTGGCCAACACAACAAGGCAAAAGGAGACACAAGGACTGAACCCCCCTGCACTGGAAAGTGTTAAAGAGTTCCCGGAAACTCATCAAATCGCACTGTCCCCCCCTTTTTCTTTTTAATTTAAGGACAAAACCAAACAAAGCTGGGCTCCTTCCCTCGTCTTCCACCCACCCATCCATCCACCCACCCACCCACCCATCCATCCATCCATCCATCCACCCACCCACCCACCCATCCTCCGGCCGCTGCCCTGCGCCCGCCGCCCGCCCCAGCGTCCCCGGCCGTGCCACCGTGCCCGGTGCTGCCACGACAGCCCCGGCGAGAGCCGCATCGCACAGGGCCAGGCAGCAGGGACGGGCAGGCTCCTGCTCCTCTCGCTGTTCGGCCGTGCCAGCCCGAAGGGGAAACTTTGCAAGCGGCTCCCTTGAGCCAGTTCCTGGGGAATGAGATTTGGGCACAGTCGGTGCTGTTTGATGTGATTTTTAGAGGGGGCTGGGAACCCCTGGGTCACACCGGGAACCCGCTGGTCGGCAGCCAGCCCTGCTCCTTGGGTGACGCTGGGTGCGGCGCAGAGCCGGGTCCCAGCCCACTGCCATCGCCGCTCCCTCCCAAAGGGATGTGCTCCATCTGGGATGTGCCCTGCCCCGGGGGCCGAGGCATCCCTCGTCCTCAGAGCCGGTGCTGGCATCCCCGGAGAGGAGGGCCGACCGCACCCAGCACCGCACACACAGACATCCTGGGGAGCTGGAAATCCAAGGAGCACCCCAGACACCGCTGCGCTCCCGGGCCAGGGAGGGACCGGGACGAGCCCCAGGCCCTCGCTCCGTCAGCCACTGCCCTTGAACCCCTGTCCCCTGGCAAGCAAACACAGGACTTCCTCCCCTCGCCGGGGCCGCATCCTGCCTCGCGCTCCCCTTCCGCCTTCCTGTGCGCACAGGGGACTCCTCATCCAAACAAAGCCCCGATTAAAGGCGAGAAGCGTGGCAAAGCCGAAACGCTTCCTGCACGTGGCGACGCAGCCGCGGCGTGGCAGCGCCCACGTCCCCCCTCTCCCCGCTGCGACACCCCCCCTGCTTCCAGGCACCGGTGGGTACATGTTTGCAAAGGCAAAAGTGGAGATAAAATAAATCCTGGCGCTGGGCAGGATGCGATTCAGCATCACCGGAGCCTGGGATGCCCCATGCCCGGCCCCAGGACACAGAGGAGGTGCCAGGTGAGACCCCCAACACTGGAATCCTCCCACCCGGTGCTGGGGGGGGGGTCCCTGCCTCATCCTAACGTGGCTTTTGTATTTCGACAGAGTATTTGTTCAGTGCCAGGCTTGGCTGCTCTGTTTGCTTCTCATCTTTGTCTTTTCTAATGATGTTTGCTTTACGCCTCTGGCTCCGCTCCCTGTGCCGTGCCGGGGGTCTCCCCGTGGGCCCCCATGCCGCACCACCGCTCTGCCCCACCGTGGGGACGGGGCACCCACCTTGGCCCCCGGCACCCCTGCCCCATCCCGGGGGGCAGCTGAGGCAGGAGACGAGGGAGAAGCTGTAGCAGAAACGGTGGTTTTCTGAGGGGCGAAAATACATTATTTTTTCCTGTGTATCGCCCTCCTTCAAAAGAAGCCTGGCCTTGGACACAGAAAGTTGGGAAGGGAATCTTCCCCCCCCCCGCCCCAGGCTCTTTTTAATTCTCTGCCATCCCTTTTGGTGGTGGAACAGGAAAAAATAAAAAGCAGCAAAAAAGGAACCAGAAGGGCTGGGGGATGCCCCTCTTGGAGACATCTGCCCTTGGGTAACATGGGGTGTGGGGGAGCTGAAAAAAAAAAAACAAACCCAAACAAAAAAAACCCCCAAATATTCACTCCTTTAGCTAGCGAAAGGCAAGGAAAAAAGCATTTTCACTTGCCATTATCTCATTCCACAGATGGGGAAACTGAGGCACTGAGCGGGGAAGTGCTGCCACGGATGGACCCTGCTCTGCCCCACAGCGAGACTCCGTCCCGGGAGCAGCGGCGGCTGCACCGCGCTCTCTGCCCCAGCGCTCGCCATCCCTTCCCACCCTCCCCCCAATCCCGGGGGTGTCCCCACGGGCCTGGCCGGGGCAGCGGCGGCCAGCGATGCTCCAGCGACGCTCCAGTGATGCTCCCCGCACCGCGCGGCGCCGGCTTGCAGTGCTGCACGCGTGCCGTGAGGGGGACTCCAGACTGACGCAGGGCCACGGCCAGCACCAAAAATAGCCCAGGCGCCTCTGACTGCTCCTGCCCTGCTCCTTCCAGCCACCCTCCTCCCCACTCAGCACGCGGGGATGCTCGGGCTGCTCCGTGCCAAAGCCGGGGGCCACCTGTAGCACTGGTGCCAAAACACCCGTTATTCACCCAAAGTTTGCCGCAGAGAAGCAAACCCCTGCTGCGGTCAGCTCCGATCTGCAGCAGCAACGCACGGGGGCCCCGGGCTCCAGAATAACTGATTCCTCCCTTAACCCTTTCAAAATGCACCACCGCACTTGCACCTCCCTTATTCTAATTTTTTTTTTTAAGTGTTAGTCTCCCTCTGCCACTTTGCTGCTTGTTACCCTGAGCACGACAATGTGTCTTAGTAAATACATGCAGCAGGAAACAACAAATAAATCCTTTCCGGCTGGGGCAATAACTGCTCCTTCTTACAACCACTCCTTTCCTCTGAGCTGCGTTTTCTCGCATCTCTCAAGATTTGGCGATTTCTAACTAACCGAGGCAGGAGCAGCCCCAGCGCCTGGGTGCTGCCCCAAGACACTGCCCCAAAATTCACACGCATCGGCCCAGCCCAGTGACAAATGGTTCCTTGGTGCCAAAAACTTTCCCCAACACCTGCCTGTACAGCCCCGTGTGCCGGGTGGGGAGAGCCGACGGGCACAGGCACCCGCTCGGGGTCTCGCAGCGGAGCCACGGGTGCTCCCGCTTGCCGACGGTCCCCCAGCCGCCGCCGCCCTCCCTCCGTCCCCACAGAGCAGCACCCGCAGCCCTGGCCGCTGCCGAGACCCGGCCGCTGTCTCTCGCAGCCCGGCTGTGGCGTCTCCCGCTCGCAGCGTGCCCCTCGCCCCCGAGTTATCATTAACCGTATTCGCTATCTCGAGTGTCTCGCTCTTTTCTCTGCCCTGCTCCCGGCTCCAATCCAGCCCCAGCTCCGCAGAAAGCGCCGGGTTTCTGCAGCGCGGCCCTTTGCTGTATCCTACTGCACAGATGATGTGTCCCCAGAGACCAGGGATGCATTTGGGGGGGAAAAAAATGCGGGATTTATCCACAAAATCACTGCCAGCACCACCTCAGAGCTGTGCAATGAACCGGTCCTTTACCACAGGCGCCCATATAAGCTGGAGCATCTCTGGCAGCAGGCAGCCCTGGGTGGGATGGGGTGAGTCCCGGGTGGGATGGAGCGAGACCCGGGTGGGATGGGGCGAGCCCCGGGTGGGATGGGGCGAGCCCCGCGGCGCCGAGCAGGGCTGCTCTCACCTTCCAGGTGGCCGTGTTCCTCCGGAAGTAGGCAAACATCCGCGTGAACCAGTTATAGATTTCGTTCAACGTTAGCTGCCTGTCGGGGGTCTCCAGGATGGCCTGGGAAACCAGAGAAGGGACAAGGACGTCACTCACAACACCCCGATGGGGTCCGACGCCTGTCCCCTGGCGAGGCACGAGGGGCAGAAATGGGGGTTCAGCGGGCACGAGGGCTCCCCCGGGAGTGAGAAAGTGGGGGAGAGCGCGGATTTGCCCCAGGCGCCCTGTGGGCAGGTCTCGGGGTGCAGAGCTCGAACCCCGCGGCGCGGGGAGCCACTCACCTGCCGGATGAGCGAGGCGTACGTGAAGGGCGGCCGGACGTCCGCGTTTTTGTAAAACTCGTGATTCTGTGCAAGTTCTGGAGGGGGGACAAGAAATGGGGGGGGAGCAGAGGGTGAAGGGACCCGCTTTGGGACCCAGGGACCTCGCGATGGAGGGCGCTGAGCCCCATCCCGGAGCTCACCTGAAGATATTGGGGTGCAGAACTTCTCTGAGTTTCTCCTGCGGATGGGCCCCACGTTGTGTAAAGTGGAAGAGCTGATGACGGAGGGGCCCTGCCGCAGTGGGGTGATGGGCGCCGTGGCGGAGGTGGGGGGATGAGGTAAGCCGTCGGGGAACGTGTCGGAAGTGCTCTTGGAGAGGGTGGCACTGGAGACCAGGTTCAGCTGCACGGACAGGCGGGAGGGAGGGCGGGCGGTTGGGTACCGGCGTGGGGAAGGCAGGGGCTGGGGGAGCCCCCGGACACTGGCAGCTCGGCAAGGCCTGAGCCGGCTCATGCCACTGCGCGGGCAGCGAAGGGCTTGTGGGGGGAGACTTGCTGAGCTCGGCAGGGATGGCATGCAACCACGGGATGGGATAGAATCATAGAATCGTTTAGGTTGGAAAAGACCTTTAGGATCACAGGATCATAGAATCATAGAATCGTTTAGGTTGGAAAAGACCTTTAGGATCACAGGATCATAGAATCACAGAATCGCTTAGGTTGGAAAAGACCTTTAGGATCACAGGATCATAGAATCACAGAATCGCTTAGGTTGGAAAAGACCTTTCAGATCATCCAGTCCAACCATTAACCTAACACTACCAAGTCCACACTAAACCAATTAAGGGTAGAGTAGTAATTTCGTTTCCTTGCTTGGTGGCTGGATTATTTTTTAATGAAAGTAAAAACTACGAATCACTAAGGTTGGAAAGGATCTCTAAGACCATCAGTCCAACCATCAACCCAACACCACCATGCCCACTAAACCGTGTCCCAAAGTGCCACATCTGCCCGTTTTTTGAACCCCTCCAGGGATGGTGACTCCACCACCTCTCTGGGCAGCCTGCTCCAATGCTTGACCTCTCTTTCCGTGAAGAAATTTTTCCAAATATCCAATCTAGACCTCCCCTGACGTAGCTTGAGGCCATTTCCTCTCGTCCTATCGCTTGTTACTTGGGAGAAGAGACCAATCCCCACCTCACTGCACCCTCCTTTCAGGGAGCTGTAGAGAGCCGTAAGGTCTCCCCTCAGCCTCCTCTTTTCCAGAATGCAACTACAGGAGAGGATGCAACCGCGGGCCGGGATGCAACCACTGCATGTCTGAGCTGGTGGAGCAGCACAACACGCTGACCCAGGCTGCATTTCACTCCTGCCTCACGCCTTGCACTGGCACAAGGGACCAGGCTACATGCGCCAGAGCAGAGCCAGGGCATGCCCGTCGCGGGGAGCCCGTCCAGCCGGGCCACGCGGGGCCGCGGTGACCATGCGCAGGGCAGGGAGGGGACGGCAGCCAGCGGCATGGGGAAAGGGGAGGAAAGCAGGTGGCTGCAGGAAAGTACGAGGGCAGGAGGGGGATGCGCGCTTACAGGCTGGCTGAAAGGCTTTGGCTCTGAAGGTCTCATGTGAAGATGGGCCATCATTGCTTGGAGACGCTCGCTCTCCTTTGCCAGCTGCGGGAGGCAAGAAGCAGAAGGGAGACGGTCAGGCAGTGCCGGCAGTCACCCGTGGAGGTGCCCACAGCCTGAAGGAGCTGCCCGCCGAGCCCCCAGCCCTGGCTCCGGGCAGGCAGCACCCTCCACCGTCCCCACGGAGCCACCTCCTGCCTGACGCCGAGCCCTCCCGAGAGCCCCGGCCGGACCGCGGCTCTGCGGGGGTTTACGGCACCCGCTGCAGGGGCACGGGGGCCGCCGCTGCTCCAGCTCCGCGTGTGCAGCCAGATGAAAAAGCTATGGTGGAACGGAGTCATTCCTCACGCCTTCAGGCTGCCATCCACCAGCATGGCCCCGTCCCGGCCACCCGCCGCAGCCCTCGCTCTGCTTCCCGGGTGCTCTGGTCCCCGCGCCCCGGTGCCAGCCATCCCCATCCCCCTTGCCCTCCTCCAGCCTCTGCTGCCTCCCGCTCACCAGCAGCCCCCTGTCCATCTACCCATCCCTCCGTCCGTCCGTCCGTCCATCCACCCGGACGCACAACATCGCTTTAATTGCGCACTCCCGCCTGTTTACTCCCCGGAGTGCGGAGAAGGATGAAACATTCACTGTGGCACCAGGAGAGATTTTGAGCCCGGCAGAGGCGATGGGATCTGACACCCGTCACCTTCCCTTTCTGCTGCGATCCCTCAAGCTCAGGGCTCGGCCGTGTCCCCATGTGCTGCCATCTCCCCCCAGCCAAGCCCCCTCCCTGGGCAGGCGCCGGAGCCAGGCGAGGAAGGAGTTAAAGGCAGGAGCCAGAGTGGAGTTTGCTGCAAGTTTGGAGCAGCTTGGATGCTTGCGCGCTGTCGCGGTGCTCATTAGAGCTGACAGGTCTCCCCTCGTGATGCAGACACTCTCCGCCGGCACAGCGGGAGCTCTGCACTGAAAACTTTATAATTGGTAGCTCTGGTGGCAGGTTCTCCTCTCTGCACATGCAGCTTTCTGCTTGCCCATCAGCTTCCCCCCCCTCCTTTTTTTTTCCCCCTTCCTCTCCCTCCCCTCTTTAAGCCCCAGTAATTGCTTTCAACCTCTCGCTTTAGCGAGGGCTGGGGAGCAGGATGCGATCGCACAGCTTTGCCCAGGCGGCTTCGCAGCCTCCCCGCCCAGGGAAGGTTTTGCTGCGTCCCCCCCGACTCCGCAGCCCCTGTTATTGTAACTGCGGGCAGGAGCCTGCAAGGCTGCTGCACGTCACGGCCCGCTGCCACCCGGGGCCGGCGTCCCCCGCGACGATACCCATCACCGTGCACTGCGACGGGCACAAACCGCTTCGAGCTCCTGCCAGCCCCTGGTTGGGCACCCAGGCACCATCATGCCGTCGGGGTCTCTGACAGAGACCCCTGCCCCATCCCACCTTCCCCCTCGATGACTTTCAAGTCCCAAGATGAAACACGTCCGTTTCCTCCCATTTTTTCCCCTCCCTTCTCTATTAACTGAATTACGCATGGCACGTCAGGGAGTCGGAGATGCTGGGAAAGGCACTATTTAAAGAACTGGCTTTCCAAAAATAGCACCCCGAAGCTGGGCTCGAAAGACCACGCTCAGCCACCAAAATAAGCGGCCTGATTTCCAAAGAGCCCAGCAGCCCCGTGGCTCTCGCTGCGGCGGCACGGCTGGCCATGAGCACGGGGGCACAGCTCATGTCCCGCCGGTGGGCACGCACCCCCCAGGCAGCATGTCCCTTCCTGTGGCATCTCCTTGTACCCACAGGGACGCCTTGGGCAGGAGGGACAGCCTGTCCCTTCCTCCAGCCCCATCATAATCACGCAGGGATGCTGGAATGGAGGGGGAACCAGCTGGAGGGTCCTCCAGGTCTTTATCTGCATCAGGACCGTTGCCTGGCCAGGGGCAGCACCCCTATTTGGGAAGGATGCTTAAAATGAGCCCCTGCGCGCCGGGGTGGCTAGTTGTCTTGCTAGTAGTCCCCAACCTCGCTACTTCCCTCCTGCAGAGAGCAGCCAAGACACGGCACGCAGAGTTGGAAAGGAGACGGCTTTTTAAATGCGCACCCTTCGAGGCTGGGGAGGTACCCACCTGTATTTCCAGCTGCTGTACCACTTGCATCTGGACTCGACACTGGGCCGTGCTTCGGTCATCAAGTGCATGTTCTGTGTTGAGGTGTCTGGGGAGAAGAACACGGGAGTTTATGCCCAGACGTGCCCAAAACGCAGCCCCTCTGACGGGGCCACACCTGGGATCGGCCCCGACCTGCAACCGCCTGTACCGCAGCAACGCCCAGGGATGCCTGTGAGGCGCTGCCCGTGCTGGGGATGCTCCGGCACTGCTGCCCAAAGCGTGACGAGCAGAAGGGAAACTGAGGCACGAAGGCGGCCGAGCAAACTGTGCTGTGCCTCCTGCCTGAACCCAGCTGGAGGGCGGCCGTAGACAACACAGCCCTGCCCCTGGCAGCCCCGCAGCATTTTAGGAGCAGCTGCTGGTTGATGGAAAGTCCTTGAGAAGGCTGCTGGCAGAAAGCGCCCAGGAGGACCTGAGGAGCAGGTTTCCAGGACAAAGGCGGCATTATGGAGGTTTACTTACACCCGCTAAGGAAACTCCCAAACGCATTTCCAGGGTGCTCCTCATCCTACCGCTTTCATGCCTTATGTTTGTTTAAAAACACAAGGACCTTTGGTCCTTGCCACCCTCCCTCCTCCTGGGAAGGGCTCCCGGCGGAGGCAAGCAGGCGGTGACGGGGACACCACTCGCTGCAGAGCCAGGGACATCCCGGCATTGCCTTGTGGGGGTCCTCGCCCCCGGACCCAGCAAAGTGGCAGCCTGGGGACGCACCCAGCCCTGAAGACATTGCATGGCTGGGCCATGTCCTTGCTGGGTTGGGTGCAAACCAGGGGGGTCCTCAGGAGTGGGACAGGTCGGAGGGGGGATGCTGGGCAGCAGGGCAAACTGTACCGGGGCCGCCCCGGAAACACCCCGCGAGGTGGCATCCGATGCTGGGAAACACATAGGTGCCCCACAGCCATGGGCCAATGCTCGCCAGGACCAAGACTGAGATATTTCTGCTGAGACACCCCTGGGGAAGGTGCCTCAGGAGTATCTACCCTCGGTCCGGATGCGGAAGACGGCAGGAGTCTCACCCAGCTGTTTGCGAGAGACTTCCAGCCCCAACTTGCAAAAACAAGTTAGGTAACTGGGACCCGCTGCCAAGCCTGTATGTGAGCAAACCCCACCAGTGTCTCAGCCCCGCTCCGCAGGGCTGCAGCTGGACCGAGCTGCCTGCTCCTCTCCCCGCACGGCAGACCGAGGGCACGGCCGTTTCTCCAGGGAAAAATCTATCGAGAGCCCGGGCTGCGCTGAGTGGGAACGGAGACGTCTCCTACCGACCCTCACAGGCTTTTATAAACCAGTGCTCAAAGGATGCGCTGCCCCTTTCTACCCCAACGCTGAGGCTCTCCGAGCTACTCCATGGAGGTGATGCTCAGAGCAGGCTGGAAGCCGGTGCCTGGACTCAAAGCAAGGTCCACGCTGCAGCTGGACTCAGCCTTTGGGAGCTGGAAGTTTTCCGTCTGTCTGTCCCACACCCCGACACGTGCTCACGTTGGCAGAGAGGGGACAGAAATACTTCACTAGTGCTGTCGGGGAAGCTGCCCCTCGGGAAGCTCGCTCCTGCAAGCACTAGGTGTGCTTAGGGGGGCCAGGCAGGCGGGACGCACGGATCCTACAGCCCTGGCCGGCATGGCAAGGCTCTCCTGGCACCACGACCCAGCCCCGGCTATCCCCTGCCCACCCCAGCTCCAGCTTCCAAACCGGAGCTTGCTCATCTGCCCTGTGCCATGTGAACATGCCTGGAGAGGCAGGAGATGCCTTATCTAGGTTCACCCCGTGAGTCAGAGGCAGAGGAAGGAGGACACAGGAGCCTGACTCATTCACTCGCTCAACCAGGCAACACTCCCTCAGCCTCCCCAGGCTGCCTTCGCACCTCCTCATCCTCCCATGCAAGGCCTCTGCCCAGCTCCTTCCCCAGGAACAAGGAGGCCAGTGCGGTCCGAGGGATGCTCCCACCAGAGCCAGCCCCGAGTGCACCGCAGCAGACGGAGTCAGTTTGTAAAAACCCAAAATCTCGCCGACGGAGAGCGAAGCGCGCGTCGGTGCATCTCGGCCGCCGCGCCGAGCAGACAGCCGGAGAGGCGGGGGGGGAAGGAGCAAGCAAGCCCGTCAATTCCTTCTGATGTCTTTGCTAAAAATCCTGGCTACAAAGAGATCTAATTGCAAATGAACTAATTAAGTAAACCTCTGACGAAGCGTGAAAACAATTTGTTTGACCCTGACGCTAGCAGAGGGCTCTTCAACAGCGGAGTTAATCAGTCAGCGCCGGAGCCCACAAGCGGTGTCAGCGGGTGCCGCCGCCATCTGCTTCCTCCCCTCCTCTCGCCCCCCAGGAGGGGAGCTGCAAGCTCCCCTCGCCTGCTGCCTGCTCCTGCCCGCTGCATCGGGTCTCTTCTCCTCTAGCAGCAATCTCTGCTGTTCTCTCCTTTTGCATGGGCCCCCCCAGCTCTGGGCAGACAGACTTTGGGGTGTCCAGACCCATTTCCAGGGTAGCCCCCTCCACCAGCCCCATGCTGTCCCAGTCCGAGTGTGCAGGCTCTCCCCTCCTCCAGGAAAACCTTCCCCAAAAAGGGGAGCACTTACTTGACAAACTGTCCCAAGTCCTCACAGAGGGTTTCGCAGCCGGGCCACTTGCACTCTCCGTGGCCGTAGAGCGGGTGGGAGCTGGGGGTCTCTTCATGGGAAGAGCTGCAGCAGACGGAAAGGGACTGTCAGATGGGGCAGCCGCGATGCTTCGGCGTTCCCGTGCACGGGGCCAGCCCTCGGGGACCCATGGGAGACCCCACAGCGACGGCTCCTTGCCCTCCATGGGCACACAGGCACAGCAGAACAGCGATAGGACTTCTTTATGCGGTGGGCAAAAAACCCCTAGCCCTTCCAACCCTGCTGCTAGCCCCACAGGCGACAGATCCCGGTGCCTTCCACCTCCCCGGGGGTAAAAACACGAAGTGCCAGGGCCCGACCCAGCTCTACCTGTCCCTTCTTGGCGTGTGCATGGTGCTCTGTCCATTGGGCAGAGGGTGATGGGAAATGGGAGGCGAGACCTTGGCGGCCGAAAACGAGGTAGAGTTGGAGGTGTTGGTGGTGAGGTCGAGACCTTCTTGCTTAATGCTGTCCTCGACGGGCTGGGCGGCCGTGACCTCCTTCCAGAGCTGCTGGAGGTCTGAGGGGCACACAGCTACAGCGCAGGGAGAAAGCGCCTGCTGTCAGCGGGGAGAAGGAGCAGCACCCACTGGCACCCATGCACCACGCTGGCTCGGGACCCCATGGGCTCCGTTCCAGCCTGGCTGGCACAGCTTGGCTCCCCGAAGCTCAGGCAGCCCAGCACGGACAGTGCACTGGGAAATCATCACCCGAAGCCGGGCACAGCTCTCCGTGCCGGCAGCCGGGGAGGACAGGCTGCACAGCCCCATCAGGAAGCCCAAAGCAAGCCGCCCGCAGCACCCACGGAGCCCCGCAGAGCTGTGCCCGGAGGGGAGAAGACCCCGGCTCCCCGCACCCCGGTACCCCCCTGCAAGAGGAAGCTGGGGGCCCAATCCTGCTCACAACGCAGCTCAAACTCTCCCAGGCTAGCCCGGCTGTTCATGCAGTCAGGCCCCAAACTTTAGACGGGCGCATCAGGAAAAGCAATGCCACCGGCCCGCTCCCCAGCCCCATTCCCAGCGCTCCCTTGCCGCACGGAGAAGCTGCGACCGAAGGGGCCTTCCAGCGTGCTCCCCCCCAAACCCCGGGCAGGGGTCCTTACCTTGGGGCAGGGTCTGCAGGGGCACGGTGCCCTGCCCTGGCGGGAGGCTCACCAGCCCCTGGCGCTGCAGGTTTAACAGGTGCTGCTGCTGGAGCTGCTGCATCTGCAGGAGCTGCTGCTGGAAGGCCAGCTGTTTGTTCCCTAACGGCTGCCGGGAGACAAAAGGGAGAAATCAAAGCGCGTTATTTCCAGCCTTGCAGCAGAAGCCTCGGAGGGGAGGCAGGGGCCCGGCGGTGGCAGCGAGGGATGCCCGCGGCGGCGGTACCGCGGCCGTGCCTGCCTCCACCCTGCTGCTGGGCCGCTGGGCCCCGCTCAGCCTGCGGCTGAGCCCGACGGAGGCTTTGATCTATCGGAAGAGGAGGGGAAGAAAAGGAAAGGGGAAGGGAAAAATAAAGCACTGAAAAGAGAGGGAGCAGAGCTGGGGGCTTGTTCAGAGCAGAGCCCCAGCTCCGCCTGCAAGACGGGCGAACCTGCAAACCCAAGCCGCGGGGTCCCACGCAGGGAAGCTCAGCCGCAGGGCGAGCTCCCGCAGGTGCCGAGCATCACCGGAGGGGCTCCCAGCACCCAAGTGGCATCCTAAGACTGCCCAGATGCATAACACCATCCTTTAAGCAGGAAAACGGTCCCTATGTCCCAAAAATGACCACAAGCCCCTTCTTGGTGGCAGGGAGAAAAGAACCGTCCGCAGGGAAGCAGGTGCCCAGCGCTCCCAGCCCCCGGGCTCCAGCACCGGTGCCCCCACCCCGACCATGAGCATCCCCCAGGTAGGCAACCCTCCCACCCGTCCCCAGGAGCTGGCCACGCTCTGACCGGCGTAGCCAGCCCTAAACTAGTTAGGCAGGATGGTCCCCAGGGAGGCACCAAGAAATCCATGAGAATTAACTGAAGGGCAGAGAATTCAATTAGGGATGGGGACAGGCAGCTGCTAATCCGAGCCAGCCACGAGAGGGGAGCTGCCCCGGGCCTGCCCGGCCTCATTAGCGGGGCAGGCATCTCCGTAACCCCTTGAACCCCTCTGTTTGCGCAGACGTTGTTTGCAGGTTGCGAGGAGCCGGGCTGGCAGGCAGCACGAGCCGGCTGTGCCGCGCCGACCAGCCCCAGCAGCAGCCCGGCTCCTCCATGGCAGCTCTGTTATCCTGAGCAAGAAAAGTGCCGGGGCCCCTCTCGGCAGAGCAAGCCCCCGCCTCGGCGCAGCACACCGGCCAAGCCCGTGCGAAGACGCTTCTCCCTGATCTCGAGTGGGGGGCACTTTGCAGCCCCACTGCTTGGCCCAAAAAGAAGTATTTTCACATCCATGTTCTTATCGATGAGCGTAAGAGCTTTGCAACGGGAAATGTCCTTTTTTTTATCTTCTGGATGGGTCTGAGCATCGCGGGGATTTAGGCCCCCGGTGCACCGGGGATCCCAGGGACCTGGCACAGCCCCACCTCGCTCTCTTGATGATCCCCGAGGCTGCATCTCGCTCTGCTCAGCAGGGAACAGCAGACAGCCTCTCCATGAGAAACCCAGTTCACGGCTTAGTTTGGAATCAACACATGCCGCTGTACCCGAAGCAGCACCCTGGGCTCTGTGGGATACAGGCGGTTCCCTGCAGATGCTGCTGATGCTCAGCCTTGGCTTTGTGAAATGGAGGGCGAGGATGGGCTCCAGACGCTGCCCTGCAAAATCCTTGCAGTCTGCAACATAAGGCACGACTGCGATTCCTGCCTGGGGCACAGAGAAAGTTTAAATCTGGTTTCTCAGACTCGGAGGGATGTGCAGATTCCTCCCTGTCCTGTCCACCTCTTGGCCACGGCAGAATTGTCCCCCCAGAGTCAGGTCCAGATCCTCTCTGGCTTTGCCTCAGTCCTGCACCTCTGGCACTTGAAGATAAAGGCGAAACCAAAGTGATTTCTGCTCAGTGAAGAGAAATCCCTGTGCTCGCCCTCGCTCCTAAGCAAGGTGCTGAGCCAGGAGGGCTTCAGGCCACGGGACTGGAGGAGACCATGGACCGTAGGACCATGATGGAGGAAAAAAGGCAGGACCAGGCTGTGTGCCCAAGGGCCGTAACGGAGGCAGCGCTGTCCCCCGCAGTGTCCCCATCCCCTGCAAGGGGAAGCTCTGCCACCACATGGAACGGACACGCATGTCCTTGCCTTGGTTAGAAACCACAGCTGGGATGGGATGGGATGGGATGGGATGGGATGGGATGGGCTTCTCCTCCTCTTCCTCGCTCCACTGCCGCTCTCCCTGGGGGCCCCGGGGCAAGCCCAGGCTCTGTGCAAACACAGCCTCAATTCACGACACTTCCAGGCTGCGGAGCGGGAGGAAATTGGGAGTGGATGAAGTCATGAGGATCCCCAGGGGCGCGACGCCTGCACCTCGCAGCCTGGCTGGGGTCTCCCAACCTGGCCTCCCCGGAGCTGTGGCCGGCAGAGTCGGACCCCCCAAGCCCCCGGGGGACCGGGCAGCCCCGGCCCATGTGTGGTTCTGGCAGGGATGATACTGTCCACGTTGAACCTGCACCTCCACGTGCTTCAAACCCACATGCGCATCCTTCCAGCTTCACCAGACCACAAAGACAAGGACCAGCCCTGGGAATACGAGTCCTTGTTCCCAGTGGATGCACAAATGCCCAGGCTAAGCCAAAACAAGGACCACTTCTCTCTGGGGAAGCCAATTTGCCAGTCCTGGGAGAGCAACTGCTGCATGGCAGAGCCAACAAATTGCACGGGCTCAAAACCACCGAGCGCAATGGGTGAAGAGGTGCACCCACAGGCAGACCTACCCAATGGCACCCGCCAGCCCAGGGGCTCCAAGTCAAGAGTTTGTTCTGGAGAAGGCAGGGCAGCGAGAGCCTGAATTTCAGCCCCAGCCTTATCGAAAACCACTCTCCCCGGCCATTGCTCCACGAGCTTCGCTCGGCTCCTCTCCCCTTGGCAAGCCCCAGCCTGCCAAACGCTGGCTGAGTCCCCCCCAGAGGGGATACCCCCGCGCCCGCCGGAGGAGCTGGGTCTGGGTTAGGGCCAGATCCTGCATCTGGTCCCTGTAGTCCCCCATCCCGGTCCTGCCAACCATCCCAGCGCGGGGGCTCAGGGTCTGGAGCGTCGCCTGTGCTTGGCGTACATTAGACGCAGATGACTGGATGCAGCTACTGGGGTAAGAGCCGCCGTCACTTTGATTTATGAGCACATCAGGAGGAGTTTTGGCGTGACACGCAGGACTGACAGGAGCAGTTCATTAAGCTGACACCGAGGTTAGGCAGCAGGCAGCCCCCCTCTGCCACCCCCTCCCCTGCCCTGCCAGACTCAGGAGAGGGACAGCCCCCACCGTCGGCTTTGGGGGCACACGGAGACCCTCTGGCCTCACCCCCGGGGGGTATCGGGGTCTCCATACCCAGATGCCACTTCCAGCAGCTGGGCTTGGAGAGGCAAAGCAGCCGGGGGAAACAGTGGGACAGCAGACACCGGCTTCGCTGCCGCTTGCCACGAGGGCATGGGGTTGTCCAGAGCCGTCCCAGCCCTGCGCCGCAGCTCCTCGCTCCCCCTCCCCGTGCCCAGGATGCTGCTGGGGGTTTGCCCTTACGCCGTAACGCAGGAAAAGGCTCCAGGATGGGCTGGGATGTGCTGCAGCTCAGCCCCATCCCGGCGGGATGCACGGCTCAGCCGCCTCGCTCATCCCCTTCCTCACGCCCCCCCACCGCGCCGCAGCTCCTCGCAGACCGCGGACACAAAGCACCCCCCCCGGCATCCTCTGGGACAGGATGCTGCCGATAGGCGCTTCCGACACGTTTCCATCCTCCGCATTCCCTCTTTTCCTGCTCTCCCCTTCCCCGCGCCCACTGGGGGACCTCCAGCCGCGCCGCTCCTCCTGGAGAGATCTGAGCTGCTCCTCCACGAGAGGCTGCTACCTGCTCCCGGCGCAGCGGCGGTGCCAGCACAAAGCCGTTCCCACCTGCTGATCCCCCTCCGCGCTCGCAGACGAGCCGCTGACTTACAATTACACCGAGGCGAGTCCTTGAAATCAAGCAGAGGGAAAGCAGAACACGCTCGGTTTACAAACCTTGCAGCGGGGCCGTAATTAAATACTACCGTGGATTCCCATGAAGGAGCCGACGCCGGCCAAGAGCGGCTCTGCGGCGGCATCCCAGACACGCCAGCTATTCCCCGTGCCGTCGGGGGAAGCAACGGCATCGCCGTTCCGGCAGGCACACGCTGCTGCCCAACGCAGGCGTTATTAATAGCAGCTGCCCAAATTCATGGGGTGAAGCCAACCCCACAAAGCCCGGCCGGGGGTTTTGGGGAGGGGAAATGCTATGACATCCACTCGCGGGGACCCCCTCGCTGTTTTTCCCGGCCATGGGGTGGTGATGCTGCCGGGAGGTGGCCACACACCCCTTAAGCAGCGTCTAATGCCCCTTCCCCCCCACCGGCCACTCCGACTTTCTTAGTGAATAAATTTCTCTTCTCCTCTGTACCATTTTAATTAAAAGTTAACATGTGCTTTTTAAACCAGGAACCCGCTAAGCAAGCCCTTTGTTAGAGCTTAATTATATCCCCGTTCGTTGCTGCAATATAACATCGCCGCAGCCAAGAGGAAAAGTCCTTGAGGAAGCTCAGATTTATGCCTCCCCCGTTCCTGGAGCATGAGCAGCTATTCCAGCTCCTGGAGATGGCTCCGATAAAGCCTGACCCCGCACACGCTACGTAAATACGCCAACATCCCGCAATGAAAAGCCGGGTCAGAGTCTATTGAAGGCTCGAGTGGGTGCCGGCCCGACCCCGCGCCGCTCGAGCCGCCCTATTCCCCCAGTGCCGGCGTGTGCTTCGCCGTCGACTCCCCCACCGCAGCCACCCCGATGCGCAGTCTGGGCTTAAACGCTTTCTTCCTCAAAAGGAAGCTGAATTTTTAAGTGCTGAGTACTGATGAGTGTAAATCAGGGTGCTGGGGTTTCAGGAGGGGCGATCGCGATGAACAGCCCCGGCACCCCATTCCCTTGCTCGCTACCGATGCTCGGCCGGGGACAGGGACCGGGCGGCTCAGCTCCACGTCCCTCTGCCCCAGGAGCCCAAGGAAGGATGCCCGATAGGGAGGGCAACGATACCAGACGTACAGCAGCGCGCGCAATGCAAAATACCCCAATACGGGACTGCGCGCCCCAATCTGGGAAGAGAGAGAGGGGTAAAAATACATAAGGAGAAGGAAGGGAGCGGTGCTGTCTGCCTGCTGCCAGTCGGGGATGACCCCCAGCCTCCGTGCGACCGGCACATCCCCAAAACTGAGCATTGCTGATGCAGCCGCAACGCCTCGGCGTGCGTTACTATGGGAAAGGACAGTCAAACCTGCTGGGTAAAGGGAGTGCTACAAGCCTGATGCAATCACGCCCGCGTAAACACTTCTCCACCATTCAACCTCCCCAGCAAAGAGCCCACCGCTGCCGACCCGGTGATGGGGGTTGACAGGATCCCCTGCCTGAGCGTCTCCCATTGGAAAAGCCCTTTGCTGGCATCACTGCTATTTCACGCAGTGCTTGGGTTTTGCAGAACCGCCTTTCCTGGCGGGAAAAGCCCTGGTTTGGGTTCCCACCTGCCTGCCTACCTGCCAGGGTGCTGCTGCGCCAGCTCAGTTGGGAGCAGGCTGCCTGACCCGTGCCGTGCCGAGAGCCTGCCTGGGCAGGGCCAGCGCGTCGGGCAAGGGCTGAGCCGAGCCTCCTCTGCCCCGCATCGTGACGAGGATTTGGGGAGCCCTCGCTCTGTCCTGAGGGGCAGCGACCTGCCCCCCCACCCCGGGGAGGGTCCCACAGCTCTGCCAGAGCCGCCTGCCCACACCCGCTGACTTCACCGCTCCCCACACCCGCCCCAGAGTTTCTAGATGCGCCGACAAGGACGCGGTGCTGAGAACGATGCAGCTCGGTGCGCGTGCCAGATTGCAGATAGGGAGGAGGAGGAGGAGGAGGAGGAACAACTCCCCGCATCCAGACCAGCTGCCCCAGCACCCCCCAGGAGCAGGATTGCCCCCGTGTCGCATCCCAGCACCCGGCTGCCCTGGGTGCTGGGATTCACGCGCGCCTTGTTTTGTGCTGGTCTCCCTTTTATGTGCTGCCAGATCTGATGGCCCAGAACCCATGTGTGTGAGCTCACCTCTTTGGGTTGCTGCTTTCCGGCTTGCTGCTGTGTCAATAGCTGCAGGTGAAGCTGCTCCTGTTGCTTCTTGTAGTATTCCTGCAACTGGGAGGGAGGGAGGGACGGGAGGGGAGAGAGCAGCTGGGATTAGCAGCAGAAACACCCTGCTCACATCTCCCTGCCCGGCACTACCCCGCACCCAGCACCGGGCTTTGCCACAGCCATGCCAGCTCCTGGCACCACAGCTGCAGAAGAAACCTTGGGCACACGCTCCTAAGGGCTCTGAATCCCCACAGCAAAGTAAAATCCCCAAACACCACCAATGCCAGACCCCCTGGTTTTTTAATGCTGACCGGTTGCCCTGGCTTTCTGCCACCGGCTGGTCCAGGAGCCTCCGCCTTGCCAGGCCCCAGGGAGGAGGGTCGCAACTCCCCACCTCAGTAATTCCTGTGCACCCTGAGGATTTTGCAGCTGTCCTGGGGGGGTTGTTCAACGGGAGGATACAAAACACCAGGAGGTGGGCAACCCCCTGGAGAGAAGGGGGCCCAGGCGCTCTGGCACATAACCCAGTGTTTCAGCAGCGGAGAAACCCCGTTTTCGGCACGGTGGGACCCCAAAACACCCTTGGCGAGTGTTGCGAGAGCTGGGGGGCTCCCGGCTGGGAAGGGACTGGGAGCAGCCATGGCCCTGGTTTGGCCGGTGTGAGCGCCGGGGGCTCAGACCTGCATCCCCTTCATGGGCGCCACGGGAAAGCGCAGGCAGCCCAGCTCCTCGCAGCACCCCGGTCAAAACAGAGGGTTATGCCGGGCCAGCGAAACAGAGAAAAACACCCTAGCCCTGTGATGAGCCACCCGAGAGGGTCCCAGTCTGCAGAAGGCAGCACCGGGACCTGCTGGCGTTGACGCCAGCTCTCGCCCCGGCCCCTAAATAAACTGTTGGTGATGGATTTGCTGCACGCAGGAGGGGCCGGAGGCACGGGGAGGTCAGCGAGAGCCGGCGGCCCCCTCCCACCCAGCCCGTACCCCCGTGCAGGGGCGACGGCGGCTCAGGAATGCCCCTTTGGATGCCGGGAAGCCTTTATCAGCTCAGGGCTGACAGCGCTGACAGCAGCAACTTTGCTTTTTCTGTTGGTGAACAGGTTTGGAAAGCCTGGGTGTTTACCCGAAAGCCAATCAAAGCCAGGTCTCTGCAACATGGTCGAGCGCGGCTGCGGGAACATTGGGTCAGGGGTGAGAGGTGTGATGTTTGGTTTTCTTCTGGTGGAGAATGCGAGCTATTCCGGCCTGGGTTGTTTAATTTGCAGTCAAACGTGTTTCTTTATCCGGCTCCAAAGAGGCTCGGAGAAGGACCCACCCAGGGTAGTGTTTACCCTTTGTTCTTTCCCTGGGGCCAACCTTGAATCCTTATCAGCCTGTTTGGAGTAAACAGGTACTGGAGGCAGGAGGAAGGGTGTGGAGGATGCTTGTGGGATTTCTCCTGCTCTCCCTCCCGCCGGCGGGAGGTGTTTACCCAAGCAGACCTGTTTTGTTTCGGAGTTGAGGTTTGGTTTTTTTTCTTCTCCTCCTTTTTCTTCCCTCCCCGTTCATTTTACATTTGACAGAGTGCTCCGGAAAAGCCGAGTGGGGCCGTGAGAAACAAACCCACACACTCAGGTCTGGAGCCAGACCCAGGAACTTGCCCCAAAGCCCAGGCAGTGGCCGCAGGGGCTCTGCTTGGGGTCCCTTGAGCCAAGAGCATCCACCCTGACCCCAGCCATCCCCAGGAGCTGGGCAGCCCCAAACCAGCCCTCGTGCAGGAGCTTTCTGGGCTTTGAGACCCTGACTCAGCGCAGCAGCACCCAGCTTTGCCAGCACCGTTAGCACCTGCAGCTCTTTTCACCCCTTGGTGCTGGACATGCTGGGAATCCCCAAGGTAAGAGCCAGGGAACGCAGAAGCCCAAGGAGGAAAGGACCCATCTACCTGCCCCCAGCAAACTCCAGCATTTACGAGCACCGGTGGGGAATCGCTTGGCCGGATCCGGCCGACGCACAGCCAGCCCAGGACCAGCGTTACCTGTTGCAGCATTATCGCCTGCTGCTGCTGCAGGAGGGCCTGGAGCTGGGGCGGCGAGAGGATCTGCTGCATTTGCTGCGGCGTGATCATCTGCGGGGACATCATGGCCACAGACACAGGGACCTGCGGAGAGGAAGGACACGTCACCATTCCCAATCCCAACCCTGGAAAACCCTCCCCAAATGCCAACAGCCTGCGAGTGCCTCCCACTCCCCAGGCTCTCCCGGGGCATCCTCCATGCCCCACATCCCTGCGTCACCTTCGGGTGAAGCCCTTGGCCATCGGTCTGTCCTGGCATGCCAAGGCCACCGCCAGGGACATGGCGATGGCAGGGAGATGCCCCGCGGTCCAGCTGGCACCAGGGCAAAGCTTCCTAAATCACGAGCTCCCCCCACCCTGAGGGCAGGATGCTCTCTGCCTGCAGGGTCTTCTTTAAATGCAATTTTGCTGGGGGAATCGGGCATCGAGTGGAGCCAGCAGCACATGGGCAGCCAGCTCCAAACCGCAGCTCCCTCCCCTCCTGCGAGCACGGGAAAGGTGCCGGGCACCGCTCCTTCCCTCGGGGTCCCGGAGGATGGAAACACCAAGGGAAGTGGGGAAGATACCGATCACCCAAATAACTTTGCAAAGCAGAGCACAGAGGAAGAGGTTACCAGGTTCTCCATAGACACATCAAAGCTTTACCTCCAGTTGACACCAGTAATTACGATGCCAAGTGGAGGGAGGACTAAGAAAACCTGCCAACCCCTGCCTTTGGTTATCATAACACTGGTCCACACCCCCGCAGCACAGCACGGGAGAAGGTGTCGGTGATGGATCCCAGCCCCGCTGGGCCTGCTCAGGTGGAGCAACGCCGCCTTCCCAACCAGGGCCTTCAAGAACTGCCTTGTCCCAGCCCTCCGCTGATCCCACCGGCCCAAAGCCCTTCCCAAGGCTCTGGACAGGGTTATGGCTCTGCTGTAATTTAATAACCCTTCCCAGATGCTCCCTCTTCCTCGGAAAGCAGACGACCGCTGCTGGTCGGGAGCAGGAGAGCTGGTGAGCCACCAGCAGCCTGGAGACCCTGGGAGGAGGCAGCTCCTCAGCACGTGGGACGTGGCAGAGCCGGAGCCAGGCTCCCCGTGCAAGCCAAGGACCCAAGTTTGATCCAAAGCAGATGACCTGTCATCCCCTCGCTCATGGGTCTGGGGATCTCAGGGACCACGGGACAGAAAAACAAAGCAACCGGCTTCAGATCACCCAGCAAAGTCCAAATGAGAGCCCGGTAGGCACCAGCTCCTCCTGCCCAGGACCCCGAGCGATGCCTGGGCTCATGGTCTGGACCTGCCGCCCAACCTGGGGGCTGCCTCCCCCTCACCACTCCAGCCACCCCAACAGGGCACGGAGCAGGGATGGAACCCCAGGAGCGGCCCCACACAGGCCCTCCCGTCCACGGTGGGCGTCCGGCCGGGCTGGAGCACGCTGACCTTCAAGGGAGATTGCAAAGGCTTATCTGTTTACTCAGGCATTTTGCTGGAGGGAGGCGTCGCAAGCGGGCCGAGTTTCATTTGTCGCCGGTGATCCCCCCCCTCCAGCTGCCTTCGTGTCAGAGTTATTGATTAATTGCTGCGTGTTCACACCCAAGGGCTGCTGCTGGGGCGCCTTCGACTGCACCGGCTTGGCTGGTGGCGGAGGGCTCGGGAGGATGCAGGAGCATCCGCAGCAAAGAGCTGCAAAGCCCTGCAAGGGCTCCAGCACCCGCCGATGCCCGACGGAGAGCCAGGATTGCCCCAAGCACCCCCCGCGGCACCAGCACCGGCGAAAAGCTGCCGTTTCGGCGGTCAGGTGCTCGCAGACAGCTGTGCAAAGCCCTCGGCGAACATCTGGGAAGGAGGGAAGCTCGCAAGGACAGCAAGACGAGAGCGAGCAGGGTGCGCGCCCACTCGCTGGGGAGCTAAGCATCCTGCTAATTTCCCTTTGCCAATTCATCAGCTGGCAACGTGCTCGGAATGAGAGCCCCTAATTAATTGCTCATCCACGTCCCCCATCCGGGCGGTCTCCCTGCCCCCACCGCCGCCGTGCGGCCTCTCGTACACGTTTGCTGGCATTTTCAAATCGGAGGCATCCTAATTACCGGAGAGTTATAACACCTTCCATTTCTCGCCCAGCGGACTGACACCCTGTCAAGAGCAAAGAGAATTGCCAGAGGTTTTGACAACACTAATTGCCCCTATAATCTAAAAACACAAAGGAGAGGCGATCAGTCGAGAGGGCCCCAGCTCTCGATCCGACACGAGGTTTTCACAATGTTACAAGAAAACAAAAGTGACGCTTTTTAGAGTTTGATGGCTGCTAACAAAAGCAGAATTATATTTTCATACAACCTTTGTCTGCATTAAATGGCTTTTTCTTCCGCACTCCGATGCGGAGCTGACAAGGGGGAATGGCGGCGGCTTCGCAAGGGGGTGAGGTGTGAACGGGGCAAACCGGTGCCGGCTCGTGCGAGGGGCGTGCGGGCTTCGCCGCCTCCCCGAGCCCCGACGGATGCCAAAGCCGCACGGAGAATTTCCCCCCCAGCACGGAAAATGTCTCCCTCCCGGCCAAGGTTTCCAGGGAGGGCAGGAACTTTCTTTAGTAAAAGGGGAAATTCCCATATACAGCAAGTTTTGCTCCCGCTGCGGCCATTCATCACGCACGCCGGGTGCCGGGGAGGCTGCGGCGCTGCCGCCAGCGGCCGGCTCGACCCCGGCACAGGGCAGCAAACCGCGGTGCTGCGGTTCTCTGCCCCAGGCTCCGGTGACAGCCCCAGCTGCCTCTGCCGGGGACGGTGACAGCTGCTCGCCCCGGCAAAACGAGACGGGGATGGAAATGTCTGCCCCCGGCCCGGCCGCGAGCCCCACGGGGGCACCCGACGGCAGCTGATCCGCTAGCGGGGAGGGGAACGGCACGGCACGGCACGGCACGGCACAGCACGGCCCCCCGGGACGCCGAGGAACGCGGTTCAGCCCCTTCACCTGCAGCCACGGCACTCGGTGACCGCCGGCGTGCAAGCTTGCCCACGGCAGGGGACGAGGCCAGCCTGGCACTGCCGGGGAAGAGGGGGCCTTTGGGCAACGGTCCCCTCAAAAGCTCGGATCCGGGCGGCCAACACCACAAGCGAGAGCCAAAGGGTGCCGAGCGGAGCGGCACGGGGGGCTACGAGGGGTGAGCTGCACCCAGCTGCCTCCTCTCCGTCCCATCCACCCGGCAGCAAAGTCCCCCCCCGGGCACCAGATCAGCCGGGGCCCGTCCTTGCAGGCGGCGGTGGCACCGCACCCAGCAAATCCCCCGGGAAGCAGGTCCCAGCAGCCAGCCGCGCAGCAGCGGCTGGGCCCCGGCCGGCGCGTCACGAGCTGGCATCTGCCAGACACCGAGTCAGGAAGGGTTTGACTCACTGCTTGGCCGGCTGCCACCCCGCAAAACTGCTTACTAACAGCTCCGGCTGCCTCCCAGAAAGCCCCGGCGCTGCGGCTCCGACCGGCGAGTGGGATCTGGAGGGGCGATTTTCCAGGCGGTCCCGGTTGTAATCGCTCTGTGCCAGAGGATGGGGCGGACGCGGATCATCAGGCAGCGGGTGGAAAACGAGACGGGTATTACAGGGGAAACTCGGCGCTCGGCGTAAGCGCGGAGCAGCTCTGCCAAAGCCGGCTGAGCGAAACAGGATTTGGCCGGGCGTAACGCAGCAGGATGGGGGAGCGATGCTTTTATTTAAATTTTTCTTAGATTTTTTTTTTTTTTTTAACGGGAAGCGGATTGCAATTCCCAGCCACGAGGCAGAGCGAGGAAAGCCGCGGCCCAACGGCCGGTCTTGGCTCTCAGCGCTGCGGGGCTGCCGTCAGAGGGCCGGCCGCCCTCCTGACCCCCGAGACAGCTGGCTTGGCGCAGCACGGGAGCCGGGACATCCCCCACCAGCCCGGGGCGTGTGAGCGAGCCTGTGGTTTGCTCAGCCTCAAAGCATCCCTGCACCGACCTTCACCTCCCAGCCACGCCGTCGCCCGCGTCGGGAGGTTGCCGCGGGAGCTGCCGTGTCCCCGGGGCCAGCACGCTGCCACCGCTACAGGAAGGAGCATCTCCAGGTCCACCCTAAAACCGCACATCCGAGCTCCCACGGCAGGGCAGGCGTAGCCCAGACCTTGTGCCCCCCGCATCCCCGCTGATCCCGGGGGGGCTCCGGGATGAGCAAACCTCTGCCCGTGGTGGGCGTGTGCCAGCTACCTGGGGTGCTCGATGCTTCCCGCAGAGCCCAAGGCGCTGCACATCCTTGTCTCCGATCTAATCTCGGGTTTTAATTCCCGATTAGAAACAACAGCAAACATGTTTGCGCTGTTTTGCCCTTTTTTTTTTTTTTTTTAAACACCCTTTTCAATTCCAAAACCAACAGAAACAAACTGAGGGGGTCGGCAAGGGAGAACGGGAGCTGGGAACAGAAGCAGGGAAACAACCACCACCAAGAGCAGCTTCGGGTCTGCTGGTTTTAGGGGCAGGGGATGAGAAAGTCTCCCTCAGAGCACCCACTTCTCGCCGCTGCAGCTTGGAGGAGAGCAAACCTCTCACTTCGAGTCCAGCCATAGCGCGCAGGCGCATCTGCGCATCCCCTCCTGCGCTCGGCATCCCCAGGCGAGCTCCGGGATTCAGCTGGCTCGGAGCGTCTGCGAGAGCTTCGAACGCCCGGGGCCAGGCAGTGATGCCGCTCACATCGGCGCAACCCCAGCCACGGTTTATATACCCTGAGGGGTGGCACAGGGCCACCCCAACGCTGCTCTACCCCCCCGCCGCCCACACCACGCCGTGCCTGGGCCTTACCAAGGCGGGACAGAGACAACGGAGCAAAATCTGCCCCGGGTCAGAGCAGAAACCCAACCCAGATCTGCAAGGGAGCTCCAGCTCCATGTGCCAGGCTGGGTTTTGAGGCTGTGGGGTTATTTTATGAATACTTTGAACAGCCTTAGCACCAAAGGAGTAATTGCCTCGGGGGGTGGTGGCAGGAGGAGAGCAGCGGCACGGGGTGAGCAGGCAAGCGGGCGCTGGCGTAGCTGCGTGGAGGACACCCAGCCTCTGATGTTCGGCTGCACGCAAAGAAAAGGAGGAATCAATCCCCTGCGTGTTCCACCCAACATGCGTCCTCGTTAGCGCAGCGAGCCCCGCCGGGGAGGCACTAATCGCGCATAATTGGGCCGCGAGTCGCTAAAAGTTGAAAGGGAGCTGGCTGGGGGCTGCTCGTGACGGAGGCGACGGCATGCCGGAGCGCTGGCTGCCCGGCAGCCCCTTCCTCGGCACGGCCCTGCTGCGGCTTGGGGTGAGCATCGCCTGGGCAGGACCCCCGGGGGGGCCACACCTCCTCCACGGGCACGGGGTGCCCGCACGGCTCGTCACGCCGATGGAATCTGCAGGGACTGAAGCGACTCCTTTGCTCCCCCGTTAATCCAAAACTCCGCTGCTGCCGTCGCGGCGGCAGGGACAGCGGAGTGGGATGGTGGTGGCGGCAGGGGCTCCGGGCTGGCAGAGCCAGGGGCTCCGGGAAGGAGGAGGGGGAGCAGCAGGGGGGAGCGGGGATGGACGGCGGCGCTGCAAGTTCAAATGGAAAAATCTAGCGCCGCGCGAGCAGAGACGGACAGGCTGCTGTATTTTTTCCTGGAGAGGGAACGCAGAAGGGCTGGTATTGATCTGTCTTCATTACCCATTTCACTCAAGTTTCAAATCAACAAAATACACTTTTCCGCTCTGCTGCCCTCCCCGCCGCAGCAGACAAAAGAAAAGCAATTTCCCGCAGTTTGCTCCAAACTCCTCTCCCTTTCCCTCAGCGCCTTCAGCCCCTCTCCCATTCCAGAGGCTTTTTAACCTCAGCAAGTTGCTTGCACCAGAGGCTGGAGACCCCCAGCTCCAGGGGCTGAGCTGGGGACGGGACCCCAAAAAGGGCACCCTATGATTCAGTGGTGCCTCCAAGCCAGAAATGCCCCGGCACCGAAAACACGGGGTGCTGCCTTTCCAAACGCGCTCCAGCACCTCGTACCGTGGGCTTTACCGGATACTGGCAGCATCTCCCCATGCCGGCAGGATCCCGGGGGGGATCTGCTGCCCCCGACCAGCCTCGCGCAGGAGAGGAGCACCCTGCAGACCATCTGCAGCAAAAAGTCCTCAAACGCAACATTTTGTCAGTATCCGCCAAGTTTCTAAGAGTTTTAAAGTTGCAAAGAAATAAAACCATTTAAAAATGTTTCAGGGTGGGGTTTTTTGGCTTTTTTTTTTTTTTGATGCAGCTATAATTCGAGTGTCAGCTGTGAGGCTCTCCATACACAGCTACACCTCCAGGCATCTGGGGGGAGAGAGGATTCATACTCCAAAAGAAGAAAAAAAAAAAAAAAAAGCCCCAAGATCCCTGTTGAGCCCAGCAGCTCCTCCTTTAAGAGCATGCCGCTGCCGACTGCCATGAATATTCTCACTGGCTTGGTGCCCCATAACCACCCCGTCCCCACCAGCAAGGTGGCAGGGAGCTGCTCGCTGCAAATGCAAGCGCATGGAGCTCGCAGCGCTCCTGGGTGTGGGGGGTCCTGCTCTCTGCCCACGCCGGGCCCCTCCTGCTCGCTCCACCTGGGGCTGGGGGCTGGGAGCCGGCCGGCCGAGAGCCGAAGGGAGGCCACCGAACCAGCTTCTCCCCAAAATACCCACGCGACGTGGAAATCCATCTGCATCTCTGCAGGCACAGCCCGCGGGGGTCCGGGCTGGTGCAGCGAGGGCACCCCAGGTCCCAAACACCGTGACGAACCCCCCCGGTCCCACTGCACTGGGACCCAGCCTTCCTCCTCCTCCTCCTCCAGCCGTCCTGGCCAGTCTCATCCACACCACCCTGCCGTTAGATAAACTTCCTTTCAAAGGAGTCTGCTTAATCCTCTATCTCCCCTCGGTCAGATCCCGCTCCAGCTGCTGGCCGGGCCGGCGGGGCTGGGGGGAGGAGGAAGAGGCCGGTCGCTGCTGAGTTATGAGCTATTTCTGACTCACGTCTACAACTTTCACAAGTCCTTTTGCAACACAAAAAGGGAGGAGGGGAGAGGAAGGCAGATCCAGTTCACTCCGGCAAAGCCGCCGGCCAGATGGGCAGGGAGGGGAGGCGAGAAGAGGCAGCAGCGAAGGGGGGACTGGGATGTTAAGCAAGCGGCGAGCGAGCGAAGCGCGCATCGTGCATCGCAGCCGGGGGAAGCGGCAGAAGCAGCAGCGAGGGACGGACAGCGGAAGCAGCGCAGGCAGCAGAAGCGCGGGCAGGGACACGCACCCACGGAGGGGAGCGAGGCGCCGGTTACCGGAATCTGACTTCACCCTCCGCTGCCTTTGTCCTTCGCAGACATTTTCCATGCAGTGACTGCATTTCCTTCCTGCAAGCACCACTGGAAAAAGCCGCCTGTTTGGGCCGCAGAAGCCCTGACTAATTCCCGCTGCTTGTACCCAGCTGCCGCTTCCCGACCTGCCGGGGCAGCCGGGGGGCTCCGGGCTCCCCTGGCCCCCGCGAGCCCACCCCGGCCCCGGGCCGGCCCTCGCTGCCGGCCGAGGTTCAGCCGTGCCCCGGCTCGCCAAACCGGCGATTGCCCGTCCTGTCCCGTCCCAGCCCCGGCTCTCGCCGCCCACCCGCCACCGCGCCGGCTCAGCCCTAGCATAGGCAGGACCTCCAGCTCTGAGAGCGCTTGTGCTAATTACTTTCCTTTGTTAATTAAACCCACGTGGCTCTAATAAGGTAACCTGCTGTTCTCCGATAAATTTAATTAGCCTGAAGGGAGAGCCCCTCCGTGCAGCTATTTAAATTGTCACTTCCCATCGCTTGGGCTTTGCTTCTTTCTGCCTCCCCCCGCTCCAGGTTCGCCCCCTCCTCTGCCCCTCTCTTTCGGCGGAGGAGGGCAGCAGGGGAGCAAAGGGGAGGCCCCCCCTCCCCTACGGGAGCAGGAGGCCACCCAAGGGTGCTGCGCCCACCCAAAGCCCCATTTTCCTGCCAGTCCCGCAAAACCCCCAGCCCAGATGGGCCTTCATCCCGTCGCAGCAGCTGTCCCACGCTGGAGGACCTGCCCTGGCTCCAGCCCCACAGGGCTGTCCCTATCCAGCCCCTGCGCCCCGCTCGCAGCACCCAGCATCAGCCCTGGGGTGCCCCCACCCTGGGGAGCTCTGCGCCTCCCTGGCCGGAACGCCGTCCCAAGGCACGGTGGCACACGGTGGCCTCTCCCCGATCCTCACCCTGCCTGGAGCCACCCCCCCAGTTCCCAGCGCTGTATCCCACACAACGGGGACCACAAACCCCCAACAGACTTCCAAGGGATTTAACCCTTTGTGGGCTCCTGGCGTGCTTTGGTCACGACGCAGGCGACGTGTTTGCGCACGCACTCTCCCACGGCATCGGTCTGCAGCTGAGCCCTTCCCAAAGAGGGGGTGACGGGGGGTGGGGGGACGGACACGCGGCCTCGGGGCTCACCTGCACCGCCGGCTGCTTGCCCTCATTGCTGCTGGGGGAGCTCAGCCCCGTGGCCTGCTGCAGCAGGAACTGGCGTGCCACCTGGAGAGCCTGCAAAAGAGACACAGCAGGGTGGGCAGGAGGAAGGGTGCCCTCTTCCTCCTCCCTCCTCCGGGCACGCTCCCCCTCCAGCTCCCCGGAGCAGCACCCAGACGCGGGGCCGGCCGGCCTGGCTCTCCGCGGGTTTGGTTCACGGGGTGCGAGCGGTGCACGAGGAGGGCGACGCTCCCCGACGCTCTCTCCTGCCACACCAGTATGACCAGTACATCCCATTACAGACCACCACTCTCCCTACCTCCCGGAGCCACGGAGGGCCACGAGGACCTGGGGGCAATCCTATCCGCTTGCAAAAACCCCCAGCCTGTCTTCAGCAGGTCACCAGCTCCAGCATCTCCCGTGCCTCCGGCAGGTTTCCCCGCGGGCCACCCCCAGCCTCCCCAAGCCCCGGCACAGGTGTCCCCTGGCCAGGCGCGGCCGGCGCCCGGTGAAGGTCCGGCGGGGGGGCTGGCTCCTGGCTCATTTATTCCCCCCTTGCACGGAGCCACCGCTACGTTTCTGCGGTAGCTGACTTCCCTCGTGTCCAAAGCTACCGCGTGTATTTAATTTTACATCCGGCTGTCCCGCTGGAGCGCCAAAAAGTCCCAGTCGCCGCCCAGATTCAGGTCAGGCCAAGTGCAGGATTACACCCTGAATTAATAATCCATGAATGCGTCCGCGCGGAGTTTACGGTGATGCAGGCGGCGTTTAGCAACTCGCACAAGTGACCAAGACGAAACCTGCTTGTTTTTATGGGTGTTTACCTAGAAAGAGTTACGGGTTTCCTTAACTTGTTTGCAGGGATGAAGGTGCCTCGCTGGGAAGTCGCACAACAGGCAGAAGAGGGAGAAACCAACATAAATCGATAAAAAGAAAAGAAAACCGCTTGTGGAAACACACGCAGGCACAAGCAACCGTGAGCGAGCCGTGCACGGCAGTGTCGGCAGCTGAAGAAAGGGGGTGAAATTAAGGAAAATCCTGCAAAGAAACAAGGAGAGAGGAGCAAGCGCGAGCCGGCAGAAGAGCCGGCTGGTCACAGGCGAGCGCGGCCGAGGGCGAGCACCGGTGCGCACGCAAGGCGAGAAAAGGAGCTTCATTCAGGAGCCGAGAGCCAGGAGAGGGAAGAAAGCCCTAACGAAAACAACCCTGCGGTACCTGGCTGCTGCTCCCAGACCCGCTTCCTCATACACTCCTTATTTTTGCTTTTAAAGAATTTTTTCTTTTTTGGTACGTTTCTGAACAACCAAGCCCTTGTGGCCCTGCCTGCAGGACAGGTTTGCATTAGGGCCCGGTGCGGGGTCAGGGCCCGGCTCGGCGGTGCTGCCAGCAGCACGCGGGTTCCCCCGGTTGTCATCGCCCCGGCCGTAAATCACCGCCCCGGCTTCCAGGAGGCGGCTGCGCGCCCCAAGAAAGGGCCGCTTGTTAACGCTCTGCGTTTCCAGCTATAAAGAAGAAAGCCCCCAGCCCGCGTGCCACCTCTCCGTCCCTCCCTGCCAAACCCGCCCGCAAAACTTGCATGGCTCACGGTGTGGATGCACCTTAGCACACCGCTCCAGCCCGCTCGCTCCTGATTTAACCTCTGTGAACCAAGGAGCACCCACAGCACCCTTAAACAGGGGCCCAACAGAGCATCCACGAAGGCTCATTACCTGCGTTTTAAGCAAAAGGTCCCATTTCATGCTCCTCTTCGCTGTGGTTGCTCGGGAAGAGCGTATGGGACAGATTTAGAGCAAAGGATGTCTGAGCTGTGCCACCACTGATTTTTTCTGTGAATAAAGAAAATTCCGACCCGCTCCTTGCACGTGGACGGGCGTTAGAAGCGTATTTGCAAAATGAGAGGTCATTTTAAAGTTGCTGCCGAAGCCAGAGGCTATGCGCAGAGGGTTTAGCAGACACGGCTTTGCCTACTTTATTTACAAAAATATCGCTTCCTAGCAAGGGGATCGAACCCAACAGCTGTGCCCCAGACGCAGCACACGACACCTCTGCCCTGCCCGGCTGTTTGTCACCGTGCGCCTGCCCCGAGAAAGCCAAAAGCCCAGGAGGTTCAGGAGCCTCTGGGACCCCAGCGTTACCCTCCCACGATGAAACTGCCAGGGCTGCACCCAGGGTGCACCCAGAGCCCGGCGTGCCCAGCGCGGGCGCACCCAGAGCTGCGCCATGCCCTTCCCGAGCACCCCGGCTGGCTGCTGGGGATGCCCCAAAACCACATGACCACTAACTTGCAAACTCACTTTATCCACACGATTGAAAACTAAAATCCTTGAGGACAAACGTGGCAATTCGCTGCTGGGAATCGCCGATGGTATGAACCTGCGGTGGAAGTCCCAGAGCTGACGCAGCCCCAGCACAAGGCACGCTTCTCCGCAGGCATGTTATTTCCCTGTTATTAACAGTAATGGATGTGCATCGGTAATGCGAACACAAAAGCCATGTGACAGTTATGACAGCTCAAGGTCTGATATTTTAATTACTTTTTGAAATGAAAACAGTAATTCCAGTTAAAAGCCAAGGGTGGAGGAATTCAATCGCCGGCTGCTCAGCACCTGCGTGCGGTAGAGCTGGCCGGTCTGAGGCGCCCACGCGAGGACGGGTGCCGGACCACCGGCCGCATCCCGTGCGCGCACCGGCTGCCCGAGCTTTATCTATTTCTCCCACGAGTCCGTCTGACAGGGGTTTGCGTGGATTTGGTTTCTCCACCTGCACCACACGCACTCCTCCGGCATTTGTAAGGACCATCCCACGGAGGCGATCCGGAGAAGCAGGTCCCTGCCCCAGCCCAGCACAAACCAGTGCAGCAGGCACGGAAAATACAGCAAAGAGGGGAGAACCAGAAGAGACGTAATGCCAGCGCCTGGGCAAAGCGCTAGGCAGGACTGCTCCCAGAATCTCTCTTTCTAAACCCGAACACTGGCTGGCCCACGGGTGCCACCGAGGCCCCAGCGCCCGGCTGGCTCAGCCCCATCGCTGGCCGCCCACCTCGCGCCGCCTCAGGGGGGAATTTAATTCACTCCCCGCTGGCTCTCTCACTTTGTTGTGCTCTGAAGCACGAAATTACAAGATTTACAGGAAAAAAAAATGACACGGCCTTACAATTGCACACAGGGGCCTCTCCGCCAGCGCCCCGGAGCTGCCCCCTCCCTCCCCACCACCCGGCAGCGATTTCCACCTAAGCCTACGTCCAGCTCAGCCTGCAAGCGAAGGATGCTCTGCCCGGCAGCGCCGGGGTCTGCAAACCTGTTGCACCAGGCAGGCGGAGCCCCGAGAATTGAAATTCGGGATGCAGAGCTCCACGTTATCTCCATTTGTTACCCTCACCCCACAGGGCAGGAGGACCAGCCCCGGTGCTGGCGGGGATAAAGCCTTTTTCCATAGGGATGAGCAAGGAAGGTGTCACCCACAACCTCTCCTTAGCGCTGAGCAGACTGACAGCAGAAGGAAGAAAGGCTCTCCTCATAGGAGTGGATGGGCTTTCACCTCCTGGCTCTGTGAACTGGAGAAAAAATGATTTTTTTAAAAAATTGTATCCTGCTGCATAGTGTTATTCAAGAGTCATTAGCACGTTACCCGTAATTAGGAACGAATGGGTTGTGTCAAATTCATCACGCTCCTGGACGGCTCCCTTTGATCAGCAAATTATCCCATAAAAAAGTTTGTAATGTCTCAGACACTTACGTCAAGAGCTGATGCTGTTCGCTTTGCCCTCCCCAGGAGCAGCAGCAGCAACGCGTTTCGGGGCTGAGGAAGAGGATGGCGACCTGGACCTTGCTGGGGGTGGCCCACAGCTCGGGCTGCCACGGGGGCATGCAACGCCCCAGGTTTTTGCAGGGAGAGATGCTGGACGGTGCGTGCTGGGGCAGGGAGGGGGTCACTGAATAAACCACGCCCGGGATTAATCCCAGGCGCGGCGAAGGCTCTGTCCAGACAGCCCACGCCCTGCCGGGCCCGGCTCCGAGAGGCTTCCCCGCCGCGGCAGGGGACTCTCGGGTGCCCAGCCCGCGGGGATGCTCGCCTCTCCCCAGAGGCACCCAATCCCTCCAGTTCGCTGGAGAAGCCAAGGCTGGATCCTCTCCCTGACTTCGGGCAAAAGTGTCTCACCCTCCAGCAGGGAAGCAGCCCGTGATCCCGGCGTCCACCCAGCACACCCGGGGATTATCATTAATTCTTCCCCCAAAGGCTCCTGCTCCGGCCAGCGGGACTCCACCCCTGTTCGCGAGGGGGGCATCCCAGGACGGCAGGAGGGACAACTTTTGGCTGCCTTCCCCACGGCAACCAGCGCAGAACTCCCATTCTCCCACGGGGAACAGCAGGCTCCGTGCAGCCCCGGCGATGGAAGAGCCCGGCGAGAGGAGGCGGCGGCTCCCATCCCGCTAGGACGGCTGCCTCGCACGTAGCCCTTGCACTAGCCCTCATCCCTGCCTGGCCGCCTTTTTCCCCACAAAAGCGGCCCAAGCCGAGCCTCTCCCAGGCCTCCCGTTGCCCGGTCAAATTGGGAAGAAATAGGTCAAGAGGTTCAAAAAAAGTTTGGCGAGGGCGGAGATGTCCATGGGTCTTTCTAAAAGCACAAGCCTGGGCCTCCCAAAAACCAAACAGTGCAATGGAAAATCCTGGCCGGGATATTTTTAAACTACCTTATTCTACCAGGTATTTCGTTTTACGAGGGTGTACTTTTTAATTACGCCCAGCGGTGCCCGGACGCTGCAGCTGCCGGAGCCAAGAGCAGCGCGCCGGCTGCCTGCCGCGCAGGGAGGAGCGGGTCGACCCAGCCCGCGATGGGAACCGCTGCCCAAAAATACCCAGGGATTTTCCACCGGGAGGGGATCAAACATTTGCATGGGGTTTTAACCTCCAATGAGTGAAAAGCCACCTTAAAAATGATATTAAACCAAGAATTTTGCAAGGAAGGGGGCAGAATGAGGATCTATAAAGAGAGTCTGTATCCTCCCCTTTCCCTCCGCTCCTTTTGGAGGGCAGAAAGAGGTTGGGAAGGGATGAAAAAAATGTTAAAAAAAAAAAAAGATTTTTTACACTAACCTCATAAAAATGACATCGTCACATTCCAGAATTAGAGCTATTAAAACAACACACACACGGATATTTTTAGATGGATATTAACGGTAAATGATGCCATATTGAGAAGCACTTCCACCCAGCCCAGCCCCGGTCTTGCTTAACCAGAACCAAATGGCTCAAAGAGATCAAAATTAACAAAAACGACACAATTCTTCACAGGGCGGGGGGAAAGTCCTTTTACAACCGGCTCTGTGCCTCCCTCTCGGCCCCAGCTGTTCTCCCTTTCGCCGCACACGCTAATGCTTCTGGACTTTATTCCTCCACTCTTGACTCTTCAATCCTCGCAGGCGAGGGGTTAAACCCATTTCCACTAATGAAGAACACAAGGAACAAGCTCCCGACAATCCCATCCCGTGAAAAAAAAAAAAAAAAAAGGATTAAAAAAAAGGGGGGGGGAAACCCCTCCTGCATTTGTACTCAGTAAAATATGAAATATAAATCAAGAAACCTAATAGAGAGATGAGTTTCACTTAAGTGCTCCAGTCTCATTTTTATCTTAAATGCCCTAATAATAGCGGATTACACAATATATTTGAGATGTGATCACATGTTTTATGGAACGGTATCTTTCCTATGGCAGAGAAGTGCCTCTCCTCCCCCCATCCACACCCTTCTTCAACTACCAAAAAAGTCCAATTTGCCTTTTTTGTTTTATAATGTCTTATTTTTGTTCAATAACTTGACATTTCTTTGACATGCGTCTGCAACAAACTGCGGTATTTTTTTCTTTGCATAACAAAAACACACCGAACACCACTAGAGCGGCTGGATTTTCCATATGGCTCCTTTTCCATGGGACTGCAAGTTGGGAAGAGCTACCGTGCGGCCGCCGGGCTCCGGGGCTTTCCCCATGATTCCCCCAGGACATCCCCGCTCCGAGCACCTCTGCGCTCGTGCCCCATCACCCCCTGCACCCCAAAACCGCAACAACCCCTGAGACGCAGCCCCTCTGCACCCCACGGCTTAAACCTTGGCTCCGGGATGAGCCTCGAAGACCTGGGATTTTTTTGCAAGAATTCACGGAAACCCTGGAGAGACCGGAATCGCCGGAGAGCAGCCCCCGTTCGGCACGGTGGCCCCGTGCGATGCCCACCCATGGGTTTCCCCCAGCCCCGTCACCGCTCCCGCGGGGTGCAGCCCTGCACCCCGGTACCCAGAGCGGAGCATCACCCATCCTTCTCTCACGGCGGGGACGCAACAGCCCCATCACCCCGCCTCCCCCGCTTCCTGCCCAGCCTTCCTCCGCCGAGGATTACCGGGGGGGCCGGCGTGGCGGGGGGCGAGGGGCTGGCCCCCACGTTAAAAACTCGTTAATGCGCAAAGGCGGCAGGGCCCTTTGGAGCCCGCTTAGAGGACGTCAGCGCGCTGGAGGTCTCACCACGTTCCCACAGCAACGGCGGTGGGAGACCCCGGCCGGCGGGCAGCCCTCCCATGCCCCCGGCCGACCTCTCCCCGCCGCCAACCCCGGCACAATGCGGGCGCGCGCTATTCAAGCTTTTCAGCCGAATTCCGCCATTGAAATCCAGGGGTTTAACCCGAACGCCATCCCCTGCGCTGGGGGGAGAGGGAGGGAGCGAGGGGAGGAGGATGCCCTTTCCCCACCCCATCCCGCCAGGATCCCGCTCTCCCTCTGGGCTCTCCGGACCACGGGATGCTCTGAAGTCGCATGGATCCGGGCCGACGGACCGACCGGGCGCAGCCGAGGACGGCGACAGCAAGCCGTGCTCTGCGGCGGAGCAGAGCCGGCACCGCGGCTGGCAGCCCCCGGGCTGGTGCAGCCGGACACCCGCGTCCTCTTGCTCCAGGGGCTCCCCAGAGGCCACGGAACAGCCTCGGGGGTCCCCGAGCACCCTACAATGCACACACCTCCCCGCCAGCCCCCACCCAGGGCACTCACCTCCCGGCAGCATCGTCAGAGAGGTTTTGACCTGCTACCTGCTACGGCCCCGCAGCCCAAAAAGCCCCAGGGCTGTCTGGGCTCACCCTTTCAAAAGGGCGAAAGCAGAGAGACCGTGGGCACCGAAGAAGGTCAAAAGCAGCTCGCTTCGCCAAAAGGCGCAAACCCAGCCAAAAGCGAGGGCACAGCACGCGCCCCGGGAGCTGCGTCGCCCAAGCCCCTACGGACACGGAGTTTTACGCCGCTGACGGCCCTGCGAGCCGAGGTGGGGTGGCTGAGTGGTGGGTTCCCACTCCTCCAGGCTTCCTAACGTCTCTTAGGGATTTCGTAAGAGTTAAATAAGGATTGAGTGCCGACATTTCGGGAGCTGCGGCGGAGCCGGGACAGAGGAGCTGTCAGACGGGAACAGCCCAGTGGTCCGGGAGCCTGCCTGTGACAAGGGGCGAATGCTGGATGCTCCCGAGGATGGTGTAAAGCCTTCATGAAGCACCTAATTGTGCAAAACTCTATATATGGGGACATTTATTCCTGACCCCAGCTGGTGCTCAGCCTGTTCCCTGAAGCATGAAGATTGATAGTCCCCGGGATGGTTTTTTTTTTCCCTCCCCCCAAGGTGCTGTCATTGCAGATGTCATTTGTTTTTGGAAGTTTAGCAAACCCTCTGCCTTAATAATTCCATGTGCCGGCGAGTTTCCCAGGGTAATTACAGCAGGAATCCAAAAGAAGAAATGCAAAAGAGTGAAATTAAACATCGGCTGTGCCTTGGGCAGGGCAGGATTTACCGGGTGAGCTCAGGGAGCAGCATCCAGTGGGGATGAGCAACAGCGGCAGCGCTCCACATTGCAAACATCCCTTTTTTCCCTATTTTCCAGAGGAGATAACCCCGTTTCGTAACCACGCTGCCCACCCTCTGATCTGCACCGCTTTGGCCGTGCAGGAGCAAGCATCTCCTATTCACCCCTGGCTCCGGCTGCCGCTCGGCGAATTCGGGGCCGTCCCCGGCGTGGGGAGGGGGGCGAGCGGCGGCTCCTTCGGCAGGGGTGACTCGCAGCAGCATTACACGCATGATTACCCTTCAGATCGGGGAACAGGGGCTTAACTGCGTGAGAAACGGCTGTTATTCAGGTAATGGATTTACAGCACTCACTACTAAAGTATCAGACACAGCAATTTTTTACAGCTTTCACGCTGGAATTTATGGCTCAGGGAGGCGATCTCCATACGAGGCAGGGATCATTGCCTTATTTAGTATCCGAGGAGGAAAATTTATGTTTTCTCCAAAGTTTGTTTTGAAAGGTAACCTGCAGGCATGCACGCACGTCCCCCCCCCGTCCCCGCAGCCGCCCGGGCGCACACGGTGCAAGGGGAGAAGCGTGCCACGCAGCTCCCGCGCGCGGGCTCCCCGAGGCTCGCGCACGTGTGCTCAAGGACAGAGCCGTGGCACGCACGTGTCGCAGTCACACGTGTTTTCGGCCACGTGTGCGCGAGGTTAACTCTTCAGCTGAAGGCGCCAGGGGCCGCAGAGAATGGGGGACCACCTCTGGGCACCCACCTGGATCACCAAATACAGACTCGGAGAAAACCTGCTCCTTATTTTCCAGCCAACAGGTCTTCGCGCTGCTCTCGCAGCTCTCCTCCTTTTCCTGCGCCACCTTCCCCGTACCGATGGGCGACGGAGCAGGCAGACCCCACCAGCGCACGCAGGACCGCCCCCCAAAACGCAGCCATCTCCGGGGCAGCAGGGACCACCCCACAAGCTGCACGGACAGACGGGCTCCCGAGGGACGCGCACCCCAAAGGACAGGCACCTGCTTTTTGGGGCAGCGCTCGCACCCCAGTTTCAACAGGGATGACCAAGCCTGGCGCAATCCATCTGGGCCAGCCCTGGGGGCGAGGGGAGGGTAAAATTGCGCTTTGCCTCCAAACCAAATCCTCGAAGGACCCGGTTCCACGTTGCCTTGCGCACGGCAGGTGAGAGAAGGAAGCGGGGCGTCCCTCCTACCTGCTGCTGCTGGAAGTGCAGGAGCTCCACGGGGCTCATCTCGCCGTTGGTCTCCCCGCTCGCGGCTCCTTCGCGCCCGCCGCCCCCTCCACCGCCGCCTGCGCCGCCCCCGCTGCCATCGGGCTGGTTGCTGAGGCTGCTGACCCCGTTTTGGCTGGAGGGAGTGGACCGTATCGTCTCCGAGGCAGATTCAACCATCATGACTTGCTAGCAGGACCTAAGGAGGAGGAGGAGGAGAGAGCAGAGGCTGAGAAGGGAGCCTGAAATCCCCCGTCGGCACCCCCGCCGCCGCCTGCCCCGCGCCCCATCCTCATCCTGCCCCGTCTCTGATCCCCGCGAGGTCCAGCAGGGAGATGCAGGGATGGAATGTCAAAACCCGGCCAGTTTTAGCTGCATTCAATTTACTCCAAAAAATAAACGTGCAGCAGCGTGAGCTGCCGCGAACACGCTGCCAGCCCTGTACAGCACTGGGGCAAAGCAAGTGCAACCCATCCCTTAGGAAAACACCATGTTTTCAGCCTGATGCAAGACATAAAACCCCAGGAATCTGGGCATTTTTCACAGAATCCCAAAATATTTCACTTTGAGACACTGGAGACAGCAAAGCTGAAGTTTCAGCGAGGCTGCACACAATGCATGTGGAGCCCGCGCCACATATTTCACCGTGAAAATCTCAACAAAGTTGACACATTTCCACGAAGCGCTTCAGCTCCCAGCAAACCAGCACTTCCCAGCAGGAAAAACCACCCAGCAGAAAGTTTGCCGCCAGGTCAAGGAAGCCCAAAGGTACCACGGAGCTGGGATGCGGCAAAACAAGAGTGCGGCGGCACTCCAGAAAACACCAGTCGGAAAATCCTTTCTCCCAGATGCCTCCGTGCACCCGCTTCTCCCGCCGTACCCCTCGCATGCCCTCGAAGGACCAAGCCAGGCGCTTTGCCCTTCAACACAGGGTGCAGGGACTGCAACACCCGCCGCATCTGCAGACCCGCAGAAGCCCCCGGCAGCTGTTTTTTGCAGCTCTCGCGCTTCGTTTCACGCAATTACAGGCTTCCCTCTGCAAGGGGAACAGCGCAACACCTTGCCTCCGTGGATGGTTTTACCCCGTCAGCTCTCCCTGCCCATCGCCCCGTTACACCCGGCGCACAGGAGCAGAACTGCCCGAAGGCTGCGGCTCCTCCCCGCGCCCCGGCTGCAGGGCTCGCGCTGGCGAGGGTGCCCGCGCATGTTGCGGCAATCCCGGGAGCAGAGCCGCGGGATGCTGGCAGCCTCAGGGCCGCCATTCGGAGCTCTGTTCGGCCAACACAAGCCTCAGAACTGGGGGAAACCACCGGGTACCGGGCGAGCCACAGGCTGGAAAAGCTGCTCGCACCCCAGCGCACGGCCAGCTGCACGAGCGCTGGGCGTTAAGTGCGTCCCTTACCCCCCGGTCTTAAATGCTATTTAAATAAAGACAGATGGGTTAAGGGAGGGACTCCGGAGGAGCTACAGGGCTTGGCTTCAAAGCGATGAGACGAAGAGTCTTGGCTCAGTGGGGTTGGATTGGCGGGCAGGCTGTTAGCTGCGAACCCAAGGGTCCCCCGGGGCCACATCCAGCCCCGAGGCGCGCAGAGCGGGACGGGGCGCGGGAAGCCCCGCCGGAGCCGGGCGTCTCTCCCTCCTTCCCGACACGCGCTTTGCTCTGCGGAGAAGCAGAGGACACGGGGGTTTATCTCATCACGCCAGCTCCTTCCACACCGGCGGGTGCCGGAGCAGGATCGGCGTTCGCCCGCCGCCACTGGCAGCCAGACGGCGAGTTTGAAACAGGAGGGGAATAAAGAAAGAGGGATAAGGAGAAGAAATACTGTTTCTCCCTTTTTCTTCTCTTTTTTTTTTCCCCCATCTTCACCCCCCGCCCCAAAAGACAGAACGACAAACCGCGAACAACATAATTGCTGAAATGTGGCGTGTAATAATAGCTATTCAGAAGCTGATCATTCATATTAAACAGGGTGAAGCAAGCTTCTCATTTGCATGTTTGAGATTATATGCATTTCAAAAGTCATTTCCGCAGGGTATATGACTGACATTAATTCCCATGTGGAGCTGCCGGCTCCCTCCCGCCGTCCCGGCACTACCAAACCCGCGCAGGGTGACGCACCGGCGGCTGCGGGAGAGTTCAAGGTTAACGGGACGACCGGGCTTTGGTTTCGGTGGGAGCGCAGGAGCCGGGGTGCCGGGGTGAGAGCGCGGCGCAGTCGGAGCAGCTTCCCGAGAAGGGATCGGGAAAGGTGGGATGCTCCCCTACGGATGCTGAGTTAGGAGTGAAAAAGCTGGAAGAAAGAAAACACCTTTCACCCTCGAAAACTACATTTGCTCCTTCCCCCCACAGATGTGAAACAAGAGCCTGCAGAAATATTAAATTATTGCTGTCATTTTTCTCATTTTCCTTCCGAAACTCCGCCGCCTGCTCCGTGTTTCGACCAGGCGAGCGGCCCCACGGGGAAAGCCGGGCTCTGCCCGTGTCCGGCAGTCACAAGGCATCACCACGGCCAGCAACTCAGCAGGATTCAAAAGGAGATCTGACTTTTATACGGAGAACAAGAATATCCAGAGTTACAACAGGAAGTATTAAAAAAAGGCAAAAAAGAGGGGGAAAAAAAAAGTTTTTGGAAAGGATATAAAACTTTCCTGGCTTCGGGGCATAAATTGAAGCTGAACTATTGGGAATTAGGAGGAAATCTCTTCTGGTGGAGGAGCCGTAACCGTGGGCTCGCTCCGCCGGCCCCGGCCCCTGCCAGAGGCAGGATGCTGGAGCAGATGAGCCGGCGCTGGGGTCCAGCCGGGTGATTCCCGCAGCCCGGGACGCCAGGCCAGTTGGGTTCCCTCTCCAAGTCTAGTAAAACTCGACTTCCCGTTCGCAAACCCTACTGGGATGCTGGTGTGTTGTCTGGGTTCCCAACACTGCAAGGGAAGTAATAAAAGAAAGTAATAATAATAATGAAAATATTTCCACTCATATAAAAGTTTTACAAAACCTTGAAGGGGGGAAAAAAAAAAAAAAAGCCAATGTCTGCAACGTTATAAAGTCGATTTAAATTAGGAATGAGTGCCTTTCCAGCCGGGGCTGATCCGGGACGGCTGAAGCCACGTTGGGAAGAGCAAAACCCAGCTGCACGACCGGCTGCGAGTGCTGAAGCACACGTGCATCCCTGCACACAGACAGGAGGGCTCTGCAGCATCCCAGCTCCAGCTTTTCATCTATTTTAGTTCAAACGCATCCAGTGTTTTAGGGATTCTCCACACACTGGTATCCAGAGGGTCTAATCAGGATCAGACCTTCCCCCAGGCACAAAGGCAGGGACCCTGTCCACGCAGTCATCGCAGAAGATACAACACCCAGATAAAGTAAAGAAAAAAAAAAGGTTTTACTTAAAAGGGGAGGGGAGGAGACCCCTCTAATGGCAACGAGCAACAGAAGCTGTGGATTGCTAATTACCATTTCAGACTCAGAATCACTTCACTGAATAAGCCACTCTGCCTTACCCCCCCCCCTTTAGTTAAACGTGCACCTTTCGCAGGGCAAAGAAAAGGAAACAGAATTACAAACGCAGTAAAGAATCCCCCTGCCTTTAGCAGTACCATATGGCAATCAGAGTATATTAATTACCGTTGCTTTTTAATTAACAATTGCTTCATCTGAGCAGTAACATTTCCTTGACATCCCCTGACTTGCCGCTAACCTGTAAAGTGCACGCGCCATGCCAAGTCATCAATCCATTTTTATTGACACCCCCCCAAACAGGCACGATACCAGGGTTTTCCAATTAACACCTCCACACTCTCTAATTAGCGCAATTAACAGACTGATGGATGCCCAGAGCTTCCCCGCGAGGGAGGGCGCAGATCAGCTGGCCGGGCTGTCGGACAGGGCTCCCACCGCGTGCACGCGTGCCCGACACACGCGTGCCCGACACACGCGTGCCACGCTCCCCGGGGTCTCGCCGGAGCACTACGCGTGTGCCGTGCCGCGGAGCCCAGCATCGCTGCGGAGCCCGGCATCGCCGCGGAGCCTTTCCGAGCCCCAGCAGAAAGGGGAGGATGAATGCGGAGGCAAGCGAGCCGGCGGACGTGAAGTAAAGATTTGCGCCCAAGGACGCGGGGTCTTTAGGAGCAGGAATAGGAGGTGAAGCATTTACAGAGCGATTTCTCCCCAAAAGCCCCCGACGAATTTTGGGGCATCCAGACCCACCCGAGCGATGCCGCTTCTCCGCCTGATTCAGCTCCACGGACGTGGAAATTAAATAGCGCTTCTCAGCCCCCGGGACCCGCAGAAACAGGTACAGCCAGGACCACGAGCTCCTAAGAAGCAATTGCCTGAACGCCTATTTTAGCCGCTCCTCCTATTTTTAAATACCCTCAATACCGTGGTCCTCGGGGGCTCCGTAACTTTGGGCTGCCCTTCACAGGCTGTCGGCAGGACTGGGGCCGCGTACGGATCCAGCACCGCAGGCGTCTCCTCCCCGCTGCCAGCGGGTCCCCTCCTCAAGCCCCCGTCCCCGTCCCCATCCCCACGCCGACGGGTGCCCCGTGGCCTCGGTTTCCCCAGATGCAAACCCAAAGAGCACCCCCAGCTCAAAACCAGCACCTGCGAGGGATGAGGATGAAGTGGGAAACACCAGCGGGAAAACGCTCCCCCCCAGCGTCTCCATGAGCTGAGTGAGTCCCCGATGCCAAACGGCATTTTGCAAGGAACAGCACAAGTGACACCACGCATCTACGAGCGGCCCGCTATCGCGATGCTCCGGAGGCTTTTTCCACCCTTCCCGCTGCATCCCAGCCCCAAAGCGGTTTTCCAGACCCTTCCTCCCAGCTCCAGCCTCGCCAAGACCCAGAGGGGAGCAGGGGGCTGCCCTGCGGCACGGCGAGGGCTCTGCCTCTGGCAGCAGGAGCCAGAAGATGCAGGAGCACGCGGTACCGCCGGAGGATGCAGGAGCATGCGGTACCGCCGGAGGATGCAGGAGCACGGACCGAGCGAATCCCCCAAAGCACTCAGCAGTCCTGCAGGATGCTCCTCTGCACGGCCGGGAGGAGACGAGGGCTCAGGGAGGCTCGATCCCAGGCACCGGATCTGCTCCGAGCTACGGAAAGTTGAGCAACCTGCCCGCCCGGATCCGGCACCGCCAGGCTTTAGGAAGTGGCTCGCTAATCTTAAAAGGCTTTGGCTTGAAGAGAAGCAGCAGCCCGGATTGCTCGGAGAGTGGCTTTTTACCCTTTAATTAACACATAAACACATGGAAATGTGGAAAGGGGATTAAAATAAAAGTCTGGGGGAGCTGAAACGAATCTAGAGCATTACTGTAAATTAGAAGAGATTTAAGGAACCAAGGACTGGCTAAGCCTGGGCACTGCTTTAATGGGATCTCACCTCTGGGCACTTTCATCTCCCACTTTCATCTCGCTCCCAACAACTTCTTTGGGAAGAACCAACCTCCAGGCGCTCACCCTCACCAGCGGGCAGACCCTCACCCCTGCAGCTCTCCTCACCTACCCGCCGCGACGCCCGATGCCTTGGCCGCCCCAGCGACCGCGATGCAGCGGAGAGCGTTTGCCACTACACAGAAATCAAGCGAGAACAACCACAGCGAGGTTTTCTCCCCAAAAAAGTGGGCCATCTCACTCAAGGAGCCGGGAGCACACCTGGAAGCGTGAGCAACGCCACCGGGGCCACGCTGTGCCGGTCAGCGGGACACGGCACCGCTCCTGCTTGGGTCCCGGCGAGCGTCTCCGAAACACGTCTCCCTCGGAGCATCCTTTGCTCTCCGGAGCTCGCACCCAGGCAGCAGCGAGGACACCCCAACCGTAGCCAACGCCACGGGAGATCCTCTGCCCGGCGCCCACCCCAGCGAGCCATCCCGCATGGAGCATCCCCGGAGATGCCGACGGCTGGCTAGCACGTCTCCCGTTCCCTGCCAAGCTTCAAGGAAAATAAAATCCCTTCCGGCATGGACGCGGGGCTGGCCGGACGCGGGCTGGGCCGCTGCCGGGCGGTTGCCGAGGCCGGTGCCGGGCACGTGCCGGACGCCGGGGCTGCTGCTCCATCCCGCTCCATCCTGCGCTTCCCTTGCTGCGCTCTTGAAAAGATTAAAAAAAAAAAAAAAAAAAAAAAAAAAAAAAAGAGCCCCACTCCATCTCATTAAGAAAGTAAACACAAGAGCCGTCTAAGTGTCTAATTAAGCTTCTAATTAGTCCCTGCTTGTTACTAATGCAAATTAGATTACGCTGCTTAACTACAGCATGTCCACAACACCCTTGTTAATTGCGGCCTTTTGAAATTAAATTACTCCCTAATTAGCATATCAAAGCCATTGATTCGGAGCCAGGAAAGATGAGGGCAGGAGGAAGCCGAACGCCAAGTTTTGTTAATCAGGGACGTCTAATTAAATAGTGACGTGGAGCACGGGGGCTCCTGCCTCGCTGCTCGGCAGCGGCACGCGTGGGCCGGGGGACCCCGCGCGGGGCAGCACCCTCGGTGGGTGCCGATGGTCCGCACCCGGCGCGGTTCACCGCGGCCGTGCCGGAGCATCCCTGGGCTCGGGGTGCCGGGCCAGCATCCGTGCCCGGGCGGCCGCACGCTGCCGCGAGCAAGGCCGGGGGGCAAGGCCCGAGCTCGGGGAAGCCCCCGTGGAGCCCCACCTGCCGCTGCGGGGCCAGGATCGGGCCCTGGCAGCAGGGAGGGAGGTTAGAGCAGACCCCAATTTCTCATCCCCCCAAAAAACTTGCTTCCCTTCTGCCCCATGTGCTCCAAATGGGAATTCGAAAGGAAAAACATCCCAAAGCGCAGACACAGCCCTGCAGCCCCCCGTGCCCACGGGGGCTCCCCAACACCCCGCAGAGCCCCCCCAAATCCCCGTAACCCAGCCGGGAGCAGCGGGGGCACCCAAGCGAGGGCAGGGCTGGGACGGGCAGCGGCGTCTGTCACCCGCAGGACCCCAAACCCAGCGTGGCACAAAGGGGAGGGGGCGGCGCGTGGCACGGGGGGACGCCCGCGCCGCGTCCCTGGCCCCAAATCACCCCCGGCCCGGGGGCTCCGTCCCCACCAGCCGCGGGGAGCCCACGGAGCGAGCACCCCCCCGCACCCCTGCCCAGCCCCCCGCGGGCATCGGCGCCCGGCCGGCACAGATCCGCTCTTCGGGGGAAACGGGGCCACCCCCCAGCGCCGAGCGGGGACGCCCCGGCACGCGCCCAGCTATCGCCAAGCTCCCCCAAAACCTCCAGCCCCCAATTCACCATGGGGCGTAAAACAAGGCACCAGGGGAGGGTCTGGATCCACAAGCAAGCAGGTAGATTCCCTCCAAGGAGAGTAAAACTGCAGCGAACGCCTATTTTGTAAGTTATTTCAATAACTTCCTGAATGACCCAGTTCTTTAAATTTTATAACTTTTCCTCTCTCTCTTTTTTTTTTTTTTTTTGTTTAAAGAGGTGGGAAGGAAAAAAAAAAATAAAGGGATGAAGATTGGAAAAGTTTAATAGAGGGAGAAAAAGTCTATTAAAAAAAAAAAACGCAGGCAGCCCGTCTCGGGGGAAGAGTTGAAATATTAAAGAAAGGAAAATCGCTTCTCCGGCTGCCGAGACAGAGGAGGAGAATAGAGCGGCTTTAAGAGAAGGAGCTGTGCACTTTTAATTGAAAAGAGGGAGATTCAAATGAAATATCCAATATCCCCCATTAAAGAAAGGAAGAAAGACGGACCCTGGCCGCTTTGCTACGCCGAGAAATTGCTAAAGCCCCAACTTTCTTTCCTATAACTTCCGAGGCAGGGGGAGAGAAAGAGGGATAAGAGAAAGGAAGGAAAAAAAGGGTCTTTCATACGGGAGGAACGCAAGGGAACGGGGGAGGAGGGTGGGAAGAGAGACCAAGTTTTATTCATTTATTTTATTTTATGAGATGAGTAAAAATAATATTAAAAAAAAAAAAGGCAGAGTTTTATAATGTCACAGTGTTTGGAAGCAGCAGCAGAAGGGAGAAGAGAGGGGGGAAAGCAACTAAGAACAGAAGGGCCAGCTCCAACCACCCGCCGTACAAGCCTCTCTCCCAACGAGATTCAATTAATTGATAACAAGAGGCATCAAATTAATTTTTCAAGGATGTTAGATTTTGATGAAGGAAAAAATCTCTCTGATTTTAATCGGGGCGGCGTTTAAAAGGCATAAATGAATATCCCTTTCTAATCATCTGAGGCGCCGAGGAAGCACCAAGCGGTTAACGTGAAAATTCAAATCGTTTAATTAGGGGGGGCTGAGGGGAGGTGGCCGTGGTGGGGGAAGGGGACCTGGCTTTTTCTTTTTAAAGAGCTTTATGAAGAAATTATTTTTAAAATTATTTCTTTCAAGCATCTTTGCTCTTCCCCCCCCCAACCCCGAAACGCACACGCACTTGTAAAAACATCTCTCGGAGGTTTTTCTTTTGAATAGAGACCATTCCCCATCACAATCTAATTAACAAAAATGATAATGAATAGGGTGGGGAAAAAAAATTCATGAGGAACAAAAAAAATACTCCAAACTCCCAGGAAAAAAAAAAAGCCAGGAGGAAGGACGTGTGATTTCCCAACACGCACAACTTGCTGTCAAGAGCCGCTCTGCACTTCCACATGGGACGCGGTTTTTAAGGTACAGGGGATTTTCAGCACAAACACGCCCCCCCCCCAATCCTATTAAAATAATTAAAAGCACCTCCCATCGCTGGCATGGGATGCAGCCGCAGCCAAAGCAGAGCCTGAGCCCAAAGGCAGCGGTTGCAGGGACCGGCACAGCAGCGTGGAGTGCGCTGCACGCCTGTGCATGCGCGCATGCTCACGCCTGTGCACGCACACACACGCCTGTGCACGCACACTCACACCTGTGCACGCACGCACACTCATGCATGCCTGTGCACACACACGCACACTCACACGCCTGTGCACACACATGTACGCCTGTGCACGCACACTCGCACGCACGCCTGTGCATGCACACGCACACTCGCGCACACCTGTGCACGCACACTCGCACGCATGCCTGTGCATGCACACACACCTGTACACGCACACACGCATGCCTGTGCACGCACACGCCTGTGCACACACCAACACGCCTGTGCACACACACATGCACACACACGTCTGTGCACGCACACACATGCACACACACACACGCCTGTGCACGCCTGTGCAGCCCCGGTGAGGCTCCCGGGCATCGCTCCGCAGCCCAGCGCCAGCAGCCGGGTCCGTCCCCGCCAGCCGCCGGAACGCGGCCGGCACTGCACCAGCATTTTGCAAAGGCTCCCCGGCATCTCCCTGTAAATCCCGACCGGGGTTTAAGTGTGTGCCCAGCGCCCGGCTCACGCAATTATTTTTTACCCCATCAGCACCACAGGCAGCAGGGGTACGCACCCACACCTCACCCAGCCTTTCTGCTGCAGCACCCCAGCAGCGGCAGAGCCCCGAGCCCAGCCAGGGCACACGCAAGACGCCTTGCACGTGCGCCACGCCACGCACACGCAAAATCACCTCCGGCCCTTTTGCACGCGGGCAGCCTGCACACGGTCCCGCGCTCACGGGTGTCCCCATCGAGGCACCTGCCCACCGGCGCCTCGAGGACCCGAGGAAGAGGAGGGCTCTTCCTCTTGGATAAAGCCACAAAGGGCATTGCCCCACGCGAGCGGAGGAAGAGGAGGGCTGCGGGGAAGCATCCCGACTTGCCCGGGAGAAAGGCGCCCGCTGCCCTGGGAATGGCAAAGGCAGCGCCGGGGCAGAGGAAGGCTCCCAGCAAGGGTGTGCTTATGGGGGAAGCTCTTAAATAAAAATAAAACCAAGCTGCGGGAGCTCCCGCTGCCCCGTCCCTTCAGGGGAGGCTGCAAAGGGCGAGGGCAGAGCCAGGGAGGAAGAAAATGACCTGGAGCAGGGCAGGGACAAACCGGCCCAGGACGAGGAGCGACGGTGGGGCCATCGGCACGAGCGATGCCTCTGGCCCCGAGGGATGCAGCGCTGGGACACGAGCCCCTGCGCGCCTGCTCCGTGCCGGACCCCAGGTGAAATTTTCCAGCTGAGTTTGCATGAAGTCAGACTGGAGGTTGCTAAAAGTCTCTTCTGGCCTTTAAATAATCCAGAGGGGAGGAAAAAAAAAGTCACGGTGCCTATTGAACAGGAGGGAGGAACTCAGATGCCACAAGTTTTCCCAGACTCCGTCATGTTTGTGCAAAAATTCATCCAGAAAACGCTCTATTTAATGCGCTCCCTGCTGCACATTGATGCTTTCCACTGCAAATCCCATTTCTATGCAGGAAGAAGCCTGGTTTCCATCCAGAAATTATGCTGCTCACGAGGAGGGAGAAGAAAAAAGGCGGTGGGGGGCAGAACTATCCTTGGGCATTTTCAAACTCCTGGTCTGAAGTCCATTTTTTTTGCATCCAAATCAGAGGCCAGCATGACCCGAGGCTGGCTCCGTCTCACAGCCACCGCCAGAGCCGGTCTTGGCACTTTCAAACCACCTTCCTGATTTTACTTCTGCACAGCTCGGCTCCGTCTTGCACGGACCCAATGTCTCCTGGTCTGCCCGGCACCCCCACGGCGGCCTCGGCGCCCGTGCGGAGCAAACCGCAGCCCCGAAGACAAGCGCGGCTCCTGACAGCCCTGACATCTCTGCTCAGAGCAGCGACTGGAATAACAGGAGCAATTTCTCCAGTGCTTTCTTAAAGGCTGGGAAGCGGTGTGCTCAAAGAGGCCAGGCTGTCCCGGGGTCTTGCACCGGGAACAGCGACGGGCTGCAAGGCCACACCGCCCGTGCAAGGGATTGGGAAGGTGCATTTAACGTTTCAGGTGCTCGGGAAGAGGGCAAGGCTCAGCAGAGAGGCACGGAGCACCCCTCCGGCCGGGGGAAGCGTTTCCCCATGCAGACCCTGTGCCGAAGCCAAGAGATGGCCAGGGTCCCCCGTGCTCCGTACGAGCCACAAACAGCCGCCACATCCTCCTCCCGGGGAGAGCATTCCCCTCCAACACCCTTCGCCGGGGAGTCCGGGAGGGCAACGCTCCGCCCAGCGCACCCACGGCTGCGGGCGCACCAAAAGCTTCTCCCCTCCGTTCCCAGCGGGATGGCAGCACGCCTCCGCAGTTCCAGCATCCCTCTGGACCGCTGCCAGGCCGGCAACCCGGGAAAGCGATCCGGTGCCACAGCATCGCTTTGGTGCCCGCGGCATTCCCAGGTCGTGCCGGTCCAGCCAGGCTGCCGAGCCCTGTGCATCCCCAGAGCTCAGCCCTTACCAGACCGCACATCGGGACACAGCATCTTCCCGAATCTGGGCAGCACATCCCCGCTTTATGGATTGGGACAGCGCTATGGAAGGACGAAGGTAATCAAGGTGATCTGCACTTCCCGAATCCCTGCTCATCCCAGGCAGCGGGTGATGCTTCCTCCCGAGAATAGCGAGACCCCCAGAGAAGCCCAGCTTCGGGGTGCAACGACCCCCAGGAGCAGCACGCGGGTGGCTGCTGATGCTCCGGGCCAGTAGCCGCTGTGCTGTAGCGGCCAAGGAAGCCACCGGCACCTTCCCGCTGGCGTGGGACAGCCAGCTCCGTGCAAATCTGGGGCACCATTACCATTAATGTGGTGTTAGATACATCCTCATTGTAAAGCACACCCCAAAAAATTGTGGGGTTTTCCCCCCCTTCCACCCCTCTTAAAAACAGCCCTCACTCTTCAAAATATTAGTTTAGCATTCACCCGCTGCAAGGTGCAACGCCCCGCACCTCGCCCAGGCCCGCAGCTCTTGGCTGCCAAGTCCCGGGGGCCCCGCGAGCACCCATGGGTGCTGGGACAGAAAGGGGCTCGAGGCACCCAGAACCGGGCCGGCTCCTGTCCGGGAAGGACTCACCGCCGGCTGATGGGAACCGCAGCAAGGCTCCCCAGCAGCTCAGGCATCGCAACGCTGCCTTCTCTAGTGGGGAACCCAGACACCCCCAGCCCAGGGCACGGCGCGGGGTGGCGGTCGAGGGTGCCCACCGCGCGCTGGGTGCGCACACGGGAAGCGTCAGCGCGAGCCCCAGCGCGGCTCCGGGCTCCCCGCCGGCACCGCTGCTCCGCAGTCAGGTCACATCATCTTCCCACGTCTCCCGCTGAGACAGGGTCACAGGCAACCCTCTCCCGCCGTCCCCAAAGCGCATCCCCCCGGCCGGGACGCGAGCGCTCCACGACCGCCGGCCGTAGGACGCGCTGCCACAGGGCCCGTCACCGGCCGCCCACCCAGGGGACATCCCCCTTCCTCCCCGGACCAAAAATCATCACATCACGGTGAGGGAAGGCGACGACACTGGGCTGCAGCGTCAGGCGAGACACGAAGCAGACACAGTCTGGGTCACCAACGCCCCCAGGGACACGACCCCCCCCCCACCCGCCCGCTCCCCGAGCCCCCGGAACCCGCCCGCGCTGGCGGCCCAGCCCCAGCTCCTGCCCGCTGCCAGGAATTTTAAACCACCAATTATTATTTTAAACCTCTGGCTAAAACCAGGAACTCCCTGCTCATTCCCAGCCCCAGGGTGATTCCCGGAGAGTTTGTATTTGCAACAGCGAGGGCCAGCGGAGATCTCCGCTGCGGTCGGAAAGGGCCGATGCTGCGACGAAAGGAGACGCAGGGCCCCTCTGAGGGCAGAGGGCAGGGCCCTGTCCCTCCATCCCTCTCCCGGACAGACGGGCACAGCCGCCATCTCCTCCCACAGCAGCCCAAATCTACGGCTGAAAATTCAGCAGCGCCAGCGCTCCCCACCGCGGCACGCGCTGCTCCGGTGCGGTGGGGCCACAAGTGACCAGATGGCACCGGCCTTCCCCAAAGCCAGCATCAATCCTCGAAGGAGCTCCCTCGCCCGTTAAACTTCACCTCCCTGCGTTTCTAAACAGCCTGGCCTTCTCATCGGAGAGGATTTGAAAACCACCAGCTCTATAACCCAGGGGGAAACGGCTCCAGCGCTGCTTTTGCCCAGTCGCACGGCTGGCGATGCCGGCGGCGGCACCGGCGCGATACCCGCGTGCCGCGGGAACAAGGCGGCGTTCGATGCGCGGATGGGGCTGCTCCGACAGCCCCGCAGTTTGACCCAGATTCGGAGCCGCTTCCCAGGGAAAAGGACATTTGTTCAGGGCTCGAGCCCGCCAGCATCAAGGCAGAGACTTCAAGGGATTTTGAAACAGGCCCTAAAAGCAGACTCTGCCACGCTAGGTATAAATAAAGCCCTGTTTAAAAGGAGAAGCATGAATAACCTGAATAGAGCCGTGCCGACCCCGACCTGCCCGCTGCATCCGGAGAGTCCCGAGCATCCTTCAGGCCAGGCAGAGCCCGGCTCCAGGGATCCGTCCCGTTAAAGGGAGCCAGGCTGGTCCCCGCCACGCCGACCGCTGCTGCCAGGGCGAGCAGAGGAGCTGGGGAAACTCGGACCCGAATTTCAGCACAAATCCCCCGCCTGTCGCTACGGCAAAAGAGGGACGAAACGAACTTCGTGTCGCGCCACGGGAGCGGAGCGCAGCCAGAAATCCCGTACCGGCGTTTCTCCGGCGCGCTTGCACCCCCACCCCTCACCGGGACAGATTTCAGGGCATTTTCCTTCACCTGTTTCTCTCGGGAGCGCATTGACTGCGCATCTCCCCTTGCCAGCATACGCAACAAACCTCAAATTTGGGGAGATTTTCCCTGACGCTGCACAGATGCCTCCGCCGGCTGGACCAGCCCCCGAGGGGCACCTGGGCGCTGGCGCTCGCTCGCCCACCCTGTACGCAGCAGCGATGCCCCACGCTCTGCAGCCCCCGCGTCCCTGCCCCAGCCAGAAACCCCACGCAGAGGGGCCAGAAAGCGAGGAAAACCACATCCAGCTCCCCCTGCACCCGGTGCACGTCAGGGACCTTTTCTCTCCCCCCTTGCGTGCCCCCCAACCTTCCCGAGCAATCCCCCGGGACTCCATCAGCCGGGCGCGATGTGCAAAAACACGGCCCGAGCCCGCCGTTGCTGTAACGCAGGATCTGCCGGCGCTTCGCAGGCACTCGAGAGGGCAGCGCCTGATCTCCTCCCCTCCCCAGGAGGCAACCGAGCCCGGCTGCGAGGACAGAGGGGACCCCAGCACCCCCCGACGCAGGCGGCTTCGGAGCCTTTCCCGGGGCGCCTGGCTCAGTGTGCTTGCGGTGCTTTCACCCCCACCCACCGGGGTCTGCTGCGGAAAGCAGGACGGCTCTGACCCCAGGCAGGTTTGCGCGGGCGCAGGCTCTGGCCCCATGCACCCCCGGTCCTCCCCTTCACCTGCTCCTTGCCTCGCACCTGCACGCAGGAGCGACGGCTCCGCCACCAAACCCAAACCACCCTGCAAGCAGCCCCCACAAACCCAGCACCCCCAGTGCCGGGGGGTCGGAGGGACGGGAACAGGACCCACGGGGGGGCAGGAGCAAGGCACAAGCGCTCCGGACCACGGGTGCCGAGAGGCCGAGACAAATTGGGAGCGATGGGATGCGCAGCGCCTTCCTCCTCCTCCCTCCAGCCCCAGATGTACCGCACAGCGGGGGACAAACGCCCCTTTTGTTTTCCAAATGAGAAATCAAGTTGATTTTGAGGTTTTAACTTATTAACGGTGAACATCTGTGCCAGGTGGAGCAGTCGCAGCCTGGCTCCCCAAACCCCACTCCCGGCAGAGCCGAAGCCGAGCGCGGGGCACGGCGACGTGAGCAAGAGATGGGGAGGGGGAGACCAAAACAAAGCCCATCCCGCCGGGACCCCGCTGCAGAAATGCAGAATAAACGCGGCACTGCTCTGGTTGGGACGCGACTTCACTGTGGGGAAAGCAGGTTGGGGAGGAAAAGAAGAAAGCGCAAACACTTTGGAAACAACCCCAGAGAAAGGCGAAGCTGGAGGTGGCCCTTTATGAAAGCACGGCTTTGCCCCAACCCGAATCCGCCTCGGCAAAATAAGGGGTTTTTGCAGCTATGCCTGGCACAGCACATTTGCAAAATCCACATTTCCTGCCACGAAAGTTATGGGACACTCTCCTCCCCACCCCCCCTTTATTTTCAATCCTTCTTCCGTTTTTTAATAGGCCCAGCGATGCCGTATTTGCATTCCGGATCCGAGTTACCCCGCGCTCCAGGGAATTTCCCTCCCACCGTCAGGTCTGGCCGCATCCAGGAGGGATCGGCCGGGGGACTTTGGACTCTGGAGGAAGGACCCAGCCCGCTGGGCGACGGCCGGCCGCCGGGAAACCCTCTGGATGGCACAGAGCATCTCACCACCTCCCCCTGCCCCCCCCGCTGGGAGCCGGGCCAGGGACGCGGGGCCACAGGATGCTCAGCAGCGCTGGTCCCTTGCCAGGTACACGGCGCTCCCCTGGGAAAAGGGGGCACACGTCCAAAAAAAAAAAAAAACCCACCACCCCAAATTGTTGTTAAAGTTGTTAAAGGGCGTTTTGGTTTTGTTCGAGGCACCGAGCTCCCGTGCTGCTTCCACACCATGCTTAAAAGCAGGAAGTTTTGGGGTGCGCTTCTGCAGCCGGAGCAGCCCAAAAGCCAGCGCAGCCCTTGCAGGGCAAGAGGGCTCCCGGTGTCGTGCAGCTCCGCGACAAAGCGGCTGCCGGGACACAGCCCGGCAAGTGGCGCCCGGAGGGGACACACCACCATACGGGAAGCCCCAGGTCACACGGGAGGGATTTTCCCTCCTTGATACGGGGTCTCTGCCCACCGCTCCTGCTCAAACCCTGGTCCAGTTCAGCCAGGAACTCCCGATGCTCAACAAGAAGCTTCAGCTCTGCCAGGTGTTTCTCGCCAAAAGTCATCCCCGCTGCCCAGGGCTGGGGGCGGCTCCTCCAACACCCCCGTGACCCCCCCAAGCCCCAAACAACCCCAGGGCCTTCCCCCACCCCGGCAGGCGGCCCCTCTACCCCCTCCCTGGCCAGGCGTTTCCATCCCCCGGGAGCCATGGAGCAAAGCAGGAGCCAAGGCGCACCCAAAGCCTCATGCCCCGGCGGGGTTTGGGGACAGCCCCGCAGCCGGGAGCATCCTCCCCGCAGCGCCCGGGACCGCGTGGGCAAAGCGGGATCCCCCCCGCGCCGGAAACCCCATCCCGCGGCGGCCAGCCCAACCGATGCGCCGCGATCCCGGCACGTGACGGGTGGCACCCAACCGAGCCGCCAGCCCAGCGCGAGCTCCGGCACAACAGCGAGCCCCCCCCGGGCCAAGAAGCGCCGGCAGAAAGCCACTGGGCAAATGCATCCCTGCTAACGGGCCGCAGCGGGCAACCTGCGGCAGGAAGCCAAAGCCAGGGGGCCACCAGGAGAGGGGATGTCCCTGGGTGGACGGGATGCCGGCACATCCTTCGCTCACAAGCTCTGGCCTTACGTTTCGCATTAAGCAATCTACCTTGAGCCTTCCTCCGCTGTCCCTCTTTCCTAAGGCTGAAGCATCTCTCACCAAGCCCAGGACAGCTTCTCCTAGCTGGTCCCCGTCCAGATCTCGCTCCCGGCAAACACACAAAGGACAGTGCCCGGCTCACAGATTCACAATAAACAGACAAGAAGAAAACACTCACCTAAAATCTACGGTTTGTGGAATAAACCGAGACTCGGAGGAAGCAAGCGAACGGCCGGAGGGTTCGGGGCCAGGGCTCCGACGGCTCCTGGCCCCGGGGCGACTCCGCAGGGAGATGCTCGGCTCGCCCTGCCCAAGCGCCCGGGCAGCGCCCGCCAACGGCACCGTTGGTGTTTTATGCCTTTATGGGCTTCAGCGCAGTTAAATCCCACTTAGATAAACCCAGCTCCGCCGGCAGCCTGGCAAAGGTGTGTTGAAATAAGTTGTTTCGACACCGGCCGCTCTGGGCGAGTGGCTCATCCCGGCCGATCCCTGCTGCGGCCCTGGGTCTGTTTAAATGGGAGCATCCATGCCCGAGCAAAAACACCCCCCGGGAACAGCATCCCCCGAGCCTCGGGAGCTGCCAAGCAGCCCGCACGACACGCACAGAGCACGTACCCATCACATGGGGGTCTTCCTCCTCCTCCTCCTCCCTGGGGGGCCGTAGCTCCCCTGCTCCCTGCCAGTCCCGGGACAATCCCGGCGCTCCCGGGCCCCGGCCGCAGTTTCCCGGCCGGCCGGTGCCAGCTCCCCACCGAAGCCGGTCACGTGGAGGAGGTTTGCCAATGAGGCAGAATAAACAGCTTCCAAATCACCGCCAACCCGGGGCCCCCCACAGGATTTTTTTCCTCCTCTACTACCTTAAAAAGAATTTTTTTTTTTTTTTGCACCTTTCCATGGTTTTGAAAGTAATCTTCAAAAAAAAAAAAAAAGTTTTATTACTGCACCTTTTGCTTCCGATAAACACACCCAGGAGCCCCCGGCAGAGCTGAGCCGTCGGGACCAGGAGAAATATCCTCCCACCGCCACCCTCCACTCCCTGTTTTGCTAAAAAATAAGCGTGTTTTTGCCGCTAATCCGCACCCGGCGACGGCGGCGCAGGAGGGTTTCCACCAGAACACGCTGCAGAAGACTTTTTGCCAACTTGCCAAGGCACGAGAGCCAGGCGGCAAGCGTCGCCTGGGGCCGGCGAACGCCGACACCGGCTGGCTTTACCGGAGCTAACCGCTCGGCAGAGCGGATCGCAAACACGGGCTTTCCCCCCGCACCCCTTTTAAAAAAAGAAAAAATAAGGGGAAAAAGAAAAAAAAAAAAAAAAAATGAGAGGATCCCGACTCCCTGTGCCAAGTGCTTCGCGCACGCAGGGCTCGTTTGCCCGGGTATCCGGGTACCGTTAGAGCCAGCCCCGTGCCCACGTCCGCATCGTAATCCCTTAATGACTTCCCTCCAGCTCCATCCCCAGATCTAATCTCTCCTCCAGCAGGATCTTTATAAAATAAAACGTGGTGGGCAGATGGGTTGCGTTTTCCTCTGCAGCATCGCGTTGCTGACCTCCGAAGGGAGCAGCTCTCCTCCTCTGCTGCTTCTGCCTCTTAATTCTTCCCCTTCCCCGATGCCGTTCCACTTGCAAACACGTTTTTGTCACGGGCAGTCTGATTACCAGCAACATGTTTTAGCATAGAGACTTGCCTATACGATTGCCAAAAGGCGTTTAAATTAGGAAAAGTTTAAAAAAAAAAAAAAAACCACAAAACTAAGAAACAACTTCAATCAGCGTCTTCGCCGTATTTTATACAACAAACACTTGCAGCGGGGGGGGGGGGGGGGAGAAAAAAAAAAGAAATTCGGAAGTTTTTCAAGCTGTGCCCAGCCCCATCCTGACCTGCAAGTTATATTTGACTTTAAAAGGTGCAGCGCAGCGAGCAGGGGGAGGGGGAAGGTTCTGCAAGGTGATAAAATGGGTGCGCGCCCTTCCCCACGCCGCTCTCCCCCAGCTGGCGGGGGAGCGAGCTTCCCGGCCGAAGCCCCCGCGCGAGCTCGGGGCGGCGAGCAGGGCCGGCGAGGGTCGCAAGCCGGATGGCAACTCCCTGCAAAACCGATGTCCCGGCCCCCGCTTTTACTGCCAAGCAATCAGCCACCCCTGCAGTTTTCTCAGGTGCGCGGGGGTCTGCAGCAGCGGCACGCGGAGGATTTTTACATCTTCCGAGGCAACCGATGGCTTTCCAAGAGCATTTGCAGTTTTGTTTTGCCCCCTTTTGCCCCCTCCCCTCCCGCTAACCCAGCGCTCGCCCCTCCGGCCGGCTTTGCTCCGTGCCCCCCGCCCCGCGGAACGCAGGAGCTGGAAATCAAAGCGGACGGGACAGGAAATTTCAAGTTTCCACTTCCAGAAGTGGCAGGTGACGCCGAGGCGACGGCAGGGTCATTTCGGGAGCCCCGGTGCAGAGCGGAGGATAAAGCCCGGATCGCTCCCCCGGAGGAGCTGGGACCCCCCGGCCCCTGCCCCCAGGGAATCGCCGGGCTGCGAGAAGCGGGGAGCAGCCCCCGGAGCCCTCCCCAAAGCACCTGCCAGCCGCAGCCTGGGCACTGCCCCGGGCTTCAAACCCACCGTGGGGAAGGGGGCGAAGGGGGGAACCCGCCCCAGCCCCCCTCCATCAGTACCAGCATTTCCCCACGTACTTCAAGCTACCGCACCCCACTGCAGCGGGAAACGCGCTGCAAAGAGCCATAAACGCGGAATACTCTTAAAGGAGCAAAAGAAAAGCCGGGGACCTCGGGGCCCTCCCGCCTTTCTGCGGCTGGAAGAATGAGCCCCGGCCCCGGGGGGGGCACGGCTCGCCCCCCACCTTGCTGCTACAAAGGCAAAGCCAGCGCCGCACCTCTGCCCCGGCCTCGCCGCCCCCTCCCCGCCGCACCGACGAGAAAAGAGGGACGGGGGGAGGGAAAAAAAAAAAGAAAAAAAAAAAAAAAAAAAGAGAGAAAAAACCTGAAAGCCAGCGCCTTGCCACCCCCCTTTCCCCCAGCGAGACACAAACAGCAGCAGCCTCAAAGCATCCCCCTCTCCAGCGGCAGAAAAGAAAAGCTGCTGGGCTCTCCGGGCAGCAACTTCACAACTGAGTGCACTCGCATTCCTGCCGGGTTATTAGGAGAGAAAGGGCGAGGGCCCGGAGTAGATATTTTAGTGTCACTTGATTTTATACATTGCACAGATTTTTTTTTTTTTTCCCCCCAAACGCTCCCCGCTCTCCCCTTTCCAACGAGGACGTAAAACCCACGGTCGCCCATCTTTCCCGGAGGGCAAGGAGGTGACGGGGGCTGGACGTGGTGTTTACAGATTTCTTTTTTTTAAATATTATAATTTTTTTTTTCAGGTCTGAGTATCAGCCCCCTCCCCGCCTCCCCCCAGCAGCAACTTTAATCCCTTTTATTTCATCTCACTGTTTGCTCAGCCCTCTGCTCCCCCCCGGCACGCAAAGCCCCAGCCCTCCCCTCGCCCGGGCGTCCTCCGCATCCTCCTGCCCTCGCCCCTTCCCCAAACCGGCGAGCGGGGGGCACCCGCTGGGCGACGCATCCCCGGGGCGCGCAGGCTGAAGGGGGGAGAGGAGGGAGGGAATTTGCCACGCCGATCCCATTCTCCCACACTTCTCGCCCCGCCGCCAGCGAGTCCAACTTCGCGCCGCGCGGCGGGGCCGGATTCTCGGAGCGCTGTGGCTGTTAGCGCGGGAGCGATGCTCAACCCGAGCTCGGAGCGGAGGCATCCCCATCCCCACGCCAAACTCCCCAGCTAGAGGAGCCTGGGCTGGGAACCCGCCACAAAACCCACGCGACAACTAATAAATTAAAATAATAATTTAAAAAAAAAAAAAAAAAAAAACCAAAACAACAGGGAGCATCTCAAAACCGGCGCTCCTGGCCATTATCGGAAGCCGCGGGAGCGGGAGGGCTGGGGAAGGCTCTTCCCCGCCTCGCCCCCAGCCCCGCACCACAAAGGGCAGAAGAAAGGCAGGAGGCACCCGGCGCTTCGCAGCCCTCACAAAAGCTCCCCGGCTCGGCACAGGAAATTTTGGCCCTTCTCCCCCACGCATCTCCCTTCCCAGTTTGATTTAAGCGACCTGGAGGGGAGCGGGGGGGAAAGAAAAAAAAAAAAAAAAAAAAAAGCACGGGGGAATAGGGTACATTTTCCAAATCTGATTATTTTCTCCATCCACTCAGCCCCGGGGGCTTGTTGGATTTTTCGATGGACTTTAAGGTGGGGTGGGAATTTAAAAAAAAAAAACAATAATAATAATAAAATGAAGAGTTAGATTTCACAAGAGCCCGAGACTTCGCTATATTTAATTGAGAATACAGGGAGGCACGAAAGGGAACACGTCCACGCAAACACAAGGACCAGGGTCACGCCGCCTGCGCAAGGCACATGTTGGGTTGATTTAACATCAAATGCCTGTTCTCCAGCGTAACACGTTTCTCGTGTAAATTTTTTAACACACATGAAGAAATTTGTAAAAGTAAATCCTACTTCTGGTTTGGGTTAAAAACAACCCAACCTTTTAATACAGAAACTAATAACATTTTTATTGTATGCCCCACAGCTTTACAATGCTTGCGGAAAAGTGAGGTCTTAATCCGACGCTAAGTTGGTTCTGAGTGTGGTAAAAGGCAAATCTCCGGGTATCGCGGTCTCCCAGCGAGACCGGTGGGGATGGAAGAGCTGCCTGAAGCCGATGAGCGATCCCGGGGAGGAATTTGGGCACAAATTCCTCTAGGACTACATTAAGAATAGCAAAAAAAAAAAAAAAAATCCCAGCGCAAGTTTTCAAAGCGGGCACTTCCCGACCACTGCTCCGAGCAAAGTGGAGTTTGCTGATGGCTGTGAATTATTCCTGCTTTCCCCTACGCGCATTTTTATTTGTATTTAAAAGCGCACAGGAGGGGAGAGAGACAGCCCTTTGCTTTTTTTTTTTTTTTTTTTTTTTGAAAGGGGGGGGGGGGAAGAATCACTCCCAAACGGAAAAAGAAAAACCAATTCCACTCCACTTGTTCTCTCCTATACACACCTTCGAAACGCGCCTGCCAACTCAAACCAGATTTCCTACCACCAAAAGAAATACTCGGAGCGATCTGCTGCTAACGCAGCACTTTCTGCAGTGCCTCTCTTTTTTAGGGGGAGAGGGGAGAAGGGACAGAGGCGCGTTTGTTTATCGCGCAGACGAGGGAGACGGATCAGGGAAGAATAGAAATATCTCAACTTTGCCAGCGCCGGGGCCGGGAGAGCATCTCGCAAGGGAGGTGGCCGCCGGGGTGGGAACGGGATGAAAGCGGCCGAGCCGGGGCTCCCAGCGACCCGCCGCCAGCTTTGTTAAACGGTGTTTGCCCGGGAATTTCTAAACTTCCAGAAGACGACAGCTCCCCGCTAAAAACTCTCTCCGATCACATTATTATCGCCGATATTATTCGCAGCCGCTGCCGGCGGGGTCCCAGCCAGCCCGAGACCTCCCGCAGGCAGCGGGCGTCGTGTCGGGCTACAGAGACCCCCCCAAACCCCTGGAAAAAACCCAAACCCCTGGAAAAAACCCAAACCCCTGGAAAAAACCCAGCCCGGCTCGCTCTCCCCCTGCGCACAAAGACACGCCGCAGCCTCTCAAACTTCGCAAGCGGGCGAAACGCGGGGCAGGGCTTCGCCGCGCAGCCGGCTGCCGCGATCCCCCCGTCTCCGGGATCCAAACCTGCGGGAATTTCTCGGGAATATCCTGCAGCTCCATCCGAAGCCGTGCATTTGTCCTGCTCTCCCCTCACCTTGCCGTCCAGGGCACGGTTTTGGGGCGCCGCGGAGGGCTCCCCCGGGCGCTGCTGCAGCGGGGGCCGCTCTGCCTGCAGGTTGACGGCGCTGGGCTGCTTCTCCCCAAGCGATTCCAAAACTTGGGGCTTGACTTCGGGATTTATCCCAAAGGAGGCAACGGCACCCGGGGCTGCTCCTGGGCACCGAGCGGGGCTGAGTTCAAATGCAACGGGGGGGGGGGGGGGAAACCCCACGGAGCCCGAGCCCCCCGAGCGGCGGGGACTGAAGCTGCCGGGGAGAAAAGGGGGGGGGGGGGGGAATGGGAAGCACCAACAAAGGAGCCGGGGGCGGCGGGCAGGGCGGGGGCGGCCGCGCTCCCCCCGCCGCGAAGCCCGGGGCAGAGGCAGCGCAAGTTCCCGGTGCCCCCGACACCCCCCCCCGAGGGGGCTGCGCCCCCCTCCCCAGCGAGGAAGCGCCTCGGGGGGGGGGGGTGCGGCGGAGCCCCCCGCTCCCCCCCGCCGCCGGGGCTGCCGAGCCGGGGGCGCAGCCGGGACCCCGCCCGCAGCGGGACCCCCCCCGGCCCCGTCCCGCTCCCCCGCTGCGCACCGAGCCCCGGCCCCCCCCGCACCCCGCGCCCCCCGGCTCACCGAGCCCCCCGGCCCCGCTCCCTTTGTCCGGGCGCCGCAACAAACTTGGGGCGCGGGGGGGGACGCGGGGACCCCCGCCCGCCCCACACCTGCCGCTGCGGATGGGGACCGGGGCGGGGGGGGGGCGTCCCGAAACCCGCCCCCACCCGCAGCAGGGGCACGGGGGCACGCACGGACCCCCCCCCGCCCCCGGCCCGCTCCGCTCGCACCCACCTGGTCGCGCCGGGCGCCGGGCTCCGCGGCGGGCATGCGGCCGCGCCGCCCTCACCCCCCGCCCCCGCCCGCCCCCCACCCCCGTCCGCTCCTTCCCCAAACTTCGACGGGGCGGCCGCGGCGGGGCTGCGAGCTCAGGAGCGGCGCAGCATGGCGGGGGCTCCCGGGCGCCGCCGCCCCTCCTGGCCCTGCTGCGGCTGGGGCCGAGCGGAGCGCGGGCAGCCCGGGGCCGGGCCGGGCCGTGCCGTGCCGCTGCGCTCAGGTCCGGCTCGGCTCGGCGCGGCGCGGCGGCGGCGGCGGCGCGGGCGCGGCGGCGCGGGGCGGGCGCCGGCCGCCCTACCATAGTTCCTCTAAAGCAGGTGCAGCCGCTTTCCCCGCCCGGCCCCCCCTCCCTCCTCCCCCTCCCGCTCCCCCCCCGCCGGCAGGGGGGCACACCCCCCCCCCCCGCCCGCCCCCTTTTTTTTTGGGGGGGGGGGGGGAGGCGTCCCCACCCCCCTGCACCCCCCCCGCCGCCCAGTGCGACGCGCCCCACTCTCTCCCCCTCCGCGTTTTAGCTCATTAAACGCCTGCGCTAATTGGTTTCTGCTGCAAAGCGATGCCCTGGGGCTGGCTGGGGGGGTCGCGGGAGGGAAACTGAGGCACGGCGGAGAGGGCGGCTGGGGGACACCCCCCACCACCACCACAACAGCCGCGACAGTCACTGACCCCATTTTACAGATGGGAACAGTGAGGCACTGCGCTGGCGACCCCAGCAGCCCCCCCAGCCAGCTCGGTTACGCCCCAACATCCCGTCCTGCCGGCGGGGAGAGGGTCCCCAGAGCCCCCGGGGCAGCAGAGCCCGCATCAGGGCGCTGGACCCAAACCAGCACCCCAATGCTGGACCCAAACATCCTCTGGATGGAGGGCCCAAAGCACCCCGCGGATGCTGGGCCCAAACTGTTACCCGGGTGTTGGACCCAAACCATCGCCTGGGTGCTGGGCCCAAACCATCGCCCGGGTGTTGGACCCAAACCATCGCCCGGGTGCTGGACCCAAACCATCGCCCGGGTGCTGGGCCCAAACCATCGCCCGGGTGCTGGGCCCAAACCATCGCCCGGGTGCTGGACCCAAACCATCGCCCGGGTGCTGGGCCCAAGCCGTCGCCCGGGTGCTGGGCCCAAACCGTCGCCCGGGTGCTGGGCCCAAACCGTCGCCCGGGTGCTGGGCCCAAACCATCGCCCGGGTGCTGGGCCCAAACCATCGCCCGGGTGCTGGGCCCAAACCATCGCCCGGGTGCTGGGCCCAAACCATCGCCCAGATGCTGGGCCCAAACCATCGCCCAGGTGCTGGGCCCAAGCCGTCGCCCAGGCGCTGGGGCCACCCCTGAGCAGGGCGGGGAGATGCCGCCGGCTGCGGAGGAGGAAGGCTCGCGCTCCAGCCTTGCCGCTGAGGCTGGCTCGGAGCGGCAGTTTGGGAGGTGACGGTCCCACCTGCTGCAGGGACCTGCACGGGTTGGGGACAGACGGTCCAAATCTCCTGCGGAAGGAGTGAAATAAAGTTTTTCGCTAAGTATCGAAGCCAGTATGTTTCAATAGCATCAAAATGGGACCACTCTACGTTCTCCTTTTTTTACTTCAAAAGTAGCTTTTTTTAAATTTCCATTTTATGGACAGATAAAATAGTTTTAAAAGGTGACACTGGAATGAAAATTATTTCAACTCACCTGGACTTTTTTTGCTATAATTTCATTTTTTACAGGAAAACTGTTTTTTTAAAAAAATAATCTTTTCTTGAATGAAAAGTCTGTATCTGGGAATTTCGGTGTGATGGAGACGCTGGTTCCCGCCCCAGTACAAGCTCCGGGGGCCCTAGCAAAGATCCCAGCAAACTCATCAGTTTTGCCCCCCCCAAAAATCTTCCCTCGAGGGGACGAGCAGGGCTGGCTGTGAGCGCCGCGAGCGCCGGAGTGGCTCCTAGGCTGCGCCTAGCCTTAAACCCGGCGCTTAACCCAGCCCTGTTGGAGGCCTGGGATTTTCCGGAGGGCTCAGCTTTGTTTTCAGGCAGCTCTCGGGCTCCCATCGGATGAGCGTTTGCCGCACACCCACTTCTGCAGAAGCAGGTCCCGGTGGCAGGGGCTGACTTTCTTGGAAGAGGCCCCCCAGGACCGGTTTCTCGGAAGCGCGGTGCATCAGCCCCGGTGCTGCGGGCAGGGGAGAGCTCTGCTTCTTGCCAGCACGCTTTCCTTCGGGGAGGGACAGCTTTCCCCTCTCCCTTGCAACAAAAAATCAGAAGAACAAAACCCCTAGCGAGCCATCTCTGTGCTCCCTGCCTTTGGCGGCGTTTTCCCCGTTGCAGGCAGGGGTCTCCTGCAAGGGCGCGACGCGGCGCAGGCAGCCCCGGGCTGGGCAGGAGCCCTCTGCGAGCCGGGCTGGCGGGCAGCACCGCGCCCCGCACGCCGCAGACCCCAGCCTGGCCTCGGCGGCGTGGCACAAGCCCTCCCTGCCCTCCCGGCCGTCCTGGCAGCCTCCGCCGGCGGCCACGGCAGCGGTGCCGCGGGAAGGCGACCGGGTGACCCTTGGATCCGCAGCCGGGATGGCCGAGCGTCGCCCACGGGAGCGTTCTCGGGCACCGGCCGAGCCGGCAGGCCTGCCGCCTCCCGCGACCCCGCAGCCACCGTTGCGAAGGCAGTTTTTCCTTTATTTAGCTATTTATTTGCTCAAACGCGCGATTTTAAAGAAGGTGTTGGGGAGAAAGTGGTGAGAGCCCTTTCTGCGCTCAGGATTCGGAGACACGGGGCGCCCCGACCCCCAGGGCTGGGCGCCACGTGGGGAAGCGGAGCGGCTTCGCTTCCCCGCAGCTCAGGCCAGGTCCCTCCTGGCCCGCGGCAAACCCCTGAAGATTTGGTAGCTCTGGGACGGGTGCGAGGAGTTTGCTCGCCAGGCGCAGAGGGGCAGCCCCGCAGAGACCCCCTGCCCTCCCCTGCCCCTCCGCCGCTGCCGGAGGTGCCTTGACCCGCAGCAGCCGAACGAAGGCACCGCAAGTCGCCGCCTGCCCCCGGCTCGGCTGAGACGATTCTCTTCAGGCATTTTCGTGGGTTCAAGGAGTTTTCTTTCCCTCCCAGATACATAAAAGCTGTTTTCCCATTCGCCTCCCCGGATTTGTACCCTAATACCAGCGTTCTGACTTTATCATTCACCCAAATATCAGCCTATGAAAAAGAGAAGATACTTTTTTAATCCCAAACTGGCACTTTTCTGAGTGAAAAATAGCTTTGAGTGACGAGCCTCATCAAACCTACACTTGCCCTCTTTTCTCAACATAAGAATAGCCCCTTTGAAGATATCAAATAGCATCTGAGCGGGAAGGATTTGCACAAAAAGACATGGGCAGCCTTCCACCAAGGGGAGTTTGTGAATTGAGAGTGGCCCAAAGATCCCTCTTTGTTCGTCTGTGTCAGCCAGGAAAAAAAATAGGAGCGAGCAGGAAGCGGGGTGAGGAGACACGGCTTGACCGGGCTTCAGTCGGGGCTTCCTACGGCACCTTGCACGCCAGCGTTCGGCCCCCGTTCCGTGAGACCACCTCACTCCTACCACAGCTGGAAGCCGATGGCCACGGGGACATCAGGGATGCTGCCAGCGCGGCCGGGAGATTCCCAGCGGGGCGACAGAGAGACCGCGGGTGCTCGTGCTACAGCGCTAAACTCCCAAAAGAGAGAGAGAGGGGGAAAAGCAAGGGAAAAACTTCCTTTATCCTGCAACAGGCAGCGCTTTGGGCATGTATCACCTCCAAAAGGGTATAATAGAGGCAGCAGGATTTATAGCTCTTGGATTAAACATTTTGCATAATGTCTGGTTATAAAGCACTGAGACACGCGGCTGGAGGACCAGGAGTTACTGTCGGGTAAGTGATGGGTCCCAAACGTGGTGTCCTTCGTCTCTTCCAGGAAAATTACACGTTCCAGCTCTTCCAAGGATGATGCTCATCCTCACTCTCTTACGCCTCTGCAATTGATCCCCAAACTCTTATCTGTGGGAAACTTTTTCCTGGAAAAGTTGTGGCGTTCTTTTTCTCTTCCAGAAAGCATCTGCTCTTCTAACTAGAATATTGAAAACCTTTAAAAAGTGAAAATTTTCAACAAAAGGTTTTCGATCCTGTGGTTACCTGGAACGGAAAAATTCTCAGTTTGCCGTAAGGTTGACAGAAAGCTGAAATCATCCACAGAAAAGGTCAGTTTGGGTTTGTCCTAAATCCCACGCAAGGCAAAGCAGCTCCGAACGGGGCAGCATCCTCATCCCTCCAGGAAAGTCCTCTCCGAGCCAGATCCAACACCCGTTTGCCACAGGTTATGGCATTTCTGGCATATGGGTGGTGGAGAAAGTCTCATTTCTTTTCTATTTTTTCTTCTATGGGATGAGTAACTTCAAGAAGAAAACCTGACTTTTCTAAAGATGCTTGTTTGAAAAAAAATCTGTATTTGATGATGTGAACAAGTCCCCTGAACTCCTCTGCTTCCTGCCTCATCTCGGATTCTCTCCCTCCTTCTTTCAAGGCAAAATAAAGAAAAAAAAAAACAGATGGAAAGAAGAGAAAGAAGAAAATTGGGAATAGGAAAATAGGGAGAACAAGGGAAGAAAGTTACTTTTTCCCTTCCACAGTAGTGTTTTGGGGAGGGAGCTGTGCGTTGACGCAGCTAAGCCCCAAATTCCCATCCATTCCAAGGTGTGAATTTCAACAAGTGAGCAGAAAAGCCGTTTTCCCACCCAAAATACACCAGCCATTTTCACGCAGTTCTTGCAGCACCCTGTGAAGCTGCAGCACCCGGAGCCCAGCCCTCCACCCCGCTCCCTCGCCTCCCCCGGGGTCCGGGGCTGAACCACCCCGGGGTTTGGGGCTGAACCACCCCGGGGTTTGGGGCTGAACCACCCCGGGGTCCGGGGCTGAACCACCCCGGGGTTCGTCTCGGCAGCGTTTGCACCCCGCTGCCCTCGCGGGCGTCACCGCAGGATGCACGGACCAGCGGGCGAGCGGAGAAGGGTGCGGGATCGGTCCTCCCCGGGATAAGCCCACAGCTCCGGGTGCCGCATCCGCAGCCAGCACAGGGCTGGCGAAGGCGGGGGTCCCAAGGAGCCCCCCAGAGCCCTCGAGAGAGGACGCTGGCGTGGCCGCACGCCCCGCTCAGCCCACGCTCGCAGGCCGCCGAGCGCCCGGAGGAATCCGGCTTTGCCCGGACGTGCTGGCGGGGCCGCGGCCGACGCCGAGCTCTTGGACCCCGCTTGCCTCTTGCGTAAGGCAAAGAAATGATGCACAGAGTTACTGTAAGTGATGGGAGGCTCCTGGCTCCCTTTTAAAGTGACAGGCTGCCGTCTGCCCCGGGGTCCAGCATCGTTCCCTCCTGCCCTGGCCACCGTGCCCCCACTGCCCTCGGCCAGAAAGCCCCGCGGCATCTCCCCAGGCGAGCAGCCCCCCGGGGAGGGGGGATCCCGACGCCTGCGGGGGCCGGCGGCTCCGCTCTGGAGCTGGGCGCAGAGGGGGGACGCGGGGGGGAATGTGGCAGGGGGTGCGGCATCCCAGGCACAGCCTCAGAGCCGGGGCAGCAGCTCTGCAGCCCCTCTGGCTTCAGCTGTGCAGTGCCTCAGTTTCCCCTACTGGCACAGACAGAGGAGGGGCAGACAGACCTGACTCGGCTGGGTTTTAGTGAGCTGAAGCGAATGGTTACAGGAGAGAGAGCAGCAAGGCGAAAGCACCGGCGCCTGGCTGTGCTGCTCCCACACGTGGAGAAAAGGATGTGGCGTCGGGGGTCTCCAGACAGTGACCAATTTTCCTCCGTGCCTGCAAAGCCTCGGCGCACGAGAGGAAGGAGCCTGCGAGCGGAGGGGCCGCGGATCGCCCTGCCGCAGGGTGCCGTGGCAATCCCGACGGAGCCGTACCCCGTGCTCGGAAGCCCACGTGCCATGCTGTGCCGTGCCGTGCCGTGCCACCAGCACACCGAGACACAGGGCATCTGGCTTCTCTCTCCCCACCGGCATGTGCTGTGGTTTGGGGTTTGGTTTTTTTTTTCCCTTTCCCCTCTTCTCTTTTTTTTTCATTTATCTGCTTTTCAAATAACGTTACTCATCCAGAGCAGGACGTCTGCATTCACCACTCACCGTGTTTGTCTGCATTGTTTCCTTCGGGGAGATGCTTACCCGCACGCCATGACTACTTGTCTGAGTCGTCACGGTGCCGAGCGGCAGGGATTACTCATGGTGTAAGGTTTGAGAAAGGAGGGGGGAGGCCAGATTCGGCGCTTTGTCTGCAGTTGTTCATTTCTCACTCTTTGATACATTTTTTTTCCCTCCTCTCTTTCTTCTTCTGCCAATGGTCTCCATCCTGGCTCTCTGAGCTCCTTCCTCCTTGCGCTTACACTGGGGCCAGAGCATCTGGCCAAATCCCTGCGGGATGCAAAACCACCTTTGCTGCGCTGCCCCACGGGTGCAAAGGGGTCCCCCGTCCCCTCACACCCCGCTGGGAGAACCGCTCCCTCCCTTTGGGACCCCCCTCTTCCCACGCTGCCCACCACCGCCGGCTCTGCCCGCTCCGCAGTTGCCCATTTCTGCTCACTCTTGGCCCAACTTTCCCCGGTCTCCGCCACGCCGTCCCCAGCCGGCCACCGCGGCACGAACCGCCCTGCCCAAGCCGGACCAGAGCCGACCCCGCCATCCCCCCGCTGCTCCTTCCAAAGGCGACCCAGACCTGGTGTGTAAAACCTCAGCCATCATTTGGCATAATAGTGTGATAAAGGCGGAAAAAAAAATATCTAGAAAGCCCCAGATCCTTGTTTCAGCGCAGGGGCTCGGCTGGGCTCCCCGAAGGGTGCCTGCCAAGGGCTGATGTGTGAATTACCGTGTTTGCAATGCCGGGGCACAACCCGCTGTTTTAAGTGCGTGCTTGGGAAGACTCAACAGAAAAGCATTTGGGACGTGGTCCTTCCCTTTCTCCATGCAAAACCGCGGCAGATCAATGAATATTTGAACAAAGAAATATTTCATTAAAAGAGTTGATTGCTTAATGAACTGTCCCTGTGAGCCATCAAAATGCAATGGTTTTTTTTTTTTTTTTTTTCCTCCCTTTAACGAAGGCGAAGATTCATATCACGAAGAACTGGCTTATCAAATTACCGTAATAGCCTGTGTAGACCAAGCCCGTGGAGCAGCACGGGGAGGCCGGGGGCTGCCTCACACTCCACGTACTCCGCGGGTGCGTTTAGACGATACCGAACAAGATGGGACCAGACCAGGTCCCTGGGCGCTACTGCAATGCGATCCGTAAATAACAGCGGTTGGGAGAGCGTGAGGCAGGTCTGTTTTCCTTTGGGCTGCCAATATTTGAAGGGAAAGAAAATTATCCGTCTTTTTTTTCCCCATCCTAAGAACGTTGTGATAAAGGGACAGCGCCTGGTTCAAGACCCACTAAAAGCCAGTTCTGATGTCTGTGTCCACAAATTCAGCAAAGCTCTGCCAGATTTGCACCAGGGCTCCAGCCTCGTTTACCTGGCTCTCATCTTGGGAGATTAAAACAGAAAGGCATCCAAAAATGTAATCAGCTCTCTCTTATCGACGCTGTTTGCTTGCCTGTCTGCTGCGATGAAAACACCCGAGTGCTCCCCATCGTTGCTGGCACTCCCCCCGAGGCTGCCGGCCAGGACATCGTCTCTCTTCCTCGCTCCTTTTTGAAGTTTCCATTGCATTGCCTTTTGAAAGTTTATTAATGAAAAGAATCCTCTTCATCTCAGGTTTCATAACGGCTCCGCTTAGGGCGAGAGCTGCCGGGGCTGCTCCGCAGGGCAGCTGTGACGCTCGCCGGGCTCCCGGGCCGGGCATGGCTGGCGGGAGCGGAGTCATTAGCGGGTGGGAAATGAACAATAACCTGACAAGAAACGACCAATTTTCCATCAATTAGAGCAAAGCCTCTTTTTGTCTTTTTGTAAAATTAAGTTTTGCTGACTGGTGATTACTTTGGTCTGATGAAAATTCATTAAAATTTACGCGGGGAGGATGCTAACGGCGTGGCCGGGAGGAGGAGGAGGAGAGGGAAAGGCGGCAAAGCAGCCAGTGCCGAGGTTGCGACGTGCTCGGATGGAAATGTGGATTTGGAGGCAGGCTCTGGAGGTCAGGATCTGGCCTGTTCAATGCTCCAGCGGCGGGACAGGACATGGAAGAAGAGGGAAGCAGCCCCCAAAAGCGGGGCGGCTGGAAGCCATCCCTGCTCGCTCTCCAGCGGGAGCACAAAAGCGCTTTGTTTGGGGCTGGAGCTCGGATTCTCGGGCCACGTCCCCCACCGAGGGCTCCTCCACCGCCTCGCTCCGGTGTGACGGCGCTGCAGCATCACTGGGTCCGACGCCAGCCCGGGATCCCAACCAGGGATCCCAACCAGGGCCGCAGAGCAGCTCCCTGAGCTCGGGGACAACGGCTACGAGCCCTCGTGCAGCCCGCGGCCGCGCTCGCTGCGCCCTTCGGCCAGCTCTCCGGCCCCCGCAGAGGTGCCAGGGATGCGGATGGGATGGCAGCAGGCCTTTGAATTCGGCACATGTGGGACCAGGGATGGCAGCGGCAGGGGTGAGCTGGTCCTGCGAGACCAGACGGGGAAGTCGCCACCAGCACCTTGAGCAACCGCCCAAACCAGACGCAATTGAGACCGAACTTCTGCTAGAGTGAGGGGAAAATACGCACCGCGCTTTGCATTTGCAGATACGTACATACGTGTGTGTATGCGCCCAGGCACGGCAGCCTTTAAAAAAATCAAGTCAAACAATGGATCAGAGCCACCTCTGTGGCAGGATCGGGCCTCCTTGTCCCCCCGCTCATTCCCCAAAAACAAGACAGAAGTTTCTCAGGCTGCTGCTCCATTCGCACACACTGTGTGTCTGTGCTTGCACGGGAATTGGGGGGCCCTAATCCTACAGGATCCCCCCTCAACTATCCTCTGCACTTCGGGAAACTTTCCTGAGCGAGCCTAACCCCAAGCTTTCACTTTTATTTATCTATTGGCACGTGTTTCCCAACGATTCCAAACCTGGCGCTCATCCGCACCGGTTTTCTGCAGAAAGGAGCTGCCTCTGCAATCCCTTCCCAGGGAAATGGGCAGGGATTAGATCATCAGATGGCGATTGTGAAAGCTAAGTGAGTATTTACTGTAAGAGGGCTTTGATTCAGCAAGGCGGGCGTTTAAGTGCTAAGTCAATGGGATGGGAGCATGTGCTGCTGCGCTGGGCTGAATCAGAGGCGCAGCCGAGCCCTCCCTGCCCACCCCCCCGAGCTCTCTCGGGACGTACACCCAAATCCCCGTCCTGCAGGAGGGCAGCAATGGCCAGGTTTGAAGGATGCAAAGATTTAGTAGAAAAAACAAAACAGTCAGGTTCTCACCAGGTTCTTTTCTTTTTCTTCCCCAAACTCACTGCAAGTTCAGAAGGGGTGAAATCTGCAGTTGGTTCAAGACGGATTTTTTAACAATATCCAACTGGGCATACTGGGCATACAGGGATGATTTGCTCCACACACTTTTTTGTCACTCTATTTATAACTTTATTTGGGGGGTGGGTTTCCACAAAAAGCCATAAAAACTGGGGTTTCCCACTGAAAAGCTTTTCATGTTCTTTCATGACCTTTGTTCAAGAGTGACCTAATTTCACTCAGACTCTGGCACAGACTATTCTTGAGGTGGGAGGAGAAGTGGCACTGAAAATTGGGTCAGTTTGCATTAAAAATGCTTCCGTTTACTAATTGTTTTTCATTTGTTGGAAGGACTCGGATCCGCTCAAAACGCCACTCGGCGCAGAGGGGATGGCTGCCATTCCTGACTTGAGAAATGGGTTAATCTTCATGGGAAATCACTCGTCACCGCTGCTGATGCTCAAGGACTTTCTGGCTCTTCGCTAAGACCTTTCTCCCCCAAAAGGCTCAGGAGGACGCGGTGCCTTGGTGCTGCACGGTGCCCGCGACGGCTGCACCTTCCCGAGGGTCCTGCGCTGGGTGCTGGGTACAAGGAGCAGGGACAGACAGGGGCTGCTCGAAGCTGGGCCGTGGTGGTTGTGCCCATGTCGCGCGTGTGTAACTCGCCCTTCGGTTCACGTGCACGAGCTGCGTATTGGCCAGGGAGGCTCGAGTTCAGCTGCGCCCCAGGAAAAATGCAGGAGGGAAACATGAAAGCAACTGGGAAGCTGAAACATCCCATACCCTGACCTAATTCAGAGCCTAATCCAAAGCCTGCCCTAATCAGGGGGATCTGAATCTTAAAGCCTGATCCCCCCCCCCAGCAAAGCAAATGGGAAAATGCAGTGGGATTCGGGAGATGGGGGCCAGCTGCCGTGCATCCGCAGAGGCTCCTCGTTAGGGCTCCTGGGGACGGATCAGGGCTCGGGATGTGGGAAGGGACCTCTGGTCCCCAGAGGGGCGAGAGCTGCAAAACTTCACTTTTTGGAGCTGTTCAAGATGGGATGGGAGGGAAGACGCATTCAGAGAGCGGCAGCGCCCACAGACCCTGCAGTCAAACCCTGCGAGAGCCGCGGGGTGGGTGAAAGCTGGCAGTAAAACCGGCTGAAAACTGCTGAGGTGGAGAAGGATGCAAAGCAAAGCACCCGGCTCTCAGGCGCGTTCCTGCCGCCGCTTCTCAAATGTGCAAATTATGCAGCCATTTCACGGGACACTTAGGAGTCAATTTGCAACGCGGCTCGGGGGGAAATTGGGCACATAATTCCCCTCAAAACAATAACCGGGAGCAGCCTGCTTAATTTAATGCCGAGCCTGTACCTAGTTAGCGCTTGCCAAGGGGAAGGATGCTGCGGGTGCCGAGGCCACGTGCCCGCATCCCGCCGGACCCCCGGTGCTGGCGGCAAGGCCACGAGGACCGAGGGGCAACGGGGCGAGCTGGGGGCTGGCCTCCTCTGCGAGGCAGCGGCTGGTGTGTCGCACGCCGGCTCGCACGCTCGCAGGCCGGCTCGCACACGCGCCGCGCACCATCGGGCTCCGGCAGCCCGGAGCACAGTGGCAGCAGGCTGTTCTCATTACAGCCCAATGAGGCTGTTTACTCACCCAGCTGGAGACAGTTAGAGAGTGATAAATAATGAAAGAGAAAACATGATTTTCCCCTCTGTGGTTTCTATTTGTGTAACCATATGTTACAGCTCAATACAGCAGCATTTTTTTCTGCTTTATTCAGGAAAGAGTTGATTTTTTCCATAGACCGGCTATTTTTTTCCCCCCACTTTTTTTTTTTTTTTTTTTTCTCTGGTGCAGTGACAAAAGTATTGCTGTTTGTTGTCCTGTGAAACTCACTCATATCCACTCTCCTGAAAGTCTGGATTGTCCCAATAACTGCAAAGGTTTGCGAGGACTATTCTCAGCTTCTTTTCAAATACCCGTCACGGGGCTGCAGGGAGAAGAAACAGCTGAAAACAGACTGGTGAAGGAACAGCACCCCGAGTCAGGTCTGCGAGAAGAGTGGAGCCCGCGTCTCTCCCAGGCTGCAGCAACTTTGTACCAGAGGATAAAACATACGGAGTTACCCCTGGCGAAGGAGGGGCGGGTTAGACGGGTGATAGCTGGGGCATTTTTGCAAGCAAGGCTCTCCGAGTGCTTTGCAAGGGTAATAGAGCATCGCTCCTGCTGTTGCGCAGGTAGGGAAACTGAGGCACGGCGCTGCAGAGGTTTCACCCAGGCAGTGACCCTGCAGTGGCAGAGCCGAGCGCCCCGCGCACCCCCAGGCATCCGCGCTGATCTGTCCTGGAGCGGCAGAAGCGGAGTTTTAACCAAGGGAGGAAGAGCGGGTGGGGGGAAGGAGGCAGCCCGGCAGGCGAAGGAGAAGATCTCGGATGAGCACGGCTCCTTCCCCGAGGAAGAACGCTCGCAGCAGCGCGCTGCGCAGCCCGCACTGGCGCCGGGGAGAGCTCGGCGTGCGCAGCCAGCTCTGCCCGCCCGCCGCGCGTGCCCTGGGGAGGGCAGGTCCTTGCACGGCCCCTTCCCGCCAGGTACCGCACGCCTTCCTGCTGCAATCACCCCCCCAGCTCCCCCCAGCGCCGCATCTCGCCTGCCCGCGTCTCTTCTCCTGCCATGCCCCCGGAGCCTGCAGTCTATTGTTTGGAGGTCTTGGCACGCTCTGCTCATGAGTTTCCCCTCGGAGCGCTCTCAGCCAGGGGTGTGCAATGTAATTTTTGCCCTAGCAAGTTCTCCGGCTTCATAACATCCTCTTCCCGCAAGATACATCGTTTTGGGAGAGCAATTATCCGAGTGACCTCATCCATGTCTGCGGCATGAGGTCACCAACGTTCGGGGAGGCGCGCACCTAGCCCGGTCCAAATGGGGTGTGCCGGCGAGCTCGGCTCATCCCGAGCCGGCATTTGGGCTCACTCCAGAGCCCGATCGCATCACCGAGGAAACTGGCAATTAATTGTGGCATAATTCCCGGAGGCCAAATCAGGTACCCGCGCGTAGATGCGGCAGCGGTTGGATGGCTGTAAGAGCCCGACCGGCACCGATTATCGATATCCCTGCCCCATGCACTGTCGCGGGCTTTGGGAGAGCTGCGCCAGGGCTGAACGTGCCCCTTCATCCCGAAATAGCACCGAGTATGGTATCTCCCTCACACAGACCTCCTGAAACGAGACCCACTGACCCATCGCCCTGCCCACCTTCGACGGGGTCCAGGTCCCGTTACTCAGTGTGTAATCACAGCGTGTACACAATTTAGCTACGATACCTAATCTCTACAACCAGAATCCCAAAGCCTTCGCTGTGTTTGAATTACCTCAATTAAATTTAGCAAACACACCTCCTCATATGGCTGATCACTTTTTAAAAAAGTATGAAAACCGTATCTCTGGAGGTTCTGTCTGTCATAATCCCAGCGTGCCTGAAAGGGGGAAGATCATGCTCTGCTCCCCCAGCCCTGCACACGCACGCACGCGTGCACACGCGTTACACAGGCATTTGCACAGCACTTTGCTTTGCTCGTTCCTACGTCTGCTCTAGTGACAGCCAGCAGCGACGGGTTTGGCATGAGACTGGCATTTCACCAGCTGCACCAGCATCCTCCAGGTCTCGGAGGTGAGGTCTCACCAGCGAGACCACTGTCAAAAATGTGCTTACGTTCACCCAAATGCTGAAAAGCAAGCTGCTACCCAGACTGGAGCCACCACGTCCCAGCAAAACCGCCTCAGCTCCAAGTCTGAACTATGCACTGAGTGTCTGAACACTTTTAGTGTTGATGGAGTTGTCCTTTTTTAAAGCAATTTTAACTGAGTAAAATCAGTATCTTCGTGCTTCAGGTCACAGCGAGCTCTCATTGCGGGGCTTGAGCTGGAGGTTGGGGGAAGGTGGACCCCGCTGGTTCCCCTGACCCCCCCCCCCGCCCCAGCAATTCTTACAGCCTTCCACAAGCAGCCCAAACCTGCTCCTCAGGCCTCCAGGTCCTGCTCCTCTCCCCGCACGTATCAAAAAATAAGAGCTGGGAATTTGTTGCAGGTTAATTGGGGTTATTTCATATTAAAGCCCCTTTGCCTCTGTCAAGCGAACCTTTGCTGCACAGCATCGGTGCTTTCGATGGGCCTTATCACACCTTTCTCGGCACAGAGGGGGGCTGTGCTAAGCCAAGGAGATGCGGATGCTTCCCCCATCAGCTCCTGTGGCCCCAGGTGACTCTTCTGGCCAACGTGGGACGTGCCACCTCTTACCTGTGTCACCCCTTGCTGTGAGTCACATCAGCCAGGAGGTGATGAACCCCAAATCCTCTTGCCCCCGTATTGAACACCGGTGCAGATGCCATCCTGGAGACCACCTAGATGGTATCCGGGGGGAGTCTGCAGCCTCTGGAGAAGATGTGCATCAGCTGGGAACTGTATCTAACGCAACTGCATGGGAATATCAAACCAGCTCCCTACGGGGAATGTTTCCACCCGCAGATCTCGCACCTCCGGGCTTCCAGCCCCCACCTCCACAGCTACGCTGGATGGTGGCCGTGCCAGGAGCATAAAGGCTCACCATGGCTTTTTCCACTCCTGGCTGTGCAAACACCCAGCCCCTGCTCCTGCGGCTGCGTTCGCCTCTGCACCGCCTCCACCTCCTCACTGCCTGCGGTCCTGCTGCCCGGCCTGGTGCTGCCTGGGTTAATGGGAGGGCAGTTGGATGGAAAAGGCCCTTTTTTATTGTAACAGCAGATACGGAGAAGAAAAAGCACTAGAATCATTTATCTGGCTCACAGTTTCACTAATGCCCTCGGCTTTAGGCCAACATGAGATACTATGAGGTAAATCGGCCAAGTCATACTATACAAACATTTCAAAAAAGAAAGATATTTTCAAGCTCTTGCAGGAATCCAGCCCTCCCCCCCATCCCGCGTTGGGTTACTGCAGGACTCGGCTGGGTTTGTAGCCCACTTTATGTTCATCTGTGGGTGTTCAAAAAACAGGAGAACTTAAGCCAAAAGACAGCATTTGAATTTGGCATGGGGCTTGCTCGGCGATGCAACCGCCTTGGCGCCGGACACCTCACAGACATCGCGGGGGCACCGCGGTGGCCGGCCACAGCCCGTGTGCCCGAACCGGGATGCGCTGCCCTCGCCCAGCTCCCTGCCTGCGGGGAGAAGGGAAAAGCAGAGGGCAGGGCTGGAGTGGTGCAGCAAGGGGAATTTCCCAGGGGAGAAAATACCTTTATGGTCCTGGACAGACAGTTCTTGCCTCTTAACATCCCGGGACTTGCTGTACGGCGCAGCGGTGCTCAGAGCTGAACCTCTCCCGCCACACCACGCTGCTGGGCTGCTCCAAAGAGCGCGGTGGGCAAAGGCAGCCCCTCCGCTCAGTCGCAAGGGACCGACCCTGGCGCTGGCCCGTCCTGCCCTGGGCGTGTGGAAGACCGCAGAGCCTCCCGCATTGTGCATCGGCAACCCCAAAAGCAAAAATATTCTTGTCTGGGTAGTGGGCACAGTTAGCTTTTTAGGTTAATAATGGATTTCAACTTCACAGGAACTATGTATGTTCAACAGTATATACATATTTTTTGTTGCTTACAACATTTAGATGGATGGGTTCTTTGTTATTTATTAAAGGGCCATTGAAAATATCTCTCCATTCTTGTTCCTGTGTCTTGAGCAGTTCATTAAAACGCCCACCTTTCCTGTCATAAAACCCATGTACGCAGGCTAATAAAATCCAAACATGTACTATTAAAGTCTCCACATACAGAATTAAAAAAACACACCCGCAGCCCATATTCCAAGTGCCCACATAAAACACAGTAAAAGCGCTATGCCGCTGCACTGACACCCGCTCAAGTGCATGCAGCAACGGTGGTTGAAGTGTGGAGGGAGGGTGCCAGTGCCTGGGGGGGTCCCACTGCCCCAGGTGGGTTTAGCAGGGGCACAGACCCTCTCCGTAGGCTGCCCCAGGTGTCAGCGGTGGGTCAGACCTTACCTGTGACCCTATCACTGAGCTCTGTCTTTTGTTCCAGCTTGAAGGTCCTTAGGACACTGCTCCTTTCCTTACTGCGATGCACAGCGGGGTTGTGCTTGGGGTATCCCGGGGGCTTACAACATCTGGGGTCCCAGGGGCTGCCAGTCTTGGCCCTACTCCACCGCTTCCCCGTGGGGAAGGGGCCGCAGAGCCCGAGGGTGGGCCTGAGAAGTCATCGTCCCTTCTGAAGGCGAGGGCAAAGCCTGCCAGGGAGCTTGCAGTTCAGCTTGGCTGGTTCTTACTGAGGAAACCTGCCTGAACGGGGACCGTGACTGAACCGTAACTCGCAGTCACGGAACAATCCTGGTTTTCCACCCACCCAGAGGCGGAGGTGCTTGGACCCAGGATTTGGTGCCACCCAGGCTCCATAGGCGCAGAGGCAGAAACCCCCAAACCCTGCAGCAATTCAGGCCCTGGGCTGTTGCTGCAACCGGACATAACCAAGCAAGATTTCAGCCTATCGACTTTTTTTCCCCTTTCCTTCCCCCGTCTCCCAGGGTTAAAGCAAGATGGGCTTAGCCCAGGCCTCCACACCATGGCTGGAGCCGATGCTGCCGGTGTCACACAAACAGGGGCGAGGGCTGGTGGCACCTACCCCTCTGAACACAGGGCTGGGAGACCCATCCCAGGGAAACCGCTTTGCTCTCCTGTAATTTATCCCGACCCCAGCCAGGCCGTGGGCTTGCTCACGCTGAGGCGGCTGCGTGGGTGGGCGAGGGGAGAGGTGGGCAGGCTCCTCCAAAGCTGCTCTCCCACGGCAGCCCCTGGCCCGCTGATGTGTCTGTCACTGAGCCTCTACAGCCTCCGATCGATGGCAGATTGGGCAAAATCAGGCGCATCATTATTGTAATAACCTGACAGCAGAACTGGTATACCCCGTCCTGGGGTGATGGTTTCATCTCCACCACTGGGCACCAGCCCCAGGACTAGCAAGAGGCAGCAGCACTCGTTCCCTGCCCACCTTTCGCTCTTGCTTTTGGCTGACCCCCGCAAGATGGCCAGAGCCTGCAGCCACCACACACCGGCCCCGAGCCCCGGCTGCCGCGCTGGAGCATCCACCGGCACGGCATCGCAACCCCCTCTGCCTGCGTCCATCCCCAGGGAGCCCCGGCGCTTTGCTGGAGGGCACGGAGTGAATCAGCCAGTAACGCAGAAATCTCGGAGTCCTCTTTAGACGTCCCAGGAGGAGGTAGATCTGAGGGAAGGCAGCGGAGAAGATGCCTGCAGCAATGTCAGTGCTAGAACAGCCGGGCTGACAGGATTCAGAGCAGGGATTAAGGTTGGGATCAGGGATGCAGGGAAAATGAAAAAAGACTCTGGCTTTCAGGCGCGCCTCCGCTGTGTTTGTCTTCTTGTTTGCTCGGGAGGAGGACGGGCTCCCAGCTTTAAAAGGCCCCCGATCGCCTTCCTGAAGAGGCTGGGGTTCACCTTGGTGCTGCATGCGGAGATGTTTGCGAGGGGAGCGAGGATGCGGTGGGCGTGTTCTGCTGTCCTGGTGCAGCTGGACCGGGGGCAGCAGGGAGAGGCCGGGCAGACCGAACACTGTCCCATGGGAGGATGCATTAAGCAGCACCAAGCAGCTGTGGGTGCCTGGGGAATATCTGCCTTTTCACAGGTGTTTCTGAAATTTCACTGTTTCACTCCCTGACCAAACTGCTCCCCACTTCCACTCTCCCCCATGCTTCTTGGCAGGGACATCTCTGCCTTCCTCCTAGGCAGGGGCAGCAGGCACACCAGGGTGGTGACAACTTTCTTACCAGCTCCAAATCCCTTTGCTCTAAGGCAGCGTTTTACTGTGCATGGGAAAGCAGAGCAGCTGCCTCTCCCCATGCTCCAGGCCCTGCTAAAAGCAGGACCACAGGTCATGGGAACCTCAAGGAGAGCAAGAAAGGAGGAGAAAAAGCCAGGCCAATTATGTGGCTCGTTTAGGTGCAGAAAACTGGGACCCACTGTAGGCAGGGAGCACCCCGCTCCCCACGGCTGCTGCCTGTCCTCTGCTTGCTTTCCACCATGTCACCAAGAAGAGAGCCAGCCACTTGTCATCCAGGGTCACAAATTTGCTCTGCTTCCCCTATCGTTTCCCCAGGGAAAAGCGTCTGCGATGCCTTTGTGCCCTGGCAAGCGGAGCTGGAGGTCCACCTTTCCAAAGGCTGCTTTGGGGTCCTCCTCCCACAGCTGCACCCCTGCCAGAGGGCATGAAGCAGCCCCCAAAGGGCAGGCGCTGCTGCATTTCCCCTGGGCAAGCTGGGGAAGAGAGGAGACAGCAAAAGTTTGATGCTAGGGAAAGCAAAACCTACCTCAGAGTGCATTTCCAGGAAAAAGTCCCACCCTCTTCTGACCCAGACAGAGGAGTCTGAGGGTCCCTGGCTGGGCTCAGCCCCCCATCTCCCCCAGCCCTCCCCGCAGCCGAGCGATCCCAGGCGCCGGAGCAGGGTCCCCCCGCGCGCCCCCAGCCCGCTCCTCCCGCTCTTATCTCTGGGGGAGGGAAGGGGCTGCAGGGTCCCCGGTGCCATGCAGCCGGAGGAGGCGGCAGGCCCAAAACACTCTCCAGAGCACCAGCGGGGGCTGCTTTAATCCACAGGCTCTGCAACCATCCGCTGTCCAGGCAATATTTCCAGTCAAAGCAAATCTGGCCTCTCTTCCCTTCAGCCTATTTCTCTCCCTCTTTCTTTCCTCCCCTCTCCCTGGCTTCTTCTCTCTTATCTCCACACAGACCATTAACTTTCTCCCCAGTCCTGCCCACTCCCTCCCCTCCTCAGGGCTCCTTTGCATCATTTTTGCCTGGTTTACACCGACGGCCCCGCACACACCCCGTGCTCACGCAGCGGCTCAAGGACGCAGAGCCCCACGCAGCCCTGGAGCTGCTCACGAGACACTCGTATGGTTTATGTACTCAAACGTCTTCTCCACTCTGCCACTCTGACTCTCTCATTTTGAAGCTCCCTCTTTTTCCGCTGTTGAGATACAAAAGGCACCAAGTTTTTCCTTCACATCCCTTTTTCCCATTCTCCCCTCCCCTTGATGCGTGGTATCCAACCCTCTGTTTTCAAGGGTTTTCCTTCTTTCCTACCCCTCTCCCTTTTTTTTTTTTAATTTAAGTTTTTCTTTTAACTTTCAAGGTCAACACGGACAGACAATGCCACCAGTGCCTGTTTGATATGTGAGCGCTATTGGCGTCCATTGCCACGGTTTCCGTGGTAACACAGTAACCATTAATTTTCAATTAAAGTAGACAAAAAGCCCGATGACAGCTCCAGGTCTGCTGAAGATGTCAAGAATCCGTATTAATATACAGCAAGAGAGCATAATTGTGTGTCCATCTTCCCGAGCAACGAAAATGGAGGGATAATTACCAGCTAGAAAGCCACTCTGTAATTTTGTTCTTACTGTCACCACAACCCTACATATTAGCATAAATTAAAAGCAGGGTTTATTGTTACCAAAGTGCATTGATATTTCCAGCCTATTTTCTTCCTTTTAACTGTTTGTTGTTGATGAGTGACTCCTGGACACATGGTGGGTGAGCCCACAGGAGCAATCGAGATGCCAGAAAGTAATGGATGAAGCCTTGCGATGCCACCCAGGTAGAAGGAAGGGAAGAAGAGCACGATGATGCGCGGAGGTGGGCAGAGAAATCCGCGATCGGTCTGCAGCCCTCTTCCATCCTCCGGATCCGTGATGAGCTCCCGGCCCCAGCGCGGTCCATCCCATCAACTCCTGCACGGGCGATGCGGTGGGGGCTCAGCCACGTGTCCCCATCACCACCTCCTCAGGCTTCGCCTTGGAGCTGGAAGGGGTGTAAGTCCCCGAGTGCTGCGCGCTTGGTGACAGCCACTGAATTCATGAATTTAAGTGAATGGAAAAAAGCGGGTTCCTTGTATCATATCCAGAGAAAGCTGTCCTTCAAAAGGAAATTTAGTGTAATTACCCTTAAGGGAGCGATCCTCACTCAGTCAGTCACAACACTGACCTGCTGCTAGGATCTGACAGGGAAATTACAGGCTGTGTACTCAACAAAAGGGGCTTCCTTCCTTCTTAGGGGAAAGATGAAATGCCGAGGTTTGAAAAGAAAAGTATTGGCTTCTGGGTTTTAAATCAGTATCTCACACAGGGCTTTCCTTTGCACAGAAATTAGAAGGGGGTGGAGGAGAACCAAGCCAGGGAGGGGAATGGGCGTTTTATGGACTGGAAAAAGAACTGAGAAGCTCCAAATTTCCACCAAGCGAAGAAAGCGGTTTCTCAGGATTTGCTTTCACGATACGCAGTGAGGCGATGGGCATTGGCGAAGAGCAGAAGCGAGACGGCCTCACAGAAAGGTCTGCTGCAAACAAGGCTGGCGCATCTCCGTCCTGCTGCAGGGCAGCGTCACTGCACCCAAGCCAAGCCCAGCCCCGTGCCGCCCCCCTGCCATTGCCCCAGATCTAACCTGGTGCCTCGCCACCCCGAGCCCCAAGGCTGGGGGCGTCACAAACTGCCCCTCAGATGCTGTCACCACTCCAAAACCTCTGTGGTTCCCTCTCGTACATAAGGAGGGACTAAAGCCCTCTCTGATCCATTGGTTTGCATCTACAGGAACTCGGTGAATTCCCAGAGGACTGGAAAAGACAATCATAACATCTATGATTAAAGGGGGGGTGGATTAGTCAGAATAAATTGATACTCAGAAAAATACACAAATAGATTATTAAGCAATCAATTTGTAAGGAGCTAAAAGATAATGGTGAGGAGATGGGTTTGTCTAGAATACTGCATCAAGGCAATTTTCTTTCTGTGCCGAGGCAGCTGGCCTGGCTGAAAAGGAGAGAGCGGCAGACGCGGCACAGGCTGACTGCAGGAGGGCTTTGGTGCAGCCTCCCCGATATTCTCATAAGCAAATAAAGGTAACATGGTCTCGGGATGAAATCGCCATCCTGCAGAGGCACAACCGGGTGGGAAACCACACTAGGAGTTTTCAGCAGCTTGCTATCGAACCGAAAGGACTTCTTCAGGGCTGGGGCAGGAGGGATTGTCCCCAGCCCAGCTTAACATTTTTGGTGGTAAGTTAGGCTGCATGCAGAGAGCACATGTGCAATGCCTGCAAGAGCACCCTGGAGAGGGGCTGCCATTTTTGGGGACAGGACTGGTGTTTACAACCATCTCAATAAAAGAAATGAATGACCTAATGAGCTGCAGTCAGGCCAAAGGGACAGGGAGCGAGAAGCAAAAAGCTGAACTATAACTTTTTTGCAAAAGGCTGGCGAGCCAGCGGTGCAGCGAAGAGTGAGATTTATATTTGATCGCAAGCTCGGTAAGAACCGACAAATTGCCTAGCGCAGACAAAGCGAGAGAGCCTGGAGCAGCGTGCATGGGGATGCTGTGGGGCTTTGCTCCGCGCAGGGCTCGGCCGGGTACCCAGCCCACGTTGCCTGCCGCGAGGGAGATGACGGACTGGAGGGAGTTCAAAGACGAGCAGAGAAGCAATGATAAGAGGTTTGGAAAACATGACCCATGGGGAGAGATTGGAGGAGCTGCGTCTGTTTAGTCTAGCCCAGAGAAGGCTAAGGAGGGCAGATGATAACGGCCTCACAGTATAAAAGGTCGCTGTGATGAGGACAGGGATCAACTGCTCTCCATATTCCCAGCACAGAGGGGCAGAAAGGGGCTCCGCTTGCAGTTTTAGGACAGGGAAAACTTTGTACGAAGGTTCTGCGACACATGACCGAGGGAGGTCACAATCTTTTTCATAACAAGACTTAAAAGAAGAGATTAGAGGGAGGCGTCGATGCCACGCGCGAGACAGAGCTGACCCCCCGAGCACCCTCTGCCAGGCAGCGCTGCCCTGGCTTGCGGTGAAGTGCAGGCTCCAGACTGGCAGAGCAGCGTTGGGTGCTCGCCCCAAACCTGTCCTGAAGGTTAATGTTTGCAGTAGGACTAAACCGCGGATTTCCATAACAAACTTCGAGGTGTTTCAATAGCCAGGTGATCTGAACAGGCAGTTCAGTGAGTAATGAGGGTAGATACAACAAAAATTGCTGGTTTTGGCCAAACTGAAACATTTCAAAAGCAGGTCAGCTTTAGCAATCTTTTCAGAGTAGGAATAAGGAAATGGGAGCAGGCTGAGAGCATCTCTTTTGTGCAGTTCAGAATGGGGGGGCAGTTTTGAACAGATTTGTTTGGAGAACATTTAGTGCCTCTAACACTTAAAAACATGACAACAGTTTTAAAAGCTCAAAACAAGATCATCTGATTTTCTGTAAACAAACCCCTCAGTCAGTTGAAGGGTTTTATTTTTAGTTCCAAACTCCAGTTCATACTAATTAAAAAAAAAGTTTCTTTTCTATCAGTGGATAGAATTTTCTTCTTAATTTGTGGGATTTGCACCAATTGTACATCCATATGATGCCTGCAAGAGCTTATGGCCCCAACAGCTTGAATACTCAAAACACAGCAGGTTAGGAGAGCAGTCTGTGTGGTTTTCTGGCTATGAAACATCTCATACAATTGAGCTTGTTACCTAAGTCATGACTCACCTTCCAGATCGAACGCTCCTGTGATATGCACGTGAACCTCATCCATCATACGAGGAGTTACGGATCACGGTGCCAACGCACTGCCCCAGAGGGTATAAATACCACAGCAGGGACAGAGGCTCCATCTTGCTGGGGAAACACAATATTAAGCCTGAGCCCCTTTTATCCAGGTGCCCCTGGGCTGTCTGTAGTGGAAACTGCAAGTATTGGCTGGATTTCAAAACACTCTGGGCCAAATCAGCCAGTGTAAATTGGTGCTACTCCACCGGCACCAGTGTAAAGATGCTGATTTAAACCAGCTGAGCTCTTAGCTCTCCGCGTTTTAATTTCCACCTGACAGAGTCAGCTGTTTGCAGCATTTTCCCTTCACTTCCCATGTCCAGCAGATGTGTAGGACACTGATCCTGACACCGGGATCTGTCCTAGAAGTGGCAGAAGGAGCATTGAGTGCACCTGGAAGATTTGTATGTGCTGTTGGGATCCCTCAGGATGAGGGAAGATGCTGTAAGTGTTATTCACATGCCCAGTTCAGCTGATGGATATTGCATACCCTCCCAGTCCAGGAAACAGGCCAAATTCTGCTTCTTGTTACACACGGGTAAATCTAGAGCAAGTCCCTTCTGACTGCACCTCCTTCCCATAGACAGGCTGCTAAGCATCCACGTTTTGTTTAGTTTAGGGGGGAAAAAAGCCATCCAGATGATTTACAGGGGGCAGGTCTGAAAGGGAAGGTGACAGAACCGGCTTGTCGCCAGGAAAGTCTCCGCTCCCCTCGTTGCTGGAGCGCTCTCCCGGCCGGGCAGGCGAGGGCAGGCTGACCCCCCAAACCTCTCCCTGGCAGGTGTGCAGGAGGGGCCCCAGCGCGGGACCCCGCAGGTGCTGAGCTACGGTGCTCGCGTGTGTACGTGGCGAGGACGGACGGCAGGCAGAGCTGGCTCTCGCTCCTAAACGGGGCCAGCCGGGACTGAAAGCAAGAGGGGAGGAAGGCAGCTCCCCAGCCTGGGGTTGCCGCTCCCCTGGGGCTGTGCCAGAGCCCTCTGTCCCCTCGGTTCTCCCAGGATGGTCCAGTCTCTGGGATCACCGCGGTGGGGACGTGCCAGCATGCTGCTAACCGCCTCCAGCGCCGTTGCCCTACAGCCAATGTCACTCGAAATACAACACACCTTTATTCAACTCGCCTTTTGCTAAGCTGCCGAAAGGCCGTTTCCAGCTGCAGCTGAAGGCATGGCGCAGGGCGCAGGCGATGACTCTGAACCCCCACGTCAGCCCCAGGCTGCCGCACGGCCAAGGGCAATCCGGGCTGAGCTTCGCCCGTCTGCTTCCCGGGCTTGTGAATCCTTCCTCCCCTTCCCTCCGTGGGGCTTATTTGGCTCGCGTCTGTCCAAGGCGGGGAATCCCTCCCCAGACATTTATCTACCCAGTGCCTGGCACGGCGATCTCAGCCAGGAGCTCTGCGCACCTCTGCACAGCAGAGCAGCGCTGAAGCTCGCCCAAAGCCCTCGCACACCCGCCCGGCTTTGCCCCCAGCTGCAGCCCAGGGTCCTGCGTGACACCCAGCCCAGAGCCAGCCCGCACCCTCCAGCTCCCAGCACCCCAGTTCACGCAGCCATAGCTAGCAAAGGGTCAACAAGACCCTCGCCCTCCTTTCCCCCCCTTGATATAAATACCAGCCTACCAGTCGACACAGAGTACATACATCTTAAACAAACACTTGGCTGGGCTGTTTATCTCCACAGCCTTTAAACAAACTCTTTCAAAGGTTTCTGCTGATATGAGAGATTTACTGAAAACCATTCGCCCTTCTTAAAAGCCTCTCAGTTTATGCTGCTATGGGTGAAACGAATAGTGTTTTAGCCTGGAGTTTTCTGTCTTCTGACCGCATGTTTATCCTAGGGGCCACTGCTGGCTTTGATACGAGAGCAGCATGGACACAAATCTTTACGAGGGAAAATATAAAATAAACCCAGAAACTCTGTATGTGCGTGCATGTGCGCGTGTGTGTGTGTGTGTGTGGCACGGGTGGAGGGGACTGGGCAGGGAGGAGCGAATGAAAAGTTTCGTCCTCGTTAGTGTCACGCTCAGCATCTCCAGTCTGGGGCTCCAGCATCCCACGTTGCTATCCCGTGGTGTACATTATTCCCATGAATTTTTTCTTCCCAGCATTCGGTGTGGGGCTCCCTGAGATTATATATTTCTAGCAGCTCTCAGCAGTGTCCGTGACAGACAGCTCAACACCTCCACGGGGCACGCCACCGTCACGCCGATCGGTTCGCAGAGCAGGTTTCATTAAAGCACTGGCAAAAAACGAGAGACGTCAGAGTTACTGCCAGAGCAGCGAGGACGTCTGTACAGCCTGAGGCGCTTTATAATGTCTCGGTGCGTTTTCAGCCCCATTTCACAGGTGGGGAACCTGAGGCAGAGGGAAATGATGTGCTCAAGGACACTTGGGAAGTAAATGGGAGGAATTGGACCTGAGTATAAATACTAGATGGTCCTGCTTCGAGTAAGGCTGATCTGCTACTTCTGACTCCAACACAAGGAGAAGAAATGGGAGAAGACAGATTGAAAGTGCTTTCAGAGGAGCTGAACCATTTTGTGGGAAAGGCATGTGCCCACAGTGCTTAGAAATGGCACCTTGATTTTAGCTGGGGCCTTTTGCATCTTGCCAATGGCTTTTCAGTGACTGCTCCAGGTTTTAACCAAATCCAGAGGTCCTCACACAAGTTGGGAGGGTTTGTCAAGCTGGTCTGCAATGCGCAGAGCTGAGGCCTCCTGAGACCTGGCAGTGTCAGCCAGGAACCAGCCCAGGGATGGTTTCATGCCTGGGAGCCCCTGGTCCTCCTTTCCCCTCTGCAAGCAGCAGAACAGCCCACGCCGTGGAGGGAGGAGAGCCGTACGTGGGGGCACAGGGCTGTCCCCTGGGGTCCTGCCAGTGGGAAGGGCTGGGGGCGTTGGAGCAGGAAGGCTGGATGCAGCGGGACATGCTCGGAGACGCCTGGCAAAGCGGGGAAGCAGACCTGGCAGCGCACGCTGGCTCCCAGCACCACGGCCGGGGCAGGCGGCAGGAGAAGGGGCATTTTCTGTCCTCACTTGCACCCGTGTATATCCAGGATAGCTGCTTCAGTGAGGCTTTTTCTACAGACTTCGACGGGCTTTCTGCTGAAGCCCAGGCCAATTTCACCAGGACCGTGGGTTTGCCTGGCACTCACAGCCGTGTAATTAGGAGAATCTGGCACGGCTGTAATTACCGCTCATTGGATGTAGCACAGGAGAGGATGCGGCGAGGCATGATCTGGGCTCCTGCCACGGCCCCAGGTATAGCGGGGACCTTGGCCAGCTGGCTCGGGTGTCCTGGATCACTGTCCACATGCCAGCAGCTACGGCACGGGGACTGCTCCAAGGGGGTTTGCACAAGGTGCCCCTGCCCCAGGGCAGTGCCGGCTGGCCGGGTGCATCGTGCCCACGTGGAGCTGTCTCGGCAGCCCTGCCACAATGCCCCTGTGTGCTGGGCAAAATCTGAATAAAGACAGTCCCTGCCCCAAAGACCCTGCAATCTAGCGACAGGGTAAAACGTTCTTTTGCCTTTTTTTCAAGCAGTTTACGTTGTTTTCTCCAGTGTTTTCCAAGGAGATGACCGAGCCTTCGATTTGCTTCTGCTGCAACGTGCCATGCAGAGGAGGAATCTGTTCCCTTGTTTCCAGCAGCCCCGGGCTTTGCAGCATTACGTGTCATTTCTTATTTACCGTCCTCCCTCGCTTATGACACACTCAGGTAGAGACATGTTTGTCAGTATGACACCCACGTTGGTAAACAAGGCGAGTTTACCCAGCCATCAATCAGGGAGTTATCGATAGCAGGCACTGCTTTCCAACGGCAAGAACAACCTCAGGGTGGGTGCGAGCTGGGAGCCAGCACAGGCGATGCTCTGCCATCCAATATCCTTGTGGTCTCTGCCACACAGCCAGAGGACGAGGGTCTGCTCTTGCACTGCCGAAAATCAGCAACCTACGATGCAGGCCCTGCAAGGAGAAGGTTGCAATCAGGTCTAGGCCCCTAAAAGTTTTATTTTCTTTTATTGCTATATGAGTATCTTTCTCCCCTGTGGCTCTCTAGCTCCCTGGATCTCCCAGGGCTTTAGCAAGCCGGAGCGAACAAAGCCACACGACAGGTTTCAGAGTAAACACTGGCAACCATGAGACTCCTGATAAAATTGCAAAAGCTCTGGCCACACAGCCACACTTGAAGATACGACCTCGCTACCCCGGCAGGCCTGGAAAGCAGAAGGCAAATAAAGAAAACGCCAACAAATTTATCGGGGACAGCCATTACAGCATCGTGGCACGGGTTTTCAGCCCGTCTCAGAATAAGCTGGAGGCCTCACATGGGATTTGTGAATGCTGGCATTGATGGTACTGCTTTTCCATCCCTCCCCTGGCCCCTCAGCTCAAGGCAAGAGGAACTCAGATGCTTCTGGGTCTCCTGTGAGCCCAAGGTCTGAGGCTGCCGGGAGGGAGGAGGATGAAGAAGACAGTTCCCAGATGTCTCGCTCCACCACCGTGCACACAGAGACACGGAGATAGGGTGATTCGGGCTGCTCTGGCGGTAAAAGGCGGTTTCGTATGCTCTGCATTTAGGAGAAACCCGGCAAAAGAGCAAAGGTCAGGAGAGAAATGCTGGTATTTATTTATACAGGAGAGCTTTGTGAACAACATGTATTTGGGAGCCTTTCGAAACAACATAACTCGCCCTACAGAGCTGCTAAACCAGTTTGGTAGCGACACTCCTGCACATACACAGGCAGAGGTGTGGGCAGCACGAGGGACACTGCCGGGAGGGCGCGCGGAAGGGCAGCTGGAAAAGCAGCCACCCACCCGAGTACGATAACTCACCCCAAATCCCAGGGCCGTTCCCTGGGATCCCCCCAATCTCGTTTCTAGTGCAGGGGGGAGCCCCGTTTCTGGGTGATGGTTGCTGTGGGCTGAGAAAAGGCCAAGCAACGTGGCCTGACACTGGGGTGAGGGGCAGGATAAGCTTAGCTCTAGGTGGAAACCAAGGCAAAACCCAAAAAGCTGCTTTCCCAGAGGGGAAACCTCAGAGCGTTGCCCCCAGGCTTTTCAGACGTCGTATTTACGGCATTTGCTTTAATGGGGTGGGTAGGTGTTTCTCCACGGGAATCTGCAAGCCTGGGGAGCTCGGGATCTCTGCACCAAACCCCAGCTGTGCTCAGCCCCCAAATCAGTAGCCACTTTGGAAAACTTGCGGCCGTAACACGGAGCAGCCTTTGTGGGGTTGGCGTGGGTCTGAGAGCAGAGCCCAGAACGGGTCCAGGTGGTAGCGGGGGCCCCCAGCCCATAACAACGGCCTCCCTTCAAATGGAAACTTTCCCTTATTTTATCGCCGTTTTACTGCTTTGCCACGGCGCGCAGATGAATACCGCAACGCGCAGCTGGGCAGAGCGAGGGACGTAAGCGGGAGCCAGGCAAGGTGCTGCTCGCTCGGCCGCGCTGATGTTTCTGGTAGCTCGCAGGGAAGTCGTTCATTATCAAAAGGGCTTTCTCCGAAGCCTCGCGCTCCTGTACCGGTCCTGCAGGAGGACGGGACGGGCACCCGGCCCGATGGGTTCGCCTGGCAGCGTTTTGGCGAGCAGGGTTCACCACGGTGGCTGGACCACGCCGGCACGGTGGCCGCCTCGGTGCCGCCCGGGCATCGGCTCCTGGGCCATCCCCACTCTGCTGCTTGCCCTGGCTTCTGGGAAGGCGAAACCACGCTGGCGGGGGCTCGGGGTGTTTCTGGGCACCGTGTGAAGAAATGCAAGCTGGTGATGGCAGCGCGGTCAGCGGCCTTTTCTGAGCTGTGTCTAGAAAAGGTCAGATTTGCCCTCCCCGTCCCGTTTTTGGGGGATCCTGCCTGCCGTATGAATGACCAACACCCCGACATCTCAGCCACAGCCAAGGCTTCAGAGGAAAAAAAATAACTGTAGGCAAAAGCTTTGGCCAAAACATGGCGAGGCTGACTTGGAAGCGCTCCCGCGGCGCCGCTTGAGATCGGTAGCTCGTTTTTTTGCACGCTCCTGCCCTCCCCGTCAGGATGCACGCCCTGATGGGCAGCTCAACCCCAAACGCATCCCGGCCCCTATCACATCACCGGCGGCGGCCCACGGCCGGCGATGAGCAAAACCCCCGGGGCAGCCCGTCCCCTGCGGGTAGCGGCAAGGTGGCCGTGACGGGCCCCGCGTGGGGCAGCCGTGGCGCGAGCGTGACGGAGCCCCGCTGCCGGCGAAACGTGGGTAGCACAGACGGGCCCTTGAGCATAAACCGAAGAGAAGACTTTTTGTTCACATGTGTTGGCTCAGCTCAAATAACTCATCGGGGACCCGAGCTGCAGGCTGGAAAGGGAAGAAACTCTCTCCAGATGAAAGGATGTCAGAAAATTGTATTTAGTCAACTGCGTGTGTGTGTTAGAAAGGGGCGGAGGGAGGAAGGGGCCGCGGAGGCTGTTACTGTGACTGACTTTCTGACTTCTTAACTTGTCAGCATATCCTAAAGTTAAAAATGCACATGCACACAGGACTGCAGCCAAAGAGGCTGTCTAGCCGCAAATCCAGATGTGGGGGCCACTGCGCAGCCAGCCAGCCCCGCTCTCCCTGAAACGACTTTCAGACTAAACAATTGTGACTTGGCTGTGAGAGGCAGCGCAATTCCAGATGCTGCTTTCCTTTCACGTTGTTTTAATTGGGCTGGCAGGCGCAAGGGCTCTTTCAGTGAGAGGAAAGCTTCCCCACGGGACCGCAATGTTTTGGCAAAGCTCCCACGCTGCTACCTTAAGAGAGAGAGAGAGGGAAGGAGAGGGAGAGGAGGGGATGCAGGGAGGTGGTGGTGGGGAGAAAAATTGAGAGCGACTTTCCAAGGTGTTTACTGCTGCGAACGGCTGCCACTTTGCGTTTTTATCTGCTGAAATTCTCACCTTTCTTTTTCTTTTTTTTTTTTTTTTTTTTTGGGTTCAGTTTGTTTAACGTCACCCTGGAAAAAACAAAACGTGCAGGACACGGGGCTGTGCTGGGAAATGGGGACTTGTCCTGCTGCGGCCCGCAGCGTACCCGGTGGCACAGCCAGGCAGTGCCGGCAGCAACGCCAGGACAGCCCGGCCATCCCGGGAAGGGGGTACCCAGGCTCTGTGCCTCGACCAGGGGCAGCATCTGAGAGCCACGGCGGGTCTCCATGCCGGCCATCCTCACGGCACTGCCCTAGGGATGCTTCCCCATCCCTTCCCAGACGTTTACAGCCACAAGAGCCCCGGCACCAAGCTGGACAGAGCCAGCGGGTTTGCCCTTCACCTTGCACTGGCAGAGTGGGAAGCGATAAGGGCCCTTAAAGTCACTGCAAATCTAGTCCTAAGTAATGTAGGTGCTGATCCCAACCCTGCTCCAGGCGGTAAACCCCACGTTTGGGTGGTGAACACCCTTGTTTTGTCCTCCCTTAACTCCCCCAGTGGCGAACCCACGCGGGCAGGCACAAAGGGGTTAAACCGACCCGTTTTGGTACCCCTCGTTACCATCCACGCTGCTCCCCTGTTTATCCCTCTGCCCACAGCACACCCAAGGGAGAGGCCTTCACCCCCGGGCAGCAGGGCTCTGCCCTCGCAGGGTTAACCCAGCGTGGTCCTTCCTCCGTGGTGGTGAGACCCCAAATGCTCCTTCAGCTGCCTTGAAGTGGTGCGCCGGCCTCGCAGCCCGCTGCCAGCGGGTGAGTCAATAGCACAATTTTAGCCTGGGTCGGGCTCATCTCCCGAAGCCAGGCTGAGCCAAGGGAGGCACAGCGGCCGCCGAGATGGGATTTTAAGGTGGACTCTGGAAAAAAAATCCAGGAGCCCCATAGGGAGCGCGGGAGGCAAGGGGAGCGTGGAGCCGGAGTGCTGTCCCCAAGCGAGAAGCCGCAGTGGTGGGGGAAAGCAGCTCCCGGCAGCACCCGGCCGCTTGCGAAACACCCAGCGCGGCGGAGATGCAAAAATACGGCTTTGCTCTTTTTGTGGGAGGATGCTAAAATCCCGGGGAATGCTTCCTGGCCATGGGGAAGGGGTCGGCAACCTCATCCCCTCCGGCGGTGCCACCCAGACGGCCGCCCCATGGCAATGCCCTCGCCGCCTTCCTCCGGCTTGTTTTGCTTAAAATTGGGAGGTCCGAATTCCCGCTGGATGCTGTCGTTTGAGATGCAGGAAAGGCCGGTCAGCGGCCTCCTCCGTCCAGCGCTTCCAGGAGCGACAGGTACTTCCGATTCATGAAATGCAAGGAAAAAAAAAAAATTGCTTTTGGGGTCGGGGGCTCTGACAATGCAAACAGAGCAAGGAACTGAAACTGCTGTCCCAAACCCAGCCTGGCTTCTGGGCCAAGTGCGCTGGGAATGTTAAAAAATAATCAGGAAGGTTTTCTAGACAGGAAAAAAAAAAAGTCCCAAACACATCCTTAGCCTGCGCCCTTACAAGTCCCTTAACTCTTTTTCCCCCCCTAAATGGGGAGGGAAATAGAGTGTTTTTTTGCTTTGGTTTGTTTGGGGGGGTTGTTTGTTTTGTTTGTTTTAAAACTTTGGCCTCATTAATTTCCAAAAAAAATTTCCCCCCAATAAAAGGAAAACATGGAAAGAAAAACAAACTATTAGAAAAGAGAGGAGGGAGGAAATGTTATTTAAAAGGTTACCAGACCACATCATTTTCCAATGATATTATATACTCCCTGCAGTATCCAAAATATATATGGGCCTTAGGCCAAGAATGTAAAAAAAAAAGAAGAAGAAGAAGAAGAAAAAAAAAGAAAAAAAAACACCCAGCGTAGACACAACATCTGGACAGAGGCTGAACAAAACCTCCATTTATCACACTTAATCCTGCAATGAAGCAGTCAACAGTTTACTTCTGTTTTGCTAATTTAGCTGCTTTCATGCTCCAGAGGTGGAAAAGCCAAAGTAAAAGCTTGGAATTAAGTGTCACTTTGTGAAGCTACTTCTCCTTTTTCTCTTCTTTTTTTCATAAAACTTTCTTCTCCGTTCTTTTTTTTAATCCCATTCTTTTATTAATTCCACCTTCCCTGCCCCCTCCTGCTTTTTTTTTTTTGCCTTTTTTTTTTTTTTTTTCCTAGGATTGGCTAGAAAATCTGGTGGCACAGCCCGTATGGACGAACCCACTGAATCCTGCCCCCGTTTCCACCCAGACACACGCAAACCCCAGGGGGGTCGATGCCAGCCTGCCTGCACGGGTCCAGCACCGGTGGAATTCGCGGCTCTTCAGTTCCTCCAAAAATCAGGGTACTGGTTTAGCCGCCCAAACCCAGATGTGCGTGCCCAGAGCCAGGCCCCCGGGTTGGAAAAGTCTGAGCCCTGCAGTTTATACGGCCCAAGAGGTGTGCGCGTATAAACGTGCTTTCAGCTAGAAACCGCCTCGGAGGGGGTTTCAATGGAAAATCGGTTTTCTCCCATGCCAGTACGGGTGGTGAGGGCTTCTCTGTGTGAAATGTGCTGTTTTCCCCAGGAGCCGTTCAACTTTTCATTGAAAACCAAACCATACCGGGCCCACGGCCACCCTTTGCCTTCCAGAAAAGCCGTGGCCATCGTGCAAAATTCAGAGACCGGGGTGCGGGCGCATCCCACCCCTCAGCTCCTGCTGCTGCGTTTCAGGGTAGCTCTGACACTGATCTGTCTTCTCCCCTGAAAAAAGCCCACGTTTTCAGTAGAGAAAACCCCCATTTCCTGACCTACTGCGGTGCAAATATGAGTACGTACATGTGTCTGCCTGCTATCTTCCACACCCACAGCCCCTACAATTAATTACAGAGGCAGATTTCGCTGTCCTCGGAGAAGAGACTCTTCCTGCCGACTAGCTATAAAGTACCCGACACCCTGTTCGGGGCTTGGTGATGATAACAACAACCGCAGCATTAACCACAGCACGTCTCCATCCTCCCAGGAGTTACGGACTCCGGAGGATTCTTCTTCAGCTGCTTAAATACAGATTTGTGAGCCCAAATTCAGGCTCTTTAGCGGGAAACATTTTGGCTGCTGAAGCTGTATTGCCCAAAGGATGAGTGGTCTGGGGCTCCCGGGAAGGAGCCTGGTTTGTCTCATCCCAATGTTTAATTAAAGGTACGGAGCAAAGCCTAGTTTCTCTTGGAAATGTAGCCGTTTCCATCACCAGGACAGCATTACGCCGGGCACAGCCTTTGCAGGAGAGGAGGGTAAAACATCCCTGTATACCCAGCTGGGCCGGGGTATTTGCACATATTTAGTAAACACAGTTATTTGTCTCTCTTGTAGCTTCTTCAGATTAATTTTGTTGTGTCAAGAGCAAAAGATACAACAAATATCAATCCTCAGAGGCTTAATTAATATTTGTTAAGACCAAAATAGCCTACATCTCATGAACTGCAGGGTGTCCTGCCTGTTTCAAGCTGAGCATTATCAGGCAATGCTTAATGCAGCATGGGGAATTAGGTTTATTTTTGGGGCTGTCTGGTTCTCCGCTATTGTTATACGTATGGTATTGCTGTCGTTTCCCTTGACTTGATGTGGTTTCGTGTGTGTGTCAAAGGCTGGCTTGTCTCTATAGACACTACTTATTACTGGTTTATAAACTGGAAGAATAATGAACTAACTAACTGAGTGCTTTAAGATCTGCAAAGAAAAAGCCTTGTGCGGTGCAAAATGCAAAAATATTAATAGCTTATCCAGAGCAGCTTGCTGGTCCTGAATGCTGGTATTCAGAAGTGACACATGCTGCATAGCTTGTCTAACAGACACATCAATACAAGATTAGATAAGGAACAGCACATTCAGGCTGTCTAGAGCAAAAAAATGTACATAGCTTTGAAAAACAGAAGTGGAAAATTGCCGGCATGCACAATATTGTTATGGCCTCCATCCCTGCTTCAATGGACTAATTTTATGAAAACATGCATCGGTCTGAAACTAAGCAACAAGTCGCCCTTCTACGCCGGATCACCCGTGCCCTTTTGGGACAGATGTGCTGTATGCAGACTCAGTATCCGCAGGTATTTAGTACTTAATACCTAATAGTGTGGGGCCCATAATATTAATACGATGAATTGTCTCTGTCTGTAGGAGGGCGAAGTCATATAACTGAGTTAAGCTGTTTGAAATGGGAGTTACAAGTGATAACAGCCAGGCCTTTTCTTTTTGGAGGTGTCAATCTCTGTTCACAGGGTGGCAAGCTGCAGGTTCCCTCCCACATGTGGAGTTTAGTCCTCACTTCTTATGTCTGGAGTCCTCACTTCTTATGTCTGGAGTCCTCACTTCTTATTTCTGGAGTCCTCACTTCTTATTTCTGGACCCAAACGGGAGGTGCATCAGCCCGTGCCGGTCGGCGTGCCTTGGCTTCCCTCGGTGCACGGTGTGGTCATGCCACCAACATCTCACCCCTGCATGCAACCCCCCAGGCTCCTGCCTCCTTCAGAGCGCGGCTACGTCCATCTGCTTTGGGTGCAAAGGGTAACAAACTGCTCAGAGGCCTTTGGGCTCCTGGAAGAGCCCTCTTAAAACCCACAAAATAATATTAAAGTGTAACAGAACGAGCCCTGATGTATTGCTTTCTGGACCTGCCCGTTAGCTCAAAGAACAGGCGTTTCCCATTTTGCTCCATCCTAGCAAACTTTTGCAAGGCTTTGAGCTATTTCCCTGCAAGGATTTTTCCCGTTTCTTTCCAGAAGCTTGTCTTAGATGGAAACAAGAAAGCCATACTGCCGTGCAAAAGTTGTTCCCTTACGTATCCTGCCCAATTCTACACCAGCTGTAGATGTTGAAGGATATTTGGATATAATTTAGCTAACGCATCTTCGCGTCCCGCCACAAGCTTAGCAATTGTCAATTCAATACATCCTAGCCAGCTGCTGATAATAAATAATCACATTAGCTTCCCCTCCTTGCAAAGACGGTGGCTTGCATGCGTTTGCTGCCCAGGGCACGGCTGGACCTGAGACCCCCCAGCCCCGACTGACGGAGGCCACGGCTGCGCCCGCGGTCCCCGAGGCCACGCCGTCTCCCCGGCGTGACGTAACCGCCGCTGCATTCCCACGGCTCTCCAGTGCACAGACAGACTATTTCAACCCTAGCATGTCGCTCCGGGGTCATCCGTTCATGTTTACTGTAGGGGAAGGAGGCCGCTGCAAACATTCCTCCTCGGTGCCTCACCAGGGCGGGAGCTCTCCCACCGCATCGGGCAGCCCCGGCACCCTGGGAAAGGCTGTCGGACGCAGCGCCCGGCTCTGCCCGCTTCGTGCAGGTGCAGCCGGTGGGGAAAGGGCCCCGGCCAGCCTTTCAGAGGCCCTTTTGTTGCAATGAGGTTGGTGGGGTTCAGGATCAGACCCGTGAGCCTTTGGGTGAAGGGCCTGACCATGCTGGCCCCTTCCTACGACGGAGTGGGCTGCGTTTCCCCAGAGGCACGGCCTTGCCAGGAGCTCGGCCCCGAGCCTTTTGCATCCTCGCACTCAGGATCTACTGCAACATCAGCGCTAGGCAGGGGGCTATGGCCCCCAGCTCGCTCCCCAAATCAGCGGGCACATCCCCTCCTGGGGGCTTCCTCCCCCGTCAGTACCTCCTGCCCCAGCGCGGTTAATAAATGATAGTCCAGCAAGCGCTGCGAGCTGAGGCACTGCTGCCCGGCCGTCGGCATCCCTTCCCCAGGGCGGCGAGGGCCCCCCTGAAGCTTTCCATCAGGGAAACCCCCCCACATCTGGCAGGAGCCGCCGTCCGTCCCGGCTGCCCCCCCGGCACGCTGCGGAGGAGCTGCCGAGGGAGGGCAGGAGGTGGACGGGAGAGGTCAGCGGGGAGAGCAAACATCCCGGCTGTGCCAGCCAAGCCGCCTGCTTGTGCTCCAGCTGCCGCACAAAGAGCCCGCTCGGACCCACCTTCGCTAGTGCCTGGCTCAGCAGGGGTTTGGCAGGAGGGGCTGTGCTCATTGAGAGCTTTGGGGAGTGAATTTGGCCCTACCTGGGAGAGAAGGTCAGTCCCTGAGCCAGGCTGGGAGCATTGCTCCTTGGGCTGGGGCAAAAGGGATGCTCAGCTGACATTTGGTAACCTCCCGACATGGAGAATAAATAGCCCAGTTCCCAAATCCACCCATTCCCCTCCACACACGAAAAGCATCAGTGCCCCAGAAACAGGGTCTGTCAAATTACAGCAAAAATAAGCCCTCTGCTCGGCTGGGAAGCTCCTCTCTCCTGTGCTGGGAGGGGAATTGCTTCCCCTCCTGTTCAGCCAGGACTCCTGGTGGGAGAGGGACCTCCGGAGCTGCCCGGCTGCCGGCTGCGCTGCTCGGCTGGTATTTACAGAGGCAGCGCGGGGCTGCTGGGGCGAACACTGTGCAAACAGGCTCCGGGAGCATCCCCCGCCCTGGAAAGCCTCCGGACTAATTGGAACAAAGGAAACCTTCGCAGAGGGGGAAAAGGGACAAAGAGCCACCGAGTGCTTTTCCCAAGGCCACCTGTGGCAGGGATGGAGCTGGGGGGACACTCGGAGACCGAGTCGCAGGCGCTTCACGGTGGGCTCGGGGCCACCTTCCCCCCGAGCAGCCCGGCGACACGGCGGGGAGCTAGCAGCCCTTGGCTGAGCGGGGACTGGCGAGATGCTCGCTGAGCAGAGACGGCACGTGTAGGGGGCAAACAGGGAGCGAGTGTCTCCTTGTGCCCAGTTTTTCCCGGATCCCCCCCGCTTCCCTCCGCTGTGCTGTGCCGTGCCGGGCTGTGCAGACACACCGCTCCCTCCTTGCTGGCCTCCCTTACAAAACGCCTCAGCTGGGGGAGACGCCGCTGAGCCCAGCCGCCGGCCTCACCCAGCAAAGCCCCCCCGAAGCATCCGAGCAAGGCGTACCCCAGCTCCTGCCCCTCTGCCACCTTACACGCCCCCACGTATGCAAAGAAACCCCAGTTTTGCTGCTTTCCGCCAAGAAAAGTAAGAAGAGAGCCTCTGGCTCAGATAGTTTTCTTGCATCAAACGCTTTGGCCCAAAGGGACAACTTGCAGCCAGCCAAACTCCTCCACCGGCAAACGCCGGCTGAGCATCCCCGGAGAAACACCTCCTTTACCCCGGCTGCGAATCTGGCCCAAGCCACCGGCTTTACCTCCGCGTCTGCTGATGCTTTAAAGCAGCCTCTTTAAGGTTGTTGTCTCATGCAGTTTTCTTTTTTCGTATTTAATATTAATAGTAATGACTGTGGCAGTAAGATAATAAGCTTCAGTCAGATTAGAAGGGGGTCGGCTCTTATCTGTGACTGCTGAAGACGCATGTCTTTCACCTGCTCCTTTAATATCCCCCATCTTTCATTCCTACCGCCGAGCCCCCTCCCACTGTCCTAGAACAAAAGGGGTATTATTGTCCGGGGTCTTTTCAGGCTGGAGCCAGGAAGACCTCCTCCTCCCCCAGCCGCTCCCCGAATGTGCAGCAGTTTGAAATGAGCCTTTTTCCTTCCCCGGCAGGAGATTAGCTCGGTTTGACAAGGCGGTGAACTTTAGGCAGGGTGAAATAGGGTCTCCTTGGGGACTGGAGGCAGTTCAGCCCTGACTAATTCTGACAAAGAGAGGCACCAAAAAAAAAAAAAAATCCCTGGAAAAAAAAAAATTAAAATAAGAAAAACAACCGAGCTGGAGAGGAGGCAGGGAGGGGGAGGCTCTGGGGGAACGCGGGAGCACGGAGGCTGTGGCGAGGAAGGAGGGACGGGAGGCCAGAGGGCACGTTCCCGAGCGGGGATGGGCTGGAGCTCCAGGGTTTGCTTCCTCAGGTCTGGCTTTGGAGGAGGGAATTGCCTTCCCTGGAGCTCCGGGGTTTGCTTCCTCAGGTCTTGCCTTGGAGGAGGGAATTGCCTCCCCGTGACTCCCCGGCCAGCCCCGACATGGCACGGTGTGAACGGCTGCCACGAGGAACCCGCTGCTCTGGGTTGACTTTCTCTTGAAATCCCCTTTCTTTATATTTTTAAAAGTTCTTTGGAAACCCTTTAAAATTAACACTGTGGAAGCAGCACCCAAGACTCGCAGCTTGCCTTTCAAACGCAAAATGAAGCGTCAAGCTGCCGTGGCCGAGCGATACAGTTTTAACAAAAAAAAACCCCAAACCCCCACAAGTGCAAATCAGGATTTAAATGATTTCATTTCAAAATGCCGTGTGTGTGTCAGAGGCCTGAGTTTGTGCAGAGACTTGTGATCGTGACGTGCCCAGGGTGGAGAGGGTGTGGATGGGGCCGGGGAGTGACGTAGGTAAGGGATTAAAGGAGAGAGATTGGCAGAGGAAAAAACAAACCCTTCCATACCGCAGTATGGTCAGGGGTGTCTTCCATCTAAAAAAAAGGCTTTAAAGTGATGCAGGAAAGGGTCACGACAACTGAAAGAAGGGAACGTAACCTGGAAGGTGGTGGGGTCTGGCAGAAGACCAAGGCGCTGTGCGTTTTGAGTGCTCAGGGCAGAGACAAGGGAAGCTTTTTCTGTGGCCCTGCACTAGCGCAGCAGCGGTGCCCCGTGCAGCTGGTGCCTCACACAGTGGTTCATGTAATGCGGATGGCGAATCGCCTTGGAAGTACCCTTGAGGGATTTCCTGGGTCAGGGGGGCATGGGGAGGGCACCATGTTCCTCTGCAGCTGAGAAACTTTTATATTTAATAGGCTTTTAGTGTGCAGATGTTTGCAGATGAAAAGTTCTGTGTCAGTCTTCCCCCCCACTCTGCATACAGACACATGCAAATATTACTTTTTTATACATATATGTACACTCATGCACACATGTGCATGTACATCTACTCTAACTAGGAAAAGCTGGCATATGCCGTGAGGTCTCGGCAGTCTGGAATCCCCTATCGAAGGGGAAAAGGGGAGGAAGAGGCCGCGCAGACGAGCTGGGGCACAGAGGTCTGACCCAGCAGCAGAGACCAGGACAGGGCTGAGAACTGAACCTCAGCTTCTGGGTTAACTTGTCTCTCAAAATGCCTTTTGAGCCCCACGGAAAAAGGACTCTCACGCCAACTTCTCCCCGAACTCACCAGTGAACTGTCACTTGGGATGTTCCTATCTGAGCTCCGAGTTGGGATTCAGGTCCTAGACAGCCAAGCAAGGCTGCTGCCATCAGTTCTTGCCCATGTCCTGGCCCATTTGTGCACAGAGGTGTGTTTTCCTTCGACAGCACCAGCCCTCCTCCCAGCCTGGTGCTGGCTCCCTTCGCTGCCACCCCCTCCAGGCCCATAGCACCCGTGTCCCGCTGCTGCAGGATGCAGGGCGAGCAACGACCTCCAGCAATGCATCCCTGCAGGCATCACCCCCCTGCCCTTCCCTTTGCTCCCGGTGTCCCAGCCCCTGTCCTACAGGACACGCCGCATTGTGCAGGACATTTCCTGCCAGTGGCTCGGCAAACCCCTGAAATCTCCCCGTCCTGCCAGGAGATTCCTCCCTAATACTCATTAAGCCGCTTGCAAATCCCTGGCTGAACATGGCTGCACAAGTTTAATAAAGCAAAAGACAGATGCCATCAATCATGTGGGCCCGCCACACATCTGGGGGAAATCCAGGGCCATTATTCTCCTTTCTTCTCCCCACCTTCGTGTCCCAGCAGTCAATATCCCAGGAGTTACACAGGACGGGTCTGCTCCCCTCCTCGGCTTACTGCACCCTCTCCGCTCCTCCGTCCCAGGGTCCTTTCCCTGCCCCTGCTCTCCGTCACCTGGGGCCCAAACCTCGCACAAGCGCTGAAGGGGCTTTACGCGTTGCATAAGCTGTTTTCCTCTGGGCGGTGGGATTTCCATCTCGCAAATTTTTTGCTCTTTGAAATGACCAGGGAGGTCGCCACAAAGGGCCAAGCGCAGAGGAAGGACCTCACCACCCCGTTTTGGTCATGCAAAGCAAGACAGGGGCCAGGGGGAGAAGGAGAGCGGGGAAAAGGCACAGCAGGCGGGGGAGGAGAGCAGAGGCTGGCGCTTTATCCTTGCACCTTCACATCGCACTCTCCCTTTCATTTTCGGCATTGCCTCCTGCTTGGAAGCGGCGGGAGCGGGGAGGAAGACGATCCCTTCAGCAGGGCTCAACACATAGATTTTTGGTTTGAATTCAGCCGATGGCACCTACGCTCCCCATCTGGAACAAATCCACACCTTTATTCAACTGCTTCCATCAGGTGGGAGACAACATTTATTGAGCAGATGTTCACTTTGGAGGAGTCAGGACCTCGCTGGTGTGTCTGAGCAGTGCACGGCCCGAGTATGCACTTCGTTTAGGAAAAGTGGCTTTCTTTTAGCCCAGCAATCCTCCGCTCTGCCTCAGACACAGATTCGCTAAGAAGAGCTCCTATGTATTTGTTTTACCAGTTCCTGCCTTTCTAAAATCTTTATTTAAAAGCACACATTGCAGCTAACCAATTCATCACGGTGCAACGGAGCTTAAGTCCTCCAACAGACTCCGGTTTCTTTTTGCATTTGCAGCCCTGATAGTAAGGTGAGAGGCAGGTGAGAAAAGCGTGGTTCACGCGTGGATTGATTGATCGATCTGCCCCACTTTCTTTTTGGGCAATTGGAGATAACTTGTCATCCGGGGGTGACAAGGGTGCATGCCCTGCAGATGTTGCAGTGTTGGTGGGTGCACATGCCTGGACGTGGTTTTTGCAGGAGGCTCTGTCTCAGCGCTGGTAGGTTAGCGAAGAGCCAGCGGTCACTTGATTTTGGAGAGGTACTCTCAGCTGTGCTTGTTTCTCTGTATCTCCAGGTTGAGCTAGTGTCACCAGGAGGACACGGCCCCCTCCAGGTCCCTCCTATTTCCAAGTGTGGGTGGGAGCACAACCTGGGCAAGGAAAAGCTGCCTGGGATGGAGAATAATGGGGCAAAGGGGCAGGTAAAGATCCTCATTAGCCTAAAATCAGGCCAAGCCACATGGTCAGACAGACACAACTTCCAGAGAGCCTCGAGCATCGAGGACGGCAATCAGCACCATAGGACAACAGGCATGTCCCGCTTCTGCCTCAAACCTGCCTGAAAGCGAGGATTATACCTCTCCTCCCGCCACATCCCTGGGCTGCGACGGGAAATTCCTGTCTATTTGCTTGGTGTTGAGACCACAGGGAAGCCAGGAAAATAGCCCAGCAGGAACCACTGCTTAACTAAAGCTATCTGTTAAATAAAGTGGTCTTTAAAGGTTTAGCAAGGCTCTTCCCCCACCAAGTCTCCAGGGCTCGTGCTGTCAGCCGTCCCCTGGGTGCCGGCGGCATTGCCTTGACTGGCAGCTCCGAGTGATAGACAAATAGATCTGGCAGGCAGGACGGCGCTTTGGCTTCCGCACAAAGTTCTGCCAACTGCCAAACATGCTTCTCATTTCTGTTTTGCAAAAGCCTCGATATGTATTTATTAAAAAAAAAAAAAAAAAAACACAACAGAGAGATGGAAGGATTTGATGATCTGATCTTTTTATGCATGCCCGTGCTTATGAACAAGGATGTGTTATTGACTCATACAGCGTCATGGGACTGGAATAATGCGCGGGGTTTACTTCATTTTTGTCTCCATCAGCCACAGAGGGATCTAAACATGTTACGAACTGAACAGTTTAGTGCATCCAGCTGGGACGTCAGGGCTCCTGGGTCCCTTTCCCAGCTCGTGGAGGGAGAATTCGTGTGTGGTTACAGAGCACGCAAAAGCCAAACTCTTTCCTCAGCCCTGCGAAGGGCTCAGGGTGGGATCCGGGACAAGTCTCCCCGGTCATGCAGTGCTGTTTCCCCAGCAGATAATGGGGAGGATGGTACCTGGCTCCCAACAGGCTGATGTTGAAGCGGAAAGTGTTACCTAAAGGTATTGAGATGAGCAAAGATTGGCTTCGTGGCACCCTTCGGCTCAGCACAGGGACTTACGATATTTAAATGTGCTCATGGCTTGTCCTCTCTTGTCCTCCTCTTGGTGCCCCTTCCTCCCCGCTGGCTTCCACCTCGCCCCTTTGGCTCAGACCACACCGTCAAACCGAGCACAAGAGGATACAGAAAAAAAAGACCCGGATGGCCCGTTTCATCCCCGGTGCTGCGCTCTCCGCCGGCGCAGGGAGGGAAGCGTCTGGGCCGGAGCCCGTAAAGGGCCAGGCTGATTTCAGCAGGAGCCGCACAGTCCGGCCGGGCTCCGGCACGGGATGCCGGCCAAGTCGCACATGTGGGATAGATTAGCCACAGTGGCTTAGAGGGGCTTCTCTCGCTGCCACTCACCTATCCGCCCGTGTGGCAGAGGGGATGGCAGAAAGGTTTGCACAGCTGGAATAAATTGCAGGGAGGAGGAGGAGGAGGGGTTTGGGAGAGACAAAAAACAACATTGAACTCAAGATGGAAGAAAGACAGTATTAGCGGAGGTAATGGAGAAAATATGTGTGTGTGTGAGAGAGAGGGTATTTTATTTACAGTCTGTTTGTTTGGTGTTGCCCACACACGGTGAAAGCTGGGCAGTGGCTGGACTCCAAAATCCCAGCAGGCGCTTTGGCTTGGAGAGGTAAGGAGAAGTAGAAAGAGGGAAAAAGAAGGGAAGAGGGAAATACAGAAAGGAGAAAGAGATGGGATTAGGAAAGGAAACAATCGAGTGGCGCTTGTTTGGACAGTGAAGGCATGTAGTGGATGGGTGATGGAAGGTGGCTGCGACTGCCTGTGCCTCTGCCCGTGGCGGAGGTGACTGGACGGGGAGATCCCTGGACGTTTGCTTGCCCCCTCCGGCAAACCGCTGCAGTTGGTGAGGCCTTCCTCAGGGGATGTCAGTGCAAAAAAGCACTCTCCATCCTTCCAGAGCTGAGCCAGCCATGGTTCCTGGGCACAGGGTACCTCACCTGCACTGCCGTCTGCCTGTGAGCAGAGGTCCAGGGAGCCCCAGCCCGAGCCAGTGCCATGCTTGACACCAGGGTGTCCTGCAGCACCGTGAGCGCTGCCGCAGTCGTGCAGAGCCAATGTCCCGGCTCTCAGAGCTTGGGTTAGGGGCAGCCAGAGCTGAGCACCAACAAGAAAACTGGTGCGAGCTTTGCCCTCCCCAGGACATCCCATGGCTCCTCCCAACACAGCAAAAGTTGCTCCTTCCCAAGCCCTCTCCCTCTGCTCCCCATCGACGGTGGCACAAGCTTTCAATTGCTGGTCATTCGTCAGCTTTTCCCAGCTGTCCCCCCCAAACCTGTCATGCTTCAGACGTGAGGAACCACCCCGGGGCTGCACCACCCACCAGGACCCTCGACGCCTACCTGGGGACAAGGGAGAAGAGGCGGGGAAGGTGCGCTTGGTGACAGTGGCATTGCCACCCGAGGAGCCCCGGCAGCCGTCACTGACCCCTCTGCGCATCCCTGGGGAGGGATAAGACAACCCGGAACTCCCCAGCGAAAGGTTTTATTCTTCACCTTCTCCCCCCGCCCCATCTCATGAAATATTGGAATTAATATAATAACACACCTTAATAATATTATCCCTTGTCGAGTCCATAAAAGTCCCCTCTTGCATTACGGCATTTGAGAGACTATTAAGTTTTAAGGCCACGAGACCTCCGTGAAGGAGAGAAGTCATTTCCATTTTTTTCTCTCTTTCGAAGGCGCTGGGGTTTATGGGGCAGTCAGCAACCGGGATTGACGAGGCTTCTGCACGACAGCACGTGGGCCACCACGCTCACTGGGGAGGGCAGGGCCCAGGGCAGCGGTGACGGGGGTCCCAGCGTGTCCCCAAGGATGGGGCTTGCAGTAACATGGGCTTGGAGTGACTGATGCATTTTTTTGCACTTGGTTCCTCGCAAATCCCAGGCTTTCTTGCAGAGACAGGTGTTTAGGAGAAGATTAGGCAATTGCTTTGACATACAATGGTGTGAGGATATGGGATGAAACAGGCAATGGGCTTGAGATCCTCTTTCTATCCCTCTACACGTCTGAGCATGCAAATATTCTAGCTGAATACAGAGTAACCGGATAAATTAAGCACCCTTTGCTCTGGAGCAGACCTGTTTGTTATTTATTCTGTATCTCTAGCAGTATGGGCAGAAAAATGGTAAATATTTTCATTCCTATCCCATAGGAAAATATCCCACCTGTCCTGTCTGCATGTGCTGGTTCTGACCCCATGTGAGAGCAGAAATAATGCCCTGGTCACACAACAGTCCTGCATGGGCTGGCAAAGTGACCTTGTCCTCAGGAAGGCTTGGTGCACATGTAAAGATTGCAGAGACAGGCAGAGCTGGGAGACTGCTTGTTTTTTCCAAAACTCAGTCCAGAAGTGAGCACAACTCAGTCCAGAAGTGATCTGAGCATTCATTCCCCAAAATCCAGAGCTTTAAGGATTTTGGATATGGTCGGGTCACTGCTGCTGGCTAGGATTTGGGGGCTATTTGGCTCGAATCGTGCACTGCTCAGCAATGAGGCGCAGAGCTAAGCAAGACAGAGGCCTGGTTCATGGGGCCATTTGGAAGCAGGTACTTTGGCATGTGCACAGCCTCGCTGACAAGTGGATACCTCTGTTTATGCAGCCCAGAACTGCATTTGGCTTAGATTTAGCAAAGCACTTTGTCTCAAGTGCTTTGCTAAGCGGGGACGGTCTTCACTCTGCTCTCCGAGTCAAGCAGGTGCTTACGCACTTTGCTGAACTGGAGGCACAGAAACCACAGGGGCTGCAGAGCAAACAGCCACCCGCTGCTGAGTTTTCCTGAAGGCAGGATGGTGGCCTCCCACCAGCCCCAGGACACGAGCTGCCGTCCGGGCAGGCTGGCGGCATCCCCCGGCTCCCACCGCGGTGAGCCGGAGCGTGGCCGTGCTCGCCGTGCTGTGCGACGGCAGCAGAGGGGAACGAAATGCAGCTCGGCAGTGGGGTGGAAGTGAAGCTCCCCCTCTGGGGCAGGTCTTGCAAAAATGCAGAGAGGGTGGAAAAGTCAGCGTTTTGCATAGAAATAGGTGCAGTGACTGCACCCAGCGCAGCCTGGGGTCCCTCCTGCTGAGAGCGAGCGGGCAAAATACAGAGCGGGAGTGTGTGCGCTCTGCCTTTCATTCCTGCTCACCCTCATTTGAGAGTAAAACACCAACAGGACTAAAATGCAAAGACCCGATCCTGCTCTTGCAGAGAGCAGTGCAGAAGCTGCCGGTGACAGTGGTGGTGACACAAAGCTGGCTTGCGTTATCTGGGGTAGCACCGGTTCAGCAAGAGGCACTCAGACCATGTGTGCCAGGAGAGAAAGGGTTTTGCAGAGCTTACGGTTAATAATGTGCTAGTGTTTGAGGGCTTCCTCCACAATTTTTATGTGCTGTAAGAATTTCAGGGATTCTCCCCAAAGAGAAGCAAGGGTTCACAGCCCAAACCCGATGGCACGGTGGGAAGCCAGGAGGACCTTCATTGAAAGGCAAAGCAGATAAAAAGCAAAGTGAAAGGCGCACATCAGTAATAATGGTCCCTCAGTGAGCGAAAGCAAGAGGAAAACCAAAGTGAATGATGAAAGGAAAGGAGAATGTAAAAATTTCTTCCCTTTTAGCAGGAGTATCATACTGATTTTAAGCAGTTGGTTAGATTCAGAGCACTATTTACGCCAGATTTCTGCCTCTGCTGAAGGCAGCAGAGTTGTTTGTGATTTACCCCCAAGTTAAGGAGCTCTGATTCACAGTATTTAACCTGCCCTTTCCTGGGTTGCTCCCTGAGCCTGCGCCATGCAGGGAGCTCAACATCGGCACCGTGATCTCAGAGTTTAGGTTTCCTCACTTCTGTTTGCTGTGTTGCCAAAGAAGGGACTCATGAGATACATGTATTTTTTTCCCAAAGCATAATTTCACAAAGATACGGTGTTACAGAAAAACCTCCACCTTCACTAAAAAACAAATAAAACATCCTTCTGATTGCCGAGAAGAGTTTGAAAATGTGACCACTGCAGGCTTAAAAAACCAGAAGGCCAATTAAAAAAAAAACCCTTTAACATTTATTATTATGTAAAATCTCATGCTCTTTAGGGCAATCTCATGATTATGAAGGGGTCAGGGGAACTGATTTATGATTAGAGAGCTCTTGGCATCGGCAATATTGTATATGTTTTAATTTTGAACCTTAATAATCCATCCAATATGCAGCACTTGATCATGACACTCATTTCTCACATATAATTTTCCAAGACTCTACACATCCACCTTCACCTCCTCTCTAACATATACACCCGCCTGCGCCACACCGAGCAGCTGTTAAACCTGTTCCCTGCGCCAAAGTCAAATGCAATCCAACTTTTCCCTTTCCAGTCAACCCTTCCCAAAAAAGCCCAGCAGGACGCAGTGCCGCTGCCATGCCGCGCAGCCCCGGCGTGGCTGCGAGCAGCGCTTCGTTCCCCTTTCACGGACCGAAAAGACCTGCTTTCTGCAGCAGCGCTAAAGCAGCCGGTGCTCTCACCAAGCGGACGTTTCTACATAGGTGAATTGAAAACCAGGCATTTCTCTGGATTTTTTTGTGAATTCTTCTCCTGAAAGGGAAAAAGAAATCCTGACCTTTTTTCTAAAATCTTATATTTGTAACGATAATGTTGCTCTTGCTCATTGGTGTTGATGGCAAGGTGCCTTGTGCCTCGTGCCTTGTACAGAAGCATCAAATACCAGGTGCTGCCGAGACAGCTTGCTGGGCCACAGTGCCCCGACATGAATCAAACTATGACCCATGTCCACTGGGGTGAAAGAAGGGGAAATCAGGGCTGGTGGATTAACACCGGGCTGAGGAAGAGTCCCCACTGCCCTGGAAACCTGGATCGGTGAGGACACGAGGCTGATGCTGTATAGCTGGACGGAGGCGGCTCGAGGTCTGTCCTGCTCTGATTTAACAGGATTCCCTTTCAAACAAATCCAAGCGGCGACTTCCCTGCCCAGGATGCCCTCCTCGCCTCCGCGGCTGTCTCCCCTCTCCTTCTCCCATTCGAGGTGTTTATTTAATTGTTTTTCCTACTCCTTGGTGGCAGCGCTTCCCTGCCATTAAACCCTGCCATCCGCGTTCTGACTGTGTAATTTAAAGCTATAGTTAAATTATGACTTCTCTGAACCTGTTGTGGCACTGACGCATAACCCTAATTAAATGATCACATCCATTCTAAAGCCAGTCTTTTCTCCCCTCAAACGTTAATTACAACATAAGAGGCTTTAATGGCTCGCCTCACCTCCAGCTCCTCGAAAGAAAGGTCATGCGATTAATTTTCGTCATTAATCTTTTCCCAATGTGGACATTGTGCTGTCACTGGAGCCTATTAAACCCCCTTTGTCCCCCTCCCCTTCTTCTCCCTTCTCCCCCCTTCATTCCTCCCCCCATCCCTAAGTGAATGAGAGAACAAAAATATTTAAGCTCCACTTTGGCTCTGGTGCTTTCTCGGGGTGAGCGGGGCTTGGGATGGCGGCGGTGGAAGACGTGCTGGGAGACGTCCCACGTCCCACCATCGACCTGAGAGCGGGCTGAGGTGGGGATGCTGCTCTGCTGCACAGGGGACACTTTGGGGGTGGTGGGGACCCCCTCGAGAGCTGCACAGGGCCCTGGGGTGCCAACGCGAGGGCACGGCCACCTCCTTGGTGGTGGAAGCTGCTGAGGCTTTGGTGGTGCGGGCAACTGATAGACCTCCAGCTAGCAAAACATGGAGGTTTTGAGGCAAGGGGGCACAGGGCAGCAGGAGGGGTGCAAAGAGGCTGCAAAGAGGTGGGCAAAGCGCCGGGAGCAGAGCCCAGCGCCGCGGGAGAGCCTCCCTGGTGCACGGCAGCTGCTGCAACCACCACCGCCCGTGGGGCCTGTTTCAAGGCCCTTTTTTTTTTTTTTTTTCCAAAGGAAATGGGCGTTTTTCTAAACTCCACAAAATCGGCTTCAGTGACTTAATCCCCTGAACCTCGGAGCAGGTCTTATTTCAACCTGCACCAGGCAGGCCTTGTTCCTTGGAAGATGGGCGAGAGGGGGGCGGGCGGGGAGCGGAGCACATGTTTAGCTAATTTGCAGTATTGTTTCAGCTGAGACGAAGGTCTGAATAATTCCCTTTTATGCAGGGTGACGTAATCGGGGAACAAGTTGCTGCATGGTGGGGGCTGGCAGCGCGCACGGCACCGTTTGAAATGGCTGCTTTAGGCAAAAAAATGCCCCGGGATCCGTCGCGCAGCCGAGTCCAAACAGCACCGCGTCCCTGGACTCGCGGCGTGCCCCAGTTTGGAGGGGCTGAGAGCGCTCCTGAAGGGTATGACCCACTTCCCAGTCCTCCCTCCAGCTCGCTGACATCCTTTCTTCCTATTCCCAAGGACGACGACTCATGGGGGAAAATCCTGGAGTATTTTAATAAAGAGGAGACAGATGGTAGTCACCTCGCTGGGTAAATATGTCAGTGGGAAGTGGTCCAATACCGCGGTGATGAAAATAGAATAGAAGAGAGACGAGATGATCCTATTTTGACCAGGATCCTTCTTTCAGCGCACCGCTAACCGGCTCCTTCGCGCCCTCAAGGGTCTCTCTGGATTTAGGCATCTACCAGCGCACGTGCTGGATTCAAATCCCTCTCCCCGCGAAGGGCAGGGCGCTCGCAGCCCAGCCAGCTCGCTGCACCCCTCTGGCAGGTTTTGAGCTCTTTCTGCACTCTGGGTTTGCTTGTGGCTAATCCCTGTCTCTTGTTCCAGGCCTGGGGGTGAGCAAGGCAAGGAAAGATGGGCATGCTTTTGCCAGAGGATTTGTTGGTAGCAAGGGCAGGGCAAACAACTTGGTACAGAGCTGGCAAAATCCATCCAAATTTGGGAATTTGACTAGGCACTCCTTGTGAGCATGAAGGCTGGGTGCCGAGCCCGTCTGAGTGTCTGCGGGTTGTAGCCACACAAATAGAAATCTCTGCTCTTTGTGAGCCTTTGGGCTCCTTCCCATGGGCATTAGGGGTGGTGAAATTCCCAGAAATGGGTGGTGAATAGTCTTGGAATGAGCAGACTCCTCCCTGGGATGGGAGCCCTGTCCCATGGACGCCCTCGGTGAGAAGGGGGGGAGCTCAGTGCCTCCCACATGGTGAATTCAGCTGGTAAATACCTGATGTTGGCGGGGGGGAGTTTAGTGTGTGGCTCTGGGGCTAAAATTAGCTCCATGAACTGCCAGAGGATCCTTTTCAAAGAAACAAGCCTGGAAAGAGCCTATGTGCGAATGCAGAGAAATCAGGAAAGCATCTGGATGCACAGCCTGGGGCTTTGCCGACGTCTCTGCACAGCCTGGGACGGCCAACGGAGTTACAGGGAAAAGAGAGGATGGCAAGCATGAAAGCAGCATCCCAAGCCAGGGTAAATGACTCCAATTCTGCTGAGATCAATAAACCTGGGCTGGTTTTCACTCACTGGGCCCTTCTCACCTTGAATGTTGCTACATCGCTTGATAAGAGAACAGCAGCCAAAATATGATCTCTGCACAAGCCTCAGACACTATAATAATAATTAACATGTTTCCAACTACCACTTTATTGTTAGAAAATAAACAGCCGATGGATAAAAGCCTTCCTATAGACTCCTGTGCACTGGAGAACAGGAACATTGCAGTGTGTGTCCATGCACCGGCATTAAATTTCAGACCAACTACAGAATATAACTGTGGTCTCCATATAAAGAGGTGAAAAAAGGAATTTTTACCCGCGGGGTAACTTTTGGTTGCAGATTCTCTCTATGCATTTCCCTCACGTGAGTTGAGACGGGGAGGGAAGGGGCAGCTGGAGATGCGTCAGCAAGCACAAGCCCTCTTTCAAGACATGCCGCAGTCGTGGACATGGCCAGTTAGTTGGTGGCCTGTGGACTGGTGTTGGTCCAAAGCTGGACCTGAACTGGGTGACGTGGCTGTGATTTAGCTTGGCGAGTGCTCGCTCCATAAATACAGGTGGAGGCAGCTCCGGGCTCGGGAAAGGCTGGGAGATTTCTGGCTTGTAAAAGGGAAGTCTTTTTGGTCTCTGATGTAGGTGCATTTCTTTTCCCCTTTAACCAGCCAGCAAGGGGAAAAGCAAAATCCCTCAAAAGAGATTTGAAACTGAAGATTTTTTTCAGGAAATTAACAACTGAGTTGGTGTCAAGAGTTGGGATAAATTTCTTCATGGCTGGGCAAAACTAGCCAGCCAAACCAAAGGGAGATAAAACCACAACAGGGTACTATTCCCGTTAACGATAGTACCAACAGCGTAGAGGTGCTACGTTGGCCCAGGGGCTCGGGGTGCCAGTGGCAGAGGCAGAAATTGCTGCTCCCCCCAATCTTGATGTTGCAAAACGAGAGCCTGGAGACTCGTGTCCCTCTTTTTCTGCAGAGATAGGTTTGCCACTATAAAATCCACATCAGGATTTCTGACACCCCAGGTGCCGAGGGGGTCTGGTACTTGCAGCTCAGATGATCATAATGGTTCTTCCCGGCTTTAAAAGCCAGCGAGTAGGAAAATTCAGCTCTGAAGTCGGGTCTGATTTCCAGCCCCTCAGAGGTAGCGGTGCAGAACCCGACCCAGCTCCACTGGGAGCGGTGGGACCGGCGTGCAGGTCCGAGTCTCTCTGGACATCGAGGAACAATGATATATTTGGGCTCATCTCTAAACAGTAACCAAAGTTTGGCGATAAAGGCAGCAGGGCGACCCAGTTCTTATTTCGTGTTTGCTACCCAAATAACCCCTTGACCCGAAACGTGGGCAGTAGCTGGCAGCGGGGCAGCGCACATCAAGGCACACCAGAATAAAAGAAAGCTGCTGAGACGGAGAACCCGCTTGGCAGCGGATGCCTGCCATGGCTCCTGCCAAAACACCGTCGCACCGGAGACGATGGCAAAACCCCTCTCACTTCACACCACCGGCTGCCAGGAGCCTGCCCTGGCTCGGACACCCTGCTTTTTTTTTTTCCCTCTTTGTCCCAAGGACATTGGGGACATCACGTCCACAGTGCTCTGTGTAGCAGGATAATAATAATTAATAACCATTAGCAACAATAAGGATAATACCAGCGCCAGGCCGGACTGACTGTGCAGAAGAGACACTTTTTTTTTTCACTTTAATGAAAACAATGATTTGACTTTGAAGAAAGTGACTTTTTTTTTTAAGTGAAAGCTGAATCCGCTCCCCTGCCCCCCCGCACACTCCTTCTTCGCCCCCTCCCTCCTTTTTTTTTTTTTTTAACTCTCCTTTTTTCTTTTTCTTTTAATACTCTGCGTTCTATCATGCAAATCCCCTTTCAAATTATGAGAGTATTAGAGCCATCAGCGGTAATGTCACCGCCACAAAATGAGAGCAGGGACTTAAGCACCTAACGAACAATGAAATGTGCGAGCCCTGGGACAGGACAATTAAGAACTGGGCTTAGCCAGCCAGGGAAATTTATTGCTATCAAATCCATATTTCTATTTTCCCCCTGAACAGTAACCTATTTGAATATGATTAAAGGGTTTCATTAGAGCCGAGAGAAAGGCCCGTGTCCCGCCGTTCCCTGTGAGCTCACAAACACGCGCTCTGCAGACCGCACTTTGGGGAGGAGGAGGACGGGGAAGGAGGGGAGGAAGGAGGGGAGCCGTGCATGGGACAGATGTCTGGGGTCACCGGCTCCAGAGAGGGACAAGGGTGCTCGCCGGGAGCTGGGCTGCTGGCACGGGCCTTTGCACGAGCAGCAGCGTCCAGAGCTTGCTCTTTTCGTGCCGCCGGCACCCCCGAAGGTGCTGGAGTGCTGAGGCGAGCTGGTGGCAGCGAGGCACGGGGGTGCGGGAGGCGAGAAAGGAGCCGGGCAGGCGGGAGCCAGCACCCGCTGCCCGCTGCAGGGGCCCGGCATCACGGGGTGCTGCTGGATAACGGATAAATCAGGGGGTTTGGGGGAGCTGGCAGGGTGACCCCGCATCCCCCCGCACCTGCTCAGTGCATCCTCGGTTGCACGCACCGAGCTGTGAGCGTTCTCGTGGGCGCAGCATCTCACCTCAGCCGGGTGACGTGGGGACCAGGCGCAGTGCAGAGAGAGGACAGGGTGTGCAGACAGACACCCCTTCCTCCCTTACCCACGCACAGGGTCTGTCTGAAGAGTCATTTGGGAGGTGAAGAGCATAAGGCTTGGCCAGACGTGAACGAGCATCAAGGAATACCTGAAACCCCAAATTGTTTCACAGTTGTTTCCCTGTCCCTCAAAGGAGGGTCCTTGTGTCCTGGGCAAGCCCATATCACCATGCAAAACCCTAAATGCACAATCACAAGAGCTCTGCAGCCTGAATCACCTGTCCTGCTTATTAGCTGGAGCCCACCGTTACCAGCACTGGAGTTTTTCCATCACTTCGGAGCTTTAACACCCCTAATGCTCACTATTTTTGCCATGAGACAAGTCTAATCCCCTGCTATACTATTTATTTACTCACTATTCCCACACCACAGTGTATTTATCACAAGAGTCAAGTCCCAGTTCACTAGGTCTTTTTTCAACTGAGCAATATTTTCCGGCATTTGCAAGCTCGATTGAGCCATTCATTTTTTGCGCTTCAGCTTTTGGTCTTGCTGCAGAGACCACATCAGCGGAGCAAAGACAGGGGCTGGGATGGACAGAAATGAGACAGAGGGAGCAAAGGGGACGGTGTGCTGGTTTCTTCAGCTTAGCAAATTTGGGAAAATAAAGAACAAAACTTTTGGAGAGAAAGAAAGGAAGATAATAGGTCTGTCCCCTTGTGTACCAGCTTGAATCATTCAATACATGTGCTATTTGCCATTGATATTTTGCCTGTAATTAGTCCAGAAAGCAACAAGAATACAAGGGTTTGTGACGCTATTTTGCTGTTGTTATTTCTGGAAGAGCGTGGCCCGTAAAAGTGCACTTCCCACCTTTCCAAGGCAGTTTATCTCCAAGTCACTGTTCTGCCAAGGCATCCTGAAATTCCCGTCTGCCTCCTTCCCCTGTGCCTGGAGAACTGTCAATTTAACACCTAGGTATTTAATTCCAGACTATTGAGTGATCTGAATTGCCAGCATCACTTTCCATCTGTTTATATCATGTGCTTTTAAAAGAACAGAGAGGATTTGAACTCAGATTTGAATTTCTCTCTCTCTGTCTCTTTTCTGAGCAAATATGGATTAATTTCTCCTTGGTATTTCTCACCCAGCCCCCTCCCACATGTGCAAATCCCAGCGGGTGTTGGAGCCAGGGCTGGCACGGAGCGGATGACCCGACTCCCTTGCTCTGGATAGCCCGGGGAGCCCCGATGGGGCTGAGGATGACAAGCAGGGATGTGTTCCCCTGTGCCTTCATCCGCCCGGCCTCTGGGAGGGCAATCCTGCCCTCAGAGAGGTGCATTGTGCTGCTGTCACGGGGTTCCTCTCCTCTGACCCGGGTGCTGGAGGTGCTGCAAGGCTGGAAACCGCGGGAAGAGGCTGCTGATCCCTCGAACAAGAGGTGGCTGCGTGTCGTGCTGGGTGACCGCAGGGGACATGGCAGACACCCGGACAGATCCGGGCTGCACGGCTTCTGGGAGGCTCTCGCATTTACTGTGGGATGGTTGTGAATAATCACTGATTTGGGAAAACGTCAATATTCGGGGCAGCATTTGAGAATGTAGTTAAGTCCCATTGGAGTCAATGGGACTTACGGACATGCTTAAGTTAAGCATGCGTTGAAACACTTTCCTGAATGGATGCCAATAATAATAATTAGTGTATCTCCTGGCAATTACAGAACCATGGGTTTTAAGGCCACGGAGAAACCTGCTGTCTCTCTGGTGTGACCTCCTGCGTTGCACAGCCCAGAGGATGCAGCACAGGATTTCTGACGTGGGGCCCGACACCAAACACACGTCGATGGTCCGCGGCGGCGCACGGGTCCTTCCTCCCACGTCCGCGCCGGCTGGTCCCGACACCTCAGCTCGCCTCGCAAGAGAAGCGCGCTCCTCTTTAATTATAGCTCCATAACGAGCTCAGCCTCCGCCATGCCGCACCAGCCGGCTCTCCCCGATGGGTGCCGGGCGGCGGGGAGGGCTGGCAGAGCCCAGTGGCCCCCCGGGACTCGCCGCCACTGATCAAGCCGGCGTGCGAGGCAGCTTTGTTCCTCCGGCAGGTCGCCCCGCGCCGGGGCCCTCCTCCTGCTGCCCACCCCCACCCCGGCGAGGCATCACAGCTCCTAACGAAACGGAACTGCTGCCAGATGAAATATATTACTATTAAATACTTAATTCTTCTAGTGAGCGGAGAGCAGCCAGTATGAATACGATTATTAAAGAAAATTACTTTGGCTGATCAGATATTTCTGCATACTAATTTCTGACCCTTCTTTCCTCTCTGCTTGCTTCTCATCCCTTAGAGACCAGGACAGATAAAATTCCATCACAAATAGCTGATTACTGGGGCTTGCATTAAAATCAAATTTTTTTTCCTCTCGGCGCTAATGTCCTTGCCTAAAGTAGAGGCAGCAGCTGTCAAAAAAAAAAAAAAAAAAAAAAAAAGCATAGAGATTGGTCTAGATCTGAATATCCCTGAACTTTGAGGCTGCTGGTGTTATCATCTGGATCCAAATGTTGAAGTTGTCTCTCTAGCCAGCCGGGCGGGCAGGTTTCGAGCGGCAGGGCCAGCAGGAGGGGTGCCCGCAGCTCGCGGGCAGCGACGCTGCAGGGGCGGCGGGGGTTCGGTCCCTGCCGCCTGCTCCCGGCTGCCCCTGCCCCTGCCCTGCTCCTGCTCCAGCCCTGCCCCTGGGGTTGCTTCCCAGGCAGCTTCCAGCCAATGTTATCCCGTTGCCAGTGAAGAAGGCAGAGGTTAAACTGTGCTGCTAGGAGCGGGTGGGTTGAATGGGGCTGGCGATGGGACAAGCACAGCCTTGATACTCAGTGGGGGGCTCGGACCCACGTGGCTTCACCCCCTTTCCCTGCTCTCCCATACAGCCATTTCGACAGACGGACAGATGTAGGACCTATGCAAATACTCTCTCTCCCCATTGATTCTAACCAACTTCCTTCAAGTTTCTGCATCTCCCACCCATCACCCAGGCCACGGTCAACCTGTCACAGCACAGGGATGCCACTAAAAATAATTCACTCCTGTCTCATCCCTTCCCCACCATCATCACCACCACCTCCCCCCGCTAACGTACCCAACCTAGAAGCCTCCAATTTACCTGCTTTTAAATAAAGACACTTGTAAAGGTGTCACAGTGCTGAAGCCCTAATTACAGCCTGAGCATGTTAATTCCCAGCTCCGGCTCTGCAAGCGCTTGTCGCAATGGGGGATCCTGTCTGCCCTCGTCCTCTCCCCCTGCCTCGGGGAAGTGCATGTGGGAGTGGGAAGGGATCGGGCGCCTGCACGAGCAAGGGCGATGGGGGGATTCAAAGCTCAACTTTGCAACCTCCAGAGCTTGCTGGAAAGAAGTCTCTGTGGGAGGTGAAGCCCATGAGGTTTGAGTTTCACATCTGACCCTGCTGGACCCGCTACCGGGGATGTGCCCCCGCGCTGGGGAAGGCAAAAGGAAAATCCCTTTGCAAAGGCGGTGTGTCCTCCTTTGCTTCCTAGCTGCCCTAGAGCAAGGCTTGGGGCCATGCCCGCCGGTTCTGGCTTCGGGCACCATCTGGGAGCCCCCGGTCTGCCACGCACAGCAGGCCAGCGCTGCAGCGGCCCAGGGATGTGTGTGCACAAGGACGAGGAATGTTTGTTTTTCCTTATTGACTTTCTCCAAATAAACGCAGGGCAGGCAGAAAGGGGCTCCGGCGGCAGCTGTTTACCAAGTGTTTGTGATAAAAAGCCTTCTCCATAGGAACAGGTGGCAACGGGACTGTCCCCAGGAAACGCTGAGAGGGGCCTCCGCAGCCTGCCGCAGCTAGCTCTTTACTGTAAAGGAGAAAATATATTTTATACATGGCTCTCGGTGCAGCCAGGCACGGGGATAAAGCTCAGGGGGTGCAGCTGAGTCAAGTACACGGGCTGAATATTGCTGGGGACAAATGATGGCTCAGAGGAGCTGTGCCCAGGAAGAGGGAGCCCTGCTCGGACACAGCCTCGTGCATTGCTGCGTTGCGGGGGCTTCTCCCCTTTTGTACATTTTCCCCCCTCTAATCTCACACAAATGCGATGAGCTCTCCTCTAAGGGGCTTTCCCCTGGGTGAAGGGATTGGTCCCAAAGCACAAATTCATATTTACTTCAGCCTGAAGGAACAGGAAAGGAGTGGCCCTGGGGTTACTGCTGGGGTTTTGTGTGCTATCATAGCGGCAGAGTTTGCTCCTCATCCCGGGGGCAACACGCTGCAAGCTGGGACTCTGCACATGTGGGAAGCGATGGCCCTTGCTCTGCTCCCAAACACATCCTGGCCGCACCTTGCCCTGGAAAATGGGGACAGGTAGCTCACAAACGCAGCTTTCCTTTCCCACCCCTCCTCGCCCCTGCCGTGGTGTGTGCCGGCTCCCCTCTGCCTGGGCAGGGCACCCGGCGCGTGACCGGGCTCTCTGGGATTTGCGCAGTCCCGTGAGCAGGAACACTGGGTTGAGAGAGTTCAGCGGCGGCTGGTTTCATGTTGCATTAATGCGGCTGGTTTTGCAAGGCCGGATTTGGACTTTGGTGGAGCAGGCAGAGGGCTCGCGCTTTGCTGCTAACCAAAGGCTGATTTTATGGGGAGCAAGGTGCTCTGACCGGGTACCAGCACACAAATCCGAACAGCTCAGCTGGCTGACAGCGCAAGAGGTTGGGGAAAGCTCATTCAGACAGCACTGTTGCAAAATTAGCCCTGCTGCTAACAATTCAGCAGGACTGCTTCTTCCTTCCTTGGATGCAGACACATCCATCCTCCTCCAAGGATCCTGCCCAGCACAGGTGAGCAGAGGCTGGCAGGAGCATCGCGCCACATCAGCGAGCCCCAAGCCCCAGCTCGGCACTGGCCAGACTTAAAAATCACTTAGCAGCAACGTGCTGGCTAATCTTCTCATCCAGAAGCTTCATCTTCATCTACAACAATTACAGATGTACCTAAACCCCGACAGATGAGATTTAGGATGCCTGATGGTGTTGCTATTATTTACAGATGCTGGCTGGTTTGGGTACCCATGTGTTGATTCAGTTTCTTTTTCCATCTTGCTGAATGTTCGTCCTCAAAAACTCCTGAGCATGCACTGGTGTAAAAAAGTACTGTCTTTTATTGCTGTTGTGATAAGAGATAGAGAGCTGGGTTTCCACACCTTCTGCCTCTAAACCAGTCAATATTTTATCTGTTATTTCCTCTATTAGCTACTATACATAGGAACGACACTGTACCACCAGCCCTACACTTGTTTTGTGAGCTAGCAGCAAAGAGAGATGGTGGAAGAATCACGAAGGGGTGGGCAGGAGACTGGGGAAAGGAACTGGGATAGGAGGAAAAAAAGCAGCTATCAGAGGAGAAGAAAATAGAGGAAAGCCCAGTTCTCTGAGGCAGCGCTGGTTTCTCTTTGCCCTGCCTGGGTTGGGTCCTACTGTAAAGGTAGAAGGAAGAAGGGGAACAAATACTTAAATGAGCAGAGAGAAGGGATAGGAAGAGAGATGAAGATAGGAGATGACATATGGAAAACATCACTCAGGAAAAGATGACAAACTTTGGCAGCCGATGGACAGGGCACTTGGAGGACGAGGAGAAGCCTCAGGAGCAAATAACCCTGACCCAGGGAATTTGTTCCAGCCCTTAGAGCTCTTTGCCACAAGGTCTCAAGAGCTTGGCAGGATTAAAACATAGTTTGGACATTTATGTGGATAACAAGAATGTCCAATGTGGTGGAAATTAGTCAAGAGGCTGGAAAGATGCTAATCCCCCTTCTTTCAAGACATTGGAATTCTCAGGACTCTCAGCCTCGATGCATCCCCCACAACTTTGTGTTTTGGGGACACCCGCGGCACCGAGCACCCTGTCCTCCCGGTGTGCAGGGGAAGCAGCTCCGGCTTCACCCACCCCGGGGACCCGATTTCACCCGAGGCCTGGAACATTAACTTCGACACTGAAAGGGGGATATTTTATTATCCGGGAATAGTTCTGCATCTCTTTAAAATTGTCCCCCTCGTGCACACCCTTCCCTACCCCTGCGACAATTAACAGCGTTTCTTCCATTAACTCTTTGCAGCTTGCCTGGCTGCAGCCGGAGGGACGCTGCTTCTCCCACCTGGCACCGTCTCACGACGTTTAATTATTCTCCTTCCCGTCACACCGCTCATCTGCCACTTGCATTGTACTGGCTGCAGCGGCAGATTCGCCCCAACCCAGACACGCAGCTTTGTGTTTGATGTACTTCAGTCACTCCTGACGCTGCGGGCTCCCATCCGAACTTGAATTTGTCTAAACTGATCCCTTTTCAGTGATTTGTTCCCTGTTGGCACCAGGCTGAAATGAGGGCCTAACCTGGAGAAGAAGGTTTCTAAAGGATGCAATGCTTTTCGTTCTTTGTGCTGTGAGGGGAAAGGGTGACTTCCCAAACTCTTCAGCAGCTGAATCTAGTTGGGAAATGCTATCTTTTTGTGCTTGGGGAAAAAAAAACCCAACTAAAATAATAATAAAAAATTTGCTCTCATTTTTATGTGTTTTGGAGTGCACAAACAGGAGAAAGAGTCCTTTCAGAAAAAGGTATTTTGTCATTTAGGAAAGGAGACAGGGTTTATGTGTATTTTTTGACAAACTGCTGAAAACCTGGAGATTTCGCTTTTTGTTCTGACAGAATCTCCCACAAAACCTAAAAGTCACTTTCCACCGCGGGTGGAAGAGAGAAGAGGAAGAACAAAACCACATCCCCGGGAAGAGGAGAGTTTGGTGCCCGGCGGCGCAGTCTGGAGGAGCCCCGCGGCTGCGGCTGCTGCGGGGCCGTCGGCCCACGCGTGATGCGACCGCGGCGGAGATTTTTCCCAGGGCCCCTTCCCCGTGCCTCCACGCTGACGGAGGTTTCAGCCTGTCACCTGCTTCTCTGCCACGGAGCAGGACTGCTAACTTCTGCTGACACGGGCACAGAGCAGCCCCTCCCCGTCCTTGATAACTCATGGCAGCAACACTTGCACAAATCTTTAATTGTTTAGTTTAAAGAATTGTGTTTTGACCGCAAGGGGATTTTGGCTGGAGCTCAAGAACTGATAATGATATTTTGCTGCCAAGACGTCTTCTTGGCTCTGCCTGTGTTAATGTTCACTTACAAGAAGCTCCAATTAACTGCATCAGCTCTCACAGAGCGAGAGCAAGCGAGAGTGGGAGAGAGAGATTATGTCTTTTTGTGAAAGAAAGAAAGACAGAGGGAAACCAAGAAAGAAAGAGGGAAAAAAGAGAGAAAGAAAGCAAGCAAGCAAAGCACAACACTCAACACAGCCAGCCACCGTGCCGCACTTGGCCCACGGCAGGAGATGGCTTCCGAGACATCGGACCACGGAGTCTCAGCCCCGCTCGAGCCAGAGCCGCCAACGGCTTCGTGTGCCCTCGCGAGGCTGCTGCAGCGCGAAGGGCAGTGCGAAGAACAACCCCGGCAAGCCGGTTCCAGGGACAGCAAGGGCAGTGGGGGGCTGCGCCGAGCTGCCCTTTGGGAGCACCCTGGGGGTCTGGGGGTGCCTGACCGGGTGGGTCCCTATTGACCCCTTCCCATCCCCACTTTCCGTAGGTGACAGAAGCAAGGAGGTAAAACTGAGGTGTGCTGGGACTGCTCCTCACCGCTCCCTCCAGCCTCGGACAGGGCCGATCCACTGGGCATCACGGAGCCGTGATTTATTGCCCAGCACGAACACACAGGTTCAACTTTGCCCACTTCTTTCTCAAGTCTGACACGGGGAGACAAATGGCTGTGGAGACACACGCTTTCAGGCTGCCACGTCTGAGCGGAGACCAAATAAACAAGGTGCAGCAGAGCTAAATGGCAGGGAGGTTTAGAGAGCATCTTTCAGAGGGAGGCGGGTGGGCGCAGTCCCCGGCCCCACGCAGCCAGCCGGGCTGCAAAATGGGGCAGTTTTTGCCTGCTCCTGTGCCAGCATCGCCCTTTGCCTTGCAGGTGCCGGGAGCTGCCCGCGAAGTTTGAACCCAAAGCCCCAAGGATGAGAGGCTGCAGCAGCGCTTTGGACCAGCTGCCTCCCCCAGGAGGACAGGTTTTGGCTTGCTCGGGGGCTTGGGGAGATCCAACTGGGGGATTTCTCTCCGGAGCCGAGGCTGTGCCCTGGACGGCTCGGCGAGAGGGTCAGATCCTGCCCTGCCGGCTCACGTTACACGAACCCGAAGACAGGAAGATTTAAGAGTGGAGATGCCACACAGTACAGTGTGTTGTTTGTCTGCCTTTGAAATAGGAGTTAGCAAGAGTGGGAGGGAGGGAGGGGGGCACCGGCCTGTTCCCCTGACTTACAGTTCCTTTCTGGCATTGAGGGGAATTGCATTGACTCTCTTTGCCTCTGTTGCTTCAGGTGCAGCTATGTTTTCTTACATGTTAATTTTTTCCTGTTTTAGTATCCTGTCCCTCAGTCGCTACCAGAAACCCTCCACCAGCTCAGGGAATGTTTCCTTCAGCCAGCAGCTGGGATGCATTTGGCCAGGGACAGCCCTGCCACCGCTGCCGGGGGGGGGGGTGGGTGGGTGCTCTTTGGGGTGCAGGGACGGGTGGCTCCTGCTGCCCCCAGCCCTGAGACGGACCTGGGCAAAGCAGATCCCTTCCCAGAGGCGCTCAGGGTTGGCTCTGACCGCACGAGCACCAACATGAATAGGGATTTCCCCTGAAGCCTGTGCAGCTGCCTGGGATGAGAGCATCTCTTGGTGCAACGCCCTCCGCCCTGGGGACCTGCGCTGGCTGCCACAAACCACAGGCAGGATGGTGCCACCTTGAGAGGGCCCTCACACCCGCAGGTATTTGTCCCGTCAGCTGCTTTGCACTGTCAAAAAGGCTTGGAAAAGGAGCTGTGCTCGGGGGCAGAGCTGGGAAGGATGAGTCAGGAGCGGGTCTGCTCAGGTTGTGCCTGCATGCAGCCGCTGGCACATCCCCCAGGCCCACCATGTCACCCCTCTCCCGGTCCCCTGGGTGCTCGGCATTGCCTTTGGAAAAAAACTCTCCCTATTCATTGACTGCACGAGGAGCATAAGCAGATTAAAGCTGAGTGCTACGAATATGCCCCCAGCGGGAAACTCCGAGCAATTTATTCCTTCCCTGCGTGGCTCAGCTCCCCGGGAAGCAGGAGCCCTTTCCCTCCCCTCACCCTTTCCTGGCCCGGGTCCCAAATTCTTCGGGGCAGAGTCTCTCCCCTCCTACACGGCCACGCAGCACCCGGCTCCGCGGTGGGCTGGGACCAGCTGGGACAGGGCAGGAAAGTGCTTGTCACCTGCAATGGAAGAAGAGGCAGATTCCACGCAATACCCGGACCCAGGTCTGGAGCCGCTGAAATACGGACGGAGCTGGGACTTCTACCTGCTGCCAGACACGGATCCAGCTGGGGGCGGGGATGGAGGCATGAGACAAATCTTCCATTTACATTTTAATTTCAATAAAATTGTTTTATTTTGTGTTTTATTACAGTGCTGGTGCAATAAAAGCATCCATTAGCCCCAGGGAACCTCTCTTTGCATTAGAAGGTTTCTCAATCAGAGTTTGGGCAGGACAGCCACGCGGCCTCCTGGTTTATCACCAAACCTGCTTAGTGCTCCACAAAAGAGAGGTCTCCTTGATGTAAACCCAATGCGTAAGAGCAACTACAAGCCCTGAAATGCAACTTGGGCTCCTTTATTTAACTAAACCACAAGGATAAACCTCCTGCAGGTAAGCACTGGGTGTTCCCTACATATTACAGTTCTGTACCCTCCCTTCAGCTTTTCAAACCATGAGTCAGATCTAGTCCAAACCCAGAGACTGACTTTAAAAATCATGAGGTTTTTTTAAAGTATAAGGTGTTTATTCTGTGGGGTTTTTCTTTTTTTATTTTCTCCCTTTTAAAATGGAAAACTTCTGGGATGCACTTTTTCAAGCTTTCCTCTCTATTTTAATGGAAGATGCTCTCCTTCCAAGTCAATAAAGATACCCAGGACACAGATTACCATTTGGCCCTCTGCTCACCTGCTGGGTTAATTTCAACTAAATTATAGGTAAAGAATGATTGATTATTGTGATGATTGAGAATTTATCCTCATATAATACCTTTCATCTGCAGAGGCACACCAGATATTTGCAGCAATAGGTACAGGAAAAATTCATGGGTTGATTCGAATCACAAGCCATTGGGAAGGAGTACGGACATCCTGATCTTATTTCAGAGAGGGCAAAGGCAGGAGCAGAGGACAAAGTGCTGGATGGAGCAAGGTTTTACAGGGAGGCAGTATCAAGGCAGCAACAAGGTAGGCACCATAGTCCCATCCAAGCCTTTGAATCAGTTTTCACAATGTGAAGGTGTGTAAAACCTCTGCCTGATCACGCTCAGAGCTAAATGCAGCGATTCCTCCACGCTACCCGTGCACATTCGTCTCTACCCGGCCGGACCGCACACCCACACCCACCTAGTCCGCCCCTGCAGCCCCCACAAACGTGAACATGCCAGTCAACCCAGCAATGAATCATGGTGGTTTTTTCTCCAGGCTTGGAGGTACAGGAGAAATTACTGTTGTTTTGGGTCTGAAACGCTTGGGAGGTGCTGGGTGCCACGGTGCAGCCTTAGATGGACAGGTCAGTTCTCATTCAAACCTCCTGAACCTGTCAGTCCAGGCTGCGAGTCCGCACGGACATCTCACTCTGGTTCATCGCTCTTATTTTGTGTTTCCAACAGGCCTGTTTGTGGGCGCCTGTTCAGACACACGTACAAATGTGGGGCGTGAAGGCTCAGCCCAGTGCAAAGGGGGTTTTGCTGGGGAGTTCGAAAGAGTCAAGGCTCCACTGGGAACCCACCGGCAAGGACCAGCTGATCTCGGTCCTCACTGCAGTGAGCTCTCTGGTGGTCCCTGTCACGGAAGGAGCCCACCTGGGGACAGCCCTGACGGGTCTTGGCCATGCCTGCAACATTTCAATTCCTCCTCAGCACCTCTGCTGCCCAGCTGGGGTCTGGCAGGGTTTGGCGTGCTGCAGCCAGGCTTGTGGGGATATCCCACCTTCCCCCTGTTCCCATTCCTCCCCTTCCCACTGGTGATGGATTTATTTCTTTAGCGGAAAAGACAGCCAGTTTACAGTTGGGCTTTCACAAATGCATCTGATAGCGGCGCAGTAGGACAGGAAGACCCCACCCGCGGGGCCACGGTGCTCCCCGCAGCCCCCCGAGCCACCCCACTCTCCACCCCCGGCCCACCACCACCCCTTCCCCGGCCTCAGACAGTCCTCAAACAACAACTGTCTGCCTGCCCAGCTAATCCCTCACAGGTGACCTCAAGACAGCCGACGCCTCTCGCTAAACTCTCACATTCCTCCGCGCTGCATTAACCCCTCCGGCACCGCGTCCCGGCCCCCGCGGCGGCGGCTGTGCCCAACCGGGGGGACCCTTCCCCACCCGCTCCCCTTCCCCGCGGGGCTGGGAGCAGCCCGATGCTGCCTGGATCATCCCCTTTCCAGAGCTCCCGGTCAGAGGTTAAAAGCCTAATGTATTATTATAAAGCCAAAAAGAAAAAGCCTCGCATTCTGCTCTATAAATCTTCCTAACAACCTCGGCACATGTGGGAGCCAGACGATGCCCCAGCCTCTCCCCCTCGACTTCCCTCCTGTACCCACCGTGCTTCATTTCATCGCCGCAGCGAGGGGCAGCCCCGGGACGGTGCCTGTGGCCAGGAGCGAAGGATGGTCCCGCGGGCACAGCGGGCAGGAGCAGCAGGCAGGGCTCTGCCTTGTGCCACCCCGGTCCTTCTCCCACTGTCCCTGGCTCCCCCGACATCTGCTCCTTGCCCATCGCCCTGGAGCAGGGAAGGACGCTTTCGCCTCTTTGGCCAGCAGTGGGTCTCCCTCCGTGTCCTCAGCGGGATGTCCCGGGCCAGGCAGGTCCCTTGGCACAGCCTTCTGATGTCCCAGCCCCAGGGCAATGGGACTGTGGGAGTTGCAAGGCTGGGGATGACGGGGAAGCTTAGAGGACTGAATGTTTTCGGGGTACCCATGGGGAGGAAGCAGGGCAGGCACATCCCAGGGCTTCGTGGCACTGCACGGTGCTGCAGCCCTGCTCACAGCCTTGTGCCAGCCCGGACAGAGCTTCTGTCCTGGCCTGTGCCATCCCCAAAGCGTCTGCCCAGGTCCCTCCCTGGTACTTGGGCAGACAGCAGCTCTGCCATCTCTCCTCCCTGCCACTCTGCTTTTGTTTTTTTTCTCTTTAACTCAAGCAAGACCTCAGGAACCAAATTATTTCTAGTGTAGATAACCTGGCTTCAGCAGGTCCATGCCGGTAACGCTGGACCACCGGCTGTTTGATCAATGGTAAGCGTTTAATACCTGTGTGGAGATTTGCTACAGCATGACAACAGCTGTGGGGAACAAAGGCTCGGCTTTTCTCTTCTTCTCCTTTTTTTTTTTCCTAATATATACATATATTTTTTAGGAGCGATGCCAAACTTCCCGGAGATCAAAGTGAAACCAGTGTCCAGAGATGATCGAGACAATAAAACGGAAGAAAGAAAGAGAAAGGGGGAAGAAAAGCGAGCTGAGCGGGGAAGGCTGCGCTGGGGCCGGCGCTGCAGCCGGGGAGGCCGTGGGCGCTGCACCGTGCCCTCTGCTGGCTGCGGCCCGGGCAGCGGCGCTGCCTGCGCCCTGCCTGCACCCTGCCTGCACCCCTGCCTGCACCCCTGCCTGCACCCTGCCTGCGCCCCTGCCTGCACCCTGCCCACACCCCTGCCCGCACCCTGCCCACACCCCTGCCCACACCCCTGCCTGCACCCTGCCTGCGCTCCTGCCTGCACCCCTGCCTGCGCTCCTGCCTGCACCCTGCCTGCACCCTGCCCACACCCCTGCCTGCACCCTGCCTGCACCCCTGCCTGCGCTCCTGCCTGCACCCCTGCCTGCACCTCTGCCTGCACCCTGCCTGCACCCTGCCTGCACCCTGCCTGCGCTCCTGCCTGCACCCTGCCTGCACCCTGCCCACACCCCTGCCTGCACCCTGCCTGCACCCTGCCTGCGCTCCTGCCTGCACCCTGCCTGCACCCCTGCCTGCACCCTGCCCGCACCCCTGCCTGCACCCTGCCCGCACCCCTGCCTGCGCTCCTGCCCGGGCACCCTGGCAAGCCCTTGGCACCCCACGCCCCATCCCGCTGCTCTGCTCCGGTGGGCAATGGCAGCTCCCACGCAATCGCCAACGCGGATACCCTGCCTGCGCCGAGACCCCCCCGAGGCAACCTCAGGGGGATGAGGGGTTCCCCGTCACGTCCTGACCTGTCCTGCACGTCCCCAGGAGGCGACTGCAAGGGACCATGACTCCTGCTTGTGCCTCCCACTGCAACATGTGCACAGTTGTGCCCGGGGGTAAGGGAGCGGAAACAAAGGGGACCCCGGGACTGCAGCCCCAGCCTCTCCCCGCTGATGCCAGCCCGGCGTCCGGCCCAGGCACAGCGTGGAGATGTGCCGGGGCAGAGAGCGCAGTGGGAACGGGGCGAGGGGAGGCATTTGAAGCCCAGCAAGGTTGACTTTACGGGCGGGGTGGACGAGGAGCCTAGGAAGGTTTACCCTGCAGCTGGGGACAGCCGCTGCTTTATGTGCTACTGCCACGTTTGTACCCAAAACCCAATGAAGCTTCCAGGGTGGCTTCCTGGGGAGCACAGCAGAGCAATGCTCTTTCCCCCTTCATGGACACCTTTCTAGGGTGGGGAGCAAAACTGCCCCAAAAGTCAGCCCCGATGCCTGGGGATGCCAGGAAGGATCCACAAATGGAGCACGTGGCCCATGCCTCAGTTACGCCTCCATTGGTTTCAGTTAGCTGGGGTTTGGGTTTTTTCCTTCCTCCATTGCATCCTCTACATCTTCTCCCAGACTTCAAGCAAGCCTGAAACTCCAGCCAAACCGAGGCCTAGAAATCCAGGCCATTTCCCAAGCTTTTGCATCTGAGCCAAGAGAAGCCATTGATTTATTCTTCTTTTTGAACCAAACCAGTCCATGGGCCAACATTTACTGGAAAGCCGGGATAGACCCAGACCAGAGCAAACTGCTGTCGCCCCCTTCAACACCCAAACTCCAGCTCCAAGAGCCTGGCCCCTTGTCTGACCCAGGTCATGGTTTTGGGTCTCTAAGGAAGCTGGAAGAGTTGGAAAAGACCTGAGGAGCAGCTGGGTCTTTTACTCCGCTCCTCCACCTCACTGGGGCTCGGGTTGGACTCCTCCACCATTGCACCAAGGAGCAATTTGCACGCCTTGTCTTTGCCTTTGCAAGCCCTGTGGAAACAGCCTCTCCTGAGCCGAATGGAGAGGAGAGGAGCACTCCTTGTTACAGCTCAGCTCTCCCCTCCATCAGATCTGCCTTTAACTCCTCTGCTTTAAATGCCCAGAGTGGTGTGAAAGCGGCTTTGTCACCTGGGCGTGCTGAGCAGGCTCTTCCCGAGAAGAAAGGCCCGCAAACAAACAAACCAGCAGGATTTGTCTGTGAACAAACTGTGAACTGCGACGGAGTGTCTTTCAACCTCCAAATCCACCTAAGCACCAAGCGCCAGCTGCAGATCGATCGTGCTGATCAAAAAAATGAATATTTGTTTCAAGGGCTCACCAGATATCCCCAAGACACTGGTTATTTGGTAACTTATTCTGTAAACATCCAGGGGTGGCTCACTCAACTTTCACAAGGTATTTGCTCTCGGCTCTCGGCTCTCGGCTCTCCTTTCTTAAGGCTGTTTTTGAGCTTTGCCGTCCAGCTCTTTTCTCTGTGCCTTTGGCTTAGCTGAGCTCAGCGGCTGCAGAGGAGCAGATATTTGGGTTGGGACAGAGGCTTGGTCCTGACTGCTTGATCTGGGCAGAAGTAGGGCTTTAATCCTGACCATTAGGAAATCACGGCTCATATCTCCCCCACCTGAGGTAGCGAGCTTAAAAATCATCAAGAAAAAACAGTGTTTACTTTCTGGGTTTCACATTGCCCCAGTTCATATTTTTGAGCTTTATCTCAACCACAAGGACAAGAAAATATTTTTTTTATAGAAATGGAAAGAGGCGAGATTTTCACATAACCACACGATTCCTGAGGCTTTAAACATCTCTAGATTTTGGGAGACTCACAATAAAAATCCTACGGATTGGTAAGATGCTGGGCTGCTTAGTTTGGCTGGTCCGTGTGGCCCAGAGCTGAGCCCACACGGAAAGGTCTGAGTCCAGGTTTTATCCAAGGCATAGGACGTGTTTGCAGCTGGGGCTTTGGTGTTGGCTTGTTTCTTGGAAGAGCCGAAAAAAACTATTGCAACAGCCTCTGCTAACGCCAGCGAGCTCTGGATTTGAGAAAAGCAATCCACCAGGATTTAGGTAAATTGTCTCAGTCCCTGTGAGGTTTTCCCTCCCAGCTCACTCGTGTTGCACCGAGCAGCCGTGCAGCACCCAGCACACTGGGTCCCCAGAAAGCAGGTCCCCAGCGGGTCAGGACAGCCTCACCCAGGCGATCAGGCTCCGTGTACCCGAGCTGGCCCTGGACCGCTCATAGGTCCAGCCTAAGTGGGACATTCACCTCCACAGACTCAAGCTCAGGCACATCTCCTTGCCTTTCCCCAGCCCAAGACACCCACCCTGACCTGCTGCTGCGAGCAAGAGGTGCTGGAGAGAAGCGACGCTGATGAGCGGGTCCCCATCTACTGCCTGCTGCCGCGTTCCCGGCTGGTGCCGGCTTCGAGGGTCTGTGCACGAACCTCCCCTCCTATCCCCACAGCCACAGTGCCCGAGGGAGGACTGACACCAAGGGCAAAAGGCTTATTGCCCTTCGAGCCTGGCGCTAGATCCATCGATATCAGTGTCTTGCCTTAGCCGATCTTGAGAGATAAGTGAATCCCCCGCGCCGTCTGACAGGCGGGTAGACATTAATAATTATGTACTATTTAAGGCTGATTGAAAATGAAGAGGTGGAGGTGTTGGGACAGATGTGGCAGTGCCAGATGGATTGTGATTAGATTAGCACCGTTCCATTTGACGGGATCTGAACCATGCTTTAATCATTTATTGTGAAAGCTCAGCTCCGCGCTGGCACACGGGCGTGCGTTGCCCTCCCTGTTGCTCCGCTCTTGCAACATTTGTTAGTTTGGATCACCCTGCTACAAGTTGTCTTTATGTGAAACGTGTTGTGTTTACAGCCGGTATTTCAAACCCCGATCCCTCCCCTCTGCCTCTCATCTCCTTGTTTGTACAAAGCCTCCTGCAATTGCCGAGCTGAGCCTGTTAGTCACTGCCGTCGTATAAACAACACAGGCGAGCAGTCATCTCCTCTGCCATGAAACGAGTCACGTAAGTGATGAGTGGGACCCTGACCAAAGAAGGGCCCAGCGGGCAAAACTCAAAGCAGAGCTGGACGTGCTCCTGGAGCAGCAGCCTCTGTTCCCGGACGGATTCAGAGCACACGCGTCCCGCACCATCCCGACGGCACTTGGCCTTTGGTGGGGATCCCGCTCCTCTGTGACTGGCCTATTTGCACCAAATACATCAAAAAGTGCCTCCCCAGACCATGCCGCAGGACAGCAGCTGTCGGCTGTGTTATGGAACAACGCAGCAGTCCAGGAGGATGAGGGAAAAATAAAATAAAATGCCAGCATCCACTTGAGATCCCTGGAGCAATAAAGGGAGGCAGAACAGGATTACCTGGGTAACTGGAAACTAGCTCAAGACCCTCACTGGCAGTGTCATGCAATTTTAATTATCATAAGTGGTCTGGATCTCAATGGATGGAAAAACTTATTATTGTTATTATTCCCTTCAAACGTGATAGGTTTTAGTTAAACACATATCCATATCTATTAATCATGCAACATTTAAGATGGAGCCAAAGTAATTAGCCAAGATTTAGACTGTAGGGATCACCTTAAAATAAAACATAATGCACTTGCCTCCCTGTAGTCCTTATTCAGTCATTCGTTTTTAGATTTTACTGTTCCCTGGATGTTAAACTTGGGGTGTGTGAGGGATAGGAGTCTTTCGGATCCCAAGTCCAGCTTCCCTGCATCCTGACAAGCATTTCTGGGTGGATGTTGTCTGATGCTGCTGCGCTGATCCAAATTTGCAGAGATGCCACAGAGGTGGTTGCATCTCAGTGGCAGTGAAAGAGGCTTCTGCATCTATGTGACGTTTGTGAAGCACATCCAGATGAAAGGCAGACTAACTGTAAGTTATTATTATACTGTCTAATACAGCTTAATATGTGTGCACTACTTTCTATAGAGCGCAATACAATCAAAACCACATTACTTCTCCATGTGGGTAGTTTTCCTGCGTTGACTTGTTTCCAAAACAGATGTGAATTCTTAGCGAGTTCTCCCGCCCCTTTCCTTAAAGAGGATAAAATGTCATCTTTGCTTATGTGTGCAAAACCAAAAGGCCCATAGGAACAAACCTGCCATTTCCAAGTGGGTCAGGGGCTTGTGTGGCCCAGCGTCCCACCCCGAACCTCAGCCGTTCCCACATGTTTCCAAAATGGGTACAAAGAGGTCTCATAATGAGCGAGAATGGGATAATTCATCTAGCTGTTCGCCCTAACCTCAGCCCGGCCATGCTGGTGCATGCCCCAAGGCAAAGAGTTAGAGCTTGTTATTCTCTCTAATGCAACTTCAGAAGTTTTGGGGCTTTTTTTGGTAATGCTTTCTATTGATTTCTAGACCTCTTCCTAGCCCTGGCCTCGAAACCTCAAAGTCTGCTCAGCTCTAGAAACTGCAGTCAAATAACCGGGATCCCCTACAGATCGACCCCTCATTTTCCAGAGTTTGGAGAGCACCATTCTGCCAGCCCTGCCCTGAAACACTCAGGTTAAGCTAAAGAGGCTTCCCCTGAGGGTTTAGGGCTGGTGTCCTGGTTTGGGACATCTCTCATTACAACCGTGGTTCTTGCAGTGTCCACGGACAGCTGCGAACCGTCAATAAAGCATCACCAGAACCCCCTGCCACTGGGGCCTGTGCCAGCCCCGATGGGTCTCATTGGGTTTCTGCGCCTCATTTCAGCCGTGGGAGAAATGAGTCCTGGAGCTGGGCAGGGGGGAAGCTGGGGGGGATCCAGCCTTGCCCCGCTGCTGTGAAGTAGCACTTTCCCTGCCACTATCACTGCCCAGGCTGTGTGCCCTGCGATTAGCGCGTGAGGCGCACCCAGCGGGGCAGCCTTCCCGAGCAACCCAGCCAAATCCCGCTGCACACCGTCTATGGATGCCTGTGTTTCCACACAGCCTGCAAGGGGGTTTCCATCAGGAAATGCCGAGTTCCTGTCTGAAGGACACTCCCTTCTTCCAGTGTTTAATATATGATATATGAGAGGTGAGGACTGGGCAGATCCCTGCGTAAGATTAGAGCATCCCAAGACCTGGGGTTGAGCAGCTGGTGTGAGCAAGGAGTCAGCAGCAGGGCAAGGAGAGGAGCTGGGCTCCAGCAAGCATCCCAGGAGAAAGATCTCACAGAGGGAGGAGTTGGGACACCAGGAGGGGAAGATGTAGGCTGTCCTAGGAGGGGACAAGGGGACAGACAAGCCCCAGGTCTCCGCTTCCCCGCTCCTCCGGGGCAGGGAGGGCTCCAGCCGGGGCAGCTCTCAGCGGCTGCACCTTGCACCGCTGCCCGCTCCCCGCCCGACTCCCCCTGCTCCGGCCGGCTTCCCGCCGAGCCCCGGCCCCGGCGCGCTCCCCGCCACACGCTGGCTGCCGGCCCAGCCCAGCGGCTGCAAGCAGTGGGTCTTGCCGCTTTACTCCTGTTTACAGAAATGGGAATTTGCATGATGAAAATAACCTGGGACGGATTTTGATTTTACTGCCCTTGGCAGAAGGCTTGGAAAAAACCGGTGCATAGTCAATTACTGGAATTTTTAAACACAAATAATATTTTATGTGATCAGCAGGCTGGCTCAGGGCCTGGGCACCGCGCTCCAACGGCACTTATGAAAGGAACAAGCCATCAATTGTGCTGCCGCGCACAGGAGCCTGTGGGCAGGTGCAGCCTGTGTTGACCTTAGCACACACAGCCCTCTCGGCTCGCTTAACCCGTGAGGTATGGGCCGGAGATTTGCGAGGCTCAGACTTGGCTCTTGCTGCCTTGCGCTGGCTGGAAATTTCTTCCCTCCCTCCCTTTTTCCACCAGAAACGCAGGGAAGCATCATCTCTCGGCAGACACGGAGTGGAGGGATGCACGAGGCCGACACACTCATTCCTGGGGCTGGTGGTGCGGAGCGAGGTGCCGTCCATCGCACCTCGCCAGAGCCACCCTGGAGAGCCGGCGCCCATCCCTGTGGTAGCTTCTGAACCTGTCGCTGGTGGGGAAGGGGTTAACCAAAGCAGGGGCCCCATGCATTTCCCCCAAATCCCCACCATCCTGGCAGGCTCCCCAAACCAACAGCCCTGGGACCTCATTCCCAGAAACGCTCGAGCCGGGAAGGCGGGTTCCGGGAAGGACCTGCACAAGCCAGCGAAGCCGTAACGTGGTGCAGGAACCTCCCTGGCAGCCACAGACCCTCCCGGGATGTGTTACTGGGATCAAGGGAATTAGGGGAATTACACTCCCCTCGCTGCTAGGCAGCTGGGGCGAGGACAAGCGGTGAGGCAGCATCGGCGAAGCTGAGAGTTGTGTTTATCCATTGAGGTACTTATATGGTTTCTATCCCCAGAGAGGGAGAGCAAGTGAGATGACTTAGGGAGGCAGAACAATATTAATTCATTAATTTATCACAAATACTTTTTATTTTAAAGCGCTGGGCAGTGAAAGGGCTTTAAATTTCCAGGACTACTGCCAGTTTCCTCCTTCTCTGCCGTACTCGCTTTAAAATCTTGCCCCACGGGTCCCCTTGGCAAACACTCGGCTGTATGGTGCATTCAGCATTGCTGCTTTCTGCAACTCCGTTGTGAAACAGCACCAGAGCCCTGCAGCAGCCGGGGTTGTATGTGTAAGAGCTGCTGGCAGAGGCTGGAGGGTGCGATCCCTTGGCAAAGTGATCACTTCTGACTTCAAACAGCTTCAGATAACAATGATGAGGATGAGGAGGATGATAATTGCCTGCCTGCTTTGCTCAGAAATAGGCTTTAAGGAAAAAAAAAAGTGCTATTGTTGTTGTTCCAGGGCCAAGGGGAAGAAAAATTCCTTCCCCGTTTAAGGATCTCTAACACCTGGGTAGAGTTTCACTTCTCTCAGCTGCCTGCTTCAAGGTTTGATAGCTACTTCCTAATAACTCAGGGCTGAATCCAAAGCTCACTAAGTCAGCCGGATTCTTTCCATTCATCTAACGCTGATCAGACCTTTCTTGGCTGATTTGAAATCATTTGACACTCTGAATGTGTGCATACATGTAAGAGCGAGACACTGTTTTCAAGTGGCTTCTTGAATGACTTTTTCATGTGCACTTAGCTGGGGCAAAAATCGATTGCAAAAAAGCTTCCTGTGAGTTTGTGTGTGTCGGTGGCATAGTGCAGGGGCCGTTGTGTTCGCCTCTCCTGGCTGAAGACACACACGAGCGTTTCCTGCCTGGCACACGGGCACTCCTTGCCTGCTCGTGGCTCCTGCCCGCTCCCTGCCCTTGGGAAGCCTCTGCCATCAGCTGGCCGCGGTCGCTCCCGGCTGCGGGGAGGAGGAGGAGGCTCGCTGGCATGTCAGGCAGGCTGTGCAATGCGCTCGTGGCCTCCGTCCAGTAGATTTCAGCTGTTTGTTCTCTGGTGCAGGTGAAAGCTGCTGGGGCTGCGAAGGCGGCTCGCGGCTCTGCAGGAAGCGGTCTGGGTGACTAAGCTGCATGCTGTGCTCTGAGTCAGGGCCGTCCCCGGTGCACTCTGGCCGGGCAGCAGGGACCGTGCAAGCCCTGTGCTCACTGCGGCTTTCTCCACCCTATCTGCACTGACCCCGTTCAAGTGTCACTGTTCCTGAAGGCTACTTGGATGGGATCTCTTGGCCGGCTCCAGCTGTTGCAGAAGCTAGAGAAGTGTTGCAGGAAGAGCCCTGTGAACCCCCTGGCCTGGCTGAAACTGCGTTCCTCTCTATCCCTCAACCGAATTGTTATGCCTGGTTGCTATGAGCTGCTAAACAGATGCTGCAGTGCCCCCAGCGAGGGCTGCATCTCATTAGGGGAAGAAATGAACCCTTTCAACAGTGGTCACAATCTGTAAAGGCTTTGGGATCTGTCCAGACCTTGGTGGTGGTCAGCAAGCACTGACTCTACACCCATAAAAGAGGCTTTGGGTCCCAGAAACTCCACACAAGGCAGTCTTTGAGGGAGCACAGCAACATCTGAACTGGGCTGGCGAAAACAGCTGGGAAGGAAGAAGCTTGAAAAACAGGTCACAGACAGGCCTGGCCCACTCCAACAAGGCTCTTGGCAAAAGCGTGACCCCTGGAGTGGGCTTCTTCACTTTGCAGTGTCCCAGCCTTGTTGGGCTTGTCCACAGCACAACAGAGGTGCTAAAATCCATGTATTGGCTGCTCTGTGCTTGGATGAAAACATGTGCAGTCAGTCTGTGATCATTTATGTGCACAGTACACCTCATGGGTATGCAAGGATTTGGGTCCAGGGGCACAAAATACATAAAGAGATTTCTCTCCTGCATCATGTGGGCTTGGCATGGCCAAATCTGTCTGTGGCGTGTGCGACAGATCTGCCACGGCAGTGCCTGTGCTGTACAGAGCGAGACGGATACTGAAGTGCTGGCAGGTGCCTGTGCCTCGCTGCCCGCTGGAGCCCTGCCGCGAAGAGGGAGTGAGGTGCCGTCTCTGCATGCACTGATAAGCGTGTGTCCCCGTGCACAAGCGTGTGCACGCCCAAGGGCTGCTCATGCCCACACGTGAGTGCGTGCAGAGCGTGTGAGCCTCCATGTATAAACACGGCAGCAGGGAGAGCGCTTGCAGCCCCCAAACTTGGCATTCCCTGCGCAGCGCAGTTGCAAGGTTAAGTAAATATCTGACTGCGAGCTGAGGAAATGAGTCAAAAACATTGAGAAAGAAGAAACCCAGATCTCCAGAGAGACAAACTCCATGCATAGCCTGTCCTTACTGTGACTGCGTGTTCCTGGCCTTCCTTCTCCCACCCAAGCCTCCTTGACCTGCTTCTTTTCAAGCCGCCACCAACTCCCCACACCAAGGGGACAAGCAGAAGAGAAAAAAAGCCCAGCCAGCTCCCTGCCCATCACCATGGCTCTGCCTGCCTCTCACATCCCTTTGCGCCATACTCCGTGCCCGGGTGCAAGGAGGGAGCTGCGTCTCTTCCCTGAATCGCACTTTCGTCTGGAACATGTTACGGCATGAGGAGTTCCCTGTTTTACCTGGGGAAATCCCAGAGCTGGGAAAACGTGCCCAGGTAATGACAACCCCCTCACACTCTCTGACAACCGAATGGGAAGCTGGTGAGCATTATTTGAATGGCATCCAGGAAACGAGATGCAGTGTCTCCAAGACATCTAAAAAAAGGCTGAGAATAAAACAAAAACAGCAATCATGCCTGATGGGAGAGGAATTGGATTCTGGCCTCCCCTCTGCTTCTCCCCTCCTCCCCCAGCCTTCTGGAGGACCAAGTTGAATGCAGCTGGCTTAGTTTGGCTAATTGGCTCTGTCAATCATGTGTCAATCAGGTCGGCTCACTCAGCCGCTCCTGCTCGGGTGAGAGAAGTGTTAAATCTGAGGGACTGCTGGCTGGGAAAGCAAAGGTGACCGGCAGCTTCTGATGTGGTTTGAGGAAGGCGTTAAAGCTGACGAGCTTTTAGAGGGAAGCTGTGCTGGAGCTTGTCTCTAGCACTGCTTTGCTGTATGATCCTAGATGATTTGGTGCCTCAGTTTCCCCTTTCCTAAGGGGACCAAGGCTGACCAGAGGGACCTCAGGGGAGCACTGCTGGCTGCAAAAACTAGAGACGCAGGGCTGAAAAGCCCCATGTTTGCCTGACCACACAGATTTAAGGTTTCATTCTTTGTTCCATGCGAGGTCCTGGGGTCACTGCCCCCTCCTCTGGCAATGTGTACTTAGAAATTAGGTACCAGACAAGAAGGAAACTCGCCCTTTCTCCTCTGGGTGAGCGAACGAAGGGTTAATCCGAGGAAGTGTTTTGGGAGGAGATGGCAAAGGTTGGCAGAGATCCCCCTTCTGTGTCACAGGAAGGAAGCGGTTAAGCCAGAGGTGCCACCTGGGAAGCAGAGACAGGTCTGAAGATGCTTTGCCAGTTACTTCACTGTACAAACAGCTTTCCCTTCCTGTCCCCCAACACTATCTCTCCGTGATACACTAATTATCCAAAGCATAAACCAGACAAAAAGGAAAAGAAAAAAGAAAGAAAGGAAGAAAGAACAGATTCTGGTGCTGCTTTTCACCACGTGTTGAGAGATCTGGCAGCAGTGCAGGGAGGGGACAGATGCTGCTGCTCTGTTTGCCCGAAAACAAAGGAGGAGAAGATTACACTTGGATTTCGAGTTTGTTTATGGCGCAATAAAACCCTCTGCAATCTCTCGTCTGGCTTTCAAGTGGCAAGAGCCTCAGGCTGCAGACTGCGGGGATGCAGCCCCCTCGCTGCGGGCCTGGCGGGGCCCGTGTGCCAGGCGGGGACCTGCCCCGACGGGGCACTGCCCTGCCCACCCCTTGAGGACCGATGTCACCAGCTGGGCACTGCTTTTTGCTGGCGTTCTCTCAGTTTTCTCCCCCTTTTACAGGAGGGGAAACTGAGGCACGGGGGTGATCCCGACCGGCGGGTGGGGAAGAGATATGTGTGGGTAGCGGGGAGGAAGCAGGGTAAGCGGGCAGGGTTGCGGGGACCTGCCGAAGGACGCCTGGGGTTTAATTTCTCGATGCTGGGAATTAAGAGATGGGCTGATGCTGCGAGGCCAGTGTAGTGGAAATGCCACATTTCTGGTGCTGGTCCAAAGCCATCCCCAACCTGTACCAGTACCTGCTTGGCCCACACACCAAATCCTTCTCCCCCAGCTGTCGTCGGGTCCATGGGGAAAGCCCTGAACCCCTCCTTCTTTAAACCCCGCCACTGGGCACCATTCAGGGATCCCTACAGAGCCCTGCAGGAGCAACTGGCCCTAAGAGGGCCCTAAGGATCCCCTAAAGCATCTTGTGCAGAAATCCTGCCCTGCTCCCCCAAACTGGAGCTGTGTGCACGAGTGCTCAGGGAGGGCTGGCACCTCTCTCCTACAGCACTCAAGCACCCTCGCTTCCCTCCTCCCGCTGCAGGCAGGGAAAACAGGCAGCTGTATCCAGATCTCCAGCAAAACTCTCTGATATTTTAACCACAAACTCCAGCCAAGCACATTTGGTGATGAAGGAGTTAAAAGCTCTGGGCCGAGCAGTTTTCTAGCCTGTGGCTTCTTTCCCCCCTCTCCTCCCCTGGTTTACAAAAAAACACATTATCAAAAACCTGCCTGGAATCCTCTCAGCCAGTGACACAGAAAATTCACATTGCAGAGGCTGCCAGGGCGACAACAAATAGTAACAGTAAATACAGCTGCCTGGAGCTCCCCGGCTGGTGCCCTGCCCGCAGGCTGGGGATCAGGAAGGGCGTCACGCTTCAACACGACACGCACTGCCTCCAGATTTCCAGAGGACACTCTGCTTTCTTGTTGCCTCTCCTCTGGCCTCTGCTCGGGCGCCCGCAGCTCCCGGACTTGTCCTTTGGAGGAGTCGCAGAGCCTGCCTCGCGTCCCCTGCCCCAGCGAGTGCAACCAGCTGGCTGGCTCCCTTTGAAGCGCTTCATCTCCCTCCTTTCCCCTTTCATTCCTTTGCTTTCCAGCTCTCCAGGGCTGCTTTCCTCTCCTGAGCCCTCATAAGCCTGAGGCGGGGGCACTGCAGACCCTGCCCCCCGAGCAGCTCCAGCAGCCGCCCGGCGGGATGTCCACCTGCGTGGCCGCGCAGCCCGAAGCGGGCACCGGGCAGTCCCCAGGGCAGTCCCTGGGCACTGGCGGCCACAGCAGCAGCAGGACTCACGTGTCTGCGTCGTGCAGCCCCCTGCACAGAGGTGGGCCTTGGCAGACCCTCCTGACCTTGCTGAGGCTCTGGGCAGGACCCCGGGGGGCTGGGGCGGGTTGTGCTCACAGGGAAATCACCGTCCTCTCCACCAAGGAGCAGCTCAGCTATTCCTTTGCTCACCAGCTTGACGCTGTGCATTATCGCCGTCTTCCCCTTCCTCCTTTTTGTACATCCCCCTTTTCCTTCCCCCTCCAGCCATCACTCAGCACTTCACACATCTGCCACGCTCACATTAGCAACAGGTAACCAGGCCACGTCTGGCCTTAAACCGGTAATGCTAAAGGATATATATTTTTTTCCAGTGTCACTTTTTTTCCAAGTCGCGGCGGGTTCCCGGCCCCGCTCTGCATATCTGATGTTTATTTTAAGTCGGTTGCCGGGTGGAAGCTGTATCCCTGCAGTTCCTGTTCTTAATCTCTGCTTTTTTCTCCTCTTTTGCTTTCTTTCCTCCCCCCTGCCCCGTTTACAAAGTTGAATTTGTCACTGGGGTCACCGAGGCAGCTGCAGGAGGAGGTATGGTGGGACCGAGACCGCCCTGCTGCTGGCGGGACACCGGGGAGCCCCAGGGAGCAAGAGAAGGGGTGACGGGAGGACAGGGGCTTCAGAGGAGGGCTCCTGGCAGGTCTCAGCAAGCGCTGGACTGGACTCCTGCTGCTCCCCACCTCCTCGGTGCAGCCCCAGCCCGGAAGATTTCTGAGACGGAGCCCTTCACGGTGCTGTTCTAATTGCTCGTCTTTCCCATGCTTTACACCTTGAACCTCATCCATGGGAATGAACCTGACTCCACTTAAAATCAGCGCCACAAACCCCACCATTAAGTCAAAGCAATGAACAGAGAGGTAGAATTAAAAGCCAATTATATATAAGATGGGAAAGCTTCCTCTTGGCTTAGCAGGAGGCCACGGAGCAAGCCTGGACATCCACACAAATAACCGCCTCCGCCGGGTGATTTTATACCAAACCGCTAATTGCTGTGTTACCCAAAAGGGAATCCAGCGGGCGGCTGCACTGGTTCCCAGTGTTTGAGAGGGGCTGGCTGCTGTTAATCACCTGTACTACCGTAGCCCCGGGAGGATCTGGGACAGCCCCTCTAAGCCACGCGGTCCCCACGAGACCCCACAACACAAGGGAGGAGAGGCACTGCCAGATGCCACCAAGGTCACAGCAGGTACGTGGCACGGCAGGGACAGAAAGGACGGGGTCTCCTACCTCCCACCTCGGGCTCTTGGCATTACACGTCTGCCTCCCAGTGCCTTGTGCTGGGGAAAAGAAAGGAAGATGGAGAGGATGTAGACAACGGGCCGCCTGAGGGGTTTGGGAGGTGAGATTTATGAGGCTCTGTCTTGGAGAACCTTCCAGGAAGAGGGAAAAAAAAAGAAAAGCTCCTTCAGGTGGCTGGAGATCTGTCTTGCTGGTGATAGCAGAGACCTTATCCTGCCAGTCTGCACAGAGGAGGGTCTCATCTCTCAGGGATGTTGCGGAGACCTTGGGAAGGTGCCCTTTGCTGCTAAAGGTGGCTTAGTGCCATGTCCCAGACACAGGCAAGGGGACTTCCCTTGCTCGTGGGGAAAAGCTCTGGCAGGCACTGGTTACCTGCCTCGGACACTGTGCTGCTGATGTGGCCGCTGGTGCACCGGGAGAGGCGATGCTCTAAGGGGGGACAACCTCAGGGTTACCCAAGGCACAATCCTCCCAAAAAAGCATCTACTGAACGTCCCGTGTCTCCCGGGGCACTCTGTGCCCTGCTCACAAGGGTTTGCATTGCAGGGCAGCAATTCATCCTGAAAGCTAAGGACTGGGAGCAGAGGAAGCTCGCAGAAAGACAACGGGGAGGTGAGGGCAGGGCCGCATGCCCCAGCTCTCCCCGCTCATTCCCTGGCTAAGCGAGGGCTGAGCACAGTGGAAGGAAGAAAGAGCAAAGCCAGGAAAACTCCTTCCCCATCATATTTACTGAACTGCTCTGAGTTATGACTGGAGGCCAAGATCTGGCTTCAGGCGATTGCCTAAATCATTTAGGAGCTGACAAGGTAGGGAGGGGGGAAAATGTTCTTGTAATTCTTCAGTCTGAGGTACATTAAGGAGCCATAAGCCATGTCGAGAGCTTGAATTACATTAGAGAGATTATCCTGTTACAGTTCATAATCCTGGATAATATACCATCCCGCAGCACACCTGCCAATGATAAATCTCGCCCCGTAATGGGGCAGTCGTGACCCTGGCGGTCCCGTAGCCCTCTTGGCATGGAGCGGTAGCACCATGCAGACAGATGGAGTCAGGAGGGAGAGCACGCAGGAAAAACAGCCTGGCAGTGGTGTCCGCGCCGAGGGAAATTCATAGCCGGGTGGCTCCTCAGGGTTCTCAGCGCGCTGTGATTCACCGAGCTGCGGCAGGTCCTCATCGGCCTGCGGGCAGCGCGGGCACGGGCCAAGAGGCACCTACGGGGAAGGACACCTGGGGTCACCTGTCTCCATAGGGAGCCAAACGGGGCTCCAGCAAGTATGCTGGGCCCCGCTGGTGGGGCTGAGGACGTGCCACGTGCCAAAGCCCGCAGAACAAGGAGGGGAGCCCAGCAGCCAGATGGAGAGCAGCAGCCCAGGCCAGAGCAGGACATCTCCCCGAAAAGACGGGATTTCTGGCACAAAGCGTCACATCTCTTCAGTAAGAAATGGGGAGGGATGGGGCTGAGTCCCAAAGGGATGAGGGAGAAAATCGGCCCTAGGAAACAGCCTGTCCTTTTGGAGCAGGGTACTACAAGGAGTTAAGCTGTCTCGCCCCCTCTGGAAAAGTGGATCAGCTGTGGGCATTTGCAGCCTGGAGATCCTAGGGGTGGTGGGATCTGCCAGCAGAGCAAGGCAGGGCACTGCCACCGAGCCTTTAACCCTTTATGTCAGCGGCTGCCCATAAAGGTGGAGCTGTGACAAAGGCCAACTGCTGCAAAGTGCATCTTTGGGACCCTCGGGCTGCAAGTCCGAGGGACGGCAGGCACTGCCACCTCTCTGGGACCCCAGTCCCGTCAGCTCTGCTGCAAGATGTTTGCCTTTCTCCAGCACATATAACTCCCCTTCCCTTCCCATGCATTAGGAGACAACCCAGAGACCTGTCCTCCCCTCTCTGTGGCATAATCCTGCCTGTAATCTTTTACAAGAGGCAAGCAAACTCCAGGCCTCCTCAGGTCTCCTAACTCCTTCTAGCCTACACTCTTGACTGTTTGGTCTCAGTCACCTCCCAGCTGTGCTGTCCCACTCCACCGACTGCAGCCCCTGGGGCTAACAAGCCCCCGTTGTTTCGCATCTCCAGTCTTCCTCCAGCCCAAGCTACTTCTTTGCCCTCGAGACCATAAATCCTGCTGTCCCCCTTGATGTGAACTGACCATGCAAACATGACCAGGCAGCTCCTGCTTCTCTGCCAGGCAGCCTCTCCCTCCTCCAACCCACGTTCCCCTGCACTGGAAACTGCAACTGCTCCATTTCAGTCTCCCGACACATCCCAGGGGAAAACGCTCCATCCCTGAGGCCAGCCTGGCTCCCGACTTTGCAGCAGGCTGCTCCTGTAAACTGCATCAACCCACTGAGTGCAGAGGGATGACGCTGCTTTACACTAAACCCCCAAAGGAAGGAACGGGACTGTGTCCACCCGCTCCTGGACATCTCCTTGTCTCCTCTTCCCGCTGCCCCTCTCCAGACCTGCTTCCGGCTCCCTCTGCCCTTGATCTTTCCTTTAATAGCCGCTCACTTCCAGGCTGCTCCCCTCTGATCTGTGGTTAAGCAGCTCCCATGAATTACTGTCGTCTCTACGCTGGCTGCCAGCCTCCGGCCAAGGTAAATCCCTCCTGCCCTCCCTTCCCCAACGCCCGTCACCTGCACGGGCCCCAGCGCCAGGGTCTGCACAGTGTAAAGAAAGAGCCCCAGTGTCCTGCAGGGATTTGCAATCTCCCCTATGGCCCTGGCGGATACTTGACAGAGCCTCTTCTCTCAGGCTTGTGTGTTTTGTTTAAGTGCTTTGAGATAAAGCCCTTTTATCACGTTAAGAGCTTGGTTGCCCTGGTTTCTTCCTCTGGCCTGAAGGCCATTCTTTTCTTCCCTCTTGTTTTTGACCTCAGGTTCAAGAGTGCTAGACCTCCCTGGTTTAGAGGAGACCTTGGCGGCGAGCACGACAGCCAGTGTGGGAAAAGCCAGGGCAAGGGTTGGAGAGGGCTGCCAAAGGCCCAGCTTGCTCAGGGAACAGTTTCCAAACCATTTAAGAAAGTAGGAAGGAAAGAAACGTAAAAGCAGAGCAGACCTCTGCACTTTTTCAAGCCTCTACTGTTCTCCCTTCCTTTTATCTTTTTCTTTCTGTTGCTTCCTTCTATTTACACCTCCATCCTTTCCCCCTCTTTTCCCTGGCTGTGCCTCCCGTTCCCCCTTTTTCTCACCCTTGTTTGCTTTCCTTCCCTCCTTCTTTCTCTCTCTCTCCCCCTTCCCCTGCGGCTTGCCAACTGCCAGCAGATGACATCTCCTTTCATGTTTGGGGCTGAGCGGAGGCTCTGAATGTTCGTTTGATTCCGTTAAGATAATAGCTGGTTCACTGTCAGACGCAGACTGATCAGTTAAAACCTTAATCACTGCCTGTCTACTCACATGGCACTTATTTTTTAAGAGATTAATCCCCTAAGCACTGCACCAGCATACATTCAGGCTCAAAGAAAAGGGTGGGTTTTTATTATTATTTGATGCGTTTACTGTTTCTTTTTTGCTCTTAAAAAAAAAAAATGCACCCTCCCCCCCCATCTTTTTTAATCTGATGCTCAGAAGACACCTGACCTCCGCCGCCTCAGCTCCATGCCTCTCCCCTTGCGCCAGGCACGCACGGAGGCTGGGAGTGCCAGTGGGAGATGGAGGCGATGCCGCTCCTGCCCTGGGCTTGGGGAGCTGAGGGGACACTTGCAGGACGGCACGGTGGGCTGCGGACTAAGCCTGGTCAGGGACTCGGGAGAGCTGGGCTCCATCCATGCTTCCCCGCTCAGTGCCTAGGCCTCCTTTCCCTTCCCGATTCAGACGCAGGAGCCAGCTCTGGATAAACATTGCAGAGCGGCAAGCGCCGCAGCTCAAGCAAGAGGCCTCCGCGCGCACATCAAAGCCGGCTGGGGAAGTTAGGTGTCCACCTCTGACTAGGATTTAGGTAAAGCTTCTTTAAAGCACCGCGGCTTAGCACCTGCCTGCATTAAAGCAGCACCTCTCCAGGCAGGCTGTGCCAGCCCCCGGCCGCGGTGTGCCACCACAGCCCCAGCTTTCCCAGCCACAAGGCAACCATGGCCCGAAACCGCTGCGGCACCACACCAGCACTTCCAGCACCTAACCACTAAATACTAAGATAACAGCAAGCTTAAATCTCCTCCTGTGCTAGGATTTTAATTAATGGAGAACACCACATCCCCCTCAACCCATTAGAGGTTGCAGTAGGTGCAGAGAAAGAAATGGGACTGTGATACGGAGCCAGCTCCCCGTTTGCCCCAGGGCAGCAGCAATAACCTGCTTTTAGGCAGCATTTTTCACCCACAGAGCTCCAAGCATTTCGCAGAGGAGGCTGCCATCTTCACCTCCATCTTCGAAGAGAAATGGGTGCTGAAAGCTCATGTGCCCCAAAACCACCCTGCAGTTGAGGGCAGAGCTGCCAGACCATGTTTCCCAAATCAGCCCGCTGCAGCTGCCGAAGAAGATGTTGCTTCTCTCCGCCTGTGAGCCTCAGCCCTGGAGCTGAGCTGGGCTGGTGTAGGGGGTGGTCGGGGAGGCAGGGGTTTTTTCCCACTCCTTCAGCATCACCAGAGAAGTGAGGCAATGTTTTCTGAGTGCTAAAGGTTTGTGAAAATTTTTCTTTATGTTTGACTTGTGATCAAAGAAGGAAGAAAAGTAACATTCCCAAGCCAAAGGTTTGCTTTAGCACTTGTAAAGAAAGTTCAAGAAAAGCAAATCTTACATTAACTCCTAGGTAACAGATTTCAGACTCCCATTCCTTGTAACGGCCACGAGAAATGACCGATTTCTGCATCCATCCCACTATGGCCACCACGCTCCTGAGCGCCCAGAGTTTTGACCTGCCTCTCACTTGAGGTCACGGCTTTATTTGCATGATGTACAGCGCTAGGGACACGGCAGTCCCGGCACACGCGAGGGGTCCCAGAGGTCAGTCCTCAGCTCAGAGGGTGCTGGCGGTGCCCATACCCTGGCCGGCACAGCAAGAGCAGCTCAGCCACGTGACAGCGCGCTCTTCCTTCGGAAGGGCTTCTCTCTCTGACACCCTGGTGCTGGTGAACCTCCAGCGAGCTCTGCAAAAGCTACTCGTGTGACAAACCAGCTTCCAGAGAGCAAATCTCAGCAGCTCCCTGCGAAATACAGCCAGGGTTTTGCAGCCTCAACTTGTGATCTGGCAGGACACTCGGCCCCGGAGCCTTCATTTCCACGTCCTGCTCCTAACCCCACACCTGCAACTCCATCAAAGCAGCAACAGCAGTGTCACCAGCTCCTGGATAAAAGAGGTGGAATTGCTGGCAGCAAATGATGACTCAGAATTTGGTAAAATAAAGTTAGAAGTATATGAGAAGAGGTTTTTGTCAGCTGCCTTCGGTGTTTCCTATTTAAAATGAAAATGTAGTGAGAGAACAAGCTCTGAGTGTATTTTGGCAATTTTTGGTGAAGTAAAACAAAGCTGTCAAAAGGATCTATACTTATATATAGAAGCAGAGTTCACCTGCAGACCTTATTCTGCTTATTCCTCAAGATATTCCTAAGGGCAGGGTTCAGTGGAGTTGGAAAAAAACATGAAGAAAAAAACCCACGGAAATTGAAATAAATGATACCCAGAATCCCAGGGATAAAGTTTAAGAAAAGAAAGCTTACAGAGGAAAGGGATGCAAAATTCCGTGCTGCAAAGGATAAAGCAATCTCTGACTAATGGAGATTAGGAAGAAACTCTCCCAAAGGACTGGTTATCCCATAAATTAATAGAATCAATAGTGTCACAGACCTCAGTCACAGGGTCCTGAATCATTGCACTAAGTGCTACAAGTGCATGAGCACCCTCCCCTGAAGCAGCTGGGGCTGGCCACTACTGGAGATTACACCACGGACAGACGGAGCCCAGATTTGAACTGACCATTCGCATGTTTCAAAGCGATGCCAAAAAAAGGCCATAGTAGCGAATGAGTGAAAACACATGAATCTTTTCTGGTGGAAAGGGTGCTAGCTCTAACTCAAGCCTGACTTGGCTTTGATCTTGTATGTTAGACCTGGCAAGAAATTTCCTAGGATGCGCACAAGCCTTCAGACACACTAGAAGCAATCACCGGTGTTCATTCAGGCCAGAAAGTTACTGCCTCCGCTACCCACGCAGAGAAGATTAGCTGGAGTTCACAGCAAATGCTCTTCTCCTGCAAGTTTAAGTTAACACACCTGCTTGCAAAGTGGCTTAACTATTTTTTGTGAAAATAATTGCTATGCAGAAAGGTAGTCTAAACTACAGGTCCCAGATCTTCAGGTGGGCATCCTTCTAGGGCCCAGTGCTCCAGCTCAGCCCCATGGTACGGCCTGGGGGCGAGAACCATTTAGATTTTAGTCTGGCCTTGGGTATGTGGGAGGCCAGGCGGCTGCTGCATTAGTCTCTTCCTGACCTACAGTCAAAGAAAAGCTGGTTGTCTTGCAAACACAGTCACAGGGTTATTTAGAGCACTCGATTGTTTAATGACATTTTAGCACAGTATTTTGTTAAGGAAATCCAGGTAGCTGTTTTATCATAACCACTACACCTTCCCTCAGAGTTCGCTGCTCTCCCAGGCTAACGCTGTTGCATAGCTACAGTCTACAGAGGTTCTTAATCTACCCTGGAAAGCAGATTAAACTTCCTCCTCCCTTATCAAACTGCGAAAGGATCCTCCTCTGCCTGACCCTAAAATACATGGGCTGTGCACCACACTCAGAATAAACAGCCTGATACACTCAGGAAGAGCTGCTTGCTAACACGGAGCCCATGGGGACTGTGCAGAGAGACATCTCATTAATAAAAAGGAAAAATTCATGCTCATCCAAACAAGCTCATGTTCTAAACTTGCCAGAACGAGAGCGAGCCAACTGCCCACGCCTCCCTCTGCCCACCATCCCCCCGAAAGAGGAAAGGCTGCAAAAGGCTTCCCTTTCTCCTGCCAGCGTGGGATCATGTGAGCCCCAGCTCCTCACAGCTGACTGTTAATGGGGCATAACTCCATGCTTAGGAGAACTGAAAACCCACAGCATCACCTGCAGCTCTGCTCTTTTCCATTCTTGGTGATTTTTAAATCTCTCCCTTTATGCAAGCAGGGCCTTCCCTTCCATACTTTGGAACATGAACATTTTTTAAAAAAACCCCAAAAAATCTTCTTAAACTTTTAAGATACCAAGGAAACAATTACCCAATTACTTTGCTGGTTATTTACTATTGTTGCTCTGGCTATTGCTTCACAGCTAGAGTTGAGCATTGCACTTAAGGTTGATATTAATAAATAATAGCCATGAATTAACAATATGCCTCTTGCCACCTTAATTATATATGTGATCCCCATTCCAGGGCTTTTACACGCCTCTGTGCTCACACCACTGCTGGGCAGGGCTGCCAGCTCCCTTGTACAGAGGGGAAGTTCCTGCACATGGAGCTTATAGCCAAGCTTCCCAGGGATATTTAAGAGTTTAACTCCCACTGAAACTGCAAACTGCTCCAAGGCTCCCAGCCTAAGAGACTTGCCCAAGCCTGTGGTGGATTTGGGAGTACAAGAGTGTTTCCCTCAGGTTCACACCCTAACTGCGAGATCCTCCCTTCGATATCTCAGGATCTCAAGGCCGTTTAAATGCATTAATAAACAAACGAATGCAGAGAAGGGGCCATCTCTGTTTCTCAAAGGGGCACCAATGCAAAGAGACAGATGAAGTAACTCGGACAAGATCGCATTAAGGTTTGCTGGAAGCTCTGAAATTTGAGCGCCTGTCTCCTCGTTCCCATCCTAGTGCCTTGACCTCCAGGACCATCTTTGCTCTTTCGGCAAATGAAAATAGGCAGGGTATGACAGATTGACCAGCCAAGCTTCCTGGAGGTATTTCCCACAGATTGTTGCTGAGACATACAATGAAAGCGATAAATATCCCAGTGGGAAATATATGGCACCTCATCTCCCACTTGTGTTGCTGTGAAGAGCTGGGGATAAATTTTAAAAAGGCCTTTTCCCTCTTAGGGGATAAATCCTTCAGGACCAATCCTCTGGTGGGAAGCAGAGAACAACTAGAAAACCCTGTGACCCTGCCTGAAATCGTGGAGTCAACAAGTGGTCAAGCAGAGGTCAAGAGGCCAAAGCGGGGCCAAAAAGGATGCTTTCTGCGGGCCCATCTGCTGGCAAACAGACAGCAATCACCCAAAAGGTGCAGCATGGATCAAGCTCCAGGACTCAACTGTTTCTTCCCCCAGACAGTAGCAATTATCATAATCAAGCAGTTGACTCCAATTACGCCTTCCTCTCATTACAGCCGAGGGGATGGACGCAGCCACAGCAGCAAAGGGAAAGTTCGCAGCCGTGTCGCCTTTGCATATCTTAATCTAAAATGACAGGGTGTGACACGGGGGGCCGGTGACCCTGCCAGCCTTCAGCTGTTCGTGTGGCAACAATTTCCAGCACCAAATTACTCCCAGGCAGGGCTTGATTGGAGGTTCAAGGCAGCAGGAGAGAGAAGCCATTTAGGGGACTGAAACATTCTTCACAGGCCTATTTAAATACAATTTACATTCCAGGCTCTGCTGTTTGTGCATTGTTAATTGCACCTTGTACCTTAGTTTATTTTATAGTTGAAGGGTTTTTTTCTTTGCTGTTGTTTTTCAAAGGCATGCTTTCTTTTGTCTTTTTTTTTTTTTCCTAAGGGCCTGTTCTCAGAATATAGTTATATTTCCTGGAAGGGAAAATAGATTAGTAGATTTAAAGGCCAGAAAGGACAAACAGATCATCTAGATGACCTCCTGTAGAAGACAGACCAGGACATTTTACTCAGTAATTCCTGTGTCTCGATTTGTCCAGACTTAACCCAATACCCTGCGTTGACTAAAATACCCCTTCCAGAAAGGCAGTCTCAACCCAAAGATGCCAAGAGTCACAGGAGTCACTAGTTCCTGGGGAAGCTAGTTCCAGTGCATAACCATCCCTCGCTGGAGCAGTCACAGGCAGAGATCTGAACAGTTTCTGGGCTGGAGGGACAGCCTGGACACTCAGATCCAGCCTGTTTTCATGGTGTCATCTCACAGCTTGAGCTGAAATCTGGTACCTCCTGTGCTTGGTGCTTGAGAGATAGAGGAGAGCACTAACCTGGGAAAGCTCACCAGCAAAAATGGACAAGGCAGGCAAGGAAGAAGCCCTGTCTGATAAAGCCAAGGACCCAAGAGACCAGTGTTTTGCCTGTGCTGAGGTTAGAGGCTTTCAAATCCAGCACTTTTGATCTGAGTTTGTATCAACTTTACAATGACTTGGTCACTCTTGGACAGACATATTGGTTTTTGTTTCCCATATGTAACGGTGGTGGTTCCACACTTGTCCAGCCCACTCTCAAAACTTCACTGCCCTTTGTTTGCTGGGTCAGGCTGGCGAGCCAGTGGAGAATGAGGTGCATTGGTTAGAGCTTGATAACTGGACAATGCATGGACCATTTTCATCATCTTTCCACTGACCGAAGAGTTGTTGGTAGGAGATATAACAACACGGGAACAGAAAATGATTTAGTTAGATTTGGTTCGCATGCAAAACGACAGCGTGGTTCTGGTTTGAGTGGCTTTTTTCACTTAATTGAAATGGGGCATACAAACTAAAGTAAGAGCATCCACCCAGCTTTTTGCATTACTAGAATATGGTGCAGAGATCAGATTTACCCCTTAGTCCTAAAGCCTGTGGACACTGGCAGTGAACCCTCTCTTCTGGCTGGTGCCGAACAGGAGGTCAAATCCAGGCAACACAGTTGACTTTCCCACTTAAAATCCCATATTTTTGTCTTAATTATGCATTACTGCATGTTACCACTCATTGTGAAGACTAAGAGAGAAGCCTCACTTTCTAACATTACTCTAACATGTACTGTGTTAGTTGCCCCACATGAGTTTAATTCAACGCAGCTGAATTATGGGGGTGCAGAGTAAACCTCTGCTTCTCAGATGAACTGTATGCACTGACCAAAAGCTGACTTCTAACCTGGTGCTAATCTAAAGTACAAAGTTTTCACAAGTTCCCTTTCCTCAGCTATGCAGAAAGGGTGGTTGCAGAAGTGGAAAATGGATTTTGAATTTCCAAACTCGAGTAGAATTTCAAATCTCAGCTCTGCCTGCAAAAAAAAAAAAAAAACCAAACAAAACATCTGTTGGGGGAGCACAGGGGCAAAACATTGCAGAACTTTTCACTCCTCTTTTTCCAACTTGTTCTGCTATTGGGTTTGAAAAGCTGATGTGTCTTGCAAGTGTACTAGATTATTGGTGACTGTGGGCTTTCCACCAGGTTAAGAGCCAACTTTGGATGCCCAGTAGCTGGAGCTGGGACCCATTCCTGGGTCTCAGGACTGCTTGCTTTAGCAAAGCCCTGAGAGCTTCGACTAAGTTGTACGAATCTGAAAACAATGAAGTACCATCCAGGTGACAGCCAGGAGGAAGGCAGAGTCACCCAGTGAAACGGCCTGCCACACCGGAAAGGTGTGATTCTGCCCTGAGTGACACCAAGCAGCACTGTCAGTCTGCAGCTATTTTGGCATTCTTTTCTTTGAGCCCCATCTGCTGGAGTCCCGTGATTTCAGGATACATTTTATCTTTCATTCAGCTGTTCATATTTATAAAGCACATTTTTAGCCTTTGCAGCCAAGGACAGAAGCCGTAAGCCCCAAAAACCAAATGAAAGAATAATGATCAAATCTGAGGAATTTCAGGATAGTCCCATGATTTCACAATTTCTGAATGCTTGTGGCTGGGAATATCTGGTGCTGCCACTGGTAAAAATAACCTCATGGGCCTGGTTCTCATTTACGTGAAGGTCCCTTCACACCAGTCTGGCAATGCTGGGAGCTGGCGTGATATAAAAAGAGGTGTCGGTGTAAATGACGACTAAGCCCACTTGACCCCAGCGAGCCTACTCCTAATTTACTCCGGCTCTGGGGAGGTCCGAGTCAGACATCAGCTCAGTAAAACTTGACGGAGAGACAGACAAATGTACGCCACAACCTGCTGCTGCTCCAGAGGCCTCCAAGCCAATTATTTTGGTGATCTCACTCCTCCCTTCCTTCTTCTTTCTCTCCCCCTTTTCCCATCACGTGCTCGCTTCCAGCACACGCACGTCCTTCTGCAACAAAAAGCAGTGCCGCAGAGGAATGTGGAGGGTTTGAAAGCCCCCTGAGAGCAGGTAGATCCATCTGAGCGAGAGTGCCTGCCTGCCTCCTCCAAGTCAGGAGGGGAAGGCGGGAAGAGATCGGTTTACATAAGTACTTTGCCATATGAAGAAATAATTTAGTGGTATTAATAGAGGTTAAAGTTTCCCAGGAATCCAAAACAGGCCCCGCCGACACAGGTGGGTTCTTTCACTCACAGGGATGGGGAGAGAAACCTGACTCCCTCCGGCAAAGGGGAGACAGGAGGGCGACGGGGGGCAGAGGCTCTGCCACGGTCTGCGGTGCGTGCGGAGGGTGCGGTGGGTCGCGCTGCCTGCCGGCTGATTTACTGCTGGGCACAACGGGCTGCGAGACCGGGGCTTTGCTGAGGGATGCGGTAACCACGCCGCTAACCCCTCCGCGCTGGCTGCCTGGGGAGGACGGGATTTGCGAGGGCAGGGGCTGCTGGCTGTTCGGGAGGTAGGAGTCAAGTTCCAGATCAAACCTGTGATCAAGAAGGGATCTGTGTGTACGACGCTGGCCGCACACACTCGCACAGGCACACAAGCACGGGCCAGGCGCTGCCCAGCACATCTGCCGTGGCCCGAGCACACTCCCCGCGTGGGGCAGAAAGAGCACGTGGCCTGCAGACACGTGCGAACGGGCACGTGCCGTTTCTTGGACGGAGCACGCACCAAACGTGCTCAGCAATGTGCACGGAGCGTGCTGCGCCATTACCCGCACTGGCAATATCTGCCTTTTCAGAGCTCAGATGCCACAGACCAACCTGAAATCACCTCCCACTTTGGCAGCAAGCCCCAGCTGATGCCCAGCTATGATTCGCCTCCAGTGCCTCCCGGAGAGCAGGACTTCATCCCGACTAAATGGATAAAATGGCATGGAGCGCAGAGGGGGCCACAACCAAGAGACTAACAAGCCTAAATCCCCCTTTGTTTAGATTAGGATCCGAGATAGTGTTGCTGATTCTCAAACACGGAGCTTTTTGCAGCCCAGGGAGTTTTACGCCACCCCAAAAATAATAATCTCTCAAAGCTCTAGTGATTACGGTGCTTTCACCCTATAAAACACATGGGACCAAGCTCCATCCCACCCTACACGGGGCTGTGCTGCTGATTTGGGATTGGCAAATCCCACTGATTTGGGATTTGGCCCACAGCCTCCAGATCACAGACCTTCCCAGAACACGTGGCTGCTGTTCTGCTCCGGAAGGGACTAACAAAGAAATAAGAATATTTGTTAATATTTTTTTTTCCACTGAAAAGCAGTTAAACCTCCTAAGACACTTTTTCCAGACATCTAAATCCTTTAAAAATATTCTCTAGACTCCATAAAACTTACATTTTCCCCGGGTTCTCCTGTGAGTTATTAAAAACCTGAAGTCCCTACCTTAAGAGCTTAGAGTTTGGTCATGATCAGAAAACCAACTATGTAGAATGGCACCTTCTTGTGTATTCAGAGACACATCTACTAACTTAGTGGGGAATATCAGAGTGAACTGCAGGACCAGCACAGCCAAAGGAGAACAGCCAACACACTAAAAAGAGATAAGTGATTTTTTGGATATGCAGGCTAAGACAGATTGAGGGATGCACGTCTGAGATGACACAGGCTCTGAAAACGCAGCGTTCTTTGATGGATACCCTGGATTGGCACAACATTTCTAGCTATCACATTCTCACTGTTTTTTCTCGACAAACGCCTGGCAAAGTCAGAATTTTAATGGCAGCATCTTTGGTTTCTTCCAAAGAAGCTCTTAAAAATGAAGATTTTTTTCAAGGAGCTCTCGATACATCGGCCAGAAGAAAATCTATGTATCCAGTCACCCATCTACCCATGCATCACCACAGCATCGGAGCGCTGCTGTTACCGGTACGGCGCGATGTAGAGCAGCGGTACCTGTACGGAGCCTCTGCGGTCCTCTACGGACGGCAGGTCGCTCACGCCGAGCTGTGGTGGGCACAAAGCCTCTCCTGCGCATCAGGACAAGCAAATGATGTGGCTCAAAAGACACCCGGCACGGAGGGGCTTCAGAGAGTCAGAAGAGAGTGGTTTTTTTCCGTAGCTGCTTTTCTAGACCAGAACTGTGCTCCAACACTGCCAGAATCAAAGGGATCGTAATACCCTCCCTGGTTCACTTAAACATCAGCTTGTCTGGGGCGTGAACTCTGCCAACAGCAGCTCCTGCAAAGTGCTTAGCTCTTTCTTTCCCCCTTTGTTTTTCCTTTTTTAAAAAGCTTTCTCTTTTCCTCCCTGCTCTTACCTCGCTCCCTGTCTACCTCCCCGTAGCCTCCCAGAAGCGCTGGCGTGTTTTTAACCCAGGCATGAAACAATCCCACAGCCACAGATTGTGATGTTTCAGATAACATACGGAGAATGTAAATCCTGTCAGCAAGTGCAACAGCCATAAAAGGCTAAAATGGATTCCTGCGGATTAGAAATAAAACACAGAAAGGGCCCTGTTCTCTCACTTTCCTCATCTCACAACCTCCTCCGCCTCCCCTAGCCCTCCCTCTCCTCACTCCCCTTAAAAAATCGCCTGGAAATGCAAGGGGCGGGTTTTTTTTTTTTTTTTTCATCAACTTAAAAGAAAAATAAAATACATTCCAGGAAAAGGACTGCTGCTAAGAAAACTAAAACCAGAAAATGCTTAAAGATGTTTTAATGACTTAAACACAGGGCCGGGATTGTGTCTAAAAGTTTCCACATTTAAAAAAAAAAAAAAAAAAAAAAAGGCAAATTCAATATTAAATGTCCCCCACTACCACTGCTGCTGTATTTCTTTCTCGAACCATCTGATTTAAGCAGTGTATTATTAACACGGCCAGCGCGAACAGACACGAGCCTACATTTAAGCAAAGTTTACACTTCTGTTCCAAACCAGAAAGGCACAACTGAAAACGCTCCTAAAAATAATGAAGGCCACGTGAGTGTGGGTCCGAGAGGCTGTTAACAAGCAGCTGACAAGTTTCTGCTCTAGGAATTAGACCCTCATTTAGAGGAAGATTAGCAGAAATCTTCCTTCTAATTACAGAACAAGTCCAGCGATCTCTGCGCTCCGAATTAGCTGCGCTGGGCTGGAGGCATGCGGCCGGCTGAGCAGACAAAGCCTCCCTCCAGCCAGAGGTGTGGTTCAAGTGCTGCTTCAAAGCCTTGGGGTGAGGCGAGCAGGGTCAGTTCTCAGCTCCCTTCTGAAGCCAACCCATGTAATTTGTCACGACCGGTAGCTTGTGTTGTGGAGGGGCCTGACTGCTGATCCGGCATGAAGGGCTGAATCAAATCCTTTCACGGAGCGGACAGTGTGGTTCTTCTAGGTCACGGCAGAGGTTAGGGCAGGGCAGGGTGCTACAGCTGCCTGCAGTGTATTTGGCCTTCGGGTATGTTCAAAGCGAGATTTGGGGAAAGCCCCATGCTAAAACGTTGGCTTGCGTGCAGGAGCAGGAGAGACAAACCTCCTGTTAAAACCAGCAGCTGAGAAGTTAACACGCAGATACGCCGTCCGCAATGCACAGCATCGGCAGCATTTTGTTTAAGTGAGCAAAATCTAGAGTATTCTGGGAGGAATGTGAAAACCCCAAATTTGAGTTGCTGCTTTGAGGCTGTATAAAGGGTAGACAAATAATCAAGGCAGCAGACAGGCTGAGCTTTGCCTACTGACTGTCACTCATCTTATTGACAGATATGTAGAGACATGCACATACAGACACAAGATGTACCCACAGATACAGCTGCTCCCCAAAACAACCCAGTCCCTGTGGGGTAGGGGAGCCCTCAGTACTGCAGAGCAAAAACATTGCCTGGGTGGGAACTCTAGAAGGTCCCTGTGTCCTGTCTAGAGCCCAGCTTCCCACCCCTGCTCCCACATCCCACCTCTATCCTCTCCCAACTTCGCTATATCCATATCAGCCTGCAACTGCAGGGCGAGAGCCTGCTGAGAAGCCAGAACTGCCCAGAAGTGTCGGAGAGATGAACAAATCCTGGACTAGGGCTAGGACATGTTGACTGAGGCTGAAGAACCATCCAAAGGTGCACATGTCCCTCAGCAATTCCCGGAAGGGAAAGGGAGGGAATCAAGGGAGCTTCTCGCAGTTCCTCACAGTTCTCCAACCACTTCCACAGGGTCTGACCCTCTGTTTCCTTCCAGCGTACCTAAATCTTTTGGGGACAAACCAACAGACTGAAATAAAACCTCCTGCCTGCACGCAAAAGGGTAATTATCTGGCCAGATTATCTGATTGTGCAATGGACCCTTCAATGGGGCCACTCCGATTTGCACCCACCGAAAACCTCCCTTCCTATTTTGCAGCCTGGCCATGAAACCAGCTGCAGCAGGAGAAAAACCAAAATGGGGTTAGTTTCTTTTTCCTGAAGTTAGACTTGATGGACCCAAGGCTCTTCTCACGGCTTTGAGAGGTGGAAAGTCCTCTCCTGCAGGGACCCTCTGGGAAAATAAACCTGTGTGCAACCAGGGGATCTACCAAACCTCAGCTGAAAGCAACCCCCCTGCTCTCCACCCCACCTCCCCGCTTGCAGGAAGGACCTGCTGAGACTCAAGCCCAGAACAACTCCTCGGCAGCCACTCTGACAACCTCTCTCCATCTTCATCCAAAAGCTCATTTCTCTTTTCAATTCAGCATTGGGGAGGGGTTGTGGGTTTTTTTTTTATTGAGAACGTGCAAGCGTGTTTCAAACCCAGATTTCCATCCAAAAGAGTAGGAGGCCATAGTCAGACTTCCCAGACCACAAAGACGCACAGCTCAATCTCCTTCCAGCCAGAGTTTCCATTGTATTCTTCCCAGATGAACTTTTAAAATACGTGTGTGTGAATATGTGTGCCAGCGTGTGCGTGAACGTGCGTGTTTTTTCTTTGCTTAAAAAAAAAGAGAGTAGAAAGAAGGCGAGTGAGGCTTTTAGGAGGTTAATAAACCGACCTGTTGCCAAGTTGGATATGTGCATGGAAGAGCGGAGTCGAGGGTTTTAATCCCAGTTTTTGATAAATAGAAGACATTCTAGTCATAATAAAATGTGTTTTACACTTGAGGGGGGGAATAAGGGGGAGAAAAAAGGAAAGTTTTGGCCAGGCACTGCAAGCTCCTGAGCCCAAACAATGAGGTTAAGAAACATAACTGTAACGCATTAGTAAATTGACAATGAAATTGCAGTTACTTCACTGGCTCTTTATTAAATAAACACAGCCTGAAATGGACCTGTCTGCCCCGGAGGTATTTGTATAGGGTTCATATTACTAACTCAACACTGCTGCTAAGGCACTCTCAGGCACTGCACACCCTGGAGTGCAAACACATTCCAGAGCAGACCCTGCAAGGTGGGGCCGACCTTGCTTTTTCCCTTGTCACTTTTTCCCTTTCGTTTAGACCCTGGATTTTATAGCCACTGGCTGCTACCACGACATTTTATCCCCAGTCACAGCTCCTCTCAGGACCAATTGAGAGAACGGCGTGCGTGAATACACGTGCTAAGAGCACGCTCACGGACTAGCTCTCTCCCACACACTGTGCCCCTCTTCCTGCCCCTCTCTTGGCCCTGGAGAAAGGTCCTCCTCTCCCAGGGCTCCTTCACAGCCTGCCCCAGCTTGTGGTGGCTGCTTCACCCCAGCTCCCTTAGTTGTTCTGTTCCTGATCAGCAATCAGCCCTTCTCACCTACTCACAACCCCCCCGCAAAACCAAAACAAAACAAATTAAAAAAAAAAAAAATCACAAACCCTACGACAGCATGCACAGTTTGACATTTACCCCTTGCAGCTACAACCCCAAGCAGCAAACGTCACCATTTCCCACTCACCGGCTGTCATACCTCTCCACACAAGGGCCTTTCAACGACGTCTCCATCCCCGTCCTCATATATATCAATCTAATCAACAGTCCTGACACTTGTGCCATAGCCTTACCCCCAGCCAGCCAACACTGCAGCTACACGTGGCAACCATAATCAAGAACAAGAAGCTACTGCGGTTGGGGATACAGCTGCCACTCACACGCAAGGTGAAACGCCACCTTACAAAACCTTCACCTGAAGTTCTAGCTAACCATTGCCACGTACTAGCCCAGCCAAATCCCAGTCCCACTCACACAGGCAAGCTCGGGTAATCCATCCCCGCGCACACGCACATGTTGGAGACAATAGGAACTTCAGCGTGTTCAGCACCTTGCAAGGCCTTGAACAGCTGCCAATGTCCTTTGGAGAAGCGCCAAGCCAGTTCATAAGATGTGAATGATAGAGATTCTCAGCAGCCCATGGGGTCTGTAGCAGGCTGTGCTACTGTTGGCTTGCATGGTCACGACACGCTTTTCCCCTTGTTCTAAGACATACCTCCTGTGGAGTCAGGATTTCTCAGTGAGGAATTCTATTCCTGTCTGCAAGTGGAGTGAAAGCGCTTTATTCTTCTTTCATATGTGACCAAAACAAGAAGAAGCACTGGGTTAAGTATTTTCTTGCTCCCACTGTCATCAAGGGCTTTATGAGAAAACATCAGACTCTCACAAAGGTGAAATACAGAGATAGGACCTAACGAATTGTCTAGAACAGAGAATTTACCTGTCACTAATTCCATCCAACTAGTCTTCACCTAGACTTGAAATTTCCCCAGCTACTCAAGGCTCACGTTTTCAAACCTTCATGCAGCAGAGAAGTCTGATGTGATGAGAAAGTGCACCAAAATTCAACTTTTCTGGAGCAATTTCTTCAACAGCTTCTACACAAACCTGAGCCTTGCAACAAGAGCAAGGCCATCCAGCACATGCTGAGCAGCCTTCATGCACGTTCCTGCAGAGAGCAACCAAAGCCAAGTGGATGAAGAGAAAGCAGGAAGCAGAGATGCAGCCAGTGATGGGAATTTTAGTAATATGGAAGAAAAGATGGACGTTTTGCGAACGTGTCTCACAGACACAGAAGACAGCAGACAAAAAGGCCACTGTAAAAGCACAGTACAATAAAATGACGTGGCTTTACTAAGTCTAAGTGCCAAAGCCAAGGGTAGGGGGATGCTTTGCAGTGTGCTTACAGATGGGTGTAGGGACTACTGGGTAGTGATGATTTCGGCTCCTCCTCTTTGTCCCTTCTCCTCAGGTGCCAAACTGTATTAAAATTCATCAGGATCAAGCTCATACTGACTATTTTCTTAGTCATCCTGTTTTTCCATATGAGCAAATGGTGTTGGTGGCACATCTAGCCTTTGGAAGAGCTCACCAAGGTGGGGGGAGAGGCAGCAAATTCTCAAATTGTTTGTGATCCTTAAATCAAGACTGGATGTCTCTCCCAAAGAGACAATGCCCTAGCTCCACCTGGGACTGCTTGGAGTGTGCAGGAGCAGCGGGTGGAAATCCCTGGCCAGCTGCATGCAGGAGGTCAGCCCAGCCACTCCGAGGGATTCCGTCTGGCCTTGCAGCTGAACGTGAAATCACAGAGACGTCTCCTGCCTTGCCAAAAGCAGTTTTAATTTTGTAAGGGAGTGAAAGGGAGAGCTTTCCACTGAGTACTTTCATTCATATAGACTGGCGGATGGCAGATTTTTAGCCTTTTTTTTTTCCCCCAACTTGTTGAAGCCTCCAAGTTTCCCTCTGGAAATTCCATCCTGGGATGGTTTTCTCTTTGAGTCACCTTTTGCAGACTCCTCAGGTGCAACCCAAAGGCCTCCAGGGGCCAGGATTGAAAAGCTCTGCAAATTTAAGGGGATGCAAATAGCAGGATGCCCTGTCCGTACATTCGAGCTGCCTTTGACAGGAGTCTCTTGGACAGGAGTCAACCTTGCCTGTGGATGGGAGGGAGGGTCTCTCAGAGAAGATGGCTCTGCCTTATGGTGCTACTTGTTCACAGAGATATTGCTGAAGTAAAAACTAAGAGTAAAGCAGTACCATATGTGTCCAAAGATTGTTTAAAGCGTACAAATAATTGCACAAGGGTCCTGAAAGCCTCACCTTCCTAATCCTACTAACACAGCAATTGCCAGAGTCGGGGAGCTGGAGCCAGCGAGCCCAATAGCCTTCTCCAGAGGCATGATGCTTGGACCCGCTATAGCAACTGGCAGTGACATGGCAGCACCAGCCTCTGCTTTCTTAAGATTACCTTAACTAGAGCAACATCCATCACTGGTGGCCAACTTGTGAGCCTCCAGCAAGAAACCCAAGGCTTGAAACAGCTTGGGCCAATATCTTGTCTCCTCTTTCCACAAATAGAAACATGGAGCACCTGGGTTTATTGCTCACCTTGTGCAGCGCCCAGTCCTGGCAACATGCATAGCAGGTCCACAGGACATGGCGGCTAACCAGCTCTTTTTAAAGGGGTTCCAACCTTTTCCTAACTGGGATAGGGTGAAGAGCTCCATTTTAAGAAATTTGTATCCTTTGTGGGTAAGTCATAAGAGAGAGAGATTGTAAGACACACGTTACAGTGAGTTACACCAGCCACTTCTTGGAGTTTCCCTCTTTCCCCACTCATCCAGGTGGTTTTGCACGTCTTCTATTCCTCACAGTGGTTTGTCCCTGCTTTCAGAAAGCCCCCACCCTTCCCTTATCCATTTTCTAGGCATTCACTTGACATCTGGTAGAGAGGGATATAAGCCACTCTGCAATGAAATCTTACCCTGCCTCTTTTTCCAGCCTGTCTGACAGAGAACAAGTCAGCTGTGGGCCTCACCAACAATTTTAAACAAAACCCTGCAATCCAGCAGGTCAGGCCATTTTAGCATATGTACCTTTTATTTGTAGCGGACTGTTAATAATTAAGTGATGCCTTTCATACAGACATTTACAATAATTTAACCTTGCCCTTGCTGTGTAATTTATTCTTTGCAGAAGCCAATAAAAATAAAGGCCCCATATTTTGTCTCCCTCATTCTCTGTACATATATATAAATATATATACACACACATATATCCAGAATAGTGTAATAGGTTTCACATATTGTTCCATAGGTATCATTAGGGTAACAGAGCCAAGTGTCTCAGTTCATATGACTTTCTTTATAGGTGCCTTATAATCCACATAAAATTGAGTTTATGTTTCCTCTCCATCCACTGATTCTAAAACAAGATGAGGAAGGGTTCTCTCGCTCTCTCTCTTTTCCTTCTTAGTTCCAGTCGTCACTGCACCAAATTCAAAATTTGCCATCGGCGGTAAAGACTAATCTTTACAGAACCCAACAATTACCAAACTGGACATCACTTGCAATCCATCTCTTGTAATGTCTTACCTCTGACCATGACAAGTATTAAAGGCTCCAGGAAAAAGGTTTGAGCGATGCTCATAGTAGACAGGTTTCAAATCCTGCCTGCCCAGGGAGGAAAATCCTCCTTAAGTTTGTGAGTCATTACTCCTGTTTCTAAAGCCACAGAACAGAGAACCCAGCAGGTAAGTGGAATAGGAGCAAGGGAAGGGACTAAAACCAGAGATTTATTTCCTCTCCAAAAAAAAAAAGGGGGGGGGGGGGGGAAAGCACAGGACAGGGAAAAAAGAGCCAAAGCTAGTACTATTGGCTTCACTTCCACAGAAAGTCCTAAAGAGGCTACACAGGGAAACAAAAGAAAAATATTTTCCCCCGAAGAAACATTAGTAAAAACACATTTATTAAAGCACAAAAAATTCCATAACACTTAAGAGACCTGATGCTCTGGAAAGTGCAGGGCTGACCGCTGCGCGTAAGCCAGCGAGGCTGCGGAGCCACGGCCCTGCAGACTTGCTGCTCCAGCCAGGAAGAGCCGGAGAGCCTGGTTTGCTGCCGTACCCGCCCCGCACACAACCAGGGCGACCAGCACCGCCCAGCTTGGCCTGACGCAGGCAGCTATGGAAAGGGGCCTAGAACCTCAGCTCGACTATTCCTGTGTTCCCAAAGTAAAGATCAGCCTTACTGTCCTTCCTGAGGTCTCACCTACTCTTAAAAAGCTCCTGCATTAGATATTCCATCTTCTTAAAGGCAACCGTGCAACTAAGACACTCAGGCTACGCTGGAGAGCCGAGGCACGCACAGGCACTACGGGTCTCCTAGCACATGTGGCCTAGAACCTACGGGTCACACAGGGGACACGCTTCCCCCGTGCCACACACCCATGGCAACGCTGCAAAAAGTTTCCCATTCAATCCCAGCCGCAGCTTTTTTCCAGGGTCCTGTAGAGCAGCAGCTCCTAAGGGACACGAAAGCACGTCCATATTGTTGTCGTCGTCATTATTCACCGGTGCGGCGGGGGGAGGAAGGGGCAGGGACAACACAGCTACTGGTCCCTGGTGCACGGTCGGCTTGCGGCACACGGCTGTTTGGTCCATATGAGGTGATGGAAAACTTTCCCTAGCATCAGGTGTTGCTGCTGAGCGTGAGCTGCTCCAGTTACACTCTCGGCAAGTGTTATAAACACACAGGCACAATCTAAATATTTATGGCACATGAAATCTCCCGTCTGCTGTTCCTCAGCAGAGAGAGAAGAGAGGAGGGAGGGTGGAAGGGTGAATTAAGAGGTGATTATTGTGCAGGGCCTGTAAAATCAAAATATGGAATCAAGATGTATTCAGGCCCCAGGAATGGTCACCACCGAGAGGATGCAGGTGTCAGCTCCCTGACATTGATCTAAGAGGTTTGCCACAGACTGAGGTCAGCTGCCTCAATCCACGGCTGGGGGAAAGCACTCAGCTTCCACCAGCTGAAACACTGCTCTTTTACGCCAGATGGAAATATGGCCCTGGTTTCGTGGTCTCCCTTTTCCTCTCAAGCACCTCCTGAGAGACCGATTGCTTCAGCTCATAAAACCTTTCTGGGGCTGTGAAGGTGTAGAGCAGGCTGGGAAATTATTTCTCTGCCCTTGACAAAAATTATGATAGAATTTGTTTTCTTATTCTTTCTATTTTTGCTCAAATCTCTGGAGGTTTTGTTAAAGGCTGAAAGAAGGGAAGGGGGGGGGGAACCCAACAAAAAAAGAGAGACCCAGACTGGGGAAGTTCAATGTGTTTCTGTAACAATTGCCCATTGATGCAACCTGTGAGCGCCGAGTATCCGAGCGTGATAGGACTGTCTTGCCAGAAAGGAGAAGTGGAGCTGCGCTAGGAGAAACGCTCCACTTCGCAACGCTTGGGAAGTTAGTATTGATTGAAAAGGCCCCACCAGCAGAAATCCTGTCTGCACTGGTCTCTGGTGCTAGCAAGTGCCATTTCAGCCCATTTCACCACTGTGGCAGGAATCAAGGACAAGGTGTTTACAGGTGCACAGATAAATTTGGTTGGGTAGCTGGACAGCCCACCAACAATCTCCTCCAGGTCACCACACAGACCTGACAAGGAGAACAGACTGCAAATACATTTTCAGGACCGTAACACACTACAATTCCCAAGGATGTGTCTGCCACAGACAAAGGACGTGAAGGGCGACAGCATTATCCTCTCTGATAATGTAAATTCAGCCGGGAACACTGACCCATAACTGGCTTGAGCAGACAACCCCTGTGGAAGACTGCCTGGAGAGCAGGCAGACAAGCTCTCAAGGTGCTGCCCAGACTCCTAGTTCAGATTTTGCACTATTATGAGCAGAAAAAGACAATACAGAGGGCAGCTCCTCTACTGCAAAGTGCTTTTCCTTTGCACTGGTGTTAGGACATTGACAGTGTTAGTTACTGCATTGGAGGCTCTGACTGAAGGCTTGGTGATGCCCAGCTGGAAATAAAGCAAGTCCTTCCTCCATATGTTGGAGCTGCCTCTTGCTGTGTTCCAACAGACCCACTGATTTCTATCAGGAAGGGCGACACCACAAAGAGTAAGAGTTTTCTACCTTCTGATGACTTTGGTTTCCAGCTGCCAATAATCTAAGAAAACCAGCACATGGGAATTTGTATACTGCTCTGTTTTCAAGGGAGTGTGTTCAGTTAAGGTGGGGCTCCCAAAGTTATTTTTAGCTCGGCACAAATAACGGAGCAGAAGGCTTGACGTTTTTCCTGAACAAGTCCCAGGACCAAATTAAAAAATCTAGGCTATTTAAGCTCTGATCACAAATTTATACAACCCTTCACCTTGTTTTGTGCTGGCATTGGTGAGTTTGAGCACAGGCCAGTGACAGCAACGGGAGGATCAGCAGGAAGAAATGCATGGGGTACGGTTGAGGTGAGTTATAACAATCGAGACCTCAGTTTTCTGTCCAAAATAGGGGTTCAGTTTCTTCTCAGATCTGCTCTGCAAAGTTGCTGAACAGCAACTCTTGACTTCAAGGAAGCACTCCAGTGCCTCAAAGGGCTGACGGCTCACTGTTGCCAAATTAGAGTAAACAAGCCAATTTCCACGTCCCCCGGAACTGCAAGCACGTCGATAATCACTCAGGAGAAAGTTTAAGTGGAGCCGGGCCTTAGTAATAACAAAGCCAGGGCACGTTCTAGTTGGCACACCCAGATGGATGTTTACACTCACACCCACGGAGGCGCCAACCCCAATCTCCTTCCATTGCAATGACAGGCCTGACTTGCAGGGCTTCCAAAGGCATAACACCTCCTGCCCTGCAGAGGAATTTTACTCCCAGAAGGCTGAGAACGTTTTCCATAGGAATCCGCAGTTGAGAAAGGCGCTGTTTTCCATGTTTCAAATAGGCAAAGCGAGGCATCACCTACTGCTTACGTTCCATGAGCTGCACGCCATCTCTGTCAAAGCTGGAACAAAGCTACTGACTGCAGTGGCCCTCTTACGGACTCACCAGGGCTGCTTGTCAGTGAGACAAGGGGTAGGCTTTCGAATTCCTCTTATTATCTCTTTCCAGGGTCTCTCATTTAAGCCTCTCTATAATCAACCCAGGGAAAACAGAGTACCTTCCTCTAGGGACAGCTCAGCTGACTGCGCAGCCAAAGGTAAAGCTACTGTGGACATTAAGAAGCCTCCATGCTACCCTGGGTCTGAGCTCAAATCTCAAGCAAGCCAAAAATCTCCAGCTCAAACTAATAGATACATCTGCCAACAACTTCTTTTAATTTTTTGGAACTACTCTATAGATTATTTCATTGCCAAGAAAAAGAAGAGATATTTATGATGGTGACTGAAAAGCTTCGAAATTCCAAGTCAGATCCTCAGTGGTGTAAACTGGAGGTGCTCCAGTGAGTCAAGGGGACACTGCCAATTTACACAGGTTGAATTGGCTCTCTAGTTTTACCTGCCTGGCTCTCTTAGCACACATGGACAATTAAAGGTAGCTTATTGAGGTACTACATGAATATCTGCCACTCTTTCCTCTTAAGTCATCCGGCTGGAAAAGAAATACAAGGGCGCAAATGCAGAAGTAAAACCAGACATTTGCTCCTACCTTGAACTTAGAGGTAGCTGGTGTTGCAGCTTGAGCATGAAAATGGGAACTGAAAGCCGGACGGACAGAGAACGCCTGCTGATATGGTGTCAGGTAGTTTCCTTGAAGGCACTGGGTCTGTCCTGCAAGCCAGGAGGGGGAAAAAAAAATCTGTAGTTTGTAAGAGTGTTGTATTAAAAACAGGTAAGACAGGGAGGTGTTTCAATGCCAATGCAACAGGAGCATGGGGGAGTTCTAGAGAAATGTTCTAGAGAACATGTGCTTAACATTCAGCAGGTGCTTAGGTTTATATAAAGTGCAGCTCAATGAATTCCCTAACTTTCCTGTCCTGAGGTTCTTCATGAGCAAAGTTTCCCCAGGTGGGTCTCATTCGGAATCGGGGCCTTATTTAACATCAGGGAGGTTCTTTTGATCTGTCAGTCTCCTGGTTTTCATTATGACCGAGACATCTTTTTGAGAGGGTTAAGGAAATGTGTATTAAATAATGGCCTTCAGTCTTAGTCTTTGGAATTAAAAAAAAGTATATAATCAACAGAAAATAAACATGCACTACGACAGCATGCAACCCTCCTGAAGGCATGCACCAAACATATACCAGACTGGGGTATTAGCAAACACGTACGCATACGAGTAACTTTACTCATGGCAATTTAGTCCCCATTATCTTGAACTACTCACACTGGTAAAGTGACGCCCCTGACTGAGTGTGCTGCAGGATCGGGCCCTGTGTACTCTACAAAGCAATTTTAAAAATTTCAATGTATCTAATCCTTTAAAAAAATGTAAACCAGTTGTGACCTCCTGGCATCCTGTGAGTTTAATGGGGAGTTTTGTCTGCGCAAGGAACGATTCCTTTGTTAGATCGGAACACGCTGAATTTAATCTCAGAATGAATTTTTATGGCCAAGACATAACCCACCCTCGCAAAGAAAGAGGGTTTATAATGGAAAGGCTGACACAATCTGAATTATAGAGCTATAAATGACAGCACTTTAATCATTCGATTAAAGTGACCAGTCACTTCCAACAAAGGGGTGCTTGAGCCAAAGCTATCGTAGCAGGTGGAAGGATCCTCCACTGACTTCAGAGGTCTTTGGATCAGGCGCAGACTGTTCCTGGATTTCAACTATTTTATGTTCATTTCAATCCTTATTCAGCTAGCTATTTAAACACGCGCTAAATATTTATTGTTTGTGTGACCTGGAACTGATCTCAAGTTTCAAATTAGGCCTGGGTGTAAGTATTTTGCCAACTGGTACTCGGATGAGCTAGTTTAAAGAGGCTCTTACTTGAATTTGAGATCATATTTTACTTCACTTTTTGGTGTTACCCTGATTGCTTTAATGTGGTTGTCACCTTTTGTTAAAGCACATCTTGACACTGCAGTGTAGTGATTTTAATTGTGTGGATTTAAAAAAAAAAAAAAAACCCAAACCAAACCAAACCTCTCCAGTTATTTGGGGTTTCATTTTCATTTTTTTCATGTTTGGGGAAGAAGAAACGACACAGAAAAAAAGAGAGAAAATGGAAGGTTGAAAATGATTGGGTTTCAGGAAAAAAAATATTTTTGGCAATGAAATCAGGAAAAGAAGCAGGGTTTTTGAATAGTGAAGCTCACCAACTAAGCCAGGGAAAAGAAAAAAAACTGAACTAAGCTCTGAAACTTTACCTTTCTTTAATTATACAGGTGACATTTCAGACATTTAGTCTGATTTTTTTGCATCTGCATATTGAAAACACCCTTTTAAAAATACTTTAAAAAATAGCTGCTACAGAACATTTATTTAGTGAAAAGTAAATCTTATAAAAATTCAATTGCAAAGTAGTTAAGGTATTTGAATTTTTTTTAAAGAAGAAGAATCCCAAGAAAGAAAGTATTTGATGGCTAATAATCTCATTTCAATATAATAGGACCTTTCTTTTGCAAAGAGCAAGACAGGTTAAAAGATATAATTATGACTTTGCAAACTCTCCCAAGTGCTACGAGATCATCTGACAGTTCTGATCCCGGGCTCAGCTCTCAAAGGGGAAAAGTCTTTGTCTAGTTAGAGAGTTAAAGAGACAGGATCCCTATTCCACCCTCTGCCTACATTGCAATTTAACTGTCAAAAAAATCCAAGCTGCAAAATTGTCTTATTCCAACACAGCGCGAGAAAAGAGAGAGAGGTTTGAAACTGACCTGTCAAAAGCACCCTGTTTAAAAATGTATAATATATTTTAAATATTTTTTTCCGGAGGTACTTAAAGGTTAAAGATGTGCCAAAGAAGTAGGATGGATTTTTTTCCCCCCTTCACTAAAGCTTTTTAAAACAATTAAAACAAAAAAAAAAAAAATTCAAAATTAGGGATCATCAGTGTAAAAAATCCCCTGAAGATCAAAAGGAACACATTAGAATCACATTAATTCTGATTAAAAAAAAGAGAATAAATCCCCTTTTTCAATGGAAAGAGAAACTTTGAGGACATTTAAATAGTGTTTTCATTGTCAGAATTTACAAGAAGGTGGAGCAGAGTGTCTGGAAGAGACGAAGACCGAGGCAAGCGCTGAGGCACGAGGCAAGATACAGAGGCTGCTGTTGACAGTCCGTCCTGGATGTTCTTGGGCTCTTTAAAGCTTTGCTTTTTTTAATGTTTCAAAATAGTGAAAGAAGGAGGGGAAAATATTTTTCCCAAGTAACCAAAGAAAAGAAGCCATTTCTGAAGGGGGGTTTCCAAGGAACCACAAACAAACAATTCCAAATCATTTTTTTACCAAATATAGATGGCAAACGGGCAGCTGGACGTGCCCAAAGGCTTTTACACAGTGCCACCCACGTGGCGCTGTGCAGTACCGCGAGCGCGTGGCGTTGCACCGAAGCAGATCCAGTCTGTTGCAGGGCAGCAGCGCTTCCCCCGCCCAGGACTGCCTGGGCAGGATCAGGCCCCGCAGCGCGCCAGCAAAGCCGGCGGGAGCCCGGGCGCTGCGGAAATGCCAGGCTGGGATCCGTAAGCACGTGAGCCGCGTGCTTATCTCTTAGAGCAAGCAACGCGCTCCCCTACGCAGGGAGCAGGGGCCAAATTTCCCTGTTATTCATCTGGCTGCGAGTCAGGAGCGAGCCCTTCGTAAATCAGGAGTCAGTTCATCGGAGACAACAGTTTCCCCACCTGACAGAAAACAAGCGAGAGTGCGTTCAGGTCCGTTCACCCGCCTCCGTCAAGCCCCAGCAAACAGCTCAACACGCTGGAGCAACCGAGAGGGCTCGTGCACCGGCAGCCTCTTTGTAGCCTTTATTTGCTGCACGGGGGGCTTGTCCTCCAAGGAGCCGGTTGGGTTTTCCTCCCTCCTAATCAGCAAATTGTAACCTGCTCCTTCCCATATGGGGCTTGACTAAGGGTGCTGCCCTGCGCCTGGCAGGGGCACAGGCCAAGCTGTTTTTCACACGTGATTGCATGCACCCGGCATGAAGGGAGAGCCAAGGGACAGGCAGAGCCACGGGTGAGAGATTTGTAGCCTTTGGACAAACGGGTTGCAAAATAACGTCCCTCCCTGACCCTCTTTGGCATTTTAGATCTTTCCCATAAATGAGCCCTCTCCCAGACGCTTGGGTCCCAAACCCACCGAGAAAAATGGGAATCTCCTTCGGGCTCTGCAGCTGGTCCTTCTGACCAAAGGCTGACAGGAAAGGGTACCAGCCTGACTTATCCTCAAAGTCACAAGCTAAAATCTTTCTAGGACTGAGAGCCAAAGGACACTACATCAGGGAGTTCCTCAAGTCACAGAAGATCAAAATAGTCCTAACTGAACAGCGCTCGCAGACAGACTTGCATTGCTTGCACGGGGGCCATGCGGCTTGGGCTGATACCATGGACAGTAAAGTGCTTTGAAACATACACTTATTTATTTAGATTTATACAAACACCAGGGCCATGGGCTCCAGGCATCCTTGGCATACCCAATAAATACACCCTAAATGGTATCGGTACAATCCAAGATAATGGCACCAGCAAGACAAGTTGCATAAAAATCAACCCACCCCCCACTGCTCCCCCTGCCAAATTTTCTCCCTTTCCAGCCTTCTTCACTCTGTCACTTCCAGGTGGGTGGGGAAATAGATGAGCTCTGCAACAGCACCAAGTGTCACTGTCAGACACAGGGAACTTTGCAACAGGGTGAAGGCAGCAGTTGTGTATTGGTGCTTATCGTCAATATTTTAATATATGTAAAACTGGTAAATCGGGGTGTGACCAAACTAAAAAAAAAATAGGGATGGGGGACCTTGTTAAAGCATCCTTGCAAATTGATTTGCGTACCTCCTGCTGCATTAGGAAGTGTGCCAACACAGTCCTGTGTTTCCACAGGACCTGCAGGATGACCAGGCTTTAAGTATTACTCACTAAAAATTAAAGCCAAACTGGACTCTTGCCCTAGGAAACTCGCCAGATTTCTGCTCTTAAAGGAATGATAAGCCTTTGGGATGCTGCTTTTCTGACTGTGCAAAATCAAGGTCAAGTCTGGGATAAGAGCTCCTCATTAAATAGCTCCAATCCTGCTGCCCTTAAATCTGGAGGGAAGTCTTCCTCTGAGAGCCGGACTAGAACCCACCCGCAAGATGAAGGTGTGCTCCTGGCAGCCCAAATTGATTATCCTAGGGGAAAGGGCTTTTAAGAAGGTGTTCCTTTCATGTATGTTGCTCATAAGAAGACAAGAAAGCCTTCCCCATCCTTCCCATTAAGCTCTCTGGTTCCGAATTCTCATCAGTTTGCCTCAGCCTTTCAAGGGATGAGATGGAGACAGGGTTTCCCTGGTGCACCCAAGAGCAGGGTCTCCTTGGATATTTCATATACTAAAGCTGGCTTCCTCATGCCGCTGGAAAGTTGCCATGATTCTGCCCATGTATGAACCAAAACTGATCTGCGCACATTTTCCTCTTAATCCAACCTGTTCTCCAGCTCATCTTTTCTTGTTTGTGATCAGTTTGGAAGGATTTGTGCCTTTGTGTCAGGGACAGTCTAACTGCTTGCTTATGACAGCACCAAGAGGGCTGCAGGTGTCAAAAGGGATTCCTGCAGTGAAAATCACAGATGTAGTTCTGAGGGGACATGGGTAGTGGGGAGTAAGACAGTGTGAGTGTCACCTGGTGAGAAAACAGCGGAGAGTGGCAAAGAGCCATGGCACACACTGATTCGACATGTGTTAAGCGTGTAGCAGAAGCATACACACAAAAGGGAAGAAGTCAGCATGTGTAACCCCATGAAATTACACAAGACGACCCATGCTTGGGTTGACCATTTTCACCTCATCGCTTTCCTTCCCTCCTATTGCTGCAGAAACCACCCTCACCTGAACGTCCCCAATGACCTATTCCAACTGGCACCGTCTTACTGGCCAACTCAAACCAAAGGCCATGGTTAATACTAACCGCTTTGCCAGGATTTTCTCAGATAGGGGAAATCTGCAGGTGGTGTGAAGCTAGCGGTGCTGGCTTTACACGGCAGAGTGTGACCCTACAGAAGCAGAGTACCTGTCCTCAGAGCAATGTCTCACCATCAAATGAGACAATTTCAGCTGAGCTGTGAGCTGAGCTGCCTTCAGGCTGGGACAGGCTCAGGCGACGTCCCCACTCTGCAGTTGGTCCCCCCTCAGCGCACAGCACACGTTTCGGTTTGATTGATTTTGTAATTGCTCGTTTAATTGAACAGTTACAGCAACACTATCAGGAAAAGGTTTCAGGGCTGGGAAGGGGGGTGGGAGGGTGTGGGGGTGGAAGGGGAATTGGAGCTGGGGAAAGAGCAAAATGGGTTTTTCCCTTTCTCTTAAGATGAAAACAGAGAGAAGAGGCAAGGAGACGAGTTCCCTTTAGCAGGCACTGAGGAGGAAGAGAGATGAAAACAATAAATTACTAAAAGAGAAGAAGAAAAATGAGAAGTGGGTTGAAAAGTGTGGCAGGGCCAGAGGGTCCCAGGGACTGCTTAGCCTCTAACTGACATCCTCTTCCTGCTAGCTGTGAATGCTGGCATGAGGAAAATGGGCCACAGAGAAGGAAAGCTGGGAAGCTGTGTGAGCTGGAATGGGGGGAACAAGCAGGAGAAGGTGGGAGAAGTTGCCTGTGTGCCTAAATAAAAGGTGCATGAGCAACATGGAGAGACAGGGAAACACATACCTGTGTCAGAGAAGCTGCAAAGAGCAGCGCGTATGAAAGCAAACCAGATGCTTACAGGAAGGTCTGCATTTCAAGCACAAGTAAGGGTGGTGTCTGTAGCAGATCCTTGTATGAGAGGTAAACCTCCAGGGAATGGGAGAGTGGACCAGCAGGTATGCATAGGGACACTGGGACATGTGAGGGTAAAGGGAGAGTGCACGTATATGGAAGGAAAGTGAGAAGAACAGCAAGAGAGATGGATGGACACCTCTCCACAAAAAGGGGTGAGCGTGAGAGAAGTCAGGACACATGCTGGCTGGGTTTATCAGCAAGCCTGCTATTGGGTATGCTCTGCTGTCATGCTGTGATATGAGGTTGCCACTTCTTTGCAGATCTGGTGCCACACTGCTTTTCATGTCTGGGGCTGCGTGGGCACTACTTTCCATGTGCCTGTGAACTTCTTGGAGAGTTTCTGCCTCCGATCTGCATACACTGCCTAGGTCAGTTTCCCAAAGTGGTGAGGAGCCTCTACTTGTTAGCACAGTGGGAATTTGCATCACTTTTCATAGCATGTTTGTGTGTACCCGTGTGAAGGGGTGGGCACGGACACGTGTGTAAATCTGCTCCGTGCCCATCTGTGCAGTAGGCACAGCACACCTCTGCCTCTGCTTCCACGAGTCCAGACGTGGCAGTGTCACTGTGTGCCCCTCTGTGGTATGTGTGTGTCTGAGCGGGAGCATGTGCTTGTTGGGTGCGTGTCAGGAAAAGGACAGGAGAATCCAGACGGGGTCAGGGGGGAAGGTGCACACAGAGGCCATGGTGCAGCTCCACAGCAAAGGAGATCAGGTTTCAGGAGAGCCTGGAGCTAGGGCTGGAGGGGGACAGGAGGTGGGCTTTGCTGCCTGCATTCCCTGGCAGGCAGCACAAGGCAGGTTTAAAGAATATCCTTCCATTTAGAAGTTTGTTTATTATTCTTAACTAAGCAGCTCAGACAGGCAAGCCGGCAGCACCATATCCACACTGACTTCCCAGGAAGGCAGGGAAGGGAGGGACAGGAAGACAGATTTCCAGACTAGGGGACAAAGGGATTTATGTACTGCTGGGCTAGGGAAGGGGGCAAAGCTGCTTTGCCAACTATTTAGAAAGAGTGTGGACGACACTCAGCTTTGGGATGCCAGAGCGGAGTCTGGGCGGAGTGAAGCTGGGGAATGGCAAACAGGATCACAGCTGACTTGCTGTTCCAAAACCCAGCAGCACCTTTGGGTTGGCTGCTCCTCTTTCACTTAAGAACCTCAGACTTTTGCCTGAAATTCCTCCGAACCAGGAGCAGAGACTCAGCAATGTGTTTTCTAGGGAGAAGGGAGAAGCGATTTCTTCGCTCTCCTGTTTAAACCCACTTATTCCATCAGGAGTCACAGGGCACCAGGATGTTTGCGGTAATAGAAATTCCCTCACCTTGCAAGTGTGTCCATACTAGGGAGTCAACGCACATCTCCAGCTCTGTGTTTTGGCTTGTCTGGCCCATCTAGCAAGTTTTCAGCTACTGCAGCAATGACCAAGAACACAGCAACCTAGATAGAAGGAGAGACAGTATTGGTGTGCATTTCTCACAGGGACAGACCATATATACCTGTGGGCTCCCTCAAAGCCCAGGTGGTAAGAGGAGGGGAAAGTTCTGCATGTCTGTACGTCGAGTGAAACACACAGGAGTATTTTCCTGCATACTGCTTGCGCATGCACACCAGCTCAGCTAAACACTGCCCATATGTGCAAAGAAACACAGATCAGCAGTTTTTAGCCAGCACCTTCCACGTCTGTGGACTCTGGTGTGCAAGGGAGTGCTGCAGACCCAGGTGACGGGGCACCCATCTGCAGCGTGTGAGCACGCACCAAACTTAGCCCACGTGTAAAGAGGAGAGTTAGCGCCCTTGCAGCTCAGAGGGCAGGCCTGCAAAGGAGGGACTGTTTTTGCCGTTTGCCGAGTGCTGATGTGTGTGCTCACACTGTCATGAAAATGAGGTCAAGGAAGGTCATTCAGTTCAACAGCATAAATCAAGGAGGAAAGTAGAGTGGAAGCCTGTGAATACTCGGGAGATCTCACCAGTGGGGGGTGGCCAGGGGAGCGGAGGAAGGGCTAATGAGACCGAGAATGCCACACGCGGGTGAAGCAGAAAATAACGGTGAATGAAAGCAGCCAAACGGTGGCAGCCAAAAGAGAAGGCAGGAAAGCCCAGCCTCGGGTCCTTTATCCTGCGGTATAACCAATGCTTCGTGTTAACGCGCGGGATTATTCCGCCAGAGCAGGCAGAAAGGCTCCACACCCTCCAGTCCCAAGCCGCTGACAGGAAACCTTTCACTGGAAACTTGCTTTGCATTCAGTGCAAAATGTCTCACTTCTGTTAGCAATTTGTTCCCCATCACAAGCATTCCTGGGAGAAGTTTGGCGGGGGTAGGAAACGGGCCAGGAGAGCTGCGTGCAGGGCGCTTCCACCTGGCGACCTGGTTAATAACACAATGGAGCAGACAGCCGGCCTTTCACCACCTCTCGCTTTCCTCCATGTTCCTCATTCTACCTTTCACCACCTCCCCCTCCATTTCTCTCCTTTCTCCTCCCTTTTGCCAGCCTCCTCTTTCCCCTTCTCCACTTCCCCTCTTCTTTCATCCCTTTATTTTTCTGCTGCTATGTGCTCTTAGCACATTTGGACCTCGTGCTCTCTGTCCTGCCTGCAGGCCTCCCAAACTCATCACACCTGTGCCCCGCCGCACTCTCGGGTATGGCAGAACTCGCCACTGTCTCCTTCGGCTGGGTCTGAGCCTCCACAATGCTTTTTGTGATCAGTCTTCCCCCAGCACTCTCTGGACAGAAGTCTCCCTCTCTCCCTCTTCCCTTCCCCCTTCTCTTTCTCTCCCTCACATAATATTTTCCATATGAAGAAGCCTTCCTGAAGCCGCACACTGCCCTCTCGGCGAGTCTTAGGCGGGTTAGAGGAGACCCTGGGAGCCTTTAATCCTCTCTCTCTCGCTTGCTTTCATCCTCAGCCACAGCTGGACGCCCCATTGATGTGGAACAGACCAAACACCAGGCCTCTCGCTAAGCTGCTGCTGTGGGGCCTCTTCTCCTTTAGAGCCGAGCCGAGCCCATGGCCCGTGTCCTGCCGACAGAGCGGCTGTCCCGCGGCCCCCGCACGCACACGGCCAGCCCCTCCGGCCCCGGCTCTGCCTGCCTCCCCCCAGCCATGCCCCTGCTCTCGCTGCTCACTGAAGCTACCGTTTCTCTGAGCCGTCTTCTACCACCTTGTTCTAAGACAAGCCCCCACCTTCTCCCTTATCCCAGCATCCCCCTTTCTCAGGATTATTTAGCATCAATTCCCCACTGCCTTGCATCCCTGCGGAGCATCAGGCCTGGATGAGGGTGAAGGAGTGGCTTGTGGTGCCCTGCTGAAGGACGAAGCAACTGGTGGCGATGTCCCCAGGAAGGGCCTGGCAGGCTCCGTCGTCTGGCAGATAAGGCCTCAGGACTGCAGCCTGCTACAGTTTTGGGAAGAAGGGTCTTTGCTGTCTGTTCAAGATCTCTCTTAAGGCACGCTGCATGGCGAGGCGAGGATATACAGCTTCTCCAAAAGCTCTGCAGCACGCACAAGACAGGCTCACATGGGCCCTTCCCCAGGGGAAACAGAGGCGTGACAGCCAAGCTGCCATGCCTGGGCACCTGCCAGCAGCGTGACAGCCCGGGCTTCGGTCACTGCGCAGGCCGCTGGCCGAGCGGAGCGTTCCGTTTTCATTGCGGAACACGGGGAATATCACGAAGGCGCCGCGAAGGCCAGCATTCCCCCTCGGTGCCGAGCTCCGGGCAGCTCCCCGGCCGCTTGCGAGCGGAGACGGGCCGGCTCCGGGCTGCGAAGCCCCCTCCTGCAGCCCCCGTCCCCCCATTCCTGAGCTTCCTCTGCCCTCTAGCGGCACCGCACCCCGAAACCGGCCCCTCCCTCGCACGCAGCGGCCCCAGCGCCGGGGCCCCCGCTGCCAGGTGTCCCCACAGCGCTCAGCGAGGGCCGAGGCGCGGGGCAGGGCCTCCGAAAGGCCACTGACATTTTAAGAAGTGTCTAATGCGAAGAGGTTTCACGGCCATGAGAGTAAATCAACGGGAAGCGAGAATTCCTATGGAAGGCAACGGAGAAGCGTAGGGTTTCATCCTTGGTTGGATGAAAAGCTCCAAAGAAACTTCAGGGGGCTTTGGGGACTCCAAGTAGATAGGCAGAAAAGAGGTGGGTTGGTTAGAGATTCAGAGAAGCGGGGGGGAATGATCCCAGCTGTCAGAAACACAGCCTAGGAGGGAAAATTAAAAGATTTGGGGATGGTTAGTTTGGAGTGGAAAGACCGAGGGGAGGCATGGCAGGCGTCATCGCATACAAAGCAAGAGAAAGGGAATAATCTGTTCTCCCAGTTCGCAGTGGATGCAAAAGGAAGCGAGGCGTTTAAATAGCAGGGAGAGTCAGATGTTAGGAGAAGCTTTCAAATAAGGATGGTACAGCACTGGAATAGGTCACCGGGAGAATGCTGCAATCTAAACTAGTTAAACAGAGATCTTTAGAATTTACATCGAAAGAGCTGATCCTACTGTGTGTCACTGGGCTAGATTAAGTGACCTCCTGAGATAACATTCATCTTATTTTCTGTGATACTATAATTAAAAGCCATATTGATTCTCTGTCAGAGATGCAGCAAAAGGACCAACTTCATTACTTCCTTGCTGCTCCTCAGTGACCGACATGCTAGGTCCTGGACAGACATCTCTTCGTGACCTGTCCTGCCCCAAAGAGCTTCTCTCCTCTAAGACGGGACCTCCAGTGGACACGGCAAATGCAGATGCTACGGGAAAGGATGAGGCATTGCGATGCGGCACAGTTCCTGGCTCAGTTTGTAGGCAACCAGTTGCAGAAACTGAACTAATTGCAGACTCTTGGGATTTGTTTGTCAGAGAACAAGTGCATTCCCCCTTCTTGTTATTGAGCATCAAGTGCCTGATGAGGGAGGGATTTGGGGACAAGACAATGCGAAGATATCTAGCACAAAATGATTAGCCAGAATGCACCGTTAATAAGCTGCTTATTCATATAATTGGAAATTATTTGCAGCAAGGGTGTCACTACAGTCTTTCTGCATTGCTCTGATGGAGCGAGGCAGGTAGGTACTGGCCCAGGGGAGACCGCTGTGAGCACATCTGCCAGCAGCGGGGAGGCAGAGGAATTTACTGCCATTATACTTCTTTACTGTCACTGCCTTGAAGGGCAGAGAAGGGCACAGGGATTGCAAGGGGAGGCAGAAGGGAACCTGCCAAGCCCCACCAACTAGGGGCATGTTTCCCAGTATGGCAAGCACCAGGTGTCTGGGGAGCAGAGTGAAGGACAGTCCTTCTCCAGTATCCTGGAGCTAGAATGAGAGTAAGACCAAGAAAGCATGGAGTCAAGACAAATAAGACATGCCACCGCTTGTGCTTCCCAAAGCAGCTATCTGAGGTAGAGCCAGCTGTGGAAGAGCCTTGAGTGAGTCCACCCCAGACCTGTGACAGCCATCGCTAAAGGGAGACATTGGCTGTGGCTATGATGCACACATTGTGGCTTGATGGTTGCACTGGAGGTTTCCACAGGTGGCTTTGCTCACCTTGAGGAGAGCTGGCTTTGTGCCGATTTCCAGGAGCCAGAGTTCCTTGGCAAGGCCAAGGGAAAGGAAGGGAAAAGCTACAGAAGTCATTCCCCATTCCCTCTGTTAGCTCTGCCCAGCGGGTGCACAAATACAGGAATGGGGCATTGCACCACCCCATGCCTTTCTCCTTCCCTCACCTCCACTGTGGTTGAACCCAGGCCTGCGAAGCACCCAGGTTCAGAATCAGCCACATGGAAGTTTATGCGCCTCTGAAAACTGAAACATTTCTCCATTTTTCTGAGGCCAAGGGCTGGCTGATTTTAATGATGTTGCTAGTGGGAGTGTCAGGGGGTCTTTCAGGGACAACATTGAAAGCATAGCAAGATGGTGAATTGTGGCTTCTGTTGATGCAATGGGGAGAAGAAAACTGCTTCTCCTTGAATTCTGCCTAATGCATCTGTGTCTTCTAAACTGGCCAAGCTCTGTTGATATGAACAATTCAATTATCTAAGTATGAATTTGGTTGTAAAACAGCAGTGAAGAATTTCTGCACCAAGCCAAGTGGTAAGCCACTAAGCTCAGCCACTTCCTCCAGCAGTACCAGTGTGGGATAGGAGGGTACAGAGAGAAGATGTCTACTAATCCTCTGCTCTGCCTTCTGTCGCCCTTTCTCTTGGCTCCAAGACAGGCATGGAGCCGAGATTCCTCCTGCTTCTGTTTTTCAGGTAAGAGAAGGGATGAAGCAGCACAAGAGGCAAGGTGAGCTCAGGTACAGTGTTTCTCTTGCATTTGTCTAAGATCCTGTACAATGCATGATATTCCAGCATTAGGAAAGGAATTTTCTGAAAGTTTCTACCACCAAAGCAAGTTTCTTTTCAAATGGAGAATTTCTCTGCACTGCTATGAAAGGAGATGGGCCAGCGCCGGTTCCTATTACCTGGAGATTCTGGCTTCTCCAGGACCATAAGCCAAGTCACTCTGGGCACAGGTTCCTCTTCAAAAACAGGTGTAAGTGTGTCATGCAGACAACACGTCCCCTGGCACTGCCTGGCCCGGCTCCAGCACTCCCTGAAAGAAACACGTGGTCACTTGCTCAAGGGACAACTGTCCTGGCAGTGATCCCTTCCCTGCATGCGCAATATTTAATAGAAATCACAGCTACTTAGGGACAGGCTAAATCTGCGTGAATCAAGATAGGACGGCCTTCAAGCATTTGTTTCATGGCTGTTAAACGCCTCTTGCAAGTTGATTATTAAGATGCAGAATCCCAGGTACTGAGGCACACCAGACTAAGTGCACAGAGCACTGCACCTTTGATGTAGCACAAAAAGCAACTCTGAAGGGAAGGATCCCTCTGAAAGCCTCTGTCAAGGAAAAGGAGAGTCTTCAGGAGGCAGCAAGGAAGCAAACGTACATAAAAGAGTTGCTAATAATTTTGGAACTGGGATCATCCAAATGACAGCAGTGTAAAACTATTTCAGCAGCCCCCAGGAACAACTAGCACAGATTTACTATCACACACGACTGACACAGTATTCTGTCTCCTCACCAAACCTTTTATGTCCTCAGTCTTTTGAAGCCTCTGCAGAGCCAGCTCAGGCCTGTTAACTATTCCACAGAGGGAATATAATTCCATATATATTTGTGCTCACTCTATCTCTAGACACAAAGCTTGAATAGGTATGAAAAGGTCTGTCCCTGAGCAAGTATTAAGCTGTGACCGTCTCCTCATCTTTTGACAACCACAGTTTCCTGCCTGGTCCCTCCCTTTCTCTCAAATGCACACACTGAACCCACCAGCCACCACAAGAACTTCTGCAGAACTACAGTGGAGCTGACACCAAGCCGCACAGCACAATTGCTTCATTTTTTTAAGGGACTGTTTCTGACTTATGCTCTCAAGCAGGACAGACTAAAACCAAGGAATCCCCCAACAGTACAACACAAAGAACAGTTTCTACACCAGATCTTCACAGACAGTCAGCAATCTTTGGTTGAGGAGAACTATACTTTAGTGCAAATTTGTGATTATTAACCCAAAAATATATTTGCTTTCTATGAAAGATCAAATTTTTTACATAAATTTGTGTTATCCTTTACAATACAGTAAAAAATTAATCTGGAATAAGGAAAAGACCCCATTTTCCTATTAGCAATGCAGAGGGATGCTGAGATACAACATTCCTTCTCTTTCAGTGGAGAGCACTAAATACTGGAAATTTTGAAGATATGGCTAGGAGTCTGTCCTTGCTATATGGCATGTCACAGACTCTTGAACAGGGAAATGTTCATAAGCCAGCAGTGAAACAACAGCATTCCCTCTGCCAGCTTGGCACTTTATCCTCTTGCACAACCCGTGCCATGAGAAACACTGCAGAACTGGCTGCTGTAAATGCTCTGCTGCCCACTCCTTTACAGTCCTTTTCCCCACCCTTGTTCAGTCTTATTTACTGCAAGGTTTGTACTGATAAATAGGCAGACAGCACAAAAATAATGGCTATAAAACCTATGCATATGACAAATAACCATGAAAGCTGGGGGAAAAATTTCAGTGTTCCCCAGACTCCCCTTCTCCCTAACCTTTTACCTTATTGCTAGATCACACACTCCTCAGACCAAGAATTCCAACAAAATGCTATTAAACTTTGTTATATTAGTCTCCTTTTTCTCCATTTCTGTGAAAAAAGGACAAGTTATTTTAAGGCTTACCTCCATTCTATGTTCTCTCAAATATTTTTGCAAGAGGTTGTTTTGTGTGGCTCCCCCTGCCCCAAAACCACAACTTGAGATAAGGCAGCCTAAGAATTTACTCAGCAACTCATAGTTTGCTAGATTCTTCCACAAAGTCTGAAAAAGAGAATGACTTCCTCTACCAGAGGTTTTATACTAGCTTATTCAATAACGGGCTGAGGCTGCTCAGCTGTGAACACTGATGAGTTTCTCCCAGCCCTGCTGTAATGGTGGTGAACGGGAAAGGAGAGATGGAGTGCTTATTTCTTAAAATTGCTGCTATACCTAAAACCAGCAGCTTCTTCCTGTCAGAACTTGGGACGCTGTGGGAAAATAAGTTGTTATTGGAGTGGCAGAGAGAGTAGGCAGTGTGTGAGGTACACAGGACAGGTCCCAGCTGAAGCCAGGGTCTGGATTTCACCTGTGAAGACTTGATCCCATAGTGGATATGTCATTCATGGAAGATGTGGCATCACAGCTCTTAGCTGGGATTTATACTGTGGTTCTTACGTTCTGCAGTGGTCCAATGCCACTCTGCTGTGGAGCTGAAGAGTCTCTCTGTTGTATGTCCCTATAATGTCCAGAACTACAACGCTACAAGGAAAGCCTGGTGCTGAAGGAAAAATAAAAGATAAAAGTGATATCTTGGTGAGCACCGATTACCACCTATCAGCATATCAAAACAAGGTTCGTTCTGAGAGAAGTGCTATACTTGATGACACCCAGAAGGGGACAATCACTGTCACAATGCAGAAGCTGCAAGTTGAAGACTCAGGAGTGTACTGGTGTGCACACTGTACATATTCTCATTTTACCCAAATAATTCATAGAATAGAATCATAGAATCGTCTAGGTTGGAAAAGACCTTTAAGATCATCCAGTCCAACCATTAACCTACACTACCAAGCCCACCTAAACCAATCAAGGGCAGACTAGACTAAACCATATCCCGAAGTGCCACATCTACCCATTTTTTGAACACTTCCAGGGATGGTGACTCCACCACCTCTCTGGGCAGCCTGTTCCAATGCTTGACCACCCTTTCCGTAAAGAAATTTTTCCTAATTTCCAGTCTAAACCTCCCCTGGCGCAGCTTGAACCCATTTCCTCTCGTCCTATCGCTAGCTACTTGGGAGAAGAGACCAACACCCACCTCACTACAACCTCCTTTCAGGTAGTTGTAGAGAGCGATAAGGTCTCCCCTCAGCCTCCTCTTCTCCAGGCTGAACAACCCCAGTTCCCTCAGCTGCTCCTCATAAGACTTGTTCTCCAGACCCTTCACCAGCCTTGTTGCCCGTCTCTGAACACGCTCCAGCACCTCAATGTCTTTCTTGTATTGAGGGGCCCAAAACTGGGCACAGTATTCCAGGTGCGGCCTCACCAGCGCCGAGTACAGGGGGACAATCACCTCCCTGCTCCTGCTGGCCACAGCATTCCTGATACAAGCCAGGATGCTGTTGGCCTTCTTGGCCACCTGGGCACACTGCTGGCTCATGTTCAGCCGGCTATCTACCAACACCCCCAGATCCTTTTCGGCCAGGCAGCTTTCCAGCCACTCCTCCCCAAGCCTGTAGCATTGCATGGGGTTGTTGTGACCGAAGTGCAGGACCCGGCACTTGGCCTTGTTGAACCTCATACAGTTGGCCACGGCCCATCGGTCCAGCCTGTCCAGGTCCCTCTGCAGGGCCATCCTACCCTCGAGCAGATCGACACTCCCACCCAATTTGGTGTCGTCTGCAAACTTACTGAGGGCACACTCGATCCCCTCATCCAGATCATTGATAAAGATATTGAACAAGACTGGCCCTAAAACAGAGCCCTGGGGAACACCGCTCGTGACCGGCTGCCAACTGGACTTAACACCATTTACCACAACTCTCTGGGCTCGGCCACCCAACCAGTTCTTTACCCAGCGAAGAGTATGCCTGTCCAAGCCGTGAGCTGCCAGCTTCCCAAGGAGGATATTACGCGAGACGGTGTCAAAAGCTTTGCTAAAGTCCAGGTAGATGACATCCACAGCCTTTCCATCATCTACCAGGCGGGTCACCAGGTCATAGAAGGAGATCAGGTTGGTCAAGCAGGACCTGCCTTTTGTGAACCCATGCTGGCTGGGTCTGATCCCCTGGTTGACCTGTACTTGCCTGTGGAGTTCGCTCAATATGAACCTCTCCATAATCTTCCCCGGCACCGAGGTCAGGCTGACAGGCCTGTAGTTCCCCGGGTCCTCCTTCCGGCCCTTCTTGTAGATGGGCGTCACATTGGCAAGCCTCCAGTCATCAGGGACCTCCCCTGTTAACCAGGACTGCTGATAGATGATGGAGAGTGGCTTGGCGAGCTCCTCCGCCAGCTCCCTCAGTACTCTCGGGTGGATCCCATCCGGCCCCATAGACTTGTGAGCGTCCAGGTGGCATAGCAGGTCATTAACTGCTTCCTCCTGGACTATGTGGGCTCCATTCTGGTCCCCATCCCTATCCTCTCGCTCAGGGGCCTGAGTACCCTGGGGATGACCGGTCTGGCTGTTGAACACAGAGGCAAAGAAGGCGTTAAGTACTTCAGTCTTTTCCTTGTCCTCGGTGACAATGTTCTCCCCCCCATCCAGCAAAGAATGGAGATCCTCCTTGGCTCTCCTTTTATTGCTGATGTACTTATAAAAGCATTTTTTATTGTCTTTTACAGCACTGGCCAGATTGAGTTCTAGCTGGGCTTTTGCTTTTCTAATTTCCTCCCTGCAGGACCTAAGAAGATCCCTGTACACCTCCTGAGTTGCCCGCCCCTTCTTCCAAAGGCGCTAGACTCTCCTTTTTTCCCTGAGTCCCCGCAAAAGCTCCCTATTCAGCCAGGCCAGATTAAGCTGTCTGTTTCCAAAAGTGAGTATTTATTTTTAAGGAAAATGTGGGGCATTTTGTAGATTTCTGCCTCACTTTCTCTGCTCACGTTTTCAGTGTTTTGTATTACCTTCTCCCAGGTTACTGAGGAATCATAAGAACAGCCATAGTAGGTCAGACCAAAGGTCTCCAACAGTGGCTGAAGGAGATAATTAGGACGGAGTATAAAAACAGAGAAGCACATAAAAACAGCTCTCCAGAATACTCTCCCAGCCTCCAGTGATTTTCTGGAAAGGATATTTTTGTTATAATAGCAATGGCTAAATTCCTTTTTAATTCATCTACTCATTCTGCTGACACATAAAAACTTTTGGTATATGAACATCCTGTGGCAGTGAACTCCACACTTGATGCATGCATGGAGAATATCCTTTTTCTCCTTGTCTCCTAACTAGTGACTTCCTTCTTATAACAGACAGTGAATTATTGCTCCTGTTCTCTCTCTCCCTGCTATTCCTGATTTTATAGACTTTTGTAATATCACCGCTGTCATTTCCTTTCCAGGCAAAAAGTTGGTTTAGTAATTTCTTGTACATAAGGTGCCTCAGATCTTTGCCTGTCTTAGCTGTTTTTCTCTGATCACCAACTCAGCTGATGAATTCAGAGCAAAGACTCCTGATGTTTCTGTTACAAAAGCTTTGCTTTGTTTGGGGACATGATTATATTCTAAAATTTCATCAGAAGGACAGAATATTTTGGATATTTATTTTTTATTCAACATCCCAGTTCAATTCGACTCTCCTTGTAGCTAAAATGCTTGTGAATTGGATTACAATATTGTGCTTATTCTAACTGCAGGAAACTAATGGAACTGGACATTTTGTCTGGACCTTACTAACCAGTCTGACCTTTTCCAGAAACCCAAGCATATGTAGCTAGGGAGATACAGTCTCTCTGCTGAGTGCCCATACAACATGCAAGATTACAAAGCTGTCCGGAAAGCCTGGTGCAAAAAGACAATTGGGAAAGAATGTACTGTCTTGGTCAGTACAGAAAAGATGAGCAGTCAGAATAAGAACAATACTCAGAAAGGAAGATGCACTGTAAGTGATGACACCCAGAGGGGAGTTCTCAGCATCACCATGGCGAAGCTCACAGCACAAGACACTGGGGCGTACTGGTGTGCTCTTAATGATGACTCTCGCCTCTTCCAAATAAAGGTAACGAAGCTGGCGGTTGTCATAGGTAAGTGTCTTTTTTTTTAAATTGGAGAAACTCCTTTCTCCTCATTTTCCTTGCAGAAGAACTCACTTCCAAAGCTTGCTGTCCCACCTACTCCACCCGTTCTCTGCTCTCTGTACTCTGCAGTTCATTTTACCTACTAGGCTGCTCCTGACTCCCAGTTCCCTCGCCCTGTCATATCTGGTTCCTGATTCATACTGGGGAAGCAAAAGGACACGCAGAGCCAGGAAGCTGTGTTTAGCTGTCCATTTTCACAGTGAGCCAAGATTTCACAGTGAGCCAGTTGTGTCAGGGCCTGCTTTGAACGGATTATTTCAGTATTTGCATTGTTTCCCCTGTACTTAAAATCACCTCAGTTGTGCCTATGGAGACATTACTGTGTAGTGTGCAAATGCCAAGTGGCTCTGCTCTGGTTTCTCCAGCTGGGCAGTCCGGGGGTAGGCACCGCCAGGGCTCTGTGCATGGCAGAGCACAGGGCTCAAGGGGCCTGGCTGGTGTGGGGGAGATCGGGGATCACAAACGGCACAGCCCGCGGGAGGGTCCGTGCAGACGCAGCCCTGGACGCACTGACCCCGGCTTTGAGGAGGCTTTCCAGCGAGGGGCCGGGTACAGGACACCTTGGGAGCCCAGAGAGAAGGGCTAGGCCAAGGCAAAGGTCCTGCTCCATCTCCCACGGCTCGGGACAGCCAAAGCAGTGCCCCACTGCCACCGGCATGAGGGCAGAGCGTGACAACGGCCAGGCGAGAGCAGCAAAGGGCCTTTGCCATCAGGACGAGCCGAGTTCTGCTCTCGGCCACTTCCCCAAAAGCACCCTGAAATTATCTTAATATCAGTCTCGTTGCAAAACGTGGTGAAGGGTTTCCGTTGGAAAGCAAGACCTCTGGCGCTTCCTCCAGCAGCGTCACTGCGATGCGGGAGGGCTCGCAAGGCAGACACTTTTGAACGGGACGCCTTGGGCAGCCCCCAGCAATGCCCCTTCCCTGGGCTTGAGGACGGCCATGGAGCTGAGAGTCCTCCTCCTGCTGCCGCTCTGCTTCCCAGGTAAGAGAAGGGCTGGGCATGCCTCAGGCTTCCCACGCACCCAGGCGCAGTGGGACCCCTTCCCACCTCCCGCTGCCCGCGGAGAACAACAGTCGGGGGAATCCAATGCCGGACGGGCTCTGAGCCGGGCAACTTGCGGCAGGGATGGGGAGGGAAGGGGCAGCCCCAATTCCCACCGCCGCACATCTGGCTCCTCCAGGCTCTCAGGCCAAACCACCCTGGGAGCAGAGAGCTGCAGCCTCCAAAGCAGCCCCAGCACCTCCCCCAGTCACCATTTCCCATCGCGCTGCCTAGCCGCGCTCGGCTCCTCCGACTGCAGTCCTGGGTCAGGACAGAGCTGTCCGCGGGCACCCGCCCGCCTCCCCAGCAGCAGCCACAAAGCTTTCAGCAGGTGGTAGGTTGGGTAACCGAGGCAGGACGGTCGCCAGCTCCTTGCTTCCCTCCCCAAAGGCTCGTCCGTCTCTCAGTGCCCGACCGAGTGGGGCTGTGCGTGCAGAGCGCTCGGCCCCGGCTGCCTGGCACAGACGCGCTCTAGGCAGAGCTGCCCCTAGGCGGGCCTCGCGCCTCTCCCCCACTCTCTTCGTCCCCCCAGCAATGGCCGTCTTTCCTCCAGCTCTTCCCCAGGACCTCTCAGGGCCAATGGATAAACCCTTCAGAGCAGGCACTGCCTATGTGGGGGGGCCGGCACAGCCCTGCACCCAGCACAGCCTCGCGCCCCTGCCTCGCTGGGCACCCTCAGAGGATGCCGCATGGAGGAGCTGCAGGCTGCTGGGGGCAAGCTCAGGCCAGCCACGCGTTGAGCCTTTCACCCCCAGCACACACGCTGCCCTGGCCCCTTCCCTCTGGCCCGGCCCCACATCCCTACAAACGGCCACCCGGCTCCCGAGGGGCGGCTGAGCCCCACCACTGCCAGCCCCTGCGTGGGGAGGGGTCGGTCTCCACTGCGCCCGTGCAAGGGGCGGTAACAACGGGGTGGGCTGCGGGGGCAGCTCCAAACGGTGCGCCACGCACAGCTCCATTTAGGGTTCAAGGTCCAACACCTCTACGCCCACATCTCTGTGGGTTTTCAATCAAAGATACTGGGTTTTAAATCACAGTTGTGGTCCCACCTCAAATCTCAGCACCGCTCACCACAAATCAACCTTCCCATTTCCAAGCAGGTGAATTTAGCGGGGGGAATGGATCTCAGTGCGGAGCTCAAGTGCCCATGGAGGAAGGTCAGAGGCAGAGTTTGCCCACGTCCGGCGGGAGGCTGTGGGCAGCCCTGCGTCAGCTCCCCTCTCCCTCACCACATCTCACATTTACAGGTCTCCAAGCCCAAACACCTGACGCCGAGGAGAGCGGATTTGAAGGAAGCACTCTGTCTATCCAGTGTCCTTACACAGCAGAGACTGATCACCACCAGCAGAAATCCTGGTGGGTCATGAGAGGGGGACGATACAAGCTCTTAGTGGAGACGCCCAAACCAACAGAACACCCATACATAACCCGGGCCACAAATGGGAAAGTTACGATACAGGATGACGCAAGGCATGGGGCCGTGTACATTACCATGACCAACGTCCAGGCAGAGGACTCGGGCACATACTACTGTGCTTACCTTTCCAGTCATGGGTATATTACACTACAGACGATCTCACTGAAAGTTTTCAAGGGTGAGTACCCTTTTCCCCACACAAACCCACGTCCTGTCAGGGAGCAACATCATTCCTTCCCCCGCTCCGTTCCCCCTCACCCACACAGCTGAGCGCTGCCCCGACCCCCACAGCCCCCCACCCTCCCCAGCCTCGCTCCCCACCTTCCCCGCTCACACAAGCACGGTCTGAAGGAGCCCCACAGACCCACCCGGCCCTGCAGGCTCTCGGCTCCCTCTTCTCCTGCCCTACCTCACCCCTGCCTGACTGACGGGCCGTCCATGAGGGACTTGCCCAGGGCAGAGTTTGGCCCAGGGGCCCAGCTCAGCCCGGGGGGCAGACGCCCACGTGCCCACCGCTCGCGGGTCAGTGACCACATGTGCTGTTCTGCAGAGCTGCGCAAGTGGGAGTTGGACAGTGTCTCTGTGCAGTGCCCGTACAGCACCCTGGGGTACAGCACAGAGACAAAAGCTTGGTGTCGAGGAGATCACAATTCGTGTAACATCGTGGCGAGGACAGATTACACTCCAACGTGGCGTGACAGCAAAGATCTGGAAGCCAGAACCTTGATCAAGGATTACACCCAGCGCAGGACTGTCACCATTACCATGGAGAAGCTGCAGGCCCAGGACACCGGTGTGTACTGGTGTGCACTCTACAGAGGCTCCCGTTATACCCAGATAAAGAAGGTCAAGCTCACCGTGTCCAAGAGTGAGTACCTACCGGCAGCCAGGTGTGGGTGTTGGCAGATTTCGGCCCCACCTCCCCTGCCTGTTCTCCCTCCCGTCCCACGCCACACCACGGAGAAGCCCAGCGCTGCTGCCGCACAGCTGACACCCGTCTCTCCCTGCCTGCCCGTCTCCGGCGGACACGCTGGCGGCTGCCCCTTGGGCCCGCGGAGCCAAAGCTCAGGCCTGGCCCTTCGCGCCCCGTCTGCTCCCAGCAGAGACTCAGGGGAGGTTCCCGTGAGCTCCCACACCGGGGCCACTCGCCACAGCTGCTTCCCACAGGGCCGCTCCAGGGGCCCCAGGAGCAGCTTCCCCAGCGCAGCACTCGGCTGGCCCACGCTGGGCGCTGCTGGAGAGCTCCCCCACGCCAGGCATTGCTCTTGCTCTGGCCCCGCAGCTGCCACCCCTCCCTGGTCCTTGCCTCCCAGACCCTTCAGGCTGAGCGCCTGTGAGCACGCGGTCCCTGCGGGAACCCAAGGAAGGGGACAGGACCCCACCCGATTTCTGGCTCACCTCTGCACGAGTAATCTGGCTCCCGTCCCCTGCTGCTCCTCCTCTCTGGAGGTACAAGGACATCCAGGGAGCACCAGCCCACAGCATGTATTCCAGCAATGGGGAAGGGGTGCCACTGTGCCTGCTTTGGGATCTCACCAAACATGCCGGCTGTTTTCCAGGGACCCAACAACACACAGCCGAGCAGTCAGGCAATGTCTCTGTCCAGTGTCCGTACAGTGACCCCCACTATGGGGCTGTGAGCAAAGCCTGGTGCAAACTGGGAGCTACACAAGCATGTACCGTGCTGGTCAACACGAAGTCGAGCACCTCAGGGTACCTCAGGACAGCGCAGCAAGGCAGAGTCACGATCCAGGACGACACCCGGCAGGGGATTGTCACCGTCACCTTGGAGAAACTGCAGACAGAGGACTCCGGTGTGTACTGGTGTGCGCTTTATGAACAACATTCGCTTTTCCGAATGGTGGAGGTTACGCTCAATATTGTGGGCTCTCCAGGTGAGTACTGACCTGTAGGAAAACGTGGTCGGTTGGAGATTCCAGGCTCACTTTCCTGCTCTCTCCCTCTAGTCTCGGCACTGCCGAGCTTACACCACCTCCCGCGTCACATCCGCACGCGTTTGCCTGCCCAAACCCTACACCACTGTATCTTCTCACACCAGCCATGCTATGGAATAGCAACCGCGGCCAGAACTGAACCACATGCACGGGCTCTGTTGCTTCTCTCTTAGCTGACAGCAGCTTCAGTCGTCTTCACAGAGGGGTTTCTGTCACTCGCTCTCATGATACCAGTTCTGCCCCTTTACAGCAACTCATCCCTTGGCTTTCAAAGACTACTAAGACCTTCCCATTTGCTTGCCGAGAGGACAACCTTTAGACCCAACCCATCTTTTAAAGACCTGTGACTTTAAAGACCTGTGACAGAGCACATCTGCTTGCACTTACAGCACTTCCTTCTGCCATGCCTTGGGGTGGCTACACACAGAGCAGGGCTCCTGCTGAGCTCCTTGCCGCTGCCCCCCTCCCTCCCTCCCTCCCACGTTTTGATCCTTACCTTGCTTTGCCTGCTGCCCGCAAGTCTTGATGACACGGGTTACAGCCTGGGCAGCCTGTCTGTGCCGCGTGTCAGAGTGGGAGCGCACTTACAGCCATATAGCAATGGTGGGGAAATTTAGCTGGTACGTGCAAAGCAGCCCGGCAGTGATTATTCTTCTCTTCATGCTTGTGATTGCAGTATTGGCTGAAGCACCTTTGCCAGTTACTGCAGGCACAAGTCAATCAACCCCTTCTGGCAACACCCCACCACCCATGTAAGGCCTAGAGAAAGTCTCTGAGCTTGAACACAGACAAGAGTTTTTACTGCCTCGTGTTGTTCCCCCTTTACTTAAAATCACTTCAGTCGTGCCTGTAGAGACATTGCTGTCGATATACCACCTCAGCAGCTGCACACCTGACTGGCCATTCGGTTTTGCTTTGTCTCCTCTCACTGCCAAGGGTCAAGCTTTTCTCTGCATGTATTTTACTTGCAGGTGAAACACGAGACATCTTCCCTTCCACTTCTGCAACGATTCCCTCTAACTCCACTGAAATAACTATCAGTACTGAGGAAGAAATAAAAGAAAACAGGTGAGCTGTCCCTTGCTGCCAGGTGAAAGGGGCAGCACAGGCCAGTCTGAACACTAGAAGGTAGAAAAGGGCAGGTTCTGTCTTCTCTTTCCCTAGGTGACAAAACAATCCCCTTCCTTTATCAGCAAACAAGTAAGAGGGAATTTGCTAATCTAATAGATCTCACAGATGCAAAACTACTTGAGAAAGTCCTTCACCAAAAAGTGACGAAGAGGCTGTGATGTTCTGGGGCAAAGAAAAAACATTTCTCAACCTAGAAAGTAGCAAGCAGAAAAGATTGGAAAACATGTAATTTCACTGCACATGGCAAAAGAAATGCACATGGCTGCAAAGATCCTATCCCAGAAACATCACCAGGTGGAGGACACAGCTGGGTGTCTCTGTACCTCCTCCTAAGATGAAAACAAAGGAGAAAATACAAGACCAAAAATTTGAAATGTAATAAATTCAAACTGGAAAAAGAAAAGTCTCTTGATCCTTACTGGGAACCTAGGCCTCTAGAACAGGAGGACCTGTAGCTCTTTTGCTTTATTTATGGCATAGTTAACATCTTCTTACATCCTCCTTGCATCATGATACCACGGAGCAATAAGCCTTCACACATCTGACATTCTGCGTACAAATCTCCGCACTCTTTCCACTTCTCCGTCTGCTTCATTGATAGTAACTGTTAAATTTGCTCCTTTCAGGAGTTTTCTATGTGGGGAAGATATCTCAAAAGCAATCTGCACTATCCAAGTCCCCATGGTTTGGAGAGCTAAGTCTTTCATAACGCTAAACTGCCATCTGTAGAATTATGCTTGGGACAGATTTACCTTGCTTTTTAAATTCCTTTGAGTCTCCCTTAAATACTAATTCCTGATGGATTCCCCTTATGGATGAAGAAAGCGCTCATGTTCTATGAAATCCTTACCCTTCATGGGGGACTCCTCCATCTCTCTGCATCCATTTTGCTGCTCTTGTGGGTTTCTTAAGTTGTTTTGGTTTGGGTTTTTTTGGTTTTTGTTTTATTTTCTTCTAGGTTGCAGATCATCCTTTGGTTTGTCATTGGTCTCGTGACCAGCAAGATCCTGGCAATAATGATCCTAGTGTTCCTCACGAGGGGGTGGATGAGGAACTGCACAGTGAAGGCATCTAAATGATAGTAAGTCACAAAATCACAGTGCGAAAGAACAAGTCATCTCTACGAGGGGAACCACCTGCCTGGTGGGGATGCAAGTCCTGTGGGCTTTTAGCCAAAACCAGAGCAAGTCACTTCTCACCAAAGCCTTTCCAGTGGGGCAAGCTCGCGTAATTGAGTCCCGTTCAGAGAAGCAATGAAATAGAGTGAGACCGGACACAGACACCAACAGACACACTGAGACGCTGCCCCTGAGCACAGTGATAAGAAAAGGAAAAGGAAGAGAGAGGTGAAGAGCCTTGGGGAAAAAAGCCTGTGCTATACAGAGGCAGGTTTCCCCTCTTTTTCCCTATGTCACTTGATTTTCTCACAAGCAGCTCCTGCCACTACACCGCTCTTGGCTGGCAGTGCTGACGCAGCACATCACTTTCTACCCCGAGGTAGTTGAAATCCCACACAGTCTAAAAGCAGGCAGGGTATTAGCTTCTCTCCCTCTGTGGCTCAGCACCAACCACTCTGGGGTGAATTTCCCTCCTGGTCTTACTCACAAGGAAACATTTTGCTTAAGAGAAGAAACCTCCCCCGCAGCCCAAGTATCTCCAAACATATAAAGCCTCCCTTTCACAAGGCTCAGGGGGCCGTCTGTATGACCAGGCGATCTGTCCCCAGTCCCTGCAAGTTCCTAGAATTCTGCAAGGCACAGGAAGCGTTTACCCCCGTGAGGAAACACTAGCCGCCTTTTCCCCTTGCTGGACTGAAGTACGAACACATCCGGGCTAACAGACGTTTCATGAAAGGCTCTTCCCTCTTCCCGTCCAGGGCAGGAGATACCAGGCGAGGAGCAGGCTCCGAGAAGAGCTCACGTGACACCCTGTGCCAAAGGCAGCTCTGTGCCCCAGGTCGAAGAAGTCTGTTCCAGCAAGCCAGAGCACAAGCTGCCACCCGCCGCCACCTTGCCAGCCTCACCTGAGGCCAGCCCTTAGCTATCTTCCCGCGTGCAATACAGCAAAGTCAAAAGGGACCTCGAGAGAGGGAAGGAACAGCTTCCTATTGCCTCAGTTAATGCTCTCTTTCTTCCTCCTCTTTCTGCTCTTCCCACCTCCAGCCCAGCCGGCAGCCTCACCTCCTCCTCTCCTTTTGACCAGCAGAGCAGAGGGGCAGGCTGGAGGAGCCCGTGGCCACCATCCGCTGCCGGGAGCTGCCCTCGCAGCCTGGCTGGGCTCTGCCACCAGCACTCCTGTATTGCCAAGGCCCACCTGGGAGCAGCCCCGCCAGTGCAACAGAGCAGGGTCTCAGCCCGCAGCACCCGCACTTCCCACGGAGACCAGCAAACCCTCTCGGCTTCCCCACGGGCCCCTGCACCAGGGCTCTGCGAGGCTGCCCCACGGTAAATAAAACGTGCAAAAGCCAAGCGGCTCTGCTCTGGTTTCTCCAGCTGGGCAGTCCGGGGGTAGGCACCGCCAGGGCTCTGTGCATGGCAGAGCACAGGGCTCAAGGGGCCTGGCTGGCGGTGGGGTGGGGTGGGGGAGATCGGGGATCACAAACGGCACAGCCCGCGGGAGGGTCCGTGCAGACGCAGCCCTGGACGCACTGACCCCGGCTTTGAGGAGGCTTTCCAGCGAGGGGCCGGGTACAGGACACCTTGGGAGCCCAGTGATACAGAATGTAAGACCTATACTTTTGCATCAAAAGTTCGGCCTGTGACTTGAACTCTCAGTGGAGAGAAACTGCGGACTTGCTTAAGATTCTTTGAAGCGGTATCGCTGTACTGTAAGATTAACAAACCTTGAACGAGTTCGTTAAGAACCAGCAAACACCAAGTTTAGAGGAACTAGGAGCACCATCACCCAAGATAAGTGCAGAGAAACCACTTAGGACTAGCACGTCTTGTAGCAAAGCTGTGATAAGCTGCTCAGTGAGCCAACTCATGACTACGTATGGGAACAGGATCTGGACGGAGGTCATGGAAAGGACACTGGAAGACCCCTCTACAAAGACCCCTAGGGACCCCCAGGGACCACCGACCCAAATCACTGAGCATGCGCACCTGGGGAGAGAATATGTAAATCAGTTACGGGAATTCATTATCCTAAGACCAACTTTCCCAAGAAATATGGTGAATACGTATATTTCTGTCCTACATAAATTGCATGTCTTTGGTTGCGTGGTATGCATGTTAGGCGGAAGTATCCCCCCCTGCATCCGGCGCCGTAAATGAAGAATGCCTGCTTTCTAAAGCTCCAAAATAAGTCTTATAGAGTTCTTGCTTTCAAAAGTTAAAAGTCCTAAAGTTTTAAAAAGTTCTTGCTTTTTAAACTGGCTTTTATGGTAACACCAGAAGAAGGGCTAGGCCAAGGCAAAGGTCCTGCTCCATCTCCCACGGCTCGGGACAGCCAAAGCAGTGCCCCGCTGCCACCGGCATGAGGGCAGAGCGTGACAACGGCCAGGCGAGAGCAGCAAAGGGCCTTTGCCATCAGGACGAGCCGAGTTCTGCTCTCGGCCACTTCCCCAAAAGCACCCTGAAATTATCTTAATATCAGTCTCGTTGCAAAACGTGGTGAAGGGTTTCCGTTGGAAAGCAAGACCTCTGGCGCTTCCTCCAGCAGCGTCACTGCGATGCGGGAGGGCTCGCAAGGCAGACACTTTTGAACGGGACGCCTTGGGCAGCCCCCAGCAATGCCCCTTCCCTGGGCTTGAGGACGGCCATGGAGCTGAGAGTCCTCCTCCTGCTGCCGCTCTGCTTCCCAGGTAAGAGAAGGGCTGGGCATGCCTCAGGCTTCCCACGCACCCAGGCGCAGTGGGACCCCTTCCCACCTCCCGCTGCCCGCGGAGATCAACAGTCAGGGGGAATCCAACGCCGGACGGGCTCTGAGCCGGGCAACTTGCGGCAGGGATGGGGAGGGAAGGGGCAGCCCCAATTCCCACCGCCGCACATCTGGCTCCTCCAGGCTCTCAGGCCAAACCACCCTGGGAGCAGAGAGCTGCAGCCTCCAAAGCAGCCCCAGCACCTCCCCCAGTCACCATTTCCCATCGCGCTGCCTAGCCGCGCTCGGCTCCTCCGACTGCAGTCCTGGGTCAGGACAGAGCTGTCCGCGGGCACCCGCCCGCCTCCCCAGCAGCAGCCACAAAGCTTTCAGCAGGTGGTAGGTTGGGTAACCGAGGCAGGACGGTCGCCAGCTCCTTGCTTCCCTCCCCAAAGGCTCGTCCGTCTCTCAGTGCCCGACCGAGTGGGGCTGTGCGTGCAGAGCGCTCGGCCCCGGCTGCCTGGCACAGACGCGCTCTAGGCAGAGCTGCCCCTAGGCGGGCCTCGCGCCTCTCCCCCACTCTCTTCGTCCCCCCAGCAATGGCCGTCTTTCCTCCAGCTCTTCCCCAGGACCTCTCAGGGCCAATGGATAAACCCTTCAGAGCAGGCACTGCCTATGTGGGGGGGCCGGCACAGCCCTGCACCCAGCACAGCCTCGCGCCCCTGCCTCGCTGGGCACCCTCAGAGGATGCCGCATGGAGGAGCTGCAGGCTGCTGGGGGCAAGCTCAGGCCAGCCACGCGTTGAGCCTTTCACCCCCAGCACACACGCTGCCCTGGCCCCTTCCCTCTGGCCCGGCCCCACATCCCTACAAACGGCCACCCGGCTCCCGAGGGGCGGCTGAGCCCCACCACTGCCAGCCCCTGCGTGGGGAGGGGTCGGTCTCCACTGCGCCCGTGCAAGGGGCGGTAACAACGGGGTGGGCTGCGGGGGCAGCTCCAAACGGTGCGCCACGCACGGCTCCATTTAGGGTTCAAGGTCCAACACCTCTACGCCCACATCTCTGTGGGTTTTCAATCAAAGATACTGGGTTTTAAATCACAGTTGTGGTCCCACCTCAAATCTCAGCACCGCTCACCACAAATCAACCTTCCCATTTCCAAGCAGGTGAATTTAGCGGGGGGAATGGATCTCAGTGCGGAGCTCAAGTGCCCATGGAGGAAGGTCAGAGGCAGAGTTTGCCCACGTCCGGCGGGAGGCTGTGGGCAGCCCTGCGTCAGCTCCCCTCTCCCTCACCACATCTCACATTTACAGGTCTCCAAGCCCAAACACCTGACGCCGAGGAGAGCGGATTCGAAGGAAGCACTCTGTCTATCCAGTGTCCTTACACAGCAGAGACTGATCACCACCAGCAGAAATCCTGGTGGGTCATGAGAGGGGGACGATACAAGCTCTTAGTGGAGACGCCCAAACCAACAGAACACCCATACATAACCCGGGCCACAAATGGGAAAGTTACGATACAGGATGACGCAAGGCATGGGGCCGTGTACATTACCATGACCAACGTCCAGGCAGAGGACTCGGGCACATACTACTGTGCTTACCTTTCCAGTCATGGGTATATTACACTACAGACGATCTCACTGAAAGTTTTCAAGGGTGAGTACCCTTTTCCCCACACAAACCCACGTCCTGTCAGGGAGCAACATCATTCCTTCCCCCGCTCCGTTCCCCCTCACCCACACAGCTGAGCGCTGCCCCGACCCCCACAGCCCCCCACCCTCCCCAGCCTCGCTCCCCACCTTCCCCGCTCACACAAGCACGGTCTGAAGGAGCCCCACAGACCCACCCGGCCCTGCAGGCTCTCGGCTCCCTCTTCTCCTGCCCTACCTCACCCCTGCCTGACTGACGGGCCGTCCATGAGGGACTTGCCCAGGGCAGAGTTTGGCCCAGGGGCCCAGCTCAGCCCGGGGGGCAGACGCCCACGTGCCCACCGCTCGCGGGTCAGTGACCACATGTGCTGTTCTGCAGAGCTGCGCAAGTGGGAGTTGGACAGTGTCTCTGTGCAGTGCCCGTACAGCACCCTGGGGTACAGCACAGAGACAAAAGCTTGGTGTCGAGGAGATCACAATTCGTGTAACATCGTGGCGAGGACAGATTACACTCCAATGTGGCGTGACAGCAAAGATCTGGAAGCCAGAACCTTGATCAAGGATTACACCCAGCGCAGGACTGTCACCATTACCATGGAGAAGCTGCAGGCCCAGGACACCGGTGTGTACTGGTGTGCACTCTACAGAGGCTCCCGTTATACCCAGATAAAGAAGGTCAAGCTCACCGTGTCCAAGAGTGAGTACCTACCGGCAGCCAGGTGTGGGTGTTGGCAGATTTCGGCCCCACCTCCCCTGCCTGTTCTCCCTCCCGTCCCACGCCACACCACGGAGAAGCCCAGCGCTGCTGCCGCACAGCTGACACCCGTCTCTCCCTGCCTGCCCGTCTCCGGCGGACACGCTGGCGGCTGCCCCTTGGGCCCGCGGAGCCAAAGCTCAGGCCTGGCCCTTCGCGCCCCGTCTGCTCCCAGCAGAGACTCAGGGGAGGTTCCTGTGAGCTCCCACACCGGGGCCACTCGCCACAGCTGCTTCCCACAGGGCCGCTCCAGGGGCCCCAGGAGCAGCTTCCCCAGCGCAGCACTCGGCTGGCCCACGCTGGGCGCTGCTGGAGAGCTCCCCCACGCCAGGCATTGCTCTTGCTCTGGCCCCGCAGCTGCCACCCCTCCCTGGTCCTTGCCTCCCAGACCCTTCAGGCTGAGCGCCTGTGAGCACGCGGTCCCTGCGGGAACCCAAGGAAGGGGACAGGACCCCACCCGATTTCTGGCTCACCTCTGCACGAGTAATCTGGCTCCCGTCCCCTGCTGCTCCTCCTCTCTGGAGGTACAAGGACATCCAGGGAGCACCAGCCCACAGCATGTATTCCAGCAATGGGGAAGGGGTGCCACTGTGCCTGCTTTGGGATCTCACCAAACATGCCGGCTGTTTTCCAGGGACCCAACAACACACAGCCGAGCAGTCAGGCAATGTCTCTGTCCAGTGTCCGTACAGTGACCCCCACTATGGGGCTGTGAGCAAAGCCTGGTGCAAACTGGGAGCTACACAAGCATGTACCGTGCTGGTCAACACGAAGTCGAGCACCTCAGGGTACCTCAGGACAGCGCAGCAAGGCAGAGTCACGATCCAGGACGACACCCGGCAGAGGATTGTCACCGTCACCTTGGAGAAACTGCAGACAGAGGACTCCGGTGTGTACTGGTGTGCGCTTTATGAACAACATTCGCTTTTCCGAATGGTGGAGGTTACGCTCAATATTGTGGGCTCTCCAGGTGAGTACTGACCTGTAGGAAAACGTGGTCGGTTGGAGATTCCAGGCTCACTTTCCTGCTCTCTCCCTCTAGTCTCGGCACTGCCGAGCTTACACCACCTCCCGCGTCACATCCGCACGCGTTTGCCTGCCCAAACCCTACACCACTGTATCTTCTCACACCAGCCATGCTATGGAATAGCAACCGCGGCCAGAACTGAACCACATGCACGGGCTCTGTTGCTTCTCTCTTAGCTGACAGCAGCTTCAGTCGTCTTCACAGAGGGGTTTCTGTCACTCGCTCTCATGATACCAGTTCTGCCCCTTTACAGCAACTCATCCCTTGGCTTTCAAAGACTACTAAGACCTTCCCATTTGCTTGCCGAGAGGACAACCTTTAGACCCAACCCATCTTTTAAAGACCTGTGACTTTAAAGACCTGTGACAGAGCACATCTGCTTGCACTTACAGCACTTCCTTCTGCCATGCCTTGGGTGGCTACACACAGAGCAGGGCTCCTGCTGAGCTCCTTGCCGCTGCCCCCCTCCCTCCCTCCCTCCCACGTTTTGATCCTTACCTTGCTTTGCCTGCTGCCCGCAAGTCTTGATGACACGGGTTACAGCCTGGGCAGCCTGTCTGTGCCGCATGTCAGAGCGGGAGCGCATTTATAGCCATATAGCAATGGCGGGGAAGTTTAGCTGGTACATGCAAAGCAGCCCAGCAGTGATTATTCTTCTCTTCATGTTTGTGATTGCAGTATTGGCTGAAGCACCTTTGCCAGTTACTGCAGGCACAAGTCAATCAACCCCTTCTGGCAACACCCCACCACCGAGGTAAGGCCTAGAGAAAGTCTCTGAGCTTGAACACAGACAAGGGTTATTACTGTTTCGTCCACAATACGCCTGTCTTCCTAGGGTAGGCAGTCTCTGGGCATTCTGAAGACTCCTGCTTACAGAGGAATTAGATATGACAGGTGTCCTTACCAAAGATGGCCTCTCCTCTTCCAGCTCCTGCCCAGAGCGTAATTACAAATGAAGAAGCAGATTGATAAAATCAAATCACAGCTTTCTGGAATGTACATGCCTATCTACTTGGGCTGTGCTGTTTGCAGCAACTGAAACCTGCCAATTCTGCCCCTAAGCCTTTCTGTCTTGACTTTGCTCACTCCTGTCCATGGATATTTAACAGTGAAATAGTCCTTGGCTGCTATTTTATCCTTCTATTTACCAGGCTGTTAAATGTAAAGTATTTTCTTCCCCTTTGGACATCTGCTGTCATCAACACTACAGCAGCACCCAAGAGTACAATCATACGTCAGCTCCAGTGCAGCAGGTGCAAGCAAAACACAGGAGGAAAAGGCAGCAGCTGCTCCAGAGAGCCTGGAATTGTGCTCTGAACTTTGAACAGTGGCTTATTTTTAAAGCCCAGAGAGTTTAGGAAAAGCTCAGAAGGCACAGCCAGGTAGAAAAATCAAGATAGCACTGCTGTACTCCTTCCAAGTGCATAAAAGCTAGTGCATAAAAGTGATTCCTGTCCCTTTTTTTTTGGTCACTGTTTGGTAACGGGCTGTGCCAGCATCATGCTGTGCTACCATCTAACACTGTTAATTCCTTTGCTCTCCTGGCTTCAGCTCAAATGTAAACACCTTCATCCTACTTTCTGGGGCCCTGAGCATCCTGTTCATCCTGGCACTTATCGGCTTGATAACACTGTGCATCAGGTGGCACAAGCAGCTGAAGAGAAAAGGTATGTGGAGACTTGCGATGCCTCGTGTTCTAGTCTGTACTAAACAGGGCCTTCTCTGGCCACCACTTTTCCACTCCAGGCAAGCTTATTTCCAACTCACAGTGCCCTGGAGAAGATAAAGCAGGTGCAGCCTGGGAAGCCTCAAGGCAGGCTCCTTGCTGTGATCTCCTCTCACAGAAGTCAAACCCGTGTTCCTCCAGACTCTGCACAGGACGCCTCCTAACATGTTAGAGGAGAATTAAAGTGAGAGCAATGTGTTCACCAGATTCAGGGTAGATGGGTCCCACTGGCATACCTATTGCTTCTATCACCAGGCAATCCCACAGCCTTTCCCAAAACTCCTGAAGCACAGGCAATGCCCAGGCATTTTACGGACTTCTCTACTTCTAAAACCTCTGATTTTGGCTGATTCCAAAGGTACCACACAAGCAGAGGACATCTCTGACAAACCAGAGGACATAGCACAGGTAAGGAAAACAATAGATTTCCCATATGGTACCTGAATCCCTTACCAATAGTCTGTGAGGAGCTGGCTGACCCATCTGATGAGGACCTTGGTGCTCATCTTTGGTTGTGAGTGGGAGGGGAAATGGTATTTAATGTCACCAGAGAGAGGAATGCTCCCAGGTGGGGAGAGAGGGGGGGTAATTAATGTAAGGAAACTCCAGTAGGAAAAAACCACAGTGAAGCAAATTCCAGTAATCTCTGAGAAATTACTTAAAGACTAGAAACCAAGGTTAGATGATAAAGTTGTAACCTGTATCAAGCAGAGGTGATGAAGGAAAGAGTTTTCTGTTCTTCCACCTCTGTCATGACTGAACGTAAGTTTTTACATGGCTTCTCCTTTCCTCCTGGGAAAATCTTGTTCTTTTGATAACAGCTGTGGCCTGGCACTGAATCATGCTAACAAGTGTTTTGCCTTTCTTTTCATAGCTTGACATCACTGAAAGAAAGGAAAGTCCCACGGATGACAACAAAGACCTAAAATATGTTACTCTGAACTTTAAATCCCAACTCAGCCCTGAGGATCCTCTCTACTGCAATGTTGAACCAAGACAGAGTCACAGGAAACCTGAAGATGAAAATGTGGAATATGCTGTCATTGCACTCAAGCAGTTACCGACAAATGACAAAGGATGAAGCACAGAATCCCAAAACAATCCAGAAATGGGAGAAAAGAACTGCAATACAAAGTGGGAATGGGGAGTGGAAGGTGTGTGGATGGACACTGGGGAAAGATCTAAGTTTTTGCTGCCATGTGTATATCGCCTGTGCATTTTAAGACCTCCCTCCTATTAGAGGCCAGTAGAGAATTTTGCCACAAGTGTGCAGATTCTCTCGAGTCAGACAGAGGTGCTGGGTAATTCTCAGGATCCCTTGCACTTCTGCTTTCTTCAATCCCATTAAAATGCAGACTCTTTTGGCGAGGCAGGTGTGGAGGACTGACCTTTTGAAAAAGAGCAATATTCGTCTGGATATGGATGGGTTTGGTATTTCAACTATGTTCATTGGTAGAAACTCTACCCCACTCCTAAGGGTTCAGCTACTATGGCCAAACAAACTCACTCCAGTGTTGTAGGGATAAAACTCTAACCTTGCTGTGACCACGTTCATTTGCCTTGTAATGGGTGGGGGATATGAGCACTAGATTATAGGAATAAGCAGAACCAGCACCTACCTGTAGGCAAATAGAGGGCGTATTGCAACACGATGATACACTGCATCATTGCAAACTTTGCAAACTGAGGATTGTGCTGTATGAATCTGAGCACCAGAAGGTCTTGTAGCTACAAAACAGCTACAAAACAACAACAGTGGATATAAATACTACATCCACTTTTTGAGACTTAATGCAAATTCCCCTATAACCTAAATTTATCAGTCTGCTTAGGTAAGAAGGAAGATAGTAAAAGGCTTTCAAACTAAAGCTAAATGTTTAGCTTTAGGTCGAGAAATAGAGCATGCACGCTGGAGTTTGGGGATAGAAGGGAATGAAGGTGATGTCACTTCTGAGTGCATGTACAAGTGTCCCTTTACGGAGTGCAGAGGGCTGTGGGATGGATTCAGTGAGGCTGCCATGGCTTACACTAGCAAGAGCCTCCAGCACTGTACCCTCTAGACAATTCAATTATTTCCACGCTTGAGGGCTGAATTTGCTCTCAGGGTCATCCACAGCCACAGCATATTTATGCAGTCTTTGAGGCCTGTACACTGAAAACAGAATGAAGCAGCAGCTGAAATCTGAAGTTACAGGCATGGCTTCCCATGTGTAGCTTGTGCAGACTGCCCCATCCTTTCACCACCCCCTAATCAAAGGCCCTTACTTTATTCAACAACTTCTGGCTGGCCTGCTGTCTTACACCCTCTGTTCCCCAAGAACACACAAACTGGCTGCTTAAGCCAAGGCAGTGTGGAATCAAGACAAGCAGGGAGAACCAAAAATGAGTATTTCTGGAGAAAGAAGAGAAGGGAACAACATGTGGTGTTGCACTAGCGGAGTGGACAGGGCACTGGGACATTTTTCATAGAATCATAGAATCGTGTAGGTTGGAAAAGACCTTTAAGATCATCCAGTCCAACCATTAACCTACACTACCAAGCCCACCTAAACCAATCAAGGGCAGACTAGACTAAACCATATCCCGAAGTGCCACATCTACCCATTTTTTGAACACTTCCAGGGATGGTGACTCCACCACCTCTCTGGGCAGCCTGTTCCAATGCTTGACCACCCTTTCCGTAAAGAAATTTTTCCTAATTTCCAGTCTAAACCTCCCCTGGCGCAGCTTGAACCCATTTCCTCTCGTCCTATCGCTAGCTACTTGGGAGAAGAGACCAACACCCACCTCACTACAACCTCCTTTCAGGTAGTTGTAGAGAGCGATAAGGTCTCCCCTCAGCCTCCTCTTCTCCAGGCTGAACAACCCCAGTTCCCTCAGCCGCTCCTCATAAGACTTGTTCTCCAGACCCTTCACCAGCCTTGTTGCCCGTCTCTGAACACGCTCCAGCACCTCAATGTCTTTCTTGTATTGAGGGGCCCAAAACTGGGCACAGTATTCCAGGTGCGGCCTCACCAGCGCCGAGTACAGGGGGACAATCACCTCCCTGCTCCTGCTGGCCACAGCATTCCTGATACAAGCCAGGATGCTGTTGGCCTTCTTGGCCACCTGGGCACACTGCTGGCTCATGTTCAGCCGGCTATCTACCAACACCCCCAGATCCTTTTCGGCCAGGCAGCTTTCCAGCCACTCCTCCCCAAGCCTGTAGCGTTGCATGGGGTTGTTGTGACCGAAGTGCAGGACCCGGCACTTGGCCTTGTTGAACCTCATACAGTTGGCCACGGCCCATCGGTCCAGCCTGTCCAGGTCCCTCTGCAGGGCCATCCTACCCTCGAGCAGATCGACACTCCCACCCAATTTGGTGTCGTCTGCAAACTTACTGAGGGCACACTCGATCCCCTCATCCAGATCATTGATAAAGATATTGAACAAGACTGGCCCTAAAACAGAGCCCTGGGGAACACCGCTCGTGACCGGCTGCCAACTGGACTTAACACCATTTACCACAACTCTCTGGGCTCGGCCACCCAACCAGTTCTTTACCCAGCGAAGAGTATGCCTGTCCAAGCCGTGAGCTGCCAGCTTCCCAAGGAGGATATTACGCGAGACGGTGTCAAAAGCTTTGCTAAAGTCCAGGTAGATGACATCCACAGCCTTTCCATCATCTACCAGGCGGGTCACCAGGTCATAGAAGGAGATCAGGTTGGTCAAGCAGGACCTGCCTTTCGTGAACCCATGCTGGCTGGGTCTGATCCCCTGGTTGACCTGTACTTGCCTGTGGAGTTCACTCAATATGAACCTCTCCATAATCTTCCCCGGCACCGAGGTCAGGCTGACAGGCCTGTAGTTCCCCGGGTCCTCCTTCCGGCCCTTCTTGTAGATGGGCGTCACATTGGCAAGCCTCCAGTCATCAGGGACCTCCCCTGTTAACCAGGACTGCTGATAGATGATGGAAAGTGGCTTGGCGAGCTCCTCCGCCAGCTCCCTCAGTACTCTCGGGTGGAATTGAACAGAATTTGCTTTGCTGTGCTAACTGCAAGGATGAGCCCAGAGACAGACATGAGGAAGGTCTGGAGCACAGAGAAAGAAACTGGTAGGCTGTGTGGAGAAGTTGCAGGAAGTATGACACAGACAACAGAGGAAGAAGTATGAGCATAGGAGGGCTGGTCTCAACATCAGCTGTTATAACAGAAGGAACACAATGGTAATTAAGAGTGGATTATTTACAGATGTAGATGTCCAAGTAAGTCAGACACACAATATATTTATGGATCTCCAGTGCAGCTACGATGCAGGTTGGCAATTTCCAAGAGCTGCCACAGGAACACTAGACTGGCTGGAACCTCATCAAACCCTGCTATCTCGAATAATCACACCATAAACTATCAAACATGTTTTTCCAATGCCCTCGGTCTCTCGTCTTCATTGTTATGAGGCATCTTTGCATCTCTTCAGGAATGACCATCCAGCTAGTCTCAGCTGTAGCGCTGTTCTTTTGCAGCACTGTGCTGTACTTTAAACAGCCCTTCCCAGCCTATTTACCAGTGCAGCTGGTTCTTCGTAAGTTCTTTGGAAGACCAGTACAAACCAACATGCTTACTTCCAGCACTTTTTATTTTTTTGGCTACACCATAGAAAGCAAGCTTTTGTGGTTTCTTCTGAAGTCACAGGAGACCAGAAATGCATGTGCAGTTTCATGGGAGAGCACACCAGGGCCCTGGAAAGTGATACCATTACTTCCCTCTCTGCTGGAAATACTCCAAATGACACATTTGCTGCCTTTATTTAGCAGTCATGTGGTGAGCAATACGAAACGAGTTTGCTGAGGCTCAGCTCAATTTCTCCAAAAGACCAAAAACCCTGGCACTTTATTTGGCTGCACCAAGCTCTGTGGACAGGTGGCAAATTACGGGGGCCTGAACCACTCCCCATTCACAAGCCAGTCACACCCAAGAGGCTTTTCTTGCTATGGCTGCAGCAGGGAAGCTGATCTATTTTTTGACATTTTCAGAGTTGACGTGTATAACTTGAAATGACAGAAAGAAAAAAAAAATGGTTCTGGAAATGGTTCATTCAGCCCGAGATTCCCCTAACTATTTGCTATTCATGCAGTCAGTTACACTGGGTCAAACAGTGGAAGAGTAATAGAAAACAACTGAGTTCAAGAGAGACATTTTCAGGGAGACGGTTGCTTCTGATGAAAGAGAATCCAGATTTGTGCTCACTGGAGCAAGAATGAACAAAACCTGCAATCAGTAAGCCTCACAGAGAATTTTTGGATACTGTAAGGTACCATTTTCTTAAACACTAATTAGAGGAAAGAAGAAGGCGGCACATTTATGAATGGATGGACCTGCAGGTTTATCTGCCTGTTAAGAAGCAGATAAGCATACAAGTTAAGAAGCCAGGGTCTATTCGTACTTGCATGGAAGATCTCCAAGTAAATAAATTCAAAAAAGAAAAACCAGCAACCCATCCACAGCCTACCAGTCTGCTAACGCTATAGGAGGCTCCCTAACTGTGGCCCTGAACTACTGCATCAGTATGGCACTGACTGGCTCTGAATCAGTGCCCCCATCCCTTGGTCTTATGTCCTTTCTGCTAGGTACAAAATAAAGATGTCTGTCTTACTCAACTAAAGCACCTCACCGCTTCAGCCAGCACAGTGTTCTTCTCTTCCTGTTCTCGGTTGTATGTTAAATAGGAATGCTTCGTGCACAGGCTCTTCTAAACCTCCTTTCCCCTGAAGATAAACCCCAAGGTTACGTCCTTGCCCTCCCTTCACCCTCGTGATGCTGACTGAGCTACCTGTGAGAGCCACCCTTTCCTTTTCAGCTTTCCAGAAATTCACCCTATGCAAAGCTTGCATGTAAAGCCTGCTCTGGTGGACAGGCACCATTGCTGAGCTGAGAGGGACTCCCAGTACCACGGTTTCAGGTCGTCACGTGATGCTCTCTTTCAGGGTGTCTAGACTAAATTGTGGCTGTGAGTGGGCAATGCTGATGCCTGAATTTTCAGCCCACAAAAGAAATGCCCATCCCTGGTGAATTGCTCAATATGCAGGACGAAAAAGATGCCAAGTTCCTGTGCTCATTCCTTCCGGCAGAGCAAGGAGGGGGGGAAAAGCAAGCTGCTCTTTTCTCCAGACTCCTCTTTGTCCCCTTGCCTGCTCAGCTGACATGGAGAAGCTCATGCACCTCATCTTCTTGGTCGTCTTGTCAGGTAAGAAAGCGTACATAGCCTTGGGTTTCAGTTAGCAGATAGGGTAAAATATTGGTGCAAAACTTAGTCTCTACCTGCACCCTGGATGAGATTACTGATAATGCTATGGGAAAAGACTGCACAGGTATTGAAATAGAGTTGCTTTTTCTGGATGCAAAGGCATCTTCTTAGTCTACCCTTAACTGGTTTAGTGTGGACTTGGTAATGTTAGGTTAATGGTTGGACTGGATGATCTTAAAGGTCTTTTCCAACCTAAACAATTCTATGATTCTATGATTCTTTGTAGCATGCAGTTCTTTGGAAGGCCAATACAAACAGTTATTATGGAGTCTTACTGCCTGTCTATACAGTGCAAGGTCCAATGCAATGCAAGCAGAGGGAACCGGGGGCACTGCAGTGTGTTCTGCACTCTACTCTTCCTCCCCAATTCTATTGCAGGGATGTCAGACTCCTTCCTCAGAGTTTGTTTTTTTCCATTAATTGAACAAAGGGCCAGCAGTGATCCAAGCGCTCAGCTTTTCTCACAGGGATCCTCTTAAGTCAGAACAGGAAACACTGCTGACAGAAGTCTTGCGTGCCTTCTCAGAGTGAAATGTGAAATTGCAAAATCCTATGTTTGCATTTGTAGGGCTTCGAATGTAAATTGCAGCAGCTAGGGTTCAAGAGGAGGAAAATAAAACTCAATGAAGGGGACAGCTCTGAAATCTTGGGCACCTGACTATTTTCAGCTTGGAAAGAAAAAAAAAAAAAAAATCTGAAATGCGAAACAAGGCACAGGACCCAGCTGGCACTCCCAGCTGGCAGCCTTCTCTCTCTAGTCACACCTTGGAGATCCAGTACTTGCAGCAGTGCACAGAAAGGCAACAAAGTCAGGCTTTGGGAGCACAGAAACCTGTCTCAAAAATCTGAATGAGTTTGGAAAAAAGTCCACTATACTTTTTACAGTAGCACACAACAAGGGAGGAGGAACACAAATAGTAAATGATCTGTCAGCAGAATTGGTTGAAAAGATAATGACACAAAGTTTTCCACAGGGGCATCAGTAAATCTTTAAATGTCATGATACTGATCAAGAGATTTTTTGCAATGCTGTTTCTATTTAAAACAAAACCAAAACCAAAGTCCTGGGGCCATCCAGGAACTGAAGGGGCAGAACTGTGGGTGAGGAAGGGTCCGCAAGAGAAATAGGAGAGGTACTTAAAATGTTTAGAGGGATTGTGCAGGACTGGACTAGAAATGCACTGAGGTAAGCCTTGACCAGACCAGCTGAGTGGAGCAACATACCAGAATAAAGACTTGTAGGTGTTGGATACTTGGAGAGCACAGATCCATTTTTATGCCTTCTTGTAGTCAAGCCTGAAAGACCTTCCTTTTCTTTAGTTCACGATTCACTCAGAATGGTTGAAATTATTTTAAGAAGTGTTATTAAAAAGCTCAGCCTGCACAAAGTCCTCACAAAAGCCTAGTTTTTAATTTACTTCTATTTTATCATTACTTATGGTTTTACAGAAAGCACTAGCCTCTGAATTTTTTCACTAGAAATACAGATTTCCACAAATACCATACTGCATTTCTCTCTGGAAGTATTAATAGCTCAGACTGTCCCTTCTGCCTTTGCCTACCATAAAGAGGAATGGAAATTAGAAATAAGGAACTAAGGCAAAAAAAAAAAAAAAAAAAAAAAACAAAAAACAAGCAGCCAAAGACCAGTTGTCAACATGATTAAAATTAGTAGAATTTTAAAAGATAGAGTGAAAAAATTGCTGAATCCCTGGCTTTAGAAATTAGGAGTGGGATTAAGAAACAACCTCCTAAACACCTAGCTGAACACTGGTTTGTAGGTGTCGCTTTGATTCTAGCATTTTCCGGGGGTGCGTTGCTTCTCTCTGGCTGTATAAAGAACCTTAAAACGGGGATAAACTTCACGGGCATTTACTGTAAAGGACCTTTTCCGCAGCAGAGGGTACTCCAGAGCCAAATCTATGAACATATGTGGAAGAGCCGAACTCAAGGCCAAAACCTGAAGCGAGCTGCCTTGCTGCAGCTGTATGCAAGTAAGCAGGTTGGATGTTGCAAAGCAGTGGTGTTACAGCAAGACTAGTCTGACCATAGTTACACAGAAACAATGTGTCATGTCATTATTGGGTCAAGCTATGTTTTTATGAGCTGCCTTGTAGAAAGAGCTTTTAAAAATCAAGAAAGCTTGCCTGATGCCAACTCAATCTACCTTAATGCCCAGCTTCATGCTCCTCAGGACCAGAGGAAAATGCAAGTTTATATTTAATCCCCTAACCATGCTGACAAACTGCTTGCCCTTACTGGGCAGCGGCCCAATGATTACAGAAAGTGCAATGTGCTTTGAGCTCCAGCCTGCAATCCGGAGCAGTCACCACAGGGCCAGAATGGAAGGCAAGGACCAAATTTTCCTGAGCTTCAGAAAATCTGCAAATGTTAATGAAGCTGATACCTCCTCCTTCCCTCAGTCCCTCACACAAGAATAGCTGCCTGGCAAGAGCCAAATAACACACCAGTTGGAGGGATCGCTACAGACGTATTTCAAGAAAGCCTGAACCAAGACTCTGAATCTGAGCACACTGTATCTTTCATGGGGGAAGCAGACAGGTGCCAACCCTACAGTTGACAGCAGCTGTCACTAGAGTTGTAAAAGAGGAAAATGACGTTTACCATAAGGATAGATATGAAAGAGCCTTGTCTCAACACTTCCTCCTTCTCTCCTAGAATCCTGTGCTGTAGAGAATGTCACTGTGGTGTACGGAATGGAGGGGGGCACCATTTCTGTCAACTGCACCTATAACCCCTGGCAGCAGCGGTGGAAAGTAAAGAGCTGGTGCAAGCAGATCGATGAGACCGAGTGCCAACATGTGGTGAGTGCCCGACGCTTCTGGCTGCCGTTCCTGAAGAACAGGAATGGCACTACCTCCATCAGTGACAATGTCCATGAAGGGGTCCTGACAGTGACCATGAAGCGACTCAAGAGGCAGGATGCTGGGTTGTACCAGTGCAAAACTGACTACCTGGGGGAAACAAACAGCTTAAGGAAGGTGCAAGTGGAAGTGCTGACAGGTACGTCCTGGGGCTCCAAGCTTCATGAGTTCCTGAGTTTGTACTTAAATTTCACATGTGTCTGCAGATGCCAAGGCCTCACTTTAGTAAACATCTACTTTTGTCTTACTCTAAGGAGGTAGCGTGTTTCACTGCCTCTTTTTAGTTCCTGATTCACAGCAACAGATTTACCTCACAGTTACAGGACATCTAACACATGTCATCCCCTTACTGCTACTCAGATTAATCTCCTACCATACAGCCCAGTGCCCAATCTCACCTTGGTCATCTATACCTAACTGGGGCACTGGTGTTGATGACACCAATGAATATCACCCAGAAACATCTGCAGACTGAACGGTTCTGTTTCTATCATCAGCTGTACTGGAGACCCAAATGCCAGAGGAGCCTAGTGCTGTGCAGAGCATCTCCAGGTAAGCCATAAAACTCCTCATGCTGTGATCCCTAGTCTTCCTGGGACTAAGGCAGATTAGCATTGGCAGCCCCATTTGAAGCTGAGAGGAATACCACCACAGGCATATTCTCTACCTCTTCGTAATGCATGACAATTCTCAGAGCTGCTGTGTGGTTTCTAAACAGCAGCTTTATGCTAATCCAGAAAATGCAGTGCTTCGGTGCCAAGCAAAACAACTCCTGCAGGTCATAATTTATCCACGTGTGAGATCTTGCAGTTAAAACCTATTATAGTTGTTCTAACCTCCCAGGCTCTGTTGTGCATAGGCAGGGACTGCCTGTTGCAGATGGTAACATCTTCACATTGTACACTACAAGAGTTTCTTTAAAGGTTGCACCATCCCCTTCATGGCTAAGCTTTATTGTTGTATTTATGGTTCCCCATAGCATCCCTCCTGAAGCTGATTTCACTGTCTTCTATATCATTGCTGGATTCCTGGTTACGAAGTTCACGGTGGCTGTGCTGATCTTTATCATTGGCAACAGCAGGAAGAACAGAGAAACAGAGGAAAAGAACCCAAACTTGAATGAGCAGCAGGCCCTCCCTTTCACTGGTGGCCTTGCACGTGATGGAATCAGCCCCTCCTGGGAAAGCACTGCTTAGAGCTAAACCGAAGGGAATCCACGGGGAAATTAATATCAAGCATTTGCAGGCAAAGCTTTGCCACCTGCCGTAAGAAAAGGATTGCCTACTAAACACAGGTATCGTTGAACCTATCACTCTAGAGAGGGAATGTCACCATCTACCACCTCTTCTCATTGGTGCTGACCAACTTTTTCCAACACAACTGAACTGAAAAGATGCTGCCAGTAACACCTGAACCTAATGGAAGAGTATGGGATCAAGGGCCAGGGGGAAAGGAGGAATATGAAGTCTTTCTGTCAAGAGATCCAGCACAGACTTATCTATGTGCAGAGATGCTTCCCCGGGCATGGTAAAGGCGAGAGAGCTCTGCTCAGTTTTCCCCCAGCTCATTGCTAGGCCAGAAAAAACTTCACTGCTCTATACAGCTACTGGCAAATCCTTTGTTATAAATAAAACCACAGATACACCAGTGAACATAAACAGAAATTCAGGTAACACACCTCAACAACCATGTGTTGAGCAACTCACAAACACATCCACATAATGTAAACATGGAAAGACATGGTTCTGTCTCAAATCTCCAAGAAACTTCTCCTGATTCATTGATGATCAGTGTTAAAGAACTAGCAGCTTTTTTCAAGGTGTCTTACATGTCTCTACAAAATGCTTGAATGCTTTCCCCAAAAGCATGAAATATTGAAAGCTAATATTATTATTTGTCTGGAAATCAGCTTTTAACTGAGACTCCACTCTCTTAAGACTGAAGCTTTTGGCAATGCCATGCTCTACTATCATCTCCAGTCACTGCCAGTAGCTGCACCACACCACCAGGCAGAGTAATTCCAGATAATTCATCCCCAGTATCATTCCACCAGAGTCTGAACTGAGACCCATCCACTTCATGTCATCTCACAGCAGTATCAAGTGAAAGATTCTGTCTTTCCAAGGTGATGAAGACTAGCTCCCAAAGATTCCCTTGGGCAGTGTGGATCCTTGGTGAACAGTCACAGTGGAAAGGCATAAGGAACTGCAGAACATAACAGAAAGGGATGTGAAGTCTACATGCAGCTCCGAGCCTGCTTCCTCATTTCGCAAATGACTTTGTGAAGAAAGAACGAACTGTCTCTCTGTATTTCTCCCTGTATTTTTTTCTGCCCTCTCAAGGGGATGTTACTGACATGTGATCATTGATCATCACTGCCCAAACTGAAGTTGCATTTAGCTCTCCCAGGAACACCCCAAACTCAAGGGCATTCACACTTCTTTTCCCTGCACTGCCTGCAAAACTAAATAAAATCAAACTGATTATCTGTCTTAGTGTGCATTCATGATAAAGAGCTGTAGTACACCAGATCACAATACATCACCCAGTGAAGAGGCAACACTTAGAACATGCTGGTGTGCTTACAGTGTACAGAAATGCTCTGAGCCAGCCAGGCAGGTTGGCACATCCAGCCAGCTCCATTTAGCACCATGCAGAAACAGCAGCTCAGGTCCCAAAACCAGATCAGGCTATGCATGGTTGTGCTCTGTCTAAACTAATTTCCTCTATTTCCAGAGGGTAAATTAGCCCATACACAGTCGCACACTGCTGCAGCTCTACTAACACAAACCTAGCTTCAGGATTCCCGGATGGTACTGCAGCGCCCAGCTAGACGTGCTATATAGAAAAAGGGAACTGCAGCTCTAACCAGGAGATCTGGGTCCTAGTTCCAGCTCCAACCTGTTAAGAGACCTCAGGCAGGGCCATTCACTGCCTCTGGGATGGCAGGGGCCACAATGCTGGTTCTCCACCACTGTACAAGGGCTTTGGGAAGGAGGGATGTAAAACTTGCATGTAAGTGCAAAGCAGCAGGAAGGACGAACACATCCAACTGAAAGCTGCTCTGTACTATATCAAGGTAGCACTAGAGACTGAAAATGCCTATTTCTTTTCCAGCCACACAGCCTGATTGCTAAATATGGCTATCTAGACAACAATATATTTAAAGCGGAAAAGCAGCCAGTAAACATTCTGCAGCCTTCCCACCCAAGAAGTAATATTAAGATTGTGGTTAAAAGATATTCTCAGCAATTCCAAACTGGCATCATCACTCTAGGCAGTGGACGACTGCAAGGGACAGAGCAAGTTAGCTTCCTCTGCAAAAAGGAATGTCTCTGTGATAAAGAAGCTCTGGGATACATTTTTTTTCCCCTCTATGCCCTAAAACACTTTCTACTTCAGGATAGGGGGTTTTCTAGCCCTGCTGCTCTTGCTGGCACTACCAGGTAAGGCTCAGAGACTCCTCATTTCTCCTACGAACAGGATGCTCTCTCTGGTGTTGCATGCATTGCACGCTGTTGTGTGCTTGAGCACCTTTTATTCAGGCCATCTATAGCCAGGCACAGATGGCAGTGAGGGGAGGAAATGTTCAGCCTGAAATTTGCTTATTTTAACCATACAAGCTTTTGGGTTCTCATTTTTGTTTATAACAGTTCTGCATTATAATAGTTCTGTATTTTGTCCAGAAACTGAACTTCATTGTGGGACATCTGGCAGTCTTTGCCATTCTGAGACCTTTCTGTCCCACTATTGCAAAGTTCTCAGTCTGAAATCACCTAGCATATGGGGAGGAAAATCCACATTTGTTGCTCTCTCCTGATACATCATGGATCATGTATTGTGAGCAGTGTCATAGACAGGCTAGCTGCTGTTTGCTTTCTTACTGCAAATAAATAGTGAGTCCACAGAGAGGAACAATAGGAATAACAATGGAAAAAGGGTAGTGACACTAAGGCTAAGCATAGATGTTTATTTAGGCAAGCCTGCAGAGTTAAACTACTCTTCTCAGAGGCCCAGCGTGAGAGTCTCAGTGGTACAATGTAAGAAAAACTCGCATACTAAACTGTGACTAGTTGTAGCGTTATTTTCTGCTTTCTTTGGAAGGATCATGCATGGCAGGAGAGGACACGCAAGCGTTTCTGCACAGAGGCAGAGTCCTTCAGAGCTAACTGCTCATATGATGTGCACAAGAATTTACCTGAGAAGAAATTTTGGTGCAAGGAGCTGTCAGGAAAATCTTGTCTAGTCTTAGCCTTGAGTTCCCCTTTAAAAGAAAGGATTAACCTTAACCATACACTGCATCATTCAGTTGACCTGACAGACTTAGGACGTGGCTGGTTTTCTGTGATCATGACAGCACTTCGAAGAGAGAATTCTGGCACATATCAGTGTGGGGTATAGGGTGATCTGAAGAATATTCTGCTGTAAAGAATACAGATGGTGGCTGCACTTGAGGGTGGGCTATGAGGTCAACAGTGCACCGGGTGGGAGACAGCCAAAATAAATCAAGAATGATGTGTCATTTCCATTTTAGTTTCACAGCAAAACACGGTGTATCTAGACGCAGAGATCCCAACAGAGGTTATCAAGGACAGTGTAAAACCCTATATATAGCTCCATATAGAACCACAATATGTACCTATATGTATATAGAGGCAGAAGTGGCCAGGAAATTATTTTTTCTGTATGAAATCAAAAAGTTGCAAAGGGAAAAAAAAAAAAAAAAAAGAATCAATATTTTACAGACTACCATCAAAATCCATGAATGCAATTTTGTAGGATTGTATGAATCAAAAATAAATGGGTTTGGGACAGAAATATTTCAAGTAAGTTGATGAAAACTAAAAAACGATACTTGCTTTTGCACAAAATTCTCCATTCTGTTAAAAGTGTTTTACAGTCACAGAAACCTTTCACACAGAAAACCTTTGATAACTCACGTAGAAGACTCGTGAGATGGAGCAACACCAACTTAAACTTGAGCACATGTATGAGGCATAGGAAATATGCTGAGGTGGCTCCATGTCCCAGCACCTGGGGAATCTGACAGCAACAACAGCCCTGGAACCTGATACAGCCCACATTCAGAAAGGGCAGCAGTAATCCAAATTTCCTATTTGCCACCCCAATCTCATCTCCCATGACCACCATCCTCAGACTGGGGCTGGTTATCTCCTTGTCTTCTGCATGTTCTCTTTGTGCTGATGCTAGCTATGCTCCTTTGTTGGGTGAGATGTACACCACGATGGGGATTGTCTTTTCCTGTCTTTTCTCCCTCTAATGAATCACCACTCTATTTTCTTTAGAACCTGTAAGGCAAAAAAAAAAAAAAAGGACTCCCTGTCCCTCCATTGTTCCTATTCTGTGATAGCCAAATCAGGAAACTTCAACATTTTATTTGATGCAAAATGGTGTCCTGAATTAGATGTCAACCTATTAGCAGAGGTAACTCTGATCAAAGTATCGTTAAAGTAGGCAGGACTGAAATGATGAATGACTTCTCATGGAAAATGATTAGAGTGTGGCTGAAAAAGCTCCGACTTAATGACTCAGGAGAATATCATCTTGAGAGCCATTTCCAGGGGAGAAACAAGCCACTGAATAGGATCATGCTGAAAGTTTTGGGTGAGTTAATCAAAGAATTAATGATCTTCTAAAAGTCAGCAATTTCTTACCACTTGACAAGAAAGATTACAGGTCAATGTTAAAGAGCTCCCTTCTGAGCCTGGAAATTTCCTGAGACACAGATAATTCCTGAATTTCTTTTTTTAAAACAGATTTTTGATACATACTAATGGTATAAACAAATTGCAGCCAACTGGTGGGGGGAGTCTGGCTTGGCTTCATTGACTAATGAAGTTTTACATTTACATCAGCAGATGAAACAGACTCCAAGCAATCTGAATCTTTGCTTGAATTTCTACCTGAGTTCATTTCTTTGCCACTGCTCATTAGTAATCCTCTGTATTTGTTTTAACACTTTACTTCCTTTTCTGCTTTCAGACAGCACGGGAGGCAGAAAAACAAAAGATACTTAGTGGAAGCTATTCTTTGATTTTTCTGATGTGACTGAAAAATGTGTATAGGAATCACATGACACATCTTTTTTCTAAGATGCTTCTTTTCTAACAGCATTCAAGTGCCCAAATAAGCAATTCAGTTTTCATATCATTCTCTAAAACGGTATGAATTTTCATGGCTGACCTATACCTTCTACAAAACTTGTCTCCTGCAGGAGCTGTCCTTTCCCTTTGATCTGTCACAGGACCCAAACTTGTAAGGAAAGCAGAAACCAAATCTCATTTGTCCCTCTGCACATGATATAAACATTGAGTAAGTAGGTTTTCCAAGGCATCATGCGATCAAGTATCAAATATTTTGCAAGAATGAAAAAACACCAGAGGACCACAACCCAAAGGGAAGAAAACTGGAATCACAGTATGTCTGTCTTGTCCTACTAGCTACTTTCTACTAGCTTCCTGGCTGGGCCTACACTTGATGTTTTCATTTACACACACTGATAACAGGTACTATCCAACAACCTAAGCAAAACTCCCAGCTCTTTCCTGAGGAACTGGTTGATCCCATTCCAGTGACTCAGCTGCATTAATAAATCTTTTTTTACTGGTAAACAGCACAGGATGAATATTCTTGTGCAACTTCACAATTTCATAGCTAACAAGCAGTAACTCTGGACCATTCCACAAACCTGCCAAGCAGGACTTTTTAGCATGAGCAAAAGTCAGCAGGGATGGATTGATGCGGGAAAAATCACGTGCTCTTGGTTTTTTTTTCAAGGGGAAAACTGGAATTGGGATGCAGATTTAGACACCATTTCATTTCCTACTAAGAAGGGGGATGTTGCCAACCCCACAGATGACAGCAATAAGGATCAGAGGTAAAAAACAAAGACTCAGAGACTCTAAGTGCAGTGTTCTGGATGCACTGCAGGATTTGAGGAGTGGGGTGACAAATAACTAAAGCATGTGCACGCACACACATACACACACAAACAGGCCTCCCCTTCTCCCCTGTAGAGTTTGGTCCAAACTCCCCAAGTCCCATGAAAAGCTGCAGAAGATTCCTATCAGTTTCAGGAGCACTAGGTGAGGCCTCTACTGAAGATGCACAGTTTGACTGTGTTCATCCTTTCTACGTGGCTAAAAACGGACAACTATATGGCCCATGCACTGGTACAATGACTCTGCCTTTTGTACAAGCAGACCAGCCTGACATCAATCCCAGCTGAACAACACAGCATGTCAGATGAGAGTTATTACCAGGTCTGATCAAAGGTGACCCTATTAATGATTCTGATCAAAGACAGACCATAAGAAGAGCTACTGCATCCTGATGAGAGATGCCTTTGAACTCAGGTAGCACTGCAAATGACTGCAGGAAGACAATTCAGGCTCCTGAGTATTCCCCAGGCTTGCCAAGTGCCAAAGAAAATACAGCTGGGATGGATCCTCTGTGGCTGTAGATCAGTACTGACCTCATGGAACCATGCTTGTTTAGGGACAGTAGGGGTAGTATTTTGCATGCTCAACTTTCATCCTGGTACCATAATCTATTTTCAAACACGCAAAATCCCCTCCCAAATTAACCTAGTCACCTCTGGTGCTGTAAATAGTAATGGAGATATCATGCTTTTCCCTGCAGGACTCTCTGTGCTCTCATAGTGCTGAGTTCCTTCCTGCCTACAGCTGCTCTGATTGCTACTGTTATACTCCTCGTCACCACTTACATCAGAAGGAAAAGGGCAGGTAAAGCTCCCTAATCCTCGTCTAGTTTTCCTGCCCCTACAGCTTGTCGTCCCACCACCTTGAACGTAAGGAAGGTCTGTTCATAGCAATCATTGTCCAGGGAGGCAATGAGACTGAGCTGAGAGTGAAATGCAAGATGTGAGTTAAATTGCAGGGAAGGGATACTGGGGGTAGCGATTTTTAAAATGAAAAGGTAAAGGTGTGGTTTTACACTCAAAGGAGATTCTGTCCTTCATGGCAGGAAAAGGGATGGACTTTGGCAGACATCCTTCTTTCAGCCAAGCAGCACTGCAGGTAAGACATCATCAGAAATCCCACAATCCTGGTGCTATGTTTGATCTCTGTCATGCAGAGACACTGGCTCTGTAGTCACCACTCACGGGGGTTATAAAGCACACAGTACCACGCGTCCTACAGTGGTAGCATGCACTCAAGCTAGCAAACTAAAGCTAGCTGTCTGTATTTGTTGATTGTCTGACACCTTGTTGCAAAGCAGACACAACCTAACTTGGTTATTTGAGTAAGTCAGCCCTTCTGCATATTTTTGTTTATAGTACTCAGAAAAATAATGTAATAACAAATATATGATTTTGATAATTAACTGGCCTTGAATCTTCAGTAACATCACCAAAGGTTCTCATCAAAGGAAAACTTTGCTAGTTGCAATCACCCTAAATATTTAGTGTGTTAACTGTTGCTGCAGCTTTCTACCTAGTCCCTTATATCTGATGAAGTAGAGTTTTGCGTAAGAGAAGTTTTCTAAACTTCTCTGAGCACACATTCCCTTTTCCCATGCACCCTCCCCCATTTGCATGATATGAGGAGAAAATGTCTGTGGTTGTAGATGAACTAAGACTAATATTCCGAAGCAAAAAATGCTGAATTTCTTTTTAATTTCTCATTATTTGTGGTTTCTCAGAAGGCCAGAAGAAACAAAGCAAGCAGAATGCCAGATGGGGAACTGAATGATAGTACAATATATGCTGTCATAAGGCACCAACCTCAGACGAAGCCTGAAGATGTTATATATGTCAACGTACAGCCTTCACCAGAAGTTTTCTTCCAAGCTCAAGAACCACCAGGCAATTCAGTTTCCTCAGGGTCTGTGGATTATACTACTGTTATCTTCAGAGCCACAATTCCACATTCTGGAACTGAAAAGACAAAAACGGGTCCGCCTAAACAAAGCAGCACAAAGCCTTGGGCTTATTCACAGAATTTTGCTGAACTGCACTTAGAAACAAGCCATTTGTAACCAGTTGCTGAAGCTGGATACATATGGGGTACAAGGCAGAAAGCAACTGAAAGGATGAGGCACATGGATGCACAAATGTTCCCTGAAAAATTAACTGCACTTTTCTAATAGTACAGCATCACAATTCAGCTATTGGTAAGCAAATCTAGTGGAAGGCTATGGTATATTTGCTTTTTCCACATTGCTCTATTTTTAAATGACAGGCAACTATAAACCCAAATACAGGAAACTGGTTCTCTCCGGTAGCAACTGATACAATGCCGCAGTCAACAAAAGGCTGTGACATACAGGAACACAATGCTTGCTTTTAGACTTTCAACTTCAACAGCTCACTTAAATACTCATATAAAATGTTAATTATTGCCCACTCTGATAAGATCCAAGTCTGCAAAGTGGTAAAGAATCTGCTTTATTTTAAACATATGAGTTCTTTCAGACTTCAGAGAGACAAGTAATGCACTTGACATGTTTTAGTAAACAAGGGTCTTGTTGAAAAACATTTGTCTATGTCATAGTATAAAATGTCTTCATCTTGAACACATGGGTGCAGAATTTACACCCATATTTATTTATTTATTTATTTTTACAAAGAAATAACTTTGTATTTCCTTGCCTTTGGTGCTTGTTGTTTATTAATGCTACACCCATGCTACAGTATAAATCTAGCTTGACTTTATTATAAATTACACACATTTTGATCAAACTACTGAATCCTGTTATCATGGTGATATGTGCAAACATCCATTAGAGATTATGCATAAATCCCAAAATTAATTTGATGGAGATTTTCATCTTAATTCTGTGAGTTGGGTCAGAGGATGCTGAATATGATACAAAAATGGCTTTAATTTTTTGGTATTAAGATTGCAAGAAAGCTCCAACTTAGGTACTGGGTGGCATGGGAGGAAAGGAACGTGAGAAGCCAGAGAAGATGTCCATGAATCATATAAACTCCACTCTGCCTATGAGTGCTTGTACAATTCTGAGAGGGGAGAGAAGGAAATTCTGTTGACTGGTCCAATGTGGCTACATGATAGCAGGGGTTTTGCCATTCTATGAGATTATTTTGTCCCTCTATTGCAAATTCTCTGAAAATAAAGCTAGGAAAAAACAGAATAATAGCTAAAAAAATAAATTTCTGACTTCCTAAACAGGCTTGCAAGATTGCATTCTTCATTTCCTGTCCCAACTTCCCATTTTCTGTTCTTGCATACTGTTATTTCCTTTTTTTTTTTTTGGTCATCACTGCATTGACCAACTCTGGAAAGAATTAATGACTGACACCTTTGTTCATGCTTTGGGTCATTTTTGAGATGCCAAAGTGTTAGTGTGGGAACCGTACCACTAAGGTCTGAAATGACAGACAACAGGAAAGATGAATGGTTAACATGACAGGCTTCAATACACAAATTCCACTCCTTATTTAGCCTGTTTGACTCTTTGAAAGCACCTTAAACTTTGTATGCCCAAATTCCTCATCTGGGTGCAATGGCATACACAGTGAAAGTTCTGGGGGCCTCAGATCCTGAAGTAATATTAGTTAAATAACTAACCTAATGGAGAGACTTACTGGTATGCACTTCTTTCTGCCTACAAAGCTGAAGATGATCTACTGTCATATGATGAATCTGAGGGTGTTTCTAGGGACAGTTTATCCCCATGGATGGCGTCAGTCCTCTGTCACAAAATGTAAACATGTAACTGCCTGATTTAAAATAAAGAAAATATTCTCAAATCTTTCTAAATTTGTAACATCTTTCAGGTATTTTCCTTCTGTGCAAATGATGGAGATTTGCTAGGAACCTGAACTGCCTACAATGAAGGAAAAATTATCTTAAGATCCAGTTTAGACTGGCATGTTTGGTAGTTAACTTTGGAAAGCATCAGCAGCCCACCCAACCTACTTCTGTTATGCTTATCTGTGGGAATTCAGGAATGGTCTAATTTATGTACGAGCAGCCTCTGGACATCTGGGACATTACAAACTTGGCCATGTCTTCCGATAAGCCTGACAGACAGGTAGTTAGTGACTTAGTTCTGTACTGGCTGTTGAATAGTGGTGTAGACATGTATCTGGCTAATGCCTTGCACATCCTCCCAGCTTATCTTTCATTTGATGGTAGCAGGAGATAAAGTTGTGGCATTCTAGGAACTGGGCATATCAGATGGGCAGGGCACAGCTGACAGGATGTAAGACGACAGTTTTTTCTAAGACTGAGGCTATTAGTCAATACATTCCGTTCCAGTGCCTCCAGACAGTTCCTCTGTCTTTCTACAGGACATCTAGTTAAAACTCACTCCAAATCTAAACATTCTCTGGAGCCTGTGCTGAAATAGTTGTTTGTTTCTTCTTTGTGTCACTTCAAAAGCAGTAAACGCTAAGAGGACCATTTTCATCTCTAATAGGGAGTAAATGAATATCCATATGACTAATGGCTGGGCACCTTCATCTGTTACCTCCTGTTCACTGCAAAGAGCTCTTGCCCTAAGTGTACTGTAAGAACATAACAATCGTATAATAAATTATAAATAATACTCTGGAGATTCTGCTACAGTCATCATAGTACTATGCCACCTAAGTGCTTTCCTGTAGCGGTTTTGCAAATTGGGTAAAATTTGCCACATGCATAAGAAACCATGGAGATTTGATCAAAAAGCAGAGATGAAAAGGATGATGTTTTATTAGCCACTATGTAAACCATACAGTTCTGCTCCATGTCTTGAAAGCCCCACAGAAAGGAAAATGGGAAAGTAAATTAAATTTTGGATATACTGCTTGAATGCAAAAGGAAGCTGGCTCATTCATACCTTTCTTCTTCCTCTGGAAGTAACTGAAACATGAGAATGTTTCTCGAACAAATGATTGCCTCTAGCTCCTCCAGGTACAAAGAATCAGCAAAGTGTTGTTGCATGAAGTATCTAAAGAAAGAGAAAACCCAGCATTTACCAACCCTATTCACTTCACATTAGTAGTACAAAATTTTATTCATTCTATTCACTTCAGAATACCTGTTCAATTGTTCTCAACTTCCTGCCTTACTTCTCTCCCATGCCCAGCAATTGCAAAAGATCGATTACCAGAAAGGAAAACTAAGCAATAAAGGACAAGATCCTGGCAACAGTGACTAGTCCAAGATTAGCAGATAAAGAAACTTCTCTCCAAAGTAAGGGATTGCTTTAAATTAGTCTGCTCCTGTTCTTGTTAGGGAACTGAAAATAATTTCAAATTAAGAAGAAAACAAAAAGCTGTAAACATCAATATCTAAGTGGCTTAGTAATCAGATAACCTATTATGTGCTGAGGGCATTCCCTCCAGGCCTACAATGCCTGCTTACTCCCTTGGGCCACTGCCCTTCACGCTCTTCCGCATTCACAAATCTTCAGCTGTAAAGTCCTTGAGGATTTTATCTGCTCTATTTGCCAACAATCACACTTCCAGCTTTTCTGCATTTCATCACGATTGCTGAGCTGCCAGCAATGCAGCGACAGAAAATCAGGCCACCTTTCTTCAGGACCCACTCTGACTGCCAGCCTGTGGGGGCTTTGCAGCACGTCACAGTGTCTGAGTTAGGAGGCCAGATCCTGTACATTCAGCAGAGGGAAAAAGGCATCTTCAGAAGATATTTCCAAACAGCAGGACCTAACTGGATGCTCTGAACTGCTGGAGGAACTCCGATCTCACTTATGGGGACACCATACCCCCTAACTTAGAGAGTCAACATAGGTGGTATGGTTGTGCCCCATTATAACCAGCATTAGAAGTAAACACCAATTTTCCATTGGAGCTCTGGGACCACTTCAGTGTAGCTAAATACAAACTCATCTAGTATTTCCAAGCTGTTTTATGGATGAAGGTGTCACAGTTCACTTGGAAAACACCATTAAGGTATCCACTGCAGGAGAAAGAAACCAATAGTGTTTGGGGTAAAACTTGCCTTTTTTTGTTCTGTTTGTTGCCAGCTAGTGATACTCATGTGTGCTTTCAACCTCCGCTAGCAGAGAGACACTTTTCTAACAGGTAGGGCAAAACCAGGCCCCCAGAACTGCAATAGTGACTACTGTTCTTTCAAGAACATAGCGTATAGCTACAAACACCTGTGAAGTTCAGCGTATCCCTTCTAAAAGAGCACCTATCCCAAGAACACAGGAAAAAAACATAGGCAGAACATAATGTTTTGCTTTTTTACATGGCTGCTTTTAACCCAATGAGCTTTGCAAACTGTAAACATACACAGGAACTGTTGCAACAATACTATAACATACAACTAAATACCACACAAAGATTACCTAACAGTGCGGGACCCTGGCCTTGATAAAAGTATTTACGTTATGATACGTTATCATAGTGAACGTTTAAGTTACAATACTGTTGAGAGATCCTGAGCAGCATGCCTGAAAGGGATTAGGAGGCAGACGTAGAAACTCTCTCTTAAACCTTTCAAAGCCTGCCCAATCCTCTTAAGAGGAAAACTTCCTTTTGTGCCAAAACACAAGAAATAAGCTCTTTCTAAGGGTGTCCATTCAGTCATATTTGGCCAAAAAAGATAATGACATGATACTTGGGAATTTGGGGACAAGAAGAAACTGCCTTCCTGGAAGGTAACCAAGAATATAAAAGAATGAATGTCTCTAGAAGAGCATTTGGGTAACATGAACTTGGATTGTCATCTCTTACACTTATGCCACCCTGTACAGATTCCATTGCTGCACCCATAGGACACTCCTGTGCTCCAGGGCAGCTTCTATATAATCACTGGATTCTTCTGCATGGCCTTTCAGGGATAATTAGTCAATGCAATGAATCCTGCAGCAAGCATACAAATAGTCTAAAACATCCGTGAAGCATGCTGAGCATTATGCCAACAGGTATACAGGAGCCGGGCTAGCAATGGAAGGGACATAGTGTGATTACTAGGCATATTTCCCTTAATTATTAGAATGGTAATTTTTCTTTCAAATAGTAATTGCCAAGCATCTCTTTCCTCCCAGCCCAGGCTCACTGAACATTTTCCCCACGCTCGAAGGACACACAAAAGCAACACCAGCCAGCTCAAAGCAGCCCTCCTTCCCTCCTCCAGCTCAGTGAAGCCATCTCCCAACTCCAAGAGGGTCACAGCAGCTTCTCTGGGCTCAGAGCAGAGAGGCAAGGCCTCCTTCCACCCTTCCTGCAGCCCTTCCTCAAACAACCCAGCTCCTGCATGCAAACCGCCATCTTGAGGCACCACCTCAGCCTGGGAGGAAGAGCAGCAGGACAAGATGGAGGCCCTCTTCACCAGCCAATCAGGTGTCCCAGAGCAACACCCATCCAATGAACACCCATGGTCCAACACCCCAGCTTCCCTCAGCCAATCAGCTTCCAGCACTCACCAGCAGCCAGGCCCCAGGGCAGGCAGAGCAGTCCCCTCAGGCAGCAAGATGGCAGGATGGAGATGGAGGGGAAGATGAACACCAAGATGTCTGGGGCCTTCCCCACAGGGCAGAAGTGCAGCAGGCACACCCAGCCATCCCGCAAGGTGGAGGCAGAGCTGACCCTTCTCCACCCTGCTGTCATGGAGGGCAGGGAAGCTCGCCAGCTGCCTAGGTGTTTCTCAGGGGGGCTAAAACTGCCACCTGCCCTCACCGCTCCATGTCACTGCCGCCAAAAGAGCAGAAGGTCTGAAAAACAGAGCCAAAGCTGCTTCTCGGTTTATAAATTTTTATTAGCTGGATAGTGTACACAGTACTTACAATTGCATCTATTAAAGACCAAAATACACTTGAAAAAATGCATCATATAAAAAAAATTATAAACTTTTAACTATATACAAACTTTGCCTTACATTACGTTAATCTTGGTACCCTCCCACACCCATTCACAAAGAAACAATTTTCTTCCTCCCCCGCCCTTTTAACATGCAAGGCCTTAAAGCCATTTAGCATCACTTGAAGACCATTTTCCACATCCCATTCTTCACATTCATATAAAACTGGGTTTTGATCGGTTCGCTGCTCCAGTGCTCTCTGGGTCAATCGACCACATTTCTCATTCTCCCCGAGCCTCTTCTTTTATCCTCATCCACTCTTTTATGCACTGCCAAAGGGGAGTTTTTGCTCAAGTGTAGCCAATCCACAAAGAATTCTCATTTAATTACTAGAGAGGTTTGAGCTTGATGACATCTCCAATTTAACAAATTTACCCAGGAAAAGAAAGCAGACTTTTTTGGTAACATGGTGTTGACCGATAACTCCAATCTCACCAAGCAAACATTACTTTTAGAAGTGAATACACATAACCCAAAGCAAATGAAAAATATGACAGTAGCACTCAGGCTTTCACATCACTATTTAAAGTATTAACGATAAGACTTCCTATATAACACAAATCCATAGGTCTTAATACACATTCTACAACAACAGATCAGAGAACCTATATATGAAGGGCTTATTGGGGGGAAAAAAAGTTCTAGCTGTTTTGAAGAAGTTTACAAGTTCTTTAAGAAAAGAAGTAATTACTCATTAAAAAAAAACCCCTACATCAGAGCAATAAACCTGCTTCCCTAACTTTGCAACTCTCAGAGGGGGTTCTCCAGATATTAGCCATCAGCTGAAGAGCAGAAATGTTACGGAGAGGCTGTCTTACTCCAGCACAGATGTATTCCTCCAGCACATGGCTACTCCACTGACAAAATGTACAGATGATCTAAAAAAATATTTACAATAACGCTGCAAATTCAGCTAAAGCAGATTTTTTGTTATTCCTTCACTAAAAGACAGCTACATATTTCCTGAAATGGGTGACCTCACAAGAAATGCTAGGTGAGGATTTCATAGTTGCCAACTGAAGAAAATAAGCACCATGCTCTAATTGGCCAAGTATTTTAAGGCGGAAGCAACCAAAGGCACCAAAGATGCCATCAATGCAACAGAGGTAAACAAATGCCTTTTGAATCATTGGAAAAAAAAATCCTAATATAAGATTTGTGAGCAGAGCGTTAGATTTCTAATAAAATTTAAGACAAAAATCGAAAGAAGATTTATTTGCATGTCAAGAACGAGGCCACCTCCTCCCATAGCTGCAGGTATCACTGCGTGTCAAGCAGTTTCTTTCTCAGAAAGTTCAGTTCACCATGTCAGCTGTGTAAGGGTAAGAACATGGAACTAAAAATTCAGAAAGAAAATTAACTGAACTCCATTTAGAAAATCCAGCTGCCTAACTACAAATACCAAATCTGCATTTCTTCTTTGTTCTTTCACTGGCAACGTACCTCCACAGAAGGCTGACCTAAACATTGTCATCCTTTAGACAGGCTTAATCTTTCCTCCAAGATTGCCTGCTGGCAATGTAGAATCTAATATTTCTTCACATTTCTGCCCCCTCCTCTTGCATTCCTTCCCATCTTCTCATACTCTTAGGTCTAGTATTTTTCTCTTTTATCCAAACTAAATAGAATTTTCAAGGCTGTGTCTTTTTGTATCTTCCCATTCTTCTACAACTTGCTGATTTGTCCTCCATTTTGCATTTAGTCATACACTTTCAGTAAATGGGAAAAACTCTCTCCTAAATAGGAGAGAGACAATATGTGTTGTATTTTTCAAGTGTCATTTACTTTTTTGTTTCTTGAAAACAGAGGTCACTGAATTTAAACCAGTCTCTCCTGTCCTTGGATGCTTTCCTCAAAAACACCCCATCCTCTGCTTCTTTACCTACTCAGGTTCATAATCACCTCCCTCAATAACAATGCCTGGCAGTATTTCCAATCCCATGCTTAACTGCCATCATGCAGTTTTATGTTTTACAGAACAGAAAAACTGGAAGAGATGGGACTATAGCATGCAGGTGATACACAGCCTGTAAAATTCATCCAAGGTGAGAGGAGACAGGCATGGAAAGATGCAAGTATCACCTGTTACAATGCTTATCAACTATAGCTCCCATCGCCAAATTTCAAATCGGTAAGAATGGAGCAAGCTTAAAATTTGTAATGAGCTACGGAATTAAAGACAAAGATATGTTTTGTTGAGATACTCAGCCAGAAGCCAGCTATAGGTCATGAAAAAAACTTTTGTTTAAAATGTAAGTACTCCTCCTTCATTAAGTGCCACTTTTTTATTTAGAGGGTAGTCTATAAAAAGTCTGAAAGGTTCATCAATATCTGCCTTCATTTGTTGAACAGTCCTTCAGTTACATCAGGATGAGCCGAGCTGAGTTGCCCTATGCTTCTGCTGTCATGAAACAATCCCTCACTCTGTGTAGAATGAGACACTTGCAGAACTGATTTAGAACAGACATCAAGAAACACCATCACAAAGACGGTCAAGTGCTATCACTCCGAGAATGCAGATCTTATGTCTTTTGGAGGAACCGTGCACTGGACTGGCAAGTTAGAAGGGAGATCAAAAAAAGAAATCCTTTGCAAGAGACTCACTTCAGTTTTAATCCTTTTTATACTAGCATCCACTTTTCTTCCAAAGCAACAGCCACTGGCAATAAACATACCAAAAAACACAAAGAGATTGCTTTTACTGTTTAAGTCCTTATCCCCACATGACCCTCTCCCCTCTTACTTCTTGGAATGGATACACAATATATCCAGTCCTGTAATAATCTTGAAATATTTCTATCATTGTGACTGGATGGCTGAACTTTTCCCAGAGAAGAGCTTGATGTTTACATATTTTACAAGGTGGAACTTAAGAGCCCCCTTCAGTTTCTGCCAGTTTCAGAAGTGCAGATCCAACAACAGGGAACAGTTCAGTTGACAATAAAGTCCAAAGGTGTAAGGAGTGGACGTAAATAACAATTCTCTGCTGGGAAAACAAAGTACTGTGGTGTAGCCATTTCAGTGCTGGTTGCTATAAACTGGATTATGTCTCTGTATAGAAGGGCCATAACTCCAAGAGGTCTTTGCTGGCCCTGCTCCAGCATGCCAGAGTTATTGCTGATCACTGAGTCAGTGGCACACTCTCACCCACGGCCAATCTTAATGCAAGAGATGTTTAAAAGGGTTTAAAAAAAAAAAAAAAAGGCATGACCAGTCAGACTCTGAAATCCCTGCGCTGGATCAGAAGAGTATACCAAGAAAGTCATTTAAGTTTCTATTTGTTGAGTCAACTGCAGTTAAAATCTTGACCACATACTGAAAACGTGGTGCTTATTCTGTAGAAAAGGATAGGCTGTGATATGGCGATTGTCCCATTGAAAGACTCGCTTGATACACCAGAAAGGTAGGACAGACTTGCAGAAGGGATGGGAATTCTATTCAGTTATTTTTTTTTTCTTTAAGCAGTGGTTAGGAGACTCTGATCATCTGTGTCATTGCTTCTTCATTGGCCTGAGTCGGATCCTAGAGATTCAAAATACATATCATGTTGTAACTTCAACATTTTTCTGTAACATCGGAGAGAATCATGCACAACTCTATCAAGAGGAGTATTCCTGCGCCCTCCCTTGATCTCTAAACATGTCATATTTTTCCTGGGTCTTACAGCCCAGTGTAAGAGAATGGGATACATAAATCCTAATAGTTCCTAGTAACATGTTGTTTCTGGCAATAGGGAAGACCTAGTACTGGTCTAGTATTTGGGAAGGATTCCACTTCAGAATAAGAAATATTATTCCGCTAAAGACACGGGATTGCTTTAAAGCACTAATCAACAACAGAATTTGCTAGTTCTACTCCACTGTGTCCCTTCCTTTGAAAACCTGTCTTGCACTTTTAATGTAAAACAATGTACAGCTAAGAATCAGATACTCACATTTTTACATTTGCCGTCAGATGTAAGATAAGGTGTCTCTACCTTTAACTCGTCCTAAAAAAATACTTCCGTATGCAACCAGAAAGGCTGCAAAGACTGTATTTCTTAGGACAAATACAAGCATTCTCTGTTTGTAAAACAAAGCGAATACATTTCTACCACTATTATTATAATTTAATTACTCAAGGCAAATAGACACTTGCTTTCTACAAGAAGTGAGACGGAAAGTTTCTTTACAATGCCTGAAACATAAATTCAAAGGCAGAGAGGCACAAAGGTAAGCAGCCTCGCCCAAAAAAGAACAAACAAAACGGTACAAAGACACCTCTAAAATGTACTCTGAAGAATTGAAGTGGCAGTTGTCCAAAGAACAGACAAAATTCTACTTACCTGCATATGAGGGCTGTCTTTTTCCTTTGGTGAGAAGAAACGTCCACCTTCTCCCCGCTTCCTGGCCATGGCATGACGATGCCGAGATTCATGCAAGTATTTCTGCAACAATATGAAGGAGGTAATCAGAGACCAGCCTACTATTTCAGGAGGGGAAATTCCTGACCACTAGGAAAGCCTACCCAGCCCCCACCCTTCCCCGAAGAGGAAATGTTTACAGTAAATGTCCATTTGCAATACAGCTACATACATATTCAACAATTAAAAGCATACAAAGGAAGCAGGACTGCCACCAAGGGACTTAAAAAATTATTCTGATGTAGCTTATGAACAGCAACAACAACAACAACAAAGACTGAAGAACCCTTTAAGATTCCAGTCCTCATTTTCCAGCACAGGTGGTTTTCTGCACCTTTCCCATAGAGCAAACCTGTATTAGATCTGAGTTATATTCTCACCCTTCTTTCTTTGGGAATTTTTCCCTCTGCTTCAAGCTTAGCACGTGCCTGCCTCCTCTTAAGGATCCGGTGATACTGCTTGGCATTTACATAGAGAGGCTCTTCTTCCAGCATTTCTGCTCCAGGCAAAGGTATTCTCTGGATAGCTGGTACTGATCCAGCTCCAGGTACCATCTGTGCAGAGAAGAATATGTTTTTAGTACTTGCAGCCCAGAACATAAAGTGAATGCAAAAAAAGTAATTAAAAAAAAAAGTTAAAAAAGAAAGCATTTGGGTTTTACTCAGATAACACACCTACTTAAATTGAAAGGAGTAATAAAGTTGTTCTCAAACTGCAGAACAAATTTAAACAAATCCATTACAGATCAGTTCGGCTTGTTTTTTTTTTTTTTCCTGATAATGGTAAAATTTCAATTCAATTCTATGACCACGTTATTGCTTCTTGTACAATTAAGCATATAGGACATGCCCATTGCTTCCCTTTCTTTTTGGTTATCATTTATTTAATTTATATGATAATTTCAAAGCATTTCTTAAGCAAATATTACTTGTAGAACTGCTGACATCTAGTGGAGATGAACAATAAAATTCACGTTAAAAGACATCACACTACAAAGAAATAAGAATTGGCAGAAAAAGCCCTCTTATGAATCCGAAAAAACCAAATACTAAGGGATCCTCAAGAAAAGCAATAGTTGATCCAATATTTTTAAACCTCTACTGATCAGTTAATGGCTTATTTTGAATTTCAGTTTCTAGATTTCCGATCTCAATAATCTGCTGTGGGAGAAAGAAAGTATAGAATACATAGATTGCAACAGGACACAGGCCATTAAAACCAAAAACTTACATTGTTTAAGCTTTAAACTAATGGTAGCTACTGAGAAGACCAATTGTATTAAGGTGACATGAATCTCAGATAACAGTTTGGGTACAGACATCTTAAACCTCAACCTTTAAGAAGATCAATGGAAAGTTAAATACATACCATAACCATTCCACCTGAATTGACAACATTTCCAGCAACTGGCAGTGTCACTGTGACAGTCCCTTGTCCACTACTGGTTGTATTGGTGTTGGCTCCCGTTTGGACAATTTGCGCTCCAGCCAAACTGGCTGCTGGAATGGTGATCATGCCTGTAACAGGGACTGTGACTTTAAGAAAATAAAACACAAAGGAAAAAAAAAAAAAACAAACCCAAAAACACGCACACAAAAAGAAGGGAACACAATTAGTCCCGCTTCTGTTTTTTTTACTCATTCATCCTTCCATAACATGCAAAAAGATTTAGAAAAGCGTTGCAAATTAACTAAATTCCATCACCTGGTCCTCATACTTCCTATTTTTTGCATTTGTATCTGCACAGTAATCCCAGTGTCAAATAAGAGATCGGGTACTCTAAGGTGTAAAAGCAAACTTAAGTGTTTCTATTCTAATAGCCCTTGCCAAAGAAAAGAGCCATATTTTATTTTTCTGGGGAAAGAACTGCAGGCTGAATTCCTGTATAACAACATAAACATCTCTTCTTCCATTCCCTGTGCCAAGAATTCATATCACAGCAGTCACAGCACTACTAGCATTGCAACTCAGTGTTTTCTTTGACAATAATTACAAGGCAATAAAAACCCATCAAAAAGATATTAATAAGTCCTGACTCTCTTTTCACACCAAAGCTCATACCTTGTTGGAGAATGGTTCCATCAGCATTAACTGGCTGATAGACTATGGTCTGGCCTTCAGCTGCTTGTGCTACCTGTTGTCCTTGAACTGCTATTTGTTGCTGGGTCTAAACGAAACAAAGAACACAGTAACTTTACAAATTGCCTATTTTTCGATTTTACAATTCCTGTATTAACACATGGTGCTTAAGGTGTTTCAGGCATCTATTTCTTTTGCTTTATTACCAGCATCAAGAAATAGGACGGAGCACAAACCAATTGAATTGTAGATAAAACACCTAAAGCACATATAACGTACTTTCTCTAACAGCGTAGTATTTAATGTTGAAAGAAACAAGTTCTAGGTTTCCTGTCTCACTATGAATATGTTAAAGGAAGAACTATTCTGCTCAGAAATTTAATTTTGGTCCTAAACAAAAGAACTGGCAGAAAACCCAGGTATGACTAGACTACTTCACAAAATGGCGCAAGTATGAAATTAGCAATACTTCAAATTTCAACTAATAGACACAAACAACCATGAACCAATAAAATACAGAAACACAATGGATAAAAACATGCAATCTATTTATTCTGCCCCAGAGTTACGTATGAAAACACTACAAAAGTATGAAATTTATTCTCAAAGTTCTCCTCAATATTAATAATGCCCTTTTTTTTTTTGCCCTTTTTTTATTTTACTTAACCACACCATAAGTCATTTGTCAAGTTTCTCTTCCTCTTTCTCTCAAGAAAACCCTTTCATGCTGGTGCAGTTACCTGTGTCTGGCCAGCAGTAACTGCAGTCTGTGGCTGCTGTATAATGATCTGCTGGGTCTGGCCCTGCTGCCCCTGTACCTGCACAGCCTGCCCACCTTGAATCTGAATCTGACCTGGCTGGACCAACTGAATCTGTGGAAGAAAGAGTCAGAAAGGAACATTAACTATGCCTCTTATTTCTCCCTCCTTGGCCTCAGCATTACCAAATCATCTCTGAGGATGATTTACTGTTGCAAAGAAAAAGAAAGCACTGATTCTTCTCTTTTTCCACTTCAAAATGAAGAGTTTTAATTTATTCCTCCCTGTGACACAGCAGTCACTACCATACAGAACAGAGGAAACATAACATGCCAGCGTCATTATGCCCTAGCAGTTCTCCACTGCTTACACAATAAAATGGTCAAAAGAAGTAAGTTATTCACATGAAACTAGGAATAGTAATACTCAGGTGAAAGAAAAAAAGAGGACTAAGATTTAAGATATCTGTAGAGTATTACCCAGCATACAGAAATACTCCTGTATATATATATATATATATATATAAAAAGTTGTCTTCAGTTTGCAGAAAAGTCTTTCCACCAAAGTGGAACATTTCTTAAGATTAGAAAAGAACTGGAATATGGTTTGAAGCTTGTGCTTAAAAACCCAGTTATGGATTATCCTCCAACAACCAGACTGTAAAGAACCTAACACAAAATATATTGGGTTTCAACCAAAGAAATTTTAAATAAACACTAAATAAACCTCTCAAAACACCAAGACATCATATGCCTTCCTGGACTGTGCTGAACTTGATGCCTAAATCCCATTCTCAAATCACTAGAACACTTTCATTATGCCACTGTCACAGTTCTTCCCTTTGCTTTTCAGGAACACACTTCAAGTACCTGTTTGAATTTAAAAAAACTGTCTTTTAGACAAATATTTCAAAATAATTGCTTCTAATAAAATCCATCTTCTGTACCTTCTACAGCATTACCTTCTGTGCAATGGAAATGTTTAAATTCATCTTCAGCCATCACATATTAGATGAACTCAAGCACAAGAGTTATTTTCAAGAAGCATTCTTAAATAAATAAATAACCCCCCTCTTTCTGAGCCATAAATTGAGTAGGCACCAGATCACCAACTATACTGCAAGGGCCAGTTAAAATAAACATATTTTTTTAAAAAAAAACCCAAACCCCTAACCAACTCCAGCTGTATTTTAATTGACTTCATTTAAAAGGTTTGCACCATCCCATAAAATACAAAAAATCAAATGCACAAAGAATTTTCATTGCATTCTTAACACAGAGCTCACTGCCAGATCCGTAGCTGGAGAACAACCATCTTTGCCCAGTTTAAGAGTGCTAAGGCAAACGTACTATCTGACAAGGTGAGAACATCACAGTTCATTCTCTGCAGTTCATCTTAAATAAAATCAGGGTTATCTCACCTGCTGCAGTCCCTGTGTTCCAGAAACCGGGACTTGCATGATCGTCTGGCCCTGACCCCCAGGCACAGCCTGCACCATGATCGGCTGGCCAGTCGATGTGATCAGCTGACCTCCGCTTACTTGTACCATTAGTGGTTGACCCTGGACCTAGGAAACAGGAGAAAAAGCGAACAGAACAATGAAAAAGTCTGGTGACATGAAGCCAGAAACTGAGGTGGCTACCACATGAGGCTAAACGCTTACCCATTTTAATGCGGTGACCAGAGAATCCGAGCAACAGTCACTAACCTGGGTTCATAATCAGCATCAAATAGCTTTAGTTGCTAAAACTTTTTCCATGATGTGTTACTGGATTTACTAAACTATCTTCTTCTGTTGCAGTCTAACCAAAACTTGCAAGTCTAATTGCAATAAAGCATGAAAAGCATGGCTAAATTTTCGAGACACAATAGCCATCTTCATGCACAGCCTGAGAGCAAAGTATAATAAAAGAAACTTAATTATCCACATCACTATTACTAATCTTTAATTGGGGTTCCTAATGAGAAAAGCTTCAAATACGCTATTCTGACAGAGAGATTCTGAGGTGGGTTCAACTCTCTCCAACTTCATGCTTACAACATTTCCATTTCATAACCAATATATAGCATGCGATGTTCTTGGAGAATCTTTTCATGGTTATTAAGTGAAATTATAAATGTAACACCACAAAATGTAGTTCCATAAGGAAGAGTGAAAGAAAATAAGCAGCAGCCAAGAAGAGCCACTTCTTGGCCCAACAAGGCTTACAGCGCATTTATAAATTTGCTGTAAGTCTCTGGCCTCATGGACCAGGTATGTCTCTGGTCACTAGGAAAAAGGCCAATGAAAAGCAAGGGGAAAACCTGTCTGTTTAAACACCCTTACCCGCTAAGTCCCCAAATGCCCCAAAATATATCTTTGAAAATACCATACCTCCATGGCTTAAATGTGAAATGAGTCTTACGAATTAGGTAATCATTCTTTACCGCACTTGTTTGGTAAACACAATTGTTTAGAAAGAAGAGCAACACAACATGATAAAAAGGCACTGAGTTCTTGGGTTTTCTGCCTGTAAATTTCAGGAACATGCAATAGCGAATGGTCGCTCTTCAACCACTGTAGAATACCAGACTAAGCATCAGTACAGATTTTCAGTACATACTGAACTACTTAAAAAAAGCTTCACTTTGCATAGCTCAAATACCTTAGTGAATTATATGCTAACGCATCTATGGAAACAGCCACAGTTGTACCTCAGTGATCAATGCCCTACACAGAATTTTGTGACTTTACAGGTCACCTAATACCCTTGTGACACTGTTCTGTTCCTCAACCTTGTAACTATCGCATACAAGTCCCTAACAAAAATTGGTAGTACTCGTTTTGAATTACAACATAGAGAGTAAGCATGCTCATGTCAGCCACAGAGAAGCAGTCAGCAGTACAATGTCCAATAAGCAGAAAGAAAAATGATACATTCCAGGATCCTTGTTAATGTATTAGAGCAAGACAAAAAAAAGGGGGGAGAGGGGGACACGTAACAACAACCAGGAGGCCACAGTGACCCAAGCAATTCAAGTCAGCCAGCTTTTCATATTTTGACTCTGAACATAAAAAATGCTGTGTTCAACTTTACACCTGGCAAGACCATTCTCGCCTCTTGGAACTCTCCTTCTCTGAAGAATTAAAAAAACAAACAAAACCAAAATACTGAGTGAAAAATGCACTGCTAAACTGCTATGGCCATCCAGGGTTTATCAACTCCTTTAAAAGCCTCCCACATGAGCTAATGAAATGAAGTTTGCAAGACAGAAAATACTTCACATTGAAACAAATCAGGGTTTGAAATTACCTTGCGTTTCTTTTCAGTTTGTGATGTATTTACTGTTAGGATACATACTTCTCCTGGGTTTCCCTGTGTTGTTCACACATAAATAAGAAATCAGATCTCTCGATCCCACAGAGGCCAATATTGTCCCCAGGTGCCCTTTTTAATCACAGATGAAAAAGTTTAACTCTTCAAGGTCATGGGTCATCCACCACCTCTCTGTCTTTGATGTAGTGAAGACACAAAACTACTCGCAGTAGCTATCAGAAATCTGACCTCCTCCAAACTACAGGAAATCTTTGGGTTATATCTCTTGACTGTTACTTCCCCATCTTGGTGTTTAAAAGTCCCATTTCAACCACTATTCACTTTCAGAATTAGAGCAGCAGGAATTCATGAATGCATCAGGGTTTCTGGCATGCACTTGAGATCCAATGAAAAGCTCTAATCCCATGCTCTTCATGGAAAGCCCTATAGCTAGCATAAAGCACAGATACTACCGCTAACAAATTTTCCTGTTCCTTTTTCAAGCCCTGGAAAAAACACAGCATTAGATATGTGGCGATGGCGAGAGTCATGCAGTGCTCACAAACACAATTAGAGAGATCACCACTACCTGGAGGGTCTGGACTTGCTGGCCTGAGGCGGATGCCACCTGGGCCTCAGTCTGCAACTGGACAGCAGTGACACCACCCTGCTGCTGGGAATAGGAACAGGAATAGCTTGAAACATGGAAATGCACAGCTCTGACAAGAGACAATGACGCTTCGCTGGAGGGTGAATTTAAAATTCATACACACCGCTCTTGGAACATCAGGAATGTGAATACGTTTAGCACACCCAAGAATGGAATACCAACAAAACTGCATATGATACCGACAGGCTTCAATATCCCAAACAAAAAAAATCACTTACAAAGAACATGAGAGATTATTTTGCAATCTCAGCTTGGTTTAGATTGCTACCTTTCTGCTTAATGTTTCCTCTCACTGCCCAGGTTTCTTACTGTGAAGGGTTTCCAGATTTTTGTCAGACTTGTTAGCTACAATAAAGGCCATAAATTCCTTTCTGCACAGAACAGCAGCAGAGATGACTACAGTCTAAGCTTCATCTATGTCACCCCTAGATCAATGTCTTCCCACCACTGACCTTGAAGGACAATCTTGAGAGGCTGCAAGAGCAGTTAAATCTAAAAGCCTTTTCTATCTTTAGCCTCTTTAGTAAGAGTCCCAAAATAATCTGTGTTAACTGTGTTAGCATTTGGGAGATGAAGGACATCTCTCTACTAAAAGCTGCACTACAACAAGCCTGTTAAAAAAATTTGGTTTAGAAAAACATTTCATGTCAAATACAACACAGGCTTTAAGAGCACGTACTGAAAATGAAACAAGCCAAGGTATGGTTTTACCTCCCTTTTACCTACAAAGTGTCAATAAAACCAAATGTACCTTTGGTTAACTGCTGGAAGCAGGTATTTTTGATAATTCTTAATATATATTTTAGCCTCTAGTACAATCTTGTTCTGACTCAAAAAGTCAACTTCAACTAAATTTGGTGGAAGAAGCTGGTCCCTGCTACCAAACACTCAAATAGGCTGATGACAAAGCAAAGCGTATCTCACTGAAAACATCATCCAGTGGCTCATTCATTTCCATGACAAACGAAGAAACTCCCCTTGCCTTGAACTAGAGCAAACATAAGCTGCAACAAAAATTCAGCACCAGCACAGCTCAGCTGAAAATGCATTACTATATCTGAATGGGTGAACCTTAACAACAGTAGAAGTCTATAAGCCCTTAAAAAACCTAGCCCTACTCATCTGCACATTATAACATGAACTAGAAACTTCTTTCTGGAATAGATGAATTCATCCAAAGCTACATGTTTTGTTGCAATTCCTGTACTGTGTGTTCATGATCCACCTGTAGATCTAAAACAAAGGATCTCAATAAATACTTCTTTTGAGAAAGCTGGAAAAAGCCTCTATGGGCTTGAACAAAACCCATTTCAATTTTGGGGGAATCTACATTGCTCCTTGTGGAAAACTGACTGTATTAATATTCCGTTTCCTCCATTTTCAGAGAGGATTTGTTACTTTCCTCATGCCACTACCAGTTTGCAAACTCCCTACTACACTGAAATTTGGTAACTTGTAGACCTGCAGTTTTATTAATTTAATAATAAGCATTTTTTTTAAAAAACATATCTACTCTGACTTTAAGTCAAGTCAGATCACTGACCACTGATCAGGTGACAGAAGTCAGGTAAACACATAGCAGACAGCATCATGAAGCAACTTGCTGGTTCTGTGAAGCTCCAAAAGGTACAAAAAGATTTGTAACTCAGCACTGGCAATGCCAGCTCGCCCATTATCACTTTGCATACCTGCTGCTGAATCTGTCCAGCCTGCACAACGATCTGCTCTGTGGAACTGTTACTATTCGCCGTGTACTGCTCCATAGCGCTTCAGTTCCAACACGGTAAAAGGCACACCTCAGTCTGTGTATCTGGCAAGACAAGTTAAAAAAGCATGTGATTATTGTCCCAAGGTTTGAAGATTAGTATTATCTTACAATAGCTGAAAAGCAAACAATCTGCTGACACCGAGGTCAGAATCACACAGTAAGAGCTGCTGCTTAATTGAGGACCTACCTCTTTCATAATGTCACCTTACTTTCATCGAGTAACAAAACTAGAACTGTAATTTCAAGAACACAGAATTTGACTGAGAAGCAAAAAGTATCTCAGTCTCAATTCTGTCATTATCTTCAGTGAATCAAACAGTAGCTATGAACCTGTTTCTCTTCCCATTTTACCCCTCAAGTTGGCGTGTTCTGGGCTAGACAGTTACCTACACTGCATATTGGGGAGGAAGGAGGTGTTGTAACTAGAAAAACCCTCACAAAATACAAGGTTTAGGTGTCAAACCAAACTACATTTCAAGAATTCAACAAAGCTAAGTGAAACTGTCTCTCCTTCCCCAACTACGCAGCACTCCCTCCTCATATCGCTTTCTTCTCTTCCTACTTTCATATATTTTGAAAATAGCCAGCAGACTTCTCACTGCTCCCATCCTTTTACTGCCTCTTGTTTCCTGGACCCTTGCCTACACATATGAAGAACACACTGTTGAAATAAAATACTTAGTTCCATTACCTCCTTCTCCCTCACATTTCTTCTCTTCTCAGTTGATCAACAAGGGAAGAATTCTTACTATTACTTTTTAATGAGGTATTTGATTTATGCTATGACTGCACGAGTACCCGCTACATTAGTGATAAAGCAACCTGTAACTTTAATCTTTGAAGTCAACAGCAACAAAAAACCAGGCCCCTTCAGTTTTCAAGGAAATGCACACAAAATTTATTCACAGCTTTAACTGTAACTGTTGCTGTGGTTACTACTGTAATGACACCTCTCACACTTCCTGCTCTTTAACTTTAAAACATCCTTTGTAACTGAGTGGTTTGCATTTATCTTAAGAACGCTTCATTTTTCATCAACTTACTCCATGACCTAAGAAAACACGCAATGATTTTATGTTGTCTTCTTGCACTTTAACACCAAATGTCGCTTACCTACAAAAATAAACAATTAACCAGCATGTATCACGACAGACCAGAAGCATGCTCATTACAGGAGGTGTAACACCCAGCCATAATAATGTAAGAACCTTCTCAGTCCCCATCAGATCTTTTTTTCACAATATGGATGTAACGATGCTAACCCTGGAGATCACAAAGATAATCTGAGTCACAGCACTGAAAGGCACTACATGTTACTGCAATTTTAACTCTATCCTTGGCCCATTTAGTAACAGTTTTTCACAGCCTGCCAGAATAAAAGACGATAAATATTCTTTCTGAAGATGACACTGCCTACCAAGGTTCTCAGTTCAGTTTTGCACTGTATACTTAATTTCTGCCCTAAATGCCTGTGGGCCTGTCAGAAAACAGCTCCCACATTTCATTCTTCAGGGAAGTATTTCAACAGCAAGCACAGGATGCCAGTAAACCGTATTTGGCAAAAGCGCTCTGGCTGCCTTAACGCCACAACCAATTATCAAGCACAGGCGTACCTCTTCTTGGGAATGCTTCTCCACAGACCCCCGTATCAAGCCCCTGTCTTGTTTACTGAAAATATTAGCAGCATTGCAATCCTAACTCTCTGCGCCGGCTGTAGCTAGCCAAAGTTACAAACAGATTTTACATGTGCTGGATCGTAGTCCTCCAAGGGATTGCTTCATTCCCGTCATTAAAACGCAGAGCAGCGGCGTTACTATATCAAAGTTAAATTTTAAAGATCAGTGATCTGCTTCAATGGCATGCTCCTCCCGCAGCTGAGCTCACCCGTCGGCCCCTCCTCACGAGGGCCTTGCCGGCACTGGAAATGACTTAAGCGTTCTAGTTCTGTCGGTATATATTCATATACATACACACACACACACGTAAGAGGCTAGAGAAGCTACATCAACAGTTCTCTTGGCAAACGAGCTATGCGGAGAACAAACTCGCCTGATAAACCGTGCTAGGACTTGAGCTAGCTTGAAAGCATCGGTTTAAAACGTGTTGCGCCCTGAAGCAACGTTACCAAATTGGCAGAAGTTTCTAGGGCAGACCCTGTCAATCTGCGCGGATGATCCTTGTCCTCCAAGGACCCCAGTGAGACCCGACACCCGCGCGAAGCCAAGGCAGGATTTCACAGCACGCAGGCCACAATCTTATCTCCCGCTGCTCGGCAGCATAAAACACGCAGCAGCCAGACTGTGTTTCCGACCTCCTCACAAACGCGCAAGGCACGGAGCTCACCCGGGGACGTTTTTATTTTATTGCAGAAAGCCCCAGAGCCGGGGGTCTGGCGGCGGGCAGCGCCGTGCTCGGGCGGCCGAGGCAATGCCCCGCGGCCCTCGGAGGCAGCCGGGCAGCGGCGGGGCCGCCGCCGCCGCGCCACGGGCACTTTCTGCGCACGGAGGAGCACGTGGCCGGCGACATTTGGCGCCCAGGTGCGGCCGGGGAGGCGGGGGGGACGGGGACGCGCACACCCGCTCCACCGGCAGCCCCGGGGAGGGGGAAGGGGGGCCGCCACCTGCCCTCGGCGCACGCTCGGCGGCTTCCCCCCACCTCCCCCGGGCCAGGCGGGGAGGAGGAGGAGGAAGAGGGGGAGGAGGAGGAGGGGCAGCCCGGGCCGCCCGCGGCCCCTCCGTCAGCAGGGCCGGCGGGGACGCTCGCCCGCTCCGCTCCCCCCGCCCGGCCGGTCGAGGGCGGGGCCCTGCCAGCTCCCGTCCCAGCGGCCCCGCACGGGCAAAGCCTGTCCCCGCCAAGGGAGGCCGGGCCGGCGGCGCGCCTCCCCTCAGCGACCCAGGCCGCGGCCGCGCCTTCCCTTCCTCTTCCTCCTCCTCCACCGCCGCCGCCCTCGGCCCCACGCCCGCTCCTCCCAGGCCTTCTCCTCCCGGGGCCCGGGCCTCCTCCTCCCGGGGCCCGGCGCCCCCAGCCCCGCTCCTCCCGGCGCGCCCCCCCCCGCGCCCCGCAGGCGCCGGGCCCCGTCCCCTCGCCTCCCCCAGCGCCCGGCCGGCCGGCCCCGGCCCTGCGAGCGGCCTCCTGACTGGTCACTCGGCCCCGCCAATCCCGGCGCTGGGGCCGGCGCTCGGGGGCTCCATATTGGCTGCTCGCACTCACCGTGCCTCGCTCCCCCGGTTCGGGTCCCGCGCTGATTGGCTCCGCTACCGGCCCCCGAAACCCAATCAGCGCCTCCACTCAGCCGCCGCGCAAAATGGCGCCCAACCCCGAACAAAGGCAAGGGAGGGGGCGGGCACGGGCGGCGCAGGCGCACGACGGCTCCCGCCCCGCCTGGCCCCGCCCCCCTCGCCGCGGCCCTTAGCGCCGGGCCCCGCCCCCCTCCGCCCTGCCCAGCCGCGGCCACTGCGCCTGCGCGCCCGGCAGCGCGCGCGCCCGGCGGGGCCGCCGCCGCCACCAATGCGCAAGCGCTGGCTGCGGCTCCACCCCCTTCCTCGCGGTGCGCCAGGCTCCGCCTCTCAGCGTCCCGCGCATGCGCCGGCGTGACGGGAGGGCGGCCGGCGGAATGTTCTCGGCGAGTATCATAGAGAGGCGTTCCTCCGGCTGCCTAGAGGGGCGGGCGGCGGCGGCCATATTTGCGTGGCGCTGGGGCCGCTGTGGTGGAGCCGGGGAAGGGTTGTGTTGGCCGATGTGGGGAGCGCTGGGGAGGTTCTTCGTGGCGCAGGCCCCGGCCCGGCGGATCGTTCTTCACAACGTGTCTGCGGGTGTGGCCTGCTGAAGGGTTTCCTGAAGGGGCAGGGGTGACTTGGAGGAGGATGGAAGGCCTGTGGGTGCCAGTTATGTGGTGACCCTGGACTGGGACCTGCTTGTGCCTCTTGGGCTGGAGCCGTGGGGCTGCAGCAGGAAAGCTTGTGCCACGCTATTTGGGGCTGCTGGCCCTCCTCTGCTACTCTCAGGGGGTGTCTTGATTGTCCCAGCTGTCCCACAGATAAAGTAGGCTCAGCCTTGCACCTTCTGGCACACCAGTGTATTGCCTAGTTTGGGATTCCTAATAACTTTTTTTTTTCTCTCTGTCATCTTTCCAGCTCCAGGAGTCTTCACCATAGGCCACGTTACCATGGCCACCCACTTCTCCAAGGATCAGGAGGAGAGAGTGCGTAGAGAATGGATTATCTGGGCTACTGCTGTGATGCATGTCTCTAAAGAGACCTTCCTGTCCCCCTAATAACATGGCAGCTGGCTGTACCATGTAGCTTTTTGGAAGAAATTGGCTGATATTGCTAAATTTCTTGTGCCTTTGTGCTTATGTCAGTGATGCAGATACTGTAAAACAGTACAGAGCTTACCTGCTTAATTAAATGTCTGGGGAAATCCAGCTCTGACACACTGGTAGTATGCTGAAGATGTGTGCTAATCCTGTTGTACTCTCTATTACATAATTTTCCTTTTTAAGCATTGATTTTGTAAAATTAACTGCTGAGCTGGCACGTGACACTCATAACTGATCTTGTAGAAAAAGATAGTTATCTCTGTGGTGGGTTCGTAATTCATGCCAACTCATTTACTTGTGAACTGTATCTTAAACCCGATGCCTGACACTCATTACTGTACAGGCTTGCCAAATTCCCTGTTACCTGAGTATTCCCTTATCTGAGTCTGCCCTCAGCTTATTTTTATTTACCCTTCTGTTTGTGTCATTTTCCAGATCAAGTGTGTTAAGGGGGACCTTTTCTCGTGCCCCAAGACGGACGCCTTGGCTCATTGCATCAGCGAGGACTGTCGCATGGGTGCAGGCATAGCTGTTCTTTTTAAGAAAAAGTTTGGAGGCGTACAAGAGCTGTTGGATCAACGTGAGTGATACACGTGGGGTGGACATGCAGGAGCTGAAGGGAAAACCTTGATTTCCAGCAGTAAGGGTATTCCAGGCTACTTGGGGTGCAGGGGGGATTATGTAGTGGAGTGTAACTGTTTTAAAAAGACCTTTTTCATTTCTTCATTTTAGAAAAGAAGACTGGGGAGGTGGCGGTTCTCCAAAGAGAGGACCGATACATTTACTACCTGGTAAGAGTGGGACATTACTCAGGCGCTTCCCTGTAACTAAACTCTGTTAGCTATGATGATGAGGCATTTAATAGTTGTGGGTTTTTTGAGTATGCTCTTCTAAATAAGGGGTGTGAGATGTATTACTCAAATACCGCTAGTTGAGGAGAAGCCACGCTCTCTTGTGTATGTGTATTTAAACTTTAAATTGACAGAACTAGCTGCTAAATTACACTATTTTAAGTTGTGAAACATAGTTCTTTTTCCACTCTGTCGTGGTTTAACCCCAGCCGGCAAATAAGCCCCACACAGCCGCTTGCTTGCTCCCCCCCAGGTGGGACGGGGGAGAGAATCAGAAGAGTAAAAGTGAGAAAACTTGTGGGTTGCGCTAGAGACATTTTAATAGGTAAAGCAAAAGCTGCGCACAGAAGCAAAGAAAAACAAGGAATTCATTCACTCCTTCCCATCGGCAGGCAGGTGCTCAGCCATCTCCAGGAAAGCCGGGCTCTCTCACACATAACAGTGGCTTGGGAAGACAGACACTGTCACTCCGAACATCCCCCCTTCCTCCTCCTCCCCCCAGCTCCGTGTGCCGAGCACGACGCCGTGCGGTGTGGGGCATCCCTGGGGTCAGCTGGGCTCCGCTGGCCCGGCCGTGTCCCCTCCCAGCTCCCCGTGCCCCCAGCCTGCTCGCTGCTGGGGCGGGGGGTGGAAAAGGCCTTGGCTCTGCGTAAGGGCTGCTCAGCAGTAACGAAAACATCCCTGTGTTATCAACACTGTTTGCAGCACAAATCCAAAACACAGCCCCATGCTAGGCGCTGTGAAGAAAATTAACTCCATCCCAGCCAAAACCGGCACACCTTGACAGTAGCAAGTCTGGGTGTGGAGTTTCAGAGTGTAGTGGAATGTATTTTTTAAAAAAAAAAGGTGTGCAGTGATCATGCCAAAGGCACAACTGACCTTTTACGTTTATACTTAGATTACGAAGAAGAAAGTTTCTCACAAACCGACATATGAGAATATGCGGAAGAGTTTAGAAGCCATGAAAGCTCACTGTCTAAACAATGGGGTTACTGACATTTCCATGCCTAGGTAAGAAAATTAGTTGCTGCAATGTAAATGCTTGCGTAGAAGGATGTTTGAGAGATGATCCTCTGCTGTGAAACAACAAATACCCTCTTCTATTCAACTCTTCTGTTCAATTGCGCAAATGAAATTTGCTTTTCCCAGTGTGTTTAAATGGTAGCAAAACATACAGGCTTGGTTGTTTCCCTAGTTTAACTGCATTATGTTGATTTATGGTGAGCTGAGTTAGTGCCACGTAAAATTGTAGCTGCTTGAAGGGCTAGTTGTTCACAGCGTGCTGCAAAACAGGCTGTTACAGCTGGTTTGATGCCTTATTTTCCAGGATTGGATGTGGACTTGACGGCCTGGATTGGAATAAAGTCTCAGCAATACTTGGGGAAGTGTTTGAAGACACAGATATAAAGATCACGGTTTACACTCTGTGAGCACAACAGTTCAAAGAGAGCCTCATTTCCCTTGCTTCCAGGAGTGGAAACCTGTTAACTGATGAGGGGGAAACTGCATGCTGAGCACATTCTTTGTCTGAGCGTAGCTCACTCCTGTGTTGTCGGTGGCAGTGGCTTTAACAACAACAACAAGAAAACGCTCCAGAGCAGCTGATTTGGGATGTAGTGTTCAGGGAGCCTGTGAAGAAGGCAGGGGTGTTGTGGTACCCCTCGGGCAGTTCCCAGTCTGTCCCAGCAAGCCACCAGATGTCACTGGTCCTCTACGGAGCACCTGCCTGCTCTAGAGTTTCTGCTTAAAGCTGACAGTTCCTGTGCAGAGTGAAATTGGAGCTGTCTGTTGCTTAGGTATTTGTGGGTTTGTAGTTATGGCTGATAATGATGAGCTGTGGAGCCCTGTCACTCTTTTTTTTTTTTTTTTTTTTTGGTAAAGTTTTGCAACGTTCGTATCTGGCGTACAGTTTACTTTGTTCGTTATGGATTAAAAATTTAATTTCTACCTTCTGACCACAAATACAATTTTTGTTATGAGATTGTACTCACTAAGAATCACGCTGTCAATGTTAAATAAATAGCTCTTCAGTACTCTGCCGCCAGATCAGAGCACGGTCCTTTTGAACAACATGCCTGTGTCTGTATGTGTTGTGGCTGTGTTCTAGAGGAAAGCTGGGTTTTGAAGGGGAATGCTGGAGATGTGTAAAGATACCTTCTGGGTGCGTTTTATACCGTATAATTGGTATAGTCTGCAGAACTCAGTTTTCTGAGAATCCACACATGTGAATGACCGAGTTGCTGTAAAAAGGCATAGTATGGAGTTTAAGGTTTGTTTTTCGTATGTCTTAAACAGCATTTGCAGTTTAGCTGGTACATTAGGTTGGTGTTTGATGTCACCAACAGCAGAAGCGAATCAGTAACACTCTTAGTTCGTCACATCATTGGTAAAGGCTTGATTTTTCAAAGTTTGGCTCCAGTACTGAGGAACTATCATCTACTCTGCATTTCCTTTATGTTTGGTTTTCCCCACCCTCCCGTAATAACAAATCTTTTTGACTTCTCTTATCCCGAATGCCCAGAAAAATGCCAGATACGTTGAATAGACCTAAAAGATGGGACATAACAATCGAAAAGTTTTTGTATAACATAGGGTTCCTAATTGGTTTTCACTATGAATTGGATGGGTGGCGCATTTTCTGTTCTAAGCATTGTGGGTTAATCTGTATTGTGTGGTTTCTTTGCTGATGCAGATCTGCAAATCCTGTTTGTGTCTCTAAGAGCTTCATATTATTACTCTCCCTGTTTGTTGACCATTCTTTGTAAACTTGTTTTTGGTGGATAATTGCTGTAGCTAAATACACAACTGAAAAAAAATAAACACAGTAAGACAAATAGGAACTTGGAGTATTAAGCTGATCAAGAGTGGACACTGAAACTGCGCATTGATTTAGTCCTCGCTTATTTATGTTTGGTTTTTAAATCTGGTGGCAAAGAGATGAAATCCACAGTGGCTCCACAAAGGTGTTGTCATTGCTGCTTGTTTTTTCTGCCTTGAAAATTTAGACCAGGATTTAGTGCAGCTGACTGAGGTAAGAGACAGGTGCGGTCAGCAGGTTTACGTGTGTCTCTAGCACCGTTGCAGCTTGTGACAGTACAGGAGAAACCAACTCAAGAACTGATTGGAAGAACGAACCTTATCTGACTCAGTTTCTTAGCTGATGAGCGTCCCTGTGACCCTTGTTTGGTCTGTGCCTTGTTTTATATGGAAAGCAATACGCTCATATTCTGTCTCCCACACTTGTATGTACTCTTGAAATTTTTTTGGCATACAGTAATTCTCCCTTCTCATCGTGCTGCACTTGAGCTACGAAATATTTCATACGTGGCTGTCCCAGGATGTCTCACTTGTCAGATTAAATTTAGGACCTCTTGCAAATAGAGAAGGAATAAACAGTGCTATAGCTCTTGCAGTGACTTCCAATTTTATTTCACTTTGCTTTTCTCAGTTTTATATCACAGAAATCATTGAACAAGGGGAGAAGGTATTTGATGTGTTTGAAATCAAGTACTTATGGCTTCATCATAATGTAGAATAGACCGGTTAGCCCTAATTTAAATCACAGCTCTGATTATTGAGGAAGAAGAAAACCTTTTTTTCATCTTAAATCCCTTTCTTTTTAACATTTATGAAGTATGTACTTTCTAAATGCATTTATCTAATTGGCAGCTTTGTTCTGAGATCTTTTCTCGTAAAGTAGTCCAATATGCGAGGCCTACAGTCTTTCCTGTAGGTCCACTGCAACCGATTTTGTTCCAGGCTTTAACCACACAGTATGTTGCCTTCTTTTTTTGTATCAGCAGAAGCAGCATGGGTTTGTTTGGGGCAGGGCGGGGAGGAACAAATAAACCAAAAATTCCCAAACACCAAAGATCTGTGTTGTATATGTATTTGTAGTCCATCAGGGCTTAGTATTCCAGAAGTTGGTACTCCATCCTGCTGGAATCAAAGCTTTGGAAAGCAGGAGTGGCCCAGATGTCCAAGTCCGTCACATCTCTCTTCATAGATCTTTTCTGAATTGGTCCTGGGGAAGGAGAGAGGCATGTTAGAAGCTTCAAATGGTGACTCAATAGGTAACTCTTTAGTACGCCTTCAAAAAAAACAAAACAGAGAGAGGGGAATTAAGCAGTAACTGTGATTTCCTTTTATGGTGGTGTTTTTTTTTTTTTTCCCTATATGGCTGGACTTTGCAAGGGTGGGGGAATCCCGCTTTCTCTACATTCCTCCCAATTGTTTCCACATGTATCCTGAATATCGTGCATGCAGGGAACAGTGAGGTATTCCTGTTGCGCCTAGTGACCCTACTACCCTTTTATTCTTTATTCCTGGAGGTGTTTACTCTGAGGAGGGGGGAGGAAAAAAAAAAGCTCTAAATCCCTTAGGTGTCTGCTGTGGAGGAGCCCACTGTAGCGTTATTACCCTTGAAGGGGTAAGTTACTGTCTAGGATTATTTTCAATATTCAGACACAGGCAAACCCAGCCAGGTACATCTGAGACTAACAGTAACTGAAATTGGCTCTGGGTTTTGCCTTTAACAACCTGAAGAAAAAAGAGGAGCCTGTAATACAAGGAGCTAGGTGACCAAGTGGAAATCCTCACTCACGTGGACTTCAGTTGAAAATCTCAGCCAACTTTTCCTCGTAATAGTGGAAGTTCTCTTGAATGTCCTCCCACGGCACGAAAGCTTTTGCTTCCTCTCCTTCCTCCTGTTCCACAAAGTTCTGCCAGACATACTCAAAGTCTTGAGGCTTCATAATCCTCAGCTTGCAGCCAGCTGACTTCATTTTTTTCAGGGCAGCCTGCATTTCTGGTTCTTCCCACATGAAGAGGCGGCCGACCATGATTGTCAGACGCAGGTTCTTGTTCTTCTTTAGGGTCTCGGTTATCCGATCAGCACAGGTCACACAGGGACTGGAGGAGACGTACCAGGTGATGTTGTAGCGGAGGCTTGATTCGCACTTTGGTAAAACTGTGTTGAAGAAAGCCATTTCTGCATGGGCGGCCGCATGCTCGTCTTCCAGGTAACCCCGAGAAGTCACTGACTCTTTGCCTTGGGTCTCAACAACATAACACAGGAAGGTTTTGTTCCTGCCTGAGCTGTATTCCACATTCCTGAACTGGAATTTGAAAAATATGGCTGGGAGGCGCTCCCTATAAAGAGTGGAGAGGAGAGAGGCATCTCAGAGGCACATAATAAAGGGATATAGCATTGGTTTAGTTCCTGTGTGATCCTGGGCAAGTTGCTGCATCTATGATGGCTGTATTTCTCCGTGTATTAAAAGGAGATGCCTTTTAGTAGGAGGATAAAAATGCATTAAAAATTACAAGATATTCAGTTAGTCTTGCTGTGTGGTGAGGCTTCCAGGCCCATTCTCACTACCTAGTCTCTTTCACTTAATTTTAACAAACTTGTACTGGGAATTTCTGGTATCTGCATTGAGGTATTTGAAGAGGAACTTGCTTCTGAAAAGTATTTCTTGAGACTATGATATTCACTGTTGGTAAGGAGGGACAGCAATTGGCATTTTCGCAGTCTTAATGCAGCTGTGGACTGGACTGTTTTACTGTTTTCTAGGCCATTGTTGTCCTAAATTGTTAGGATAACAACGCTGGCATTGCTAATCAGTGTTTTACCCCCAGTGCTTTTGCAGTCTGGATTTCCTCTGAGTAGAGGCAAGCGTGACTGACTAGTTGCAGTTTTCACGTGTTCTAGTTTTACTCTTCCAGTATCAGCTGAATACTTATATTTGGTAGGATTATGTTGTGACTTTGGTTTAATAAAATATCTGAGATCAAATTTAACTTCACTGTGAAAAAGTGTATTTCCCACTGATATTTGACAGCTGTCTCGTGGATACTACTGATAAGATACTTTTTTTTTTTAATGTTGTGCACCTCTTCCATTCTGGGTTTCTAAATGAGCATAATCCAAAGTGAATTGTCACAGTGAGTAATGTGTTTGCAGTCCTCTTTCGTCCAAATAAGGTAGTTTGCTGTTATTTAGGGAAGTTAAAATTAGTCCCTTAAAAATACTATGTATGGCTTTTATGCGTTGCTGGCCGAAGTGATGAAAAAGGAAAGCTGCATCATCTCATAGTACCTGTTACTTTCTAATGGCGTACCAGGCTTTCCTGATTGCCCCCTGTAGCATCTAACTGTGGAGTAAATCAGTACAAGAGCTAGTACTTGAAGGATGTTGGGTGGAAAGATGAAAAAGATATTGCTGACAACGTGCCTTGTGACCTGCTAAATGCTACAAAGGGTGGGAGTGAAGACTGCACAGAGTAGCCAAAGGGAAATAATGAAAAGTAGTAACACAACATTTCATTTATTGCACACTAGTAATCTTCTGGCATGTTGTACTCCTCTCATCTGAGCTTTAGGTGGACCTATAACCTTGATATTCCCAGTGAGGCAATAATGAATCTTTGTAAAACAGTGTCTTATCCCTGTCTCATCGTAGTCAGATTATAATGTCAGCCCTCTCCAGGGGGTACACTGAGCAAAGGTCAGGAGAGATTCTCAAGACTCTTGGAAATTTTAACTGGGGAGAGCAACAAGGCTGCAGGAGTAAGTGGCAAAGTGTGTTCTGCTGAGAGGGAAGAACAATTTGTGATGCAACATCTCGCAAGATGTCTCCAGAGACAGTGGAAGTGAAGGGTATGGAAAAGAGTGAAGAGAATCAAAATCAGTGTGTTATGCTCAGTAGTGTGGGAACCACGAGTGAATGTACCGTCAGTTCACTAGTGGGAAATGCCAGCGTGAGCCGCAGTGAAACTGTGGGATGGTTGCAGGTCAGGAATAAGGACTGTTCATGGAGAGCTGGATCTGATGCCTTTGAAAATTAGCGGATGTCTTTCTACAGAGTGCAATGGATAAGGCTTTGCTAGGACTGCATGAAGCACCCCAAATAGCATGATATTCTGTGCAAATCAGAGGGATTGGAACAGGAATGTTTGAACAGAAAGACCGGGGAACAGGCACTTAGGAGTTCTTCATGTAATACCCGGCTGCAAACATTACACTATGTACTCTAAGCAATTTTGCTTAGGTAAGAATTGGAAATGGTGTGCTGTCTAAATAAATAACTCAGAGTATATATTGACTAAACTATAGCTATTGTCAAGCTTCTTTAGCTGTGTTACTTTAAACATATGTGGAAAATTGTATTTAAACTTTTACTTACAAACTTACAAAGTTTCAGAAATTTCTCTTTGGTATGTGTAGATTTCATACTTGTCTCAATGCAGCCAGGAGTTTTCTTGCTGCCAAAGTCCTATGGCATTTTTCGCTTTTGAGAAAGTTAAAACATAAAAGAACACCCTCTCTATTATTTTTTTATGATACTACAGTAGTATCTAGGGTCCATTTGGGCCTGCTACACAGATTCGCAGTAAAAGGCCTGGCGTTACAGTTCCTGCTTCTGTTCTGGATTTCCCAACAGCATGATATTACAGATGAACAACTTCACTTGGAATATCAGTGTACTATACCAGCCAAATGGTGTGAGAATTGATGCGGTTAGGTTGGCACAGTTGTACTTCGTACTGAGAGAGGAAGATCGTTAGTCTTCCAAATGCAACAAGATGTATGAGTTGGAGCAATTTTGTTTGTAGAATTGCATCTACGCGGGTAGTATCTTCTGTTGCTCTTAGCCAAGGACCACCGTAATTCTTTTCACATGTCATTGATTTGTGACAGTGGAAGTTTAGAGTCCAAGTTTGGCTTTAGAAATTTTACTAGAAGCAGTTTTTCAGCTGCTTCTTAAATGATATAATTAAACATACATTGTTCAATTCTACTTAGATGAGATCTGCACGAGACAGGACTTAAACAACAGAAAAGCCTGTTTGGGAGCCTTCCATGCTATTACTGTTTTAGCTGGCAGTGTATTAATGAGGGATGGGAAGCAGTAGTGTGGATACAGGCTTTTATTTTGATTAATGAGCAAATAAATCATGCTGTTTTGGTATGCTTTGGTCTGTGATTCTCTGGCTTGCATTGAGAGTTTGTACAAGCCTAGATAAGGGAAATTTGTACTGGCTTGCACAAGTTCTACCCAGAAAGGCTACTTTAACTTCCTTTTCGTAGCATTTTGACCTCTGTTCCCTTACATTAGATGATTTAAAGTTACCTGTTAGAATGAGTCTCATTTTCTTTAAGATGAATTGCAAGACTTCCACTGATTTTATTAAAGAGCATTACCAGACTCTAATTTAGCAGAGTGTCTCTTATTCCCTGAACTCCTTTCTCTTGTTCTTTGAGACAAGAAAATTCACATGCTTCTGAGAATAGTGCTTTTCCTGCTTTATATCCTAGATAATGAATGGTTCTTTGGCTAATGATTTAATGATTCTTTAATTAATGATTTCTTTGAAGTCCAGCTATGTTGGGTCTGACATAAGCCACCCGTTGCCTTGTTTCAGAGCTAAGTTTGTAAGGCTACATAAGCTGTTTTAAAATAACATCATGTATTTAAATGTAGCACATCAGAGTCACGTGGAAGTTCATTCCTGATTTAACTCTCTTGACTGCAAAGCGGTTACATCGGTGATGAGATTGAGCCTGTACATTTTCATGAACTGCAGCAATCTGTTCCAGGATGTATTGACTCAGTGGTGTATTTAGTCAGGCCTTCTAGACGGATTTTATTGCTTATCATCTTGGCGTCTGTCCAAGATTATCTGGGATGTTCACCTGAATCCGTCCTCCTAGCAACATGGAATGTGTATCAGCTTAATTAATAAGTTTCCAATAAAGACTATAAACAAAGCTAAGGGCATTTTCCAAGTCTGTAAGTAGCTGGCTGAGAGCTTGGAAAATTTGTGGAACATGGATACATAGGCAACCAATGAGCTGTGTGTGCTAGTTAGCAAGAATCTGCTTAATCCCATGTAAACCAGAGCAGGGAGGACATTTTGGCACAAGTGTGAATTGTAAACTTCTGTCCTGACAGGGCTTAGCCGAGTCCTAGCTATGTGACTCTTCCCAGCAGCAGGGATTTGGGCAAGGTGTCTCCAGTCCTCTGACTAACTGGAAAGCCCTGTAGCAAGTGATTCAGCAGTAAAGAATGGGCAAGAACAAACCATACTTACTTAAATGCCGTATGCTGCATAATCTCACCTTTGAGTTGTCTGCATGCTTGGCAGATGACCCTCACAATTTATTGCAAAGTGAAGTATTGTAATTGTATTGTTTTATCTGGGCAGATTAAAACTCTTTCCAAACAACAGCATCAAAATATATCCCTGAAATAGCTGTGTTAACTACTACAAAAAAACTAAGCCACCTTCTTTGGAAACTCAGATCTAGCTTTGAATAGCTTCCTGACTCTTCCGGAGTAAATGACTTAATTCCTGGCAAGCCTATCTTCCCATGTTTGAATGATGGGTGGCGTACAAATGTTAATATTATCCCTCTTTTACCCATCGAGGCAGAAACCTTGATCTGTAAGAATGGTGCTGGACTGAAGAGATAATGTGCTTTTAAGTTTGCTGAAATAAGGTGGGCTGGAGGAATACAGCAGCTGCCCAGCATGACCCCAGTGCTGTTGCATGCTGGGTAGGAGAAGAGAATTAGAACTTCTGATGAGAGCATAAAAATGTGGGATTATCTAAAAGATGCTGTAAACTAGTAGGACGTATGCTTTAGATTTAAATACGATTTGTTCAGCGACTATTTATACTATGGTCTTAGGTTATTTGAGCTGATAAAGAGCAAGCAAGAGGACACTGTTTTAACAACTGTTCACAAATAAACACATTCATGCTGGGCTCATTGATTATAGAAAGTCTGTAATGATCAACTGTAACAGGAACCAAGGATTTATCACTGCTAGAAGGAGCCTCATTTACACCCTGGGGAAAGTGTAAATAAATGTGTCTACTTAAATGTCATGAAATGTACACAGATAGGGCTTATATTTATCCAGGGCTGTGTTGAGCCAAATGTTGACAAAAAAGGGGTTAATATTCTTAAACAGAGTGATTAGGTTCCCAGTATTTTTTGTGTCAGCCAGACTCCTTAGAGCTATAAGCAACAGCTTGAAAACTTGGCTGTGTGTCTTAAGATGTCCCTAATCTAAGGGCTAAAACTGAGATGCAGCGTAATTGAATTTAAGTGCTTCCACAGTTGCAGTTATGTGTTTTCTCATAATTCATATAACTGGCTTTATAGGCTGAACATTTGTAAATAATTAGAAAAATCCAGTGATCATACTCAGCCTGAGCTCACAGGGTACTTGCTAAAATGAAAGTAAAAATTGCTGGATTTTTCTGTACCTCTTTCGGGGTCCTTTAGGATTTCTGCTTTACTTCCTCATTCTCACCTTTAATAGCCAGCATGTTCGTCATAAACTAATAATCAGAGGAGATTTGGTTATGATTCCTACAGGAATTCACCAGATATTTATAAGGACTTTCCAAATAGTATTGTGATGAGGATGGTATAAATACTTGCATCCTGACAGCTCTACGGTCCCTCACCAAATGTCTGCGTACTTTCATTTCAGAAACTTAAACTCCTGTCTTGCTTGGTATCAGCGTATAGAATGTGAAAATCGGCTGGTGCCAGCTTAACGTATGTGGATACCACAGCACAGACTTTAACTCGAGGCCTCTTTGCATCACCTGCTGCTCTTACTGCAGTACCTCTGCCCTGGTGCAGTTCCGGCAGCGTGGCTTACTCAGCTTTTCCTATTGTTTTCCCATTGTTCCCCCTTTCCCTCTGCAAGCACGTGTCATCCCTCACATGCTTGCTACCCGCCTTTCCAGAGTGGAAAGTCCTGTCAAATTCTGCAACACCCTTGTCATTTCATCAAATAATTTCATTGCAGGATGACACTAAGAAAGTATTTTTCATCCATGATTAGCACACCAATTCCTATCCAGGTTGTTGGGGTTAGCAAGGAAGTCTGAAGATTTCTAACTGCAAGTTGAAAAATCTGATTTCCCCGTTGAGATTCATTTTAGTGCATGTCTTAAGTGTCTAGAAGCTGTCACCGTATGTGTTGCTGGTCCAATAGCTTGTAAAAATAATGTTTGGTGTCTTAGCTCCGTTCCTAGCAGAGGGATGTGCTTTTCTTAAAACTCACTGCTCTAGCAGACATGTATTATTTCTACGATTGTGTATGACAGAGACCAAAGGCTGTGAAAAGCCCAGTCCAAGAAGTGATTTTTCAGAGTTAGACATATTTTAAGAAGAAAATGTTTTTTTCAGCCCTGTGCAGGGATTTAACCCCATTGTGTGAGATCAGACATAGGTGCTGTCCTGCCTCATGCATCGTTTTCAGAAATGCCAGCCAAATTTTTTCAATTTTTTTTTAATCTTTCTTACCAGTGATCATGTCACAGGCAGAAGGATTCCAAGTGGGATTTTAAGAGTCTGGCCTGAGCTTTACATTCAAGCAGCTGGAAGAAATCACTGTTTTGGTTTACACGCTTGGGAGTACTGCCTTGGTGACTACTGGGGCAGACCAGAGGGAAGAACTACGTAGGGCATCTTGCTACTACTACAATGAGCACTTTGAAATCCTTAGAGATAGCAGATTACACACTTTTTTTCCTAATTGCTGCTGTCCGTTATGTCTGACAGAGTTCATCTTCCTAGTAGATCTCTGTTATATCTGCCTTTTTCAAAGGCCAGGCTCACAGGAGCAAAAGGAGCTGCTTGCTGCTTTGCTGTCTGGAAAACTGCCTATTGTTTTGGTGCCTTTCTGCGAGTTAGGCTTTTTTGAAAGTCAGGTTCCAGCTGTGGGTGTGGAGCCCTTGAAAATGTGGACTTTTAGCTCTCTTGAAAAATCTCTCCCTTAGGTCCATAAAGCAAATCAACTGTAGCAGGAGTATTTTTCCTAATCCACAGATAGAGAAACTTTCAGACAAGAGCCATTGATCACACCAGGAAATCAATATTCAGTGCTCATCAAGGGCCAATACCTTCCATCCTGATATCATCAGGCAAATGATCCCATTGCAGTCGGTGGGACTACTTGCACTGGAAGGGAATCAGTCAACACTATAGAAACAGACCTGCCTGTATAAAACAAACTGATTTATCTGCCTGCCTGGTATGAATCCATCCCCTGTAAAACTCAGTGAAACTTTTAACAAAAACCCACAATAATGAAAGCCATACTTACATCGTTTAAGAATTCTCGGAAGTGCACTGCCTGAAGATACCATCTTTAATTACCCAACATAAGAGCTGAGGCAGAGACCTTTGAACATCCCCACTTTGCTCTTTTGCACCCTCATATCTATAACTAAACCTCTTACCCTTTCACAATTTCAAACGGTGGCAGGTCTTCCCGCTTCAACTTCTTCTTTTTTTCCTCGCCCTCTTCTGCATTGTCAGGTTCACCATTCTGGGTGTTGCTGGGCTCCTCCTGCTTTTCTGCCATCTTCTTGAGTATAGGGGTATTAAGTTATGGCCACTGGGAAAAAGAGCGAGCAATTTCTGAGAGCTCTAAGGGAGAGGAGACAGCCAAGGGAGGAGGGAAAAACAGAGCTGGGAGTTTCTGCAGTAGGCACAGTTGTCAGGAGCTAAATATGGAACAAAGCAGCAATGATAGAGGCTGGATGGGGTAGGATGACCCAGCGCTCTCAGATGTCGCCTCCTTCCCTTGCTTTCTCTTGGTCTTTTTAACAGTCCCTCTTGCGCCCCTTTTAATTCAAAATTAAGTGACGACTTCACCATGGGCGGGTTAAGCAATGGATGGAAAATGCTGGCAGCACAAGTATCTGTTTATCCATTAGTGTGACAGATAGCTGGCAAGATGCAAAGCTGGCAGCTTCTCCATCTACCTTCTTTTGCCAGTTTATTATATTGCCAACCTTGAAGGACCGCTCTTTTGGCTCAGGCAAGAGGGGACGGGGCAGCTCCCCTTTGGTTTGCTGAAAAATCCCCATTTGTGGTGGATTTGGCTTCCTGGGCCGCCTGGAGCAGGGACAGGAGGAGTGTTCAGAGGAGCAGGACACCTACCTTTCCTTCCACCCTGCCCGTCCATGCAGGGACACTGAAAACAGGAGCTGAACAGGGCGAAATCTCGCTGTTGAAGTCGGTGTCAGATCGTACTGGTATAAATGCAAACCAGAACCTTCTCCCAGATATTTTAAAGTCAGCCTTATAATTCACAGTGGGGCAGTATTTCTGGTGCAGGGCAATTCCAAGTGCATGTGCTGAGCATCTGCCCGTTGTTCTGTGTTTTTTCTCTCTGTTGCCTGAATGTTTGAAAAGTGCCTAGCATACTGGGAGCAGTAACGTAGCTAGGTAAGAGTAAGCATTTGAAAACCGCAAATTCTTGCAGGATTTTGTTGTTTCTTTCACCTTTGCTGCTGCAGAGGATGCAGATGTTGAATGAGTGATTGCACTGGAGCCAAAGAATGGGACAGATGAGAGCCTGTGGTGGAGGTGTGATGAGAAGTGAAGTGTGTGTGGTTATGCAGTGATAACTGGGACTGGTGTCAGCAGCGTGCCCAGGACAGAGTACTGGAGACATTCTGGTAAGGTACTTATTGGGATTTTCCTGAACTAGTGTGGGTGTGGAATCCGCCTTTCGTACAAAGAGAAATGAGAAGGACTGTAAAGATTTTATTGACGTGATGGGTTGGGATGTTTGGCTTGCTCGGCACTGTATCAAACAGATTTCTTGAAGAGGCTGTGGTAACTTAGAAGGATACTCAGGGGTAATGTAGCTTTCACATGAGCTCTAAAAAGAGTTTTATATGTTGGGGGGGGGTGTATATTTTTTTTTTTCTTTGGGATTATGTGAAATTCTTCCAATTTCTCGCTCTAAATTTAAATAATTTAAAGTTTGTATAAATCCCTTGTGAGCAAAGCCTAATGAAAACCTGAGTAAGATTTTTCTCAGAGGCTAATCCTGCTATGCCATGAGGGTGAAAGTAAATGGAAAATGTGTAGCTGCGCAGAACTCATGTTTTGGCCAAAGCATACTGGAAATCAAATCTCCAGTATCTTGGGTTCTGCGCTTAGTTCAGAACCCACCGTCATCAAGATTTGGGTAAATATGAAATATTAAGCTATATCTGATGGAGTATTCAGTCTGTACTTAGTGGAAAACCAGCTCTTAGTTTGAGGAGGATAAACTGTACTTTGCAGAAATTAAATAGGTGTGAACAACTGCTTTCAGGCCAAGCGGTCTTTGTGATACTGTTGTAGTCAGCTCTTTACAACTTTAGAGGGGTCTGCACTATCGCAAAGTGAAATAAATTTATGCCATTGGGCAGGTAATTTGATCATAGATAATAAATAATATATTGGCATAGATAACTTATTCTGGCTACTGCTTCAAGCCCCCTTGCTAACAGCAGCCTGCCTTTCTGTGCTACAATATCCTCTGTCGCTTTTCATTAGTAACATCATTGAAATGCAGTCGTGCTGGGGACAGAGCACACCCCACACCCCCCCTTTTACTCCCTCACTGTTTGCTAGTGATGAGAAGTTGTTTATTTGATGACTGACACAGCTGGCATGGAGAGTATTGTGACAACAGTGCAATCAAGGATTTGACAAGTTCCAAGACATCCTATCCGTGGAACATATATCTTTCATTTTCATGGTGCAGAATTTTATTTATTTTTAAGCTTAAAATACTTTCCTGGAGGGCAGGTGTAGTGTTTTTCCTCTTGCATGGTAACTATGCTCAAATTCCAACTCCGCTGTCCAATTACTCTCACCTTTGACATTTCAGGCAGTGTTTCTGGGGATGGGAATCCTCTCTTAATGAGTGACAGCTTGTTTCCTTCTTACCCTTATACTTCAGAGAAGCATTCCAGCCCCTCTTCAGTCCCTCTGACCCACTTTTCTTTATTTTTGGAAGCTCTTGATGGCTAGGGTCCCATCTTTCTTGCAGCCTCTAGCTTTCACTGGCCTGGCCCCTCTGCAGGGTTCAGGGCTGAACTCTAATCTAATCTCGGGAATGTGGCACTGAGACTCTACCTCTATCCAGCCCTTCCCCAGCTGCTTCAAAGCTCCATCTAGGGCAGCGAGCTAAATAGTCATGATCCACCACACCGCAGCGTCTGCCTGCGCCAAAAATATGAAGGGACGCCACCGAGTTACTGTCAGTCTGACATATTGCATTAGAGCCATAGGAATCAAAGCTTTGATCGATTTTGTTCGGTTGTTTTTAAGTGACCCTAGTGCCCCCGAAGTGCGCATGTGTGTACAAGAGCGTGCGTGCGTGGGCCTAATGACTAAAGCTAGTGATGGAAGCTTTTTCCATCAGCTAGTTCAGAGGAGCTGGGGCATGGGTGCCGAGAGGTGCCAGGGATGCGAGTAGCCTCACGTAAGGACCTCCCAGCGGTACTTCCCTAACTAAAATCGTTGCACTTGCCAACCAGCATTTTTATTGAGGCTTTCCTCCACCCTGTCCCTCTCCCCACTGATTTAATGGTTTATTTAGTTGAATTTCGTTCTGCTTGGAGAGCCCTGCACAGCAGAATCGCTATTCGGCCACAGAAGAGGCACAAGAGATCTGCACGCACGTCAGGTCTCGCACAGGGAGAATGAGAACCAGCCCCTTGCCTCTCGCCGTTCGCTGCCCCGCAGCAAGGGCTAAACCATGCTCGTTCCCAGCAGAGCCCTGTGGCCTCTCCCTGTACCCAGCACGCTGGATGCAGCCGGTAGGTGCGGACTCTTCCCTCATAGGTAATCCTCTTCAGCAGCCGCACCTCGTGCATGGGGAAACCTCCAGCGGAGTGACCACAACCCTGCATGGCAGCCACAGGATCAGCCGCTGAGCCGGCTCCATCTCAGTGGCACAAACCCAAGCTGTGGTTTCCTGCCTGAGCCTGTTCTCCATCCCATGACAGATGCGTCCTGCAACATCTGGCAGTCTGTCTCCCTCTATTTTAAAGGGTCTGGCTTCACTGTGCTGGGGCATCGAGGCCGGAATACCTGAGCAGAGCTAGATGAAGTAATGGGGAGGTGTAGACCTCAGAGACACCAACCTGCAGTAAGATTTGAAGAGCTGTCTGCATGGGGATGCTGCCAGCAAAGGTGACTGCTAGCAAGGCAAGGCTAAGATGACAACCTGTTCTAGGAGAAGCTTTCTGGCTTTGCTGGAGTATTGGATCTTAAGGTCTGCATCCATCCAAGTTCAGAAGAGTTTCTCCACTGACTTTAGAGGCATCTCTGAACAATCTGATGACACTTTCCCCATCTTAAATAAGTATTTCACATAGAGAAGTACTGTATTCCCTTGACCTATCTCCCAGGTAGGTCATCTGCTGTTCCTCTAATTGCAGCGGGAGTTACTTTCCTGAAGTTAAAATGGCTGTTTTCCCTTCTTGATCGCAAAGGGGCAGTCGATGAGACCTGGCTGCAAAAGTCCTTGCCAGGAAATGGAGGCTTTTATTGCATTCTCGGGCTGGAGGAACATTTTTGGATAGATGTGAGAGTGAAATAAGACACTGGCTGCATGAGTCATGGCTCAGACGTGCTCTCTATTCCAAGGGGACAGCTGGTGGCACTAACAGAACATCTCCCTAGATACATTGTCTGGCAGCAATCCCCCTCCTGCTTTTTCCAGCTGTAACTACCGTTACATGATAAATAAATAAACACTGTGACAGTGATGTGCAGAGGCAGCTTTCCTTCCCTCGGCTCCTGTAGGCTCTCACCTGTCCCTCTCCTCCCACTGCAGGACCACAATGCCAAGATTTAAAAGAAGGGGCAGGAAACACTGGTGTCGGCCGCTGCAGCGTCCCACGGGTTCGACCTGGACGGTGCCCACGTCCGTCTGTGCAGGGCGGTCGCTCCCCCTGAAAGGCGCTACACTGGGGCTGGCATGAGCCGTGGTGCAGGCAGAGATGTGCGATGCTCTCACCTCCTTGCCTGCCTTATCTTCGCAGCTAACGCCTGGGCCTCCCTGGCCCGTGATCCCCGACCCTCGCACACCCGTTACCGCGCTGCTGTAGAGCCGGAAAGGAGTCTGTTTTGTTGGCAGGCGCTGCTGGCTGTCCGATAAATTCAAAGCCCAACTGGAAGTTAATGACAGCTCCAAGAAGCACAGCCTCCTTCCTGCTGGGTTTCTGCTGCAGTTTTACTGGGAGCAGTTGAAGGGGAAGGTCAGCCCCAGCCGTGCTGCAGGTGCTCAAAGCCACAGGAATTTATATTCTGCACCACCCCGTGCTAATGAAGGGGTGGTGGGGAGAGCTGCTGGCCCGTAGTCAGCTCTCTGAAGTTTACACGCACACAGCAGCATATCCTCTCCAGCATTTGACTTTATATTTTAACATAGCTCCAGACATCGGCAAATCAATTAAAGTTCCTTACTGCTGAAGCCAGAGTGTTTTCTAGAACAGCTGGTAAATTATTGAATGAGACACGGCTTAGGAAAAGAGGCTGGACTGAAAGGCAGAAAGATTTTGTTTATGCACAAATATTGTGTATCCAGCAGCTGGGGATGTGCCCTTTGGGCTAAGATCAAGTGTAACAATCAGTTCAATATCAAATACGTCTTTCTGGAAAGACTGGCTGAAGTTTGAAGAGAGGGATCATCATTAGACATGGTGATCTGAGAGGTGGCTCTTCTCTCCAAATGCCACGACCCCATGAAAGCTGTCACGAATGCGCGGCCTTTGTCTGAGTCACTGCTGGAATCACGTAGACCGCGACACGTCCCGTCGTAGGTTATGAATATTCCTGACGCTGGGTGGGATGTGGTATCCATTCCATAAGCTAATTTTGGGGGGGGGGGGGGTGGGCTGGACAAACACCTTGCATGCCTGCTGAGGTGATCCAGGCTGCCTGCCGCCTGGTTAATGCTGGCATAAGCAAAACTTCCCAGTGCTCCTTCTGGATCCCCTGGGGAAAAGGGCCCCTCAGGGAAGATGGTGTATGGCAGGGAGGAGAGCCCCGAGCTCATGCACAGCAGACCTCAGGTGAAATCCCCTTTCTCACTCAGAGGCAAAATTTCACTGATTTTAGCAAACCGGGTTCCTAACCGTGCTTTGAATTTCTAACACCTCTCTGGTTTTTTGTTTTTTTCCTCTTCTCTTTAGTCTGTTTGTAACACAGGGATGGATCCAGACAAGGGCTGCGTGGCCACGTGCTTCTTCCAGCCATTGCACGATGGGGAGCACAAGCCCCGTTACACAGCATTAATGGGAAACCAGAGCCCCTCTAGATCCACAAAGCAGAGGCTGATTTTGGTCTGCACTGCACAATATAACTAAGATATTTTCTAGATGGCTGACTTTGAAATGTCATTAAAGTTATTTTTACACAAAGGGTTTTAGTGTATCTGTTTAAATAGCAAATATACTAAATGATGCTTTAAATATTAATAGAAGAGGGTGCTTTGCTGAATTTAACTTTGTCAATTGATTTCAAGCTATTATGTTTATTACATGGAGGAACATTTGCTATTTTTGCTGCCTGCAAGAAAATGCAAGTAGCAAAGAGAAGCTATTGGTGCCCTTATAGGTGGACTGGAAGGAAGAGGAACTGAAATGAAGAGAAGAACAAGTCAGGTAGTCACCCCAGCTGGGAAAATGGGGAGGCCAAACATGAAAAGATCTAAAAAAAAAAAAAAAAATCTATTACTCTTAATTCCAGATTTTCCTTTACCTGCAGAAAAAAAATGGGTAGAAGGGAAAGAGGACTAATTGATGAAAGCTGATCAAATATGTATCCATATATTTAATGTGGAAATGCTATTAAAACGTTGCAGGTCTGAACCAGATCTAGAGTCACTTACCAACTTAAATGCGATTTATGTAATACTTTTCCCCGTTTCAGAAGCAGAGATGGCTCTCAAGACTGGCTTTATCCCCCCTGGCTTCACTAGATGGCTCTGCTCGTCGCTATTCCTCCTGGCTTTGCCATGCTAACTAGGGAAGGACAGGCACAATGATGTTCAGGCACCCTAAATCATTCTTAACTCCACTGAATTGAATCTCCAGCCCAGATATTAGCTTCTTTTTAGGAAGAAATAATTTATGTCTTCCTGTCCTTTGGCATGTGGCTTTCTGGAAGACACAGACGAGGCATCGCTGTAAATAAGCTCAGTGGTAACACAGTTATCTAAAGCCCTGAAATATATAGGATTTTTTTTTTTTTTTAAGTAGCTTATGATCTTTCTACTGCTGCTTGCAGTGCTCATGCTTTATAGTCCTACTCCTCCTTACAGCCACATCTATTCAATGGCCTGTTCTCATGCAGCTTTTACTCGGGAGATTACAGCAATACGCTTGCAGCAGCAGTCCTGCATAAAGGTGTCCTGTAGCTAGAAGGGAAAAATAATGGATGGGATCAAAATGACAGAACAATATATATGACCAAATTTTAAAAAGGTGCTACAAATTTCAGCTGCTCTCAGCTACCGATATTTGTTTCTCTTGGCCCCAGCTTTCAGTCATGCTGAGCACCCAGCTCTGCCATTTACATGAGCTGGACCAGGGAACATTCATCATCTCCAAAAATCAGGCTTGACATGACTCAGGAAGGACCTGAAACCCAAGAATTAGCTTCCTTACCTTGAAGCTGTGTGTGAAGTATAACGGAGGAGCCTGTCACGGGGATGCATCCCCAAGTGAGCATGTGTCCGCTGTGCAGGTGCCCCAGCTGAAGGAGCCTTTGGGACCTTTAGGCCCTTGCACTCCTACCATGCGCCTGGGAATGAGTCTGGCTGCCGGAGCCCTGCAGAGCCGGCTGCCGATCCCCTTCCCTTTGGAGCCAGAGCACAAGCCATGGACTCCAGACAGGATCCCCTGAGCTTTTGCAAACCTAGCGCCGAACCAGTAAATCAAAAATAACTTGGATTTATTTATTCTTCAAACAAAAGTGGCTTGGTTTTATTAAAAGCAAATACAGTTTATTTTACATCCCCAGCTAAGCCGTCCTACCCCCTTTGCAAGTATACCCACCCACCTTAATCTACAGTCAGCTGCCAGAAGGAAGATCCACCTACCACTTTTCTTCACATACATTGCTTCTATCAATTAAAAAATAATAGTAAATGTTATCTGATTACAGCAATAGCTATGGTTCAGATCTATCAAAGGCAAGGGCCAGAATAAAGATGGACAAGGGCTAGTCCATGCACCTTTTGTGTCTGATTCTGTCATGGCGTGGTCCCATTTCTCTGGAACTACTTGTATTTGAACCTTTCCTGATTAATAATATTCAGGAATGGAAAGGCTCTGGGATGAGATGCCTGTACTGCACCTGACAGACTTGGCATGGGGCTTTTTGCCAATCATGTAATTACAACCTTCAAGGCAGTGTGAGCAAGTTCTTAAATTTTACAAAGGCTCTTGCATTTCTGCACTTAAAAAAAACCCCAAACATTTAAAGTATTTTTTTCAAAGGCACCGATGTTCATTTTTCTTTTCTGCTGAGGAATAGCACACAGAGGTGGAAGAGAGAAATTTCCTCTTGGGAGAAGCATTTGCATTCTAATCATTGCTGCTTTATCTTGGAGCATGAAACTCAGGAAGCGTGATACTCCACAAATAGAAGTCAAAGTGCCCAGTCTCCTTTCACTGGCAGAACAAGACAGATTACTGCTTGCTCAGTAGCTGACAGATAAAAAGTTAATGGTATAAAGCACAAACCAGGTGATACATGAAAATGAAGCAACAGCACAAATAGCAAAAAATCAAGTAAGTTCTTAAAAATTGGTGTGTATGAGTGAAGGGCATTTTTGTTTGATCACTCAAAGATGATGACTGGGGATTTACCACATGTGTGAACAAGGTCTGCTCTCTGGGGGAATGGTAGCAGTTTCGAGGGGTGTCCAGGATTGATACTCTGAATTACGCTGGTATCATGAGATCCTAATTTGGCTAATAGAATTTGACCTGATAGCATTAAGGTCACCATACAGCTGTTGCCCCAAACTCAACAGTGCTGGAAAAAAATAGTTCCCAGGTTAAGGATGCACACTTTAAAGGAGCACACGGGTGCATGGTGCAGACCTTTCTTTTACACAGCCATGATGAAGGTGGGAGGAGGAGGCATGTTCTCATGACTGTCCCAAAATGAATCCCCCAAATTATTAGATCTTGGTACACATCAGCACAGTTTAGTTCCACAAAATGCCTTCATTTCTGTCCTGCTCTTACTCTCTCTTGGCTGGTTTTTGCTCAGGGTTGTCCTTCCAGAGGCGGATTGTGAGACAAGTCGCCATGGCCAGCCAGCCCAGGTAAGGCACCATCAGCAGCGTTGCTACCTTGTTAATGTGGTACCAGGAGCACATCGTGCCTATCACCAGCACGTCCAAGCACAGGATGTCGATCAGTGCCTGGAGCAGAGAGAAGACAATGACTCTGGTGCTCACTCTTGGGAACACGCCGCAGTCTTCCCCTATAAACCATCCTACTAAAGGTGGTGAGATGGAATAGGAATGGGGGAGGTTTAGCACTGAAGAGTCACTGAGAGTGATCCTAAAGCCCAGGACCTTGGCTCTGAACCCTAATCAGTGAGATCTGAATGTATCACACCAGGAGCCAAGACTAATGTTAATTTTCATTATTGAGCTCCGCAGATTAATACACTTTATGATGATCAGTGCCCCCTTCTGCTGCTGATGCCAATGCAGACAGATCAGAAACATGCTCATGTTAGTACCAATAGCTATTACCACCTAACAAATTTTCTAAATGTACCTTTCGTCCACAGAGTGACAAAATTCAGATGGAAACATAAGTCCACTCTGCACCTCCATCACCTGTGGGCCTTGGCATGTCAGGTATGTGCTTTCTGAATGTATCACAAGTCCACCTCTGCCGTGCTTTACCTTACCTTCATGCATGTCCTCTAACAGGCTCTGCAGTGCACAGTGCATCGTATTTGCTCGGTAAGCCACTCACAGCTAATATGCCCCCACACGGATGCTAACTTTGCTGCTTGCCAGCACAGGGTGTGACTCCCAGAAAGACTTATCTCTAACCCCGAATCCTTAACTAGGAGATGCAGCAGCTGGACTATTGACTCCCTGATCTCCCACCCTGCTCTGCTGGGGCCAGCTATCTGCCTGCAAGAGCAGGGTGAGGGGTGGAAGGGACTGATACCATTGTCTAGAACCAGGTGCAGCGTGAACTGTATCTGAGCAAAAGCTCTTCTTGCAGCTCTCTTTACAATGGCATAACGCTAGTTAGAAAACCTCCAAACAGCCCCAAAACCCGTGCGGCAGGGACACCAGCAAACAAGCCTCCAGCAGATGAATGGATGGGCAGATACATTACCAACTTCAGGTTGCATGCACCGAAGAAGGGAGGCCAAGCCCAGTTCAAGGCCAGCTGAGCCCCGTAGAGGCCAAGCGGGATGATAGCTTTGCTGCTGCAGCCACCCAAGTCGTTCCATATCAGGTAGGAGGCATAGCTGTGAAGAGGGAAACACATTAGTGTTTTGCAGTGAGTAAATCCCTAATACCAAGTCTTTTCATGTAAGATTGTTTCGCAACAGGGATTTGCAGGACAGTCGTGTTTGCACGACAGCTGCATCTGTGTCCCTCGCTACTCTCAAACCCATCGCCCGTGTCATACCTGCGTGGCTCGTACAACTTCCCCAGGGCAGCAGCTGTTTTTAGCATCTGTTTACAAAGCTGAGCATGGGCTGTGTCCCTGGCCAAAAGCATTGCCTGCAGTATGAATCTGAGGAACTCAGCCCAGAATTTGGCTCAGGCTGTACTTCATCTGCTGGGAATAAGCGTACCTGACATGCCCAGCTGATTCCAGTACAAGGGATATCCCAAAAGCAAATGAAAGAATTTGAAATGACTGCTCTTCTGTGTATCAGAAACAGCAGGACGAGGGAGGGAGCGGTACGCAGAACTTACCCCATGCCAGTGTACAGGACAGTCCAAACAATGGGGAATATTTTGCGGGGTGGACACCATGAAGGTTTTTTCAGCTTCATATAGCAAGCAGGTATTTCTTTTCGATTAATGAACCAGCCAAGGAAACCTCCAACATGAGGCAGGACAGTAAAACCAACAGTATAAGCCCACATCCTTCCTTGGTGGGTTGAAGTTGCCTTTTGCCTGCTGTAAGTTAAAAACAATAATTGATTATGACTTCAAAAGGACATTTTTTCCTACTTTGATCTTTCAAGCTTTTTCTCTAATTGCCCATATTCCACTTGAGTCTCTAAGGCAGAAGGTAAGTATTGAATATTGTATTCAGCTCTGCTGCTGGCTCCCCTCTGCCCATCTCCGGATCTCTGAAATAAGCGTAATTATTTGTCATGGTTAAATTTTTCCCCTTGATCTGCCCAGAAAAGTGGCTCCCCCCTGCTATTTCATGGCTTCTTACAATATTCGTGTGGCAGGGTTCAGCTGAGGTGGTTATACTCTTAGGAGACAAGACTGCAGTTACTTTTATCATTCCACCTCCGAATGCTCAAGTCAGACAGCATACAAACTTTTATGTACGTTCACGGAGACTACACATCTCAGCAGAGCTGTTATCTCTCCTCTGCATGCTATTCTGAATATGAAAACCCAGACAGATCATGCCCAGAAAACCCCATTCATTCTGACTTCATCTAATTTTTCACCATGGATTTCTGTTTTAAATGAGGTCTATAACAAGGCAACATCCTTACAGCAACTTTTAAGTGCTCAATGAACCTTGTTTAATCCTCCCTGCAGCCCTAGCAGGCAGAAGTGGATTCTCACCTCTGTAACAGGTAAGCTGAGGCAAAGAGTGGTTTCTTAATTTGCTCACGGCCTTCCTCTTGCATAAGAGGAAGGAACTTTTACTTTAATAATTACATTACGCTCCCACACAAGACAGCTGTCATAAGGATAACATCTAGCATTTCATTCTCTGTCCCATATCTTCCCCTGCCATTATTCTCTATAGGGCTCTGAACCCGCCAGTCCTGTGACCTCCTTCCTTCAGTCTCTATATCCACCTTCCCCTTTGATCCATTAAAGAATTAAACCCAAATTAGCATTCATCGGGGATAACATATAGGATTCGCCAGGAGCACAGCAGTTTTGTGCTACCAGCAGAAGCGCAAAATGTACCTGAGCAAATGCACTCGGGAAAGATTGGGTTTTTAGCAATGCAAGAAGAGAGAAGCGGGCACAGAAAATTCTCCCACCCAGGGAAATGTCCCTGGCACTCTGAGCACTGGTCAGAGAAAAAGGGAGCGCGAGGAGAGGACTGATCTGCACAGGCATCTCTGTTTGGGATTTTAATTCACAATTAACACTTTTCTATATCCTATACTAATTGTTATTATCATCATGCTACAAAGCATTCAGCTTTAGAAACGCATGCCAGCAGTACAAGCCAATTTACACATCAATAAGGAACAAATACCCCAGACACCATCTCTAACTAACAATTCCTTTACCAGACAATTTATAGCGCTATTAAAGTGTCTATGGAACCAGAAAATCAACTAAACACTGAAAAAAATAATAGCTGTTAGGCCTGCTTTTAAAGTGTAGAACAGCAGCAGTTGAGTTCTGGTTCCTCCATAGTACTTCAGAAAGGGGAAAGTAGATTTTTTCCATTCTCCCAACTCCTTTAGAGTGGCCAGACTAACCTGATAGACTGCAGAAGTAACTGAGGGTTGAAAATAACACAACACTGTTATAAAACCTTATTTTGTCTCACAGCTGTTATAACTTAACAGGGTAGGAGTTGTAAAAAACCGTACCGTCTCTTACTGCCTTCCTCTCCCTTGCAAAGAAAAAGGTTTGGACATCCAAGGCTAGCTTCCGTCTCTAATGCTGGTGCTGCTATACAATGAAGAAATTGTCGGCTGAGTTTTACCTAAATAGCAGAAAAAAGGGGGTGTGTGCGTGCGCTGGTGGCTGTATCAGATTACACAAGAGAGCCCACGTTCGGGCAAGAATTACAGGGGATTCGGTGCTGGTTGAGCAACCGTGCGGAGGGCAGGGCTGGCTTCTGGGTCCAGACAGCACTGAGATGTGGCATCCGAGGCTCTTGGCTTGGTTTGAGGGCAAGCATCTCGCCTGTGGGCCGGAGGGTGGCTGCACGGGACGGGGAAGCACCCTTTTATCTGTCTGGAAGTGCAGTGGGCATGCGAGAGTATAAATTAAAGCGTGTCACGTGCAAATGAACGCGGTATTTGTATGAGAGCTTGTGCGTAAGGGATCAGGTCCATAACAGTAGGACTTCTGCGCGTTAGACGGACGTGAGCTCTGCCGATTTACTCCACCGGAGATCTGTCCCAGAGCCTGTCCGTGGGTGTGTGTGCAGGACAGAAGGAGCCCGCTGTGTGTACGAGGAGGTCCCTGCCATGCCGGTTCCCCGTGCACCGTTTAACACAACATTGATTAACCAGGTGCTTTCGGTGGTCACCTGTACACTAGCCTTTTGGCTAAAATTCACTGGAAACCGCTTGTATCTAAACAAAGACATTACACAAGCATGTTAAACGAAAAAGAAAAAAGCTAGAAATCAATTTCCATTAGTAAGCTGCCTGCAAGGGATGGGAAATTAAACACTAATTTACTTCAGTTATGGGTCATTACCTGAATTTCATGGCTAGAAGCAGAATTGCTGGTTCCTAGCAGAATGCGATATTACTGGTATAACACAGAACCAGTGAGATCTTCTGTTTTACTGGGCTCAGAAGGAAATTATTTTTTGTGGGAGGAGAAAGAAAGAAAAAAAACAGTGTAAAGGGACAGATTTTCAGCTAGCATAAATCAATGCACTGCTGTTGCGGTGGTGTGTTTATACAGTGTAATTGCCACTTTGAAACAGCAGATGCAGCACACATTAATCAAGCAGTAGCCACCTGCATATCCTTTCCGAGTCTGCTGCTATTTGCGATTGGAAACTTCTGTCATGCAACATGCAGCTACTATGTGCGACTGAACGGTTTCCATTGCAGTCGGCCACTTTGCTGAAGCGGTCATCATGCAGATTGCTGGGTAGCGTTGCCTTCGCCAGGCTTTGGTAATTTGGTCAGAAAGCAAGCGGCTCAACAGTTTTTACTTGGTAGTATTTCCTTCCCTGGGCTTGAGCACAAAACCATAATTACTGGTTTGCTTGGCATACAGCAGTTGTGTTCCCAGGCCATTTTAGAGTCTAATACGCTGGAAGAATTAAAAACTAAGGGTGAAATCACAAGGTTCTTGGTAAATCTGTGAAGCTGGGGATGATGCTGCGTGACTGGGGAATAGCAAACGCAAAGAGGAAGAAAATAGCAGGGCAATAACAGGCCTAAAAGTCATGTATCGGTCTTACTTGAGCTTTAGAGCAAAGAAAGGGAGAAGTGAAGACTCGGAGGTACATGGAAAAATGGGGTGATGTGTAACAGATTTGCTCGAAGTGGATGATGGCAGGCTGGATGCCGCTGCCTGGGCAGACGTCGTTTGCTAGGCAAGGTGTGGTACAGCACTGGTCTGCACTCCGAATGGTGTCTGCCAGGGCGTTCCTGAGCTAACGATTCAGCTGGCGATGCTGGCGGGCGGCAGTAGGGCCGCTGGGCAGACAGGCAGAAGAGACAGCAGAGGGAGCGTAGAAAGACAAGGATCAGGTTTGGGAAGAGTCTTTGGTGGCACTGACCAGGGATCAGTACTGCGACCCGGAGTGATTTTAAATACAGCAGGAGCACGTGCACAAACACACCGAGACAAGCGCGTGTGCGGGCCCCGGGCATCTCCTTCTGCGTGTGAGCACGTGCCGCGGGAGGGAAGAGTCCTGCAACAGACCGGAAAGACTTTCTCTAGCACGGTATTGGTTTTCCTCTGTTACCACAGATTTATGTCTCAATATTTCTGGTTTGAATCGTTTTACAGTAATACAAGATGAGGTAATACTACCTCTTAGTAAAATCATTTCTATACTATGTCTTGGTATGCTTCTGATTACTAAAGGAGTATTACTGCTGGGTTTCAGATCACCGCCGTATCGCTGCAATGTGTTTTCAGGAAAGAAAAGACACAGGAGAACTGAGTTACACAACTGTGTTTGTTTTCCTCTTCTTAGCAACCTTTGCACCTTGTCCCAAGAGCTTCTTAGTCTATGCAAGATTAATTGCCCAAATATAAAAGCCCTGTTAACCTGAATATATTATTGAAAAACAGCATATTTCAATCTGCCCTAGTTTTGAAAATAGAGACGCCGGGTCATCTCGTGGCATAAATCTGCAATGCTCCTCAGAAGCCAGCGGAGCTTCTCTGATTTACATCGGCAGTAAAGTCGTCCTGGTTTGTCTGCCGCCGATGAGAGCGCGAGCGTGCTCGCCGAGCTGCTGCAAAGGACACGGCGGTGGCTAGAGAGGAAAATTCATGGCAATCGCCATCTTCTGAACAACTCAAACCTGCCAGCCTTGACATTGCCAAATAAAATGTTTCATTTTTCAGTATGAAAAGCCATTTAAAAAAAAAAAATCCCCTAGTTTTATTTCTAATAAATAAAAGCTTGTCTTCAGAAGTTTTCAGTTATGTTGGAAAAAAAATCCTGATAATATGAAACAATATAGGAATTTCCAGCTTGTGACTTGTTTTTTCTCCAGGGCTGAGGTGGCCCTGAGCAGGCCAGTGCAAGTGCTCACAGTGCCTCAAAACTTGGATGCGGATTGCTGGGTGGGCTGAACTTCGCAGCTTCAATTTCCACCCTCTCTCCACTAGAGGGAATTTTATAAACGGATCTTAAGAAAGATCTTTAAGGATTAAAAGTCCAGTTCTCAGTGTGTTAAAAAGTGTTGCCTGCAGGACGGGACACTGCTGTGTGTGGATGCACAGGAGCCCTGGCTCTTCCGTAAGGCACAAGATCCTTTCTCGGTCCTGGCTGGTGATGGCTGATCACAGGAACAAACCCTGTCGTGACATGAATAGCAGAAAAGGCTTCTTCATTTTTTAGGGCTCAGCCTTTGATTTCTCCCTGCCCCCGGGGAAGACCAGGCACACCCCGGCTCCCTGCTGCCGCCCGTGGGGTCTCTGCATCCCGCAGGGCTCTGTTCGTGGCCAGCTGTGAGCTGAGGGTCAGGCTGAGTTTCCAGGTAAATTTTGAATATTGGGGCTTCTCGTAGCGCTGCTTGTTTGTCAGTAGCAGAGCTGGGGAGGGCTGGCGTACAGAGCTGCCCACATGTGATAACCGTAAGGGCAATGGTTTGGTCTTATCTGCACGCAGAAGTTGCACCTCGGTAGCCGAAAGAATAAATTTTAACGGACACAGTTCAATGCCTTCTTTCTGTTAGGAGTAGCTTAGTGTGGGGATAGGCAGATGATTGCCAGCAATTAAGTTACGCAGCTTAACAAATTACCACTCTCTAGCTGAGCCTCTTTAATTAACCACATGCACAGACCCAGCCCAGCACTAATGTGACATTAAATATTTTGCCTTCAACTACCGTGACCAGTAATACCTGCTTTACCAGAGTACTTGGTAGCACTAATTTTGACCCGCAGCAGTCAAATCAGCGAGAGCACATAACTCTGGTATCCCTGACCACGCCGTGCCGTGTAGTCCGCCCGTGTTGCACGGTGCACGGTGGGATGCTGGGCTTCTGGCAGGGCGGGGATGGTACTCGGGGATGTGTGGAGGGGGCTGGCGTTTTGTCTCAGGGGACGCAGCCCTTGCGTCAGAAGAAAACCCACAGAAATGGTACAAAGTCACCGGCAGCATGTTGTATTGCAGCGGATTAAGTGTTATCACAACTCAGCTGCTTAGTTACGCCTTACTAAGTCACGATTGCAACCCTTGTATTGATGTCAGATTGGGGTATCAGGTTTAAAGTGAGCCAGAATAGCAGTAGTCACAAAGGGCTTTATAATGCCTTAATATAGCAGTTTAAAATGCGTTTCAAGGTCTTTCCTACATGCAGAGTTAATTGAGAAAAGCTATTGCAGTTTCAAGTGATGCTCTCACTTAAGTCAAGTTCACTATCATGTGCTGATGTGCCCTAAATTACACTGGTGGAGATTTCCAGGCAGGCAGGGCTTTGCAGTAAGGCCATGACGTTCACCAGTTACGAAAAAATTGGGGAGAGGTTTTTCCTGCTGGTACTTTCAGAGGAAAGGCAGAAACTGAGGGGCAGCACGTGCCTCCCTGAGGTCCTAAAAAAGCAGCAGAAAACCTCTGGACCATTAGCTGTGTTTTCTGCAACTATAAGAAAAGTTCTCAGCTATTTCCCCACCCAGGTGCTTCAGGTGGTAAACTAGGGAAGTAAGACAAGCACCAGCAACAGGCATCGCATGGTGAGCTCCGGTAGACTGGGTGCCTGGATTCCTGGGGCAGGATGGCATAACCCGTCCCGGCACACACCCTGGCTAACAGCCTCCTGGCTGGGATTTACAACCGACCTTTCCCTCCTGCTAACGCAGCGATGCTGAGCTGGCAGCGAGAGGGGGGCAGGGTCCTTCCCAGGGGCTCTTCCAGGTTTGGGGGGTGTGTCAAGCCCTTGGCTTGTCCAGGGTTCAGGAAGCACAAAACCTGGAAACAAGCTTTGTCCAGGTATTAGGGAAGGCATTAGTCAGCCTGCAAGGCTTTTATTGCTGGTGATAATGAAGAAGAAAGGGACCAGCTGCTTGGATTTTCAGTGGAAGGAGTCTTCCACCCTAATTTATTAATTTAAGGCTTCCACGTGACCTGGGAAGTAACATTACCTCTAAATCTGCATTTATTGACTTTTTTTCCAGTTCACGCCAAGATTAGATTGGCTGAGAAACTTATATCAAAGTATTTTTGTTGGTCTTTTAATGGAAATGTCCTTTTTGCTAGGAGGGGAAACTTCAGTGACTGCTTCTTTTTGGTCTAAATATTTTTTTCTGAGAACTGTGAATCTGTCAAAATTCATCGAAACAATGCTTTGAGAAATTTTTGTTAGGAGAAAAACTACGTTTTTCTTCTGTGTTTCTTCAGTTGTAGCAGAAATAGAAAGTGAAAAGGTGAAAGAACACAGGGCCTGGAGGGAATTACTAGCAAAGGGAAAATAAAGGTAAAGATTCTGCAGAAAACCAAGGTACTATTAAAGGAAGAGAAACCACAACACTTGGGAGATATGACAAATGCTGGGGTTTTTAATTTATTTGTTCTGAAGTGCGCATCCTTTTCTTGAGTTAACAGCTCTAACCTTGGTGTTGTTCTTATTTAGGACCTCCGTCTTTTTTTGTTGTTGTTGTTTTTAGTGAGTTGTTACAAGCCTGTCTTTTTTTTCTTTTTTTTCCCCCCAGGTGTAGAGATGTGTGCGTAAAGTGAATATTGCCTCTTGCAGCACCCTCTCCAGAAGGCTGCAGCCAGTTGTGAAGGAGAGCAGATGCTTCACGTCCTACCTTCCCGGTAGGGACAGCAAGTGGCTCACCGTATCTGTTCCTGATGCCCTTCTCTGGTGGCTTTTAAGGTCAGTGCCTCAGCACTGGGGTGGTTTTCACTGCGGTGGCTCAACCCCTGGCATGATGGCCCACACAAACGTGTCACAGCAGAAGCCTCTGCAGAGGGTGGGTTTTTTCCATTCAGCAGCAGAGGAGTTGCCAGCTGCAAAAACTTGAAGGGGTGGAGCACAACGCTTCTGCTGGGAATGATGCTCGGTCGGCTGCATCAGGGAGTAACAAAGATGGGGATGCAGCCGGAGTGACACTGCTTGCAAGTAACAAAATGAGCATCTATGAATTGCTTTAAAGGCCAGGCTCAAAGTCTGGACAAGCTGTAGAGTGCCAGAATTTTGCTGTCCTTATGGGTCTGCCTTTCCCTTACTCACATGTGCCAGCTGCTAAAAATGACTCATTTCTTCTTAGAAAGCTGTCCTTAGCAAAGCCTTGCTGCTTGGTGCCTTGATGGTAGGATTGCTTTGTTTGTTAGGAAATGCGGCTGAGCCGCGGTCATTACATGTGTTGCCATTGCTTAGCTACAGGTTTTTGCAAGAAGATCGCAAAGAGAAAAGCGTTGTTAAACATCTTGTGCTACTTGTGTGCTGCCACAGCGTTCAAAGAGGGTGTCATCTGAGCCGTGTAGACCTCATCCAGTTTTAGCTTTCTGACCTTTGGTCCAGGTTCTACAGAGTAAGTGTAGAACAACCCCACCTAAATCACAGGTGTAAATCCCCCCAGACAAGCACAATCAGCACATGGTAAATGCCAGGGTACTTCCCTGGACTATTCTGGTGAACAAGCTGACGGGCAGAGACATGGTTCAAGCAAATGCGAGGGCATTTTTGGGGAGAGGGAGTTCTGAATTAGAAATGTGACTTGTATAAAGAGAGTGTTATGGTTTGGTCTCCTTCAATGACTGGTGTAAGTAGAAAACAGAATTTATTGCTTGCTTTGTGCTGAATCAGGCCTTCTAACTGTGATAGAAGAGGTTCCTCCTTTTACAACCGTGATCCATCCAAGGGCATTGAATTACTGCAGTATTCCCTACAGCCATCTGATGATAAGGGTGTGTCTAAATGGTATATTGAGCGCAGACGTGAAATTGCTCTGCCAGAGTTCTTGATATCTGGACAGGCTCCAGCTTTGATCTAGAAAGCTGTATGACTGCCAGGAAAGCAGAGCAGGGCCCAACTTCATATGTGTCAGAAAGGTCATGTCTGCTGGAACAAGCTCATCTCGTCCCACGGTGTAACCGATAGACGTAGCTCCAGGGTTGTCTTCTCTTGAGTTTGCCCAGACCGCTACGATTCATGGAGATTGTTCAGGGAAAGTCAGGGAGGTCTGGGAATAAGGAATAAATTGGAGAAGATTCTGCATCTCTGGCTGCCAATTTGCAGGATAGAAAAAAACCCCACTGGCTTAGTAAACTGGTTGCTGCAAGCTATTCTCACAGTGCTGCCGCAAAGGCGCTACCGCTGTCAGAGGTGTTCGTGCCAGTTCATGTCAGTCATGGGGTTTTACTGCTGCACGTGTTCCCCTTTCAGCTGGGAGATCAAAGTCTGTTTCCTTCAATTCATTTGTGTCAATGCAGCCAGGTCCCATGTGGAATCCCAGATATCAGCGGTAGAAATGATGCGTGAGATGAATGGATGTGAACAAGCCCTCGGGAGGAAGCGTATCCCTGGCATTGTCACGACAGCGTGCTGAATCTTAGCCAGGGGCTGCGAATCTTCAAACGCATGCCAAATGAAGGAAACCTGCCCAGGAGCGAAAAATTTTTATTTAAAAAATTAAGATGATAAAAACAAGCGTGATTTCCCAGCTCCTGCCCACTCTCGTTTCCTATCCTGGAAAGTAACTAGAAAAACCTTTATTTCTGCAAAACTCTGGGTGGTTCAGAGTTTGACCCGGTTTTAGCAATAACATACTTGTCTCAAATACCAGATCTAGATCTAGACTGCTACCAGATCTTGGATTCTGGTTTAGGGTCAATTCTATTTGAATGGCCAAAGGCAAATACTTCAATAATATTGTGGCCTTAATTTATTTTTTTAAAAATTAATTAGGAGCTTGATCTGGTTTTGGGGCAGGACACAGAGTGGATTACAGGATCAGCTGGGTCTTTAATTAGGGCCATTTGTCTTTTGTTAAAGTTTAACTTCACTTGCACAGAGAGACAGTGACAGCAGGGGACAGAGCTTCAGCAGTGGGTTTTTGTGTGCAGAGTGTCAGGTCAGCCAGGTATGTGCAAGATTGCGTGACTGGGAATACTCTCATCTTGCTCGAATCTCATTGCAGCGATCCCAAAGTACCAACTGGCAACTGTGTCATATGGCTATTTATAGAGACCAGGAACTAGAGGGTAAATATTTATTTAGATTCTGATGCTTAATCTGCTACTGGCTGATTGTGTGGAAAGCCTGAGCCCCCCGCCTTCTACAGCAATTTATTACCAGAGCCTTCATTCTCCTCTCCTTCTCCCAACACTCCCATACACATTCCCCGGGATTAGTTCTGCAGAAAATGGGCATGGCCTGGGTTCAGACCCTCCGGCGCCTTCTGGTCCCAGACCATCCTGGCAGGCATCCTGCCCTCCATCTCTCCTCCCTCATTTTAATCGACTGGCATTCAGAGGTAGAAATTGCAAATCCAGGCACCCAGGGCGCACGAAGGGTAATGGCACGAAGCTGTCATTGCTGTCGGATGGACGGGCTTGTTTGCAATGACGTGGGATGGGGCAGAGCAGCAGAGGGGAGCTGTGGAGTCACTTGGATTCATCGCTAGGCTGGCTGAAGGATGACAGCTGTGCTGTTGTGCAGCCTGCCAAGGCAGAGCCACCCCCGTCGTAAAGCCACCTCTGCTACACCGCAGAGTCCTACAGCAACCATAAATCCTGCCGCTGCCCGCCCCCCTCCTTCTCTCAGCCAGAACAACAGACGTGTATCGAGGGTGAGGACAGGGAAGCTGGGAGGATGCTCCATGTTCATCAGCAAGGACTGATGGAGACAGCATCGCCCCTGCCCCACCGCAGTCACCGGGGGCTGCCCTGGGCTCAGTGCCTCCCACCACAACCTCTGACCAGAGACTGGGGCTCCAAGGGGACATTTGTCCCAGCCCCAAAAGCGAGGGCTGAGGTGGCCAGTGCTGGAGGTGGGAAGGCATCAGCGAAGTCTTCCTTCCTTCCTCCCTCTGTCCTTCCTCAGCACAAGAAGGACATGGAGCTGTTGGAGCGGGTCCAGAGGAGGCCACAGAAATGATCGGAGGGCTGGAGCCCCTCTGCTACGAGGCCAGGCTGGGGGAGCTGGGGGTGCTCAGCCTGGAGAGGAGGGGGCTGCGGGGAGACCTGAGCGCGGCCTGGCAGTGCTTAAGGGGGGCCCATAGGAAGGATGGGGGCAAGCTTTTCAGCAAGGCCTGTTGTGACAGGACAAGGAGTAATGGGTTTAAATTAAAGGAGGGAAGATTTAAGGATATAAGGAAGAAATTTTTTACAGTGAGGGTGGTGAGGCACTGGCACAGGTTGCCCAGAGAGGCGGTGGAGGCCCCATCCCTGGGAACATCCCAGGCCAGGTTGGACGGGGCTCTGAGCACCCTGCCCTGGTTAAAGCTGTCCCTGGCACTGCAGGGGTTGGGCTGGGGGAGCTCTAAGGGTCCCTTCCAACCCAAACCATTCTGTGATTCTATGAAGTGGCTGCAGGTGGGGATGACTGGGGGGCCGTTAGCACAGGTGGGGTCCATGCTTATTAGCGAGGAGTGTGCTCATTAACAAGGCACATGGTCCCAGCTGCCACACCCCACGCAGCAGTGCTAAAGCATCCTGTCCCCCTAACACCACCTCCTTCTTCACCCATTACAGACACCACGGGAGCTCTGCAGTGCCGGTAGGAATGGTTGGTGGAAGCTGGCGTCCAGACTGGTCCTGCAAGGCGTGAAAAGTCAGGTAAGCAGTAAGGGTTGTCTCTGAGCAGGAGAGCAGTGCAGGAAAGGGAACAATCGAGGGCAGCTCGGTACAAGCTCAGGTCTTGTCTTGGCATGTGAAAAGAGAGCAGCTGAAAGCAGTATAGCCTGGGGATCTGGGCTGGTATTTGGGAAAGGTTGCCCAGGATGGTGACTGTTGCAGGAGCCCCAGTTTCCCATCTTTGTGCCAACCCTAGTTCCGCTTAGCAATGCGACTTCTCTGCGCAGCCAGCTAGAGCTGTTAGCTAGCAGGAGGTATTGCTGTCACCCCAGTGCAGGGAAGTGGTAGCACCACCCTATCTTGTACGTGTAGGGCTTTTCTGTTGAGAACCTGTGCTTCCCTTTCATTTGCTGGAGTGTTTTATCGCAGGTGAGAATCCTGTTGTACTCCTTGGTAATGGATTTTTTCCTTTGCAATTTCCTATCCTTATTGTTTCCTGCTAGGGAGGTGTGAACATATCAGAGATAAGATCCTTAACTTCTGGGCAGGTCGAGCAGCTGATCAGAAGGCAGATTACTACAGCGGTCTCTTCTTCATCCCCCGCAGCATCTGCTGTAAAGGCACTATTTCTCAGGGATGGCAAAGCAAGCTTCAGCAGCAGATTTCTCTCCCTATCCAGCTTTTCATGCTAGAAAAAGTGTAAGAAGGCCTGGTATCCCTAAACTAATGGGGCAACTGAGACTAAATAGCTTGAGCAAATTTGTGCAGGGGAACCTATAATGCACCCAAGAGCCACCCAGAGCACCCTGCAAAGGAGTACAGCTTCTGGAAGAAAACCTTCAACAGCCAGGAAAAGAGTTTGCACTGCATGTACCATTTTTATTTTCCCATGTATATATTACATCATTTTAAAACAGAGTATTTGTGAAAGATATGTTTCTTCAGGTAAAACAAACCCACCATGTTCCACGCAGCCCCTTTGCCTGCCATTTAAAGATGACCTGCACTGGGGAAAGGCTGGCCTGCAGACAGAGCTCATTCCAACCTCCCTGCTGCTACCGGGACAACCTGTGGTGGTCTTCTCCTCCTCCCCCTGGAAAGAAAAGGTGTTTACCAGTCCCTCCCCTCCAGAGTCAGTGCAAAGCGTGTTTTATTGCTCCATCATATACCCCATCCCCTTCCTGCAGTGCTGGGAAAGTCTGGGGCTTCCTGGAGGAGAAAGGAGCTGGGGAAGGAGCTGTGTGAAACACCGTGTGCTTTGATACTGTGAAAAAGGCAAGGAAAAACCAGAATTAATAGTGATAGTGTGGTTTCAAGTATGTGTGTAAACCCCATCACACAGCTTCACAGAAGGCTGCCACCAGTCTCGACCATGAAGGTCAGGACCCCGGGGCAGCGCCGGCCCCTGCCAGCCCAAGCTCTGCTGCGCCTGGTGTTTGGCAGGGATGGCTCGGGGTTTGTCTTCCAGCGTGAGGAATGGCTAGAAGGGAGATGTAGTTCTGACAAGCAAACTAATAGCTCAGGCAGGTTCCTCCATCCAGAAGGAAAGAGCTGGGAGAGGGTGGGCGTAAAAAATGCTCTCAGATAGGCTCAGTAAATGAGACTCTTCCTTCAGACTCTCCCCCTCTTTCTGTGCACCCATTATAACCTTCTGAATGAAATTCCTCTGCCCACCCTCCCGAACGCACACGCTTCTGCTTGAACTAAGAGTTTTCTGTCTGGAAAACTCTCTGTGCTGTGTTCCCTTAACACCTCTGCTGGGGTAGCCTCTTGCACAAAGAAATGCTCACCAAAAGGATCCTCCCTTTCCTCCCTGCGCCCCTTGATATGTAGGGAGCTGGCAGAGAGAGGCACAAGGAACCACGGTGCAGAGCTCGTGGCCTCGAGTCGGGCTGCACTCAGCTGCCCTGACGTGCATCCACGTATGGCTCCTCCAGCCCTGGGGACTGGCACCGCTACCTGGACAGCCTGCACCCCTCTTTGCTACTTCTGGGGTGCATCTCAGCCTTCACTGAGCACTGTGATGCTGAAACCATCCCATCTGCTGATCCTGGGGCTGGGTGGAGAAGGGAATAGCACAAGCCTTCCTTTGGTTCCTCTCCCTACCCGCTCTAGGAGCAAGCAGACCAGGCAGGCACTGGTACCAGTGGGTGCAGCTGAGGTGTAGGCATCACAGAGAGCCAGTCCTTCCTCGGATGCAACCCCAGCTTGGCTCGCTGACGCTAGAAGAATGGCATGCTCGCTCAGCGGCTGTCCGCCAAACCCTGCAATGATTTGGGTAGCCTTGCTTTGAGTGGGGGTGAGACTTTTCTTCCACCCCAGATGATTGGGGTGCACTGGAACGTGTTGCCCAGAGAGGCGGTGGAGGCCCCATCCCTAGAAACATCCCAGGTCAGGTTGGACGGGGCTCTGAGCACCCTGATCTGGTTAAAGCTGTCCCTGTCACTGCAGGGGTTGGGCTGGGTGAGCTCTAAGGGTCCCTTCCAACCCAAACCATTCTGTGATTCTACAATTCAGTGAACAATCCTCTCCTTGTGAACAGCCACGACAGAGCCTTCTCATCTTCTGCCTTCGTTTTCCAGTTGAGGGCTTCCCACCTCTGCTTCCCTTGCTCACCAAGGGAAGAGGCCAAAGCCCCCAGGACAGCCATCCCCCGTAGCACCACAGTGGCTAGGAAGGAGGCGGCGGGGAGAGCCTGCTGTTCAGTGCATTAGATGAGCTTGCTTTCGTACAAGGTACAGCATGTCATAGTGGTTAAACAAAGTTTATGCTGATTAAAAAAAGATTGTAGCTGATCAGGGTTTTATCCCTGCAGAATAAACTGGCTGATTCAGCCCTGTAAAGAAAGTTTGGGGTATTCCAAGAATGTAATTTTATTTAGAGCTCTTAGTCCTATAGCATAGCAAAGACATACATTTTTGTAAAAATGGCTCCTGGCACTGCCACTCCCAGAGGTCCCATAGCCAAGGTGGCCTGTGGTACCTTGTCCAGGCCCCCTGCCCAAACTCTGCCGAGTGGGGCTTCGAGGTAGATACCTGCTGCGGCCCTCTAGAGAGGGCCCACCAACGCTACGAAGAGCATCAGCTTCTGGGGAGGGCCAAGCCTTCGCACCTTGGTCTGCTTTGAGCCCAGCAAATCCAAGCCTGCTTTAGCCTGTTCCGCCCCCCCCCAAAAGCACTCGCCCTTTCCCCAGCGGCAGTCCCGTACGAACCAGCGATGCCTGCCTTTGCTGTGGGTCAGAGCATGGTGCACACCCCACTCTGGGTGTGCAGACCACAGCTGATGGATACCGCGGTCACCTGGACAAAGAGGGGGACCTGGAAGCGGGGGGGTTCCCCTTCCGTGGGAGCTCAGCCCCTCTCTGCCCTCGGAGCCAGCACCCAGGTGGCTGCGCCTGCAATGCTGTTGCCATCCAGTGACAGGGCACAGGACTGCAGACCAGTCACCCATTCACAGTCCCAGTTCAAGCTTTTTTCCTTTTGGTAACCAGCATCAGGAAGGCTGGGAGAGGTGAGAGCAGAGGGACGCAATGTGCTGATATCCTGAGACAATCCTCCCTGCAAATCCCCTGAGAAAACGGATAAAATGGAAACCTTCCTTTGCTACAGCACCTATTTTAAAAGTTCTCTGTCCTGGTATCACAGACTTTACTAAGGCTTGATCATCTACCGTAAAGCTGAAAAATGTTCTTTATTTAAAGTCTGCTGGCCTTACTGCCAAATTTGGTTTGCAAGGTGAAACACCTTATGTAGAAGATGAGAATAAATTACAAGAGGCATGGCTTTTTGTACAAGCAAAAACCTCTCTCCAATCTGTTAGAGTTCTTGGAGTGTGTTGGTGAAGTAGTGAATAAAAGCTGATACACTGTTTTCTTTCCAAGGTTCTGTGAAAAAGTCCTGCTGGAGAGATAACCAAACTGGAGAACTAGCCTAGAGGACAGTGACACATCAATAGTGTGGCTGATTAAGAGAAAAGGAAAAGAACAATTAGTAGTTCATTTTCATCGTGGCAAAAAGGCTCCATCTGGTGGTGTTTTCACCCAGAAAAGAAGGTAAGGCGTGGGGATGGGAAACTGCAGATGACACTAAGTTGGTTAGACTGGTCCACACCAGAGAAGAGTCTTGAGCTCTTGAGGAAATCTCAAGATCTGCTCGAGATGGGTAAACCAGTGGCACGATGGTAAATGAAGTTATGCGTGGATAAATGCAAAGAAATACGCTTGCAAGGGGACAAATGAGCTAGGTGGGCATTCAGCTGCTCAGAGTCAGCACGGCCACAAAACCTGAGCATGGGCAATCCACTGGAGACTTGTGCTGCTCAGCACAGATAAAACAAATAAAGCAACCAAACCAGAGATATATAGAAGAGGAATATTATAGCAAATATTTTAATGCCTTTCTATTAAGCACAGTCCAGGGCACTCTACCAGGGAAAGGGATACTGCAGAAACAGTCAGGGTCAAAATGATAAGCACTGAAAGACCCTGATATGGAAATAAGCTGAAAGGTTTGCTATTCTTATGTTAAAAGAGGCAGAAACATGAGGGACATAAGTGTTATAAAATTATGGCTGGTCCTGCTAAGCCTCTGCAGCTGCAAGGAGAAAGGATATAAGGGGTCCTGTCTCTGTGCTTGGACAGGATGTGTAGTAACAAGCTTACACTGCAGCAAGGGATAGGCATTGAGGAAAAAAAAAATCTATCTGAAAGTAAAAATGAAGGTAGGAATCGGTGATATGGGGAGGCAATACTGGAGAGTTTTAAAACCAGGTTGGACAGATGTCTGTCAGGAACACCTTTGTTACAGCGGGGCAGATGGGCTGCTTTCAAGACCTCTCTGACCCTCCTCGGGCTCTCAGGGTGGTCACTGCAGAAGGTGCCACCGGGCAGGGCTGCAGGCGAGCTGGGCTCTGCCCCGGTTTGGTGATCCTCGTGCCACAGAGAGGAGTCGGAGCACTGTCAGTTGTGGTCACCCAGCCTGTTTTGCAGTAGCAATGCCAGGCAAGTTCCCTGCTCCAGCCATCATGGAAAGGCCCCAGAAGGCAGGAGGGCTCAGCCTCTTTAGGGCTACAATTTTGCTACTCCTGTTGCCCCAGGCTCCAGCCCAGAAGGGCTCTGTCTGCATTAGGAGAGGAGCCCAGATGTAGGAGCACTGCTCATCTCCTACCTCTGAGATCCCTCTGGCTCGCTCTCCCTGCTGCCTGGCCTGAGAAGGGTGATGCTGGGACAGGGTGGGTTTGGCTCAGACAGGGCCAGTCACAGTGTCAAACCTTACAGAGTCACCTGGAGTAAAAAGCACAGAGCTAAACCACGTGGTCCACACTGGGACTCTCCACCTATTTTGCATAAGCTGGAAAGATTTGGGATGGGAGAATGGAGCCTGCTTCCCTTCCTTGCCCAAAAATCACACTCAAGCATTAGTGATGAACAAAACAAGGTCAAGTCACTTGCCAAAGACACTGTGCCCAGAAGGGGCTGGGCCCTGCTGTCTGGGCAACTATGAAACACTGCAGCCCTGGGCTTAACCAGGGCATGCCTGCACCATCCTGCCCAGCTGAGCTCAGAAGGCAAAGGGCTGCTGCAGGGATGGGATGCAACTCCAGTGCGTCCCACTGAGCAAGGGAGACCAGCCGGTCTCACGTGGGCTGCTTGTTGCCAGCATCCAAGTCTACTGAATGGAAGCCCCCAGCAGAACTGGGAGGGAGGGCAGGCAGGCTGCCTACGCCGACTATTAGTGACCCCACAGCTTTTTAGTGTTTGGAAACCTGCTAGTGCTTCCTAGGGCTGCCGGCACGCAGCCTCTGAGCTCACGGAGGGCTGGGAGGCTGTGCCCCAGCACCTGCATCGGCCACGGCAGAGCTGCAGGTCTCCAGGTTCAGGCTGCAGCAGGGAAAACCTGCCTGCCCGTACTGCCAGATGTTACCATCGACTGTCAGATGACAGGTAGTCAGCGTGTTTCTTTTAACAAGCATCCCTACCCCTTTCTTAAAGGAAAGAGAAGGCTCAAGTACTTGAGCTCAGAACAGAGGGAAGGTGAAAGCAAGCCCCACACAGGCTTTCTGATGCTGTCTTGCCCCTCCAGTGACTTGCAAACAATTGCAGCAACCAAGGCTGCAATCTCTCTTCAAATGCAGGCATGGTCTAGACTAGAGCCATTAGCAAATGGCGAGCTCCGCACCTGCCCCAAGGAGCGGACAAGACCCATGTGCTCACACGTGCTGGTGTTACTACAATGACGCGTTTGTTCTTCCAGACTCTTGACTCCAGAGAAGCCTGTTCTGCCTCACTGCTGCATGCTAGGAGTGTCGCAGTGATGCTCTGTCCTCAACAGCTAAGCGAGGCATAAAACAGACAGCGAAATTTAATCCCTTCCCCACCCCCCAATTCGCTCCATAGCTTCTGGCAGTGTCTCCATAGATGGCAGAGACCCTGGGCCCTGTGGCAGGAGGGTCACAGGTCCAAGCTGCTCTCTCTCTCTCGGAGGTTCTTTGAATCCCTCCTCTCTTGGGAGACATTAACACAGAACAGAGATTTGAGAGAGAGCTTGGCCAGACCCCCCCAGCCACTGCCCCCATGTCAGTCAGGGCCTGAAGAAGCGTCGTACCACTAAATGCCCCACCATGACCAGGGCCACCGCCACCAGCATGTACTTCATGTGAGTATTGCTCGCGTTGATTGCAGCCACCTAACGGGAAACAGAATAACCAGAGCATGTTAGATCTGCCTGGGCCAGGTTGCTGCTCTGCCTGCACCCAGGTGACCCCACCAACCTCATCAGTGCCAAGCAGTCCCCAAGCTGCACCTTGCACTGTCTGGAGCACAGCTGCCTCCCTTTGCCCCCCCCCCCACCCCCCGAATCCCTCTGGGACAGCCCTGTGCTCCCGCTGGCTCACCCATCCTCCCTGCTGGGCGATCCACTGGGCGATGCGGTTCTGGAGCATGAATTCCGCAACATAGCGGGTGATCCGGCAGAGAAAACCCCGTACGCCGTGCTGGTAGACATAGATGGCCATGCGGTAGCCGAAGCCCAGCAGTGCAACCACCCGGCCCCAGGTAATGCCACTCTCGAACAAGCTGAAACAAAGCCGACGGTCTGGTTAAATCACTGCCACAGCTGGCTCACAGCTCCCTACTCTCTGCATCCCAGGCCACGGGCTCTCGAGCAGTGCCGGTTGCAGAGCAGGGCTGGGGATGCTGCACTAGTCCTCGAGGTGCATCCCAGCCGCGCAGACAAGTAGTCGTTTTGTGGCTAAGCGACACGTGGCCTCAAATACGTGCTTTCAGAGCAGAACAAACACAGTCTCAGTCACAACTGCTGTTTGCCTCGGCCAGGTGGGTTAGGGATGTCCTAGGGAAAAGGAAATTTCCAAATCCTGTCTACACGGCTACAGGCTCTGAATTGCTAGAGTGCAACCTTTGGGATGGTGGTTGTTGACCTGCCACCTTCCTGCCCGTCCTGCCCTTCCCGGGTCTCCACCCAAATGCAGGGCACATCAGCTGCCTGTGGGCCCCGTGCTTTCATGGGTAAGGTTATTAAACAAGGTAAGCTGGAACTGGTGGTGGTTTAAGCCGTCAGGCTGTCGGCTGCAGCAAGCTCAGCTGCCAGGAGCAGGAACTACCACCTGCCTGGCCCAAAGCATCCCTTGCTTGTGCCTGGAGGTAAGGAAGTTTAAATATATCTAAGGACAAAGCATGTTAGAACAGGATTTTCCCTTTTCCTGCATAGACAAACCCCTCCAGGACCAAAACCTGATCTGATCTTGCCTTAGACTGACACTCCCAAGGGCTGGGGTGGCTCCAAAATGTCCCTAGTCAGTGCCTGCTGCTCCTGATCCAGGTTTTGGTTGCTGTGGGCACAAACTGCATTGCTGTCTGCAGGTTTGGCACTGATTTATCTAGGCTAGTTTTTGCAGGTGTTTTCCCTGGTTTCTAGCAAGGCAAGGAAGAAGGGGAAAAAAGGAGGAAAAAATAAATACATAAAAAGAGTAGGCTCAGGCCCTGTGTTTTAATCTTGTGCCCTGTTCCTGGCGGTCCCTGTCTGCACAGCCGAAGGGAACTGTCTTCTCTTGCAGATCCTTGGTGTGGAGCTGCCACCGTGCAGGTTGCAGAGGGAGAGGGAAGTTACAGCCCGGGAAGGAACAACAGAGAAACAGGTAGCACAAAGAGAGGGACAGAGGTTAATTTACCTGTTTGCGGTGCGTTAACCGCCTCAGGCTGGCAAAGCGGTGAAAACAGCGCAGCATGGCTTCCCAAGGACAGGGGAGCAGGAAGAGGACAGAAGAGAGGCAGTTAGACAACAAACACCGAGCGGAGGGTGCGTGGGGACGGGGCTGTGCTGGAGCCAGGCGTGCTCGGAGGAGCGACACGAGCCTGGGACCTGGGAAGCCAGAGCCCCCGGCTTCTCTCCTGGCTCTGCCAGAGGTCTTCTGCATGACCCTGGGCAAGCCATTTAACGTGCATGGTGTCTAGTGTCTTCGTTTCCCTACAGACAGAGAGGGGTGAGGACTGAACCCCTGGGTGGCCACCTCGATCCAAGCCTGTACCTCATGCAATCAGGGCAAAAAGTTGTCCCGGTGTTTGTCTTCACTCTTCACCCTGTTGCTGTGCTTTGAGCGGGAGAGCTGGGTGTGCATCGCCTGCACGAGATGGCTGCAGGCTCTGCAAGCCTGTGGGCCATCCCCCATCCTGAGTTAGTCTGATCCTGTTCCATGTGGACCATGCCAAGGACAGCGAGTACCTGCCCATCCCCACAGCCTGCAGCTGCGTTTGCTTTGTGCCTCTGGAAAGCCTGACCCGTTGGGACTTCCCAGCTACAAGCTGGTGGCAGTGGGACCAGCAGCAGGTCTGCCTTTGTCCCAGGCTGTTTGCTCCCCTGAACGGGAGCTGGGACATTTGCTTGGCTACTGATGCACAGGCCCACACTTCCCAGGCACGTCCCCTGAACTTTCTGACCCTGCTCAGCTTGTGCAAGGACTGTGAGATGATTGCAGGTGAAGACTGTCCAAACTGTGCAGGAGCAAGAGCAGACAGGCAGAAAACACAGGAACCGTCACAGTGAGCTTGTTGGGAGCTCAACCCAGGGACGGTGGGTGGAAGCTTGAACTGACAGAGTGTGTGTGCTGGGGCAGAGCCAGGGGGGCAGCTGCTCTGGGGTGGGGGCAAGGCTTTAACCAACTGCATTGCACCCTGTCTGACCTTTCCTTCCTTGATCTCCTCCAGAAGGCATCCAGCCCACGCTGAGGGAGGCAGTGGCCTTACCTGGAGGCTATTCTGGTGAAGTACTCATAGGCGTTGTCCTTGGTGGGCTGCAAGGATTTCAGCAGGCAGCGAAACTCCGCGTCGTACCGATTGTTAATGTCGTCACCTATGATGGCCAGGCGCCTTCCCACCTGGCTCCCGGTGCTGCCCAGAGGGAAGATGGCATTATGGATGGGTCTGCCTTTCCAGCAAGACCGGTAAGCAGGACCAAGGGGTGGGTCCGTAAAGGAGCCTGGCTCAGGATGGGGTTGAGGGACATGCATACAGTTGGTATCAGTGTTTTACCTGTCCAGCTCCTGCTGGATCTCCACGATCTCTGGGTCCATGGGCACTTCCTCTCCTCTCTCCTCCCTCTCCTGTTGGTAGCGGTAGAAGGCATAGCTCCGAAACACCTCCTCTGTCTCCTGTACCACCTGGTCTTCTGAGAGAGAGACAAGAGGAAGAAAAGTCAAGGGAGAAGCTTATCTTCCCCCTTTCCCAAGTTTAAAAGAGTCCGTTCCTTCATTTTCAGCCTAAATTTGTGCTGTTTGTATTAACACTGGCCTTTTGCAATAAAACAGAAAGAATCCAACATAAATCAGTTCTCCGAAAACTAATTTTGAAGCCAGTCTTTGTTCTTAGGGGCACAAGCCCACCTTTTGAATCCATTTTTGGCAAGAGACAGCTACAGAACTGTCACAACACAAACCAGATGTTCAGGTGCTTGTGCTTGGCAGCTCTCTTGGTGGAGCTGGAAGCCAGGGATGGGGAGCAGAATGAAGCCCCCATAATCCAAGGGGAAATGGTTAGTGACCTGCTACACCACTTAGACACACACAAGCCTATGGGGCTGGATGGGATCCATGCAAGGGGACTGAGGCAGCTGGCAGAAGTGCTCACCAGGCTACTTTCCATCCTTTATCAGCAGTCCTGGCTAACCGGGGAGGTCCCAGTTGAATGGAGGCTAGCAAATGTGATGCCCATGTGCAAGAAGAGCTGGAAGGAGGATCCGGGGAACCACAGGCCTGTCAGTCTGACCTCGGTGCTGGGGAAGGTTGTGGAGCAGATCATCACATGGCACGTACAGGACAACCAGGTGAGCAGGCCCAGCCAGCATGGGTTTATGCAAGGCAAGTGCTGCTTGTTAGTCAAGCATCCCCTTCTATGACAAGGTGACCCACATAGTGGACGAGGGACAGGCTGTGGATGTCGTCTACCTAGACTTCAGTAAAGCCTTTGATGCTATTTCCCACAGCATTCTGGAGAAACTGGTGGCTTATGGCTTAGGCAGGTGTACTCTTTGTTGGGTAAAAAACTGGCTGGATGGCCAGACCCAAAGAGCTGTGGTGAATGGAGTTAGATCCAGTTGGTGGCCGGTCACCAGTGGTGTTCCCCAGGGCTCAGTTTTCTGTTTAATATCTTTATCAATGATCTGGATGAGGGCATCAAGTGCACCCTCAGTAAGTTTGCAGATGACACCAAGTTGGATGGGAGTGTCGATCTGCTCGAGGGTAGGAAAGCTCTACAGAGGACCTGGACAGGCTGGACCGATGGGCCGAGGCCAACTGTATGAGGTTCAACAAGGCCAAGTGCCGGGTCCTGCACTTTGGTCACAACAACCCCATGCAACACTACAGGCTTGGGGAAGAGTGGCTGGAAAGCTGCCTGGCTGAAAAGGACCTGGGGGTGTTGGTAGATAGCCGGCTGAATGTGAGCCAGCAGTGTGCCCAGGTGGCCAAGAAGGCCAGCAGCATCCTGGCTTGTATCAGGAACAGTGTGGCCAGCAGGAGCAGGGCAGGGATTGTGCCCCTGTGCTTGGCACTGGTGAGGCTGCACCTGGAATACTGTGTCCAGTTTTGGGCCCCTCGCTACAAGAAGGACGTTGAGGTGCTGGAGTGAGTTCAGAGAAGGGCAGCGAAGCTGGGGAAGGGTCTGGAGCACAGGGCTGATGGGGAGCGGCTGAGGGAACTGGGATTGTTTAGCCTGGAGAAGAGGAGGCTGAGGGGAGACCTTATCGCTCTCTACAACTGCCTGACAGGAGGGGATAGTGACGTGGGTGTTGGTCCCTTCTCCCAATTAACTAGTGATAAGACAAGAGGAAATGGCCTCAAGTTGCGTTAGGGGAGGTTTAGATTGGATATTAGGAGAAATTTTTTTAACTGAAAGAGTGGTCAAGCATTGGAACAGGCTGCCCATAGGGGTGGTGGAGTTAAAAAAATATTAAAAGATGTGTAGAGGTGGTGCTTAGGGACATGGTTCAGTGGTGGACTTGGCAGTGCTAGGTTAACGGTTGGACTCGATGATCTTAAAGGTCTTTTCCAACTTAAACAATTCTATGATTCTATTCTATGATTCTCTCCACATGACAGCCCATCTCAGTAAGGGCATTGCTCAGCACAAATAAGTTCAGGAATCTCAGATCCAAACCTAAACTGGAGACAAAGCTCAGTCTAGTGCTGCCCATCAACCCTCAGCAAACAATCTTGTTTTTCAATGTCACCAACGACTGTGCCCTTGCCTGGCATCAGCAATGACGTGGTGAGCAAAAGTTAAATTGGTCACTTCAGTGTAATTCCTTGCCGATTCAATTGCACATCACCGGTTTCGTATATGCGCATCAGCCTAGCAGCGGCAATGCCGGGCAGGGTTTGTGACTTCTGCATGGGCTGCTGGCAGTAACAGAAAGGAGAGGAGCTTTTGAATAACTCGGGCCGTAACCCAGATCGGTGACTCCCCATCCTGCGCTTGAAAGCAGATAAACAGCCAGGTGATACGTTTGAACTGAATGCCTACCCCAGCACGTCCACTGCCACTGTGCGAGAGCAGACGCCCAAATCCCCTGCTTTGCTCGCAAACACCCGTGGAAGCAATGAGCCCATCGCACGGCAAGCGGGAGGCTGCAGCCGGGCAGGGGGTGAGCTGGGGCTGTCGCGGGGGGAGGCTGGGGCTGGTTTTGAGTGCCACAGCTTCCTTCCCCTGCTCTCGTAAACAAGCAGGGCTCGGCATGCCAGGTATTCAGGGTTCAGCAGGGGAACGCGCCCATGCAGCAACGTCACCCGGCCCCAAAAGCGCGCGAAAACCGACCGGGCTCTGCGCGAACAGGAAGTGAGTCAAAAACAACTGGCATCGACAAGCGTGCTCCCGTCTGCAAACGGCTCGCGACCCGCATGCGTTTCCCCTGTGCCTGTGCTGCTCAGGGAAGAGCAAGGGCCTGGACGTGGCCAGGACCTGCCCCCTCCGGAGCAGGGAGCCCCCCCCCCCCCAGCAAGGCGTTTCAGTCCCGTAGGTACCATGGTGACCGATACCTTATCACATGTGTTACGTTGCTCCTGGGGAAAGTACCCGGTCTGTCACGGGATGTCTTTGATTAGAGCTTGGTTTCGGCTGGCTTGAGAAGCAATCTGGGCTAAAGCACCAGTTCCTAAACAGCTGGCAGCCCAGCTAAATCACCCCGCAGGGCTCGGGGGGAGCTGGCCCTAAGCTCCCAGTACCACAGTTCTTCCCAGTTTCTTTTCTAAGATACAAAATCTGTAGGGGACAGAAATGCCATGGACGGATCAGGGCCCTGCTCCTTTACCAGGGTATCACCATTCAGGGTGGAGATTCAGAGACATTAAACGAAGTGCAAAGCCCAGGTAAATGAGCCGCTTGGGGGAATGTCAGAAGCGCGGGACCCTGCAGACACATGGCTTTCGGTGATCGTCCTGCAAGGTGTGCTGGTGACATGCAGCAGCACATCTGCACCAGCAGCGCTGTCTAGCAGCAGTGCAGCTCCCTGCAGCCAACCTGGCTAAAACCCTTCCCCAGCATCCCAGTATATCCACCTGCCAGACTGGCTACACACTTCTCTGGCCACTGGAAATTGTATTTCCAATGCAGAGATGTTGCTCTGGCCTGAGCAATGTCCCAGGGCTGGGATGTGAGGACTGGCCTGGTGGACACAGCTGTCCTGGCAACACTGCTCCATAAAACCCTGTACCCAAGTCTCCAAAACATGCCGCGCTGCTCGTCGCAGAGTTTTTCCGGCTGGTCACATCTACACGGCCTGCATGATGCTCCAGGGAGATGGGCCCAGCCCCGTCTCGGGTGTGGGGAAGGGAGAGGACCTGTCGTGCAGAGCCTCAGGTTACACCGAGTTTGGGTTGGGTAAATAAAGGTGAAGGGAAGTGACAAGCCCTGGTTGCTGTGTTTTCAGGGAACTGTTTTTTGTTTTGCAGGAATGGGCTTATTTGGCGGTAAACAAATCCCACCTTAGGAGGAGCCAGCAGAGCCAGTGACCGTTCCATGGAGAGCCAGAAAACGAAACCAACTGACTCACAGTTTCAGCGAGAGACAGGGTAAACACACTGCGAGAACAACAGAGGAAATAAGTGTACCAAAAGAAATGCCTGGTTTTAATTACCCCAGGCATTATTTTTAGTAGAACAAGGATAGGAGACTGTACATCTTTATTTCCCCCACGTGTTGACCCACAGCATGCACTGACACCATCTCTGAGTCTCTCCCACTCAAAGGAAGATGATCTGGATCAAGATTTGCCTTGTGGACTCAGTACTGGCAGCAGAGAGAAGAACAGTTTGCAGCTCCTCTGGGATCTTTGGGCTCCCTGTGGGATCATTTGGGCCATGTTAGGGGGCTCACGAGCTGCTGTGAAGACCAACGCTGCAAGGGAGGACCTGCTCTGCTTCTGCCGCGACCCCGTCGTCCTCAGTCCCCAGCGCACTCTGAGCATCTAGACCAGACCTACCCCAACCGCCTCTTGCCTGGGTCCACACCGTAGACAATGTTGACCAGACCCCAGCCAGTCTCAAACATGCAACATCTGCATTTCTGTGCAAGATCCTTGGTTTCTCACTGTTCCTATCTCCCGGGGAGCAGCTGTGCTATGGTAAAAACTGGCAGGTCTCACCAAAGTTATCCATCAGACCTTGTTATAACTAAATTAAATAGCCCTGCTACAGACTGTAATAATGACAGATGCAACCTGGCAGCATCCCTTTTGAGCTCAGGAGCCAGGCAATAACTACACAGAGAGGTGCATCTGTTTGCACGGAGGGAGATATCCAGCCTGGAAACAGCAACTGGCTCCGAAGGGAGAAGATGGCTCCGAAGGGAGGAGGCAGCTCCGGAGAACCAAGAATGGTCTCTGGAGATTTCTGCCTTGAGGGGAAGCTTGACTGCACCTCATGGTAGCTGCAATTCAAATGTGGGCTGAGCGGTATCTGCGTTAATGGACTTGAGTTAGCTTCCACTGGGCAAGGCAGCCCCTTGTGAAACCTATCGCCTGTCAATAGCAATGCCATCCAGGATCAACGGCTGATCAACCCGCCACTGCATCATACCGGCATAATCCTGCACAGCTCGCACCCAAGCGCAGAGCTTCTAGAGAGGGAAATGGAAACTGCCGTCCCCAGAGGCATCTGCACAGCACCAAGCCCTCCCCTTATTCTGCTCTTTAGAACAAGTATCTTCTCACCCAAAAGAGGAGCAATATTCTCAAACAGCCTCCCTGCAGAGCTAATGGGCAAACACCCTTAGTTTTAAGACAGAAATTAATCTGTCAATAAGGGAGATTCTCTGGTCCAGATTTGGGACTGGACCCAAGAAATCTGCTTTAATTTTATGTCCAATGGTGTCCCACCAACACGGCCAGAGTTACAGGCTTGCAGCAGGGCCTGGGGGCTGCAGCAAGGTTTTGCTCTGGTACTTTGCTGCCCAAGCTGAGACCTGTCCCATATATGCCAATCTACTGAGCTGCAAAGGGAGGCTGGGCTCAGTGCTCAGCAGGATGCCCCCAAGATGGGTGGAGACCTCAGCTCTGGCAATGTATCTCCCTCTGCCCCACCAAGTTTTTCATACAAGATTTTTTGGGGCGACCTTTGCAGGCCAGAACAAAGGAGTCACGAGACTATTCCAGAGCAGTGTTATTTCCCAGCACAGCCATCAGAAGGATTACTTTTTTTTTTTTCTTTTAAAAATGGAAGTGACATATTGATGGGAAATGCAGTTCAACAGGGAAGCCCAATACTCTGTGTCTATGCTGGAGATAGGAACCACATGGGCACCAGACAAGAGAAAAAACATGTTTAAATGGTTTTAGTTGCTCTACAGAATGTATGAGAACCCAGGCTCAAACAGGCAGATCATGTTTTTCCTAGTCATTTTGCAGGTGGTCTTGGAGATGAAGACACGGAGACGCTCACAGATGCATGACTAATGTCCTTAAGCAACTATTTATCAGTTCATGACTTGCTTCACGCGCAACGTCAAGCCCAGAACTAAGACAAACAACCAAGGACCAAACCTCACACCTCTCTAGGTAGGTTACGTGAGTACTAAACACACACAGACAGGTAAGAAAGCCCAGGTAATCTGAGAAAGAGACACTACAAACTATGAGTCAGGGGGGCTGGGCTTTCCATGCGCAACCCTGACACCTTGGACATTCTTGCAGAGATTTGCATCAAAGCTCTCTCCATTCCTAGTAGTAATAAGTGGATATAGCAATATACCACCTTTGTCAACAAAGTGCTTTGGGATTCCAGCTACCGTGGTCCATGCAGGAGCTACCTGTGACCACATAAATAATATTTTCATCATGTGGACTAGCCCCTCTGCAGTGTTAGGGGAGCTGAGCTGCATTTGGCATGGTTACCTGCAAGCGTGAGGACAGCCACGTCCACGGCTTGTCCCACAGATCTGAGCCTCAATGCACCCAAAGCATTCCCGTAGCTGTGTGTGTACCCTGGCAGCACGGCTGAAGAGGGAGGCACTGCCAACCCCACGTTACATATGAGAACTGAAGGAGGGCAAGGTTAATTTTCTGAAGCACGAGCCCTGAGCCTCTCACCCCTCCTTCTGCAATGTTTGCTCACCTTTGCATGACTCTTCATCAGCTATGTTGCTCCTCCTCTTCATCACATACAGCCAGGAGTATGAAGCTCCTGCCTTTGTCTACAATGCCCTAAAAACACCACAAGTGCAAATTGCCACCCAGCATAGACAGAAACAGCAGCATCTTGTCCATGCCCTACGCAACGGCTGGTACAACAAGGGCTCAGAACAATGCTCAAGCAAAAACTTGAGCAGCAGGTAAATCTCTTCACTCCCTCCCGCATCCAAAGATAAACAAACACAGTAAGTGAGCCCGAAATGAAAACCAGGCTTAACGCATGTTGACAAAAGCCTCCTTCCGCCCCGTAATCCCATAGCACGTGTTGGTGGAAGTTGCACATTTCTGCTTCCACTGGAGTCCATGAGGCTTCTGCCTAAGAAGCATGCAGAGATCCCACCTCCAAATTTCAGACAGACCCCCCTGAGTTTTGGGAAGCAGAGGGATGCCGGTACTGCCAGTAAGTGTTTGCAAGCGTACAGGAAGCGCGACTGTAAAACAGTGTGGTTAAGAGTTCAGGGCCTGATCCTGAACTGGTTTTCACATCAGCATGTCATTGGCCTCAACAGGAAATCAGCATACGTAAACAACTGCTCTTATTTATTTATTTTCATACCTCGTAGACTTTGGTAAGGGAAGGACAAGGTATTTTTTCCTTCCAGTGTATTCATGCAGGACCTCGCACAAGCGGTACTCCGAGATGGAGAGAGGTCCAGGCAATACCAGAGTATAAATAACATGATCAGGCCAATAAAACAGCTCTGAGCTGGATTTGAGCTCAAACACATAAACAGTTAGGTACAGCTTCTAATCTCCATTATTGACAGAGCTGCAGTGACTCAGCCTTATTTACAAGTCCACCTGCAAAACAGGTTAAGAAGTCACCCATGTTTAACAGCTTTCTGTACAGTAGCATTTGATCATTTTGGGATGAAATGGGAGCTGAGGTTTTTCATAGGTTCCTTCCATCCCTGTTCCCAGTTTCACCCATTCGTGTGAAACACAATTACACAGTCTGCTGGGCTCGGCACACGCACGCAACGGATCGAACCGCTTCTGAATGTTGGTGAGCTCTAACTTTTCATTGCTGCCATGCCAAGGCACACCAGAGACCTGATTTTGTCCAGCAGCCGATGCAGCAAGACTGAAACCTACTGCCCGAGACCAGGCGCTGCTCAGCAAGGCGTGTTTTTTGTGTGTTTTAAACACCAAGCACCTTTCGCTCTCTTGTGCTTCGGGAAGGGAAAGTAAATGACACCAGGCACCAGCCGTACGTCTCGCAGCCAGCCGGGGCGACCTGCCCCACGCCCCAGCCCCTGCAGCACCCTGCTACGCCCGCCTCCGCCTGCCTGCACAGAGCTGCCAGCGTACCCCAGTCCCGCAGCTCCCTGCACGCTATTTTCTCCGTGTCTTTCAAGTCCCCCCCTTGCCGCCCACCGCGCTCATCCAATGCCAAGCATCTCCCAAAAGCATTGAGCATGTGCTCTCCCAGTTCAATTCAGCACAGCTTTATGGAACTGATTTGTTATCCCAGTCTTGCAAAGGGCCCTGGAGGTATGTAAAAAAACCCCATCTTTTCAAAGAAACACAGCAGCGGGGGAGAGGGCGGGGAAGAATGGTTGAAAATGCTTCCTCCCCTGAATATCACAGCAACCTTTTTACCTGAATTGAGCTCTTGCGATGGCCTGCGCCCGTTGCTTCCCCGGCGTCTGTGGGCCCTCGACGGGTCACCGTCGTTCCCTGAGGCCATTGCAGAGAGATGCTTGGGCGTATCAGCTTTACCTGGAAGGACGAGAGACAGTAAGCGAACCAGGTTATGAGCAGTCAGCGGGGACGCTGGAGCCTCGTGGCCCCTTGCTCCCTCACCTTCGGAAGCCCCTTTGGCTGAGCCGAGTGCTCAGAGGAGCAACACTGCTTTTATCCCTGCCAGCGACCTGGCTCCTCCCTTCCCACCACGCTTGCTCACAAATTCCTAGCCACACCAAGTCCCTGGGCTAGATTTTTCCCCTCTTCCTGTCTTCTGGGTAAGGCATTTGCAGTCATATGCCAGAAGAGGAAAGCCACCCCAACTCCCCGCACCACTTCACCACCTCCCCACCCTTGCTGGAAACCTGCCAGCTATGCTCTGACCCGCTCAGCAAGTGCCAGGGGCTGCACCGGCTCTCACTCAGCCCCGACAACGGCAGCATCTGCAGCAGCTTCACGCTGGGATGAAAGCAAACAGCACAAGGCTCGACGACTCCCCAGCTGCACCTGGAGAACCTGTCTGGGAGCTGAGCTTCTGGGGTTCTGCTGCTACCCTGACCTGCAGCCACGACGGTTCAGAGCGCGGCAAGAGCAAAACCAACACGTGACCACACCGAGCTGCTGCGGCTCCGGCGCGGAGCTGCAGTGACAGTGACAATTTCTCCTAGCAAGCACCTCCGACTTGTTTTCCACAACTTCTACAAGAGATGAGGTCTCTGTTTGCCTATATCCAGAGGTGCTAATTCCCCCTGTTCTTTATGTCTTCTGAGCTCCTCTCGGAATAAGAAAATGAAATGAGAACCAATGCACAGCTCGTAGTGCCCCTGAACTTCACAGGTACCCGAAACCCAGACCTGTAGTTTAGAGCTCACTGCCGCTCCCTTACCCCTCTGCTCGCCGCACTGGCCTCACCCCCTGGTTTTTGTGGAGGAAGCGAGGCCACGCAGTTACCGTCAGGGTTAGAGAGAGATCACTGCAGCTGACATGCCAGTACATGTTCCCCGGCCAGACGGGGCTAAACTGGTGCGCTTTCTGATTTGCACCAGGTCTAAATTCAGGAAGACGCATCAACACCCAGAAGTTTAAATTGTATCCTGGGCAAAAATTTTAAAAAGTGCTGGTTATGGATAAATAACCACCTGTGTCAAGATTAAGAGTGCGACATGTGGTCCAAGCTTACAGCCTCACACTGAAGATTATTCAGAAATAAAAACAGAGACCATAAGCGGTAATGTGAAGTACAGCCTGCAGTCGAGGTGGGGATGGGGGCCTGGAAATGCAAAGCTTATCAGCCTGGCTTAGAAAGCCATCGTGTATTTGTATAGCTGCATTCGGGGAGTCCGAGCCACAGTGACACGCAGATGGAGATGCTGTTTTTTCCTACGCGCCTCCGAGGACAGGATTTCCCTTTTCCTCCCCAACCTCAAACATCCCCATGCAAGGAAAAGCTGAGAACGCGATGAGGATCAGCAGTTGGGACCAAGGCTAAAGCTGGGAACAGAGCTGGCTCCCACTCGCCCAGATCAGCAGGGCCCCAGGCTCCAGAGCTGCTCCTCTCCTTGCTCTTCTCTGCTCTGGGATGCGGAGACAGCTCAGGGAACGCTTGGAGCAGATGAACGTGCCTCCCTCCCCTCCTCCACAGCAGAAACCTTCCTGCGCTTCCTCTGCTGCCATCCCCAGCCCCTCCTCGGGCGCTTAGCAAGGCTACAGCTGCAGCCCACCTTGCATAGGAAGGCCTCGGTGCCCCCCAAGGGGAAGCAAGACCGGAGTCAGAGCAGCTCTCGGGAGTTCGTGGGCAAGCGCAGCAGTATGAATTTCTACCGTACTTTGCACTGCTACAACCCGGGGCTGCACCGAACGCTGGGGCGGCTGCGGACGCATCCAGCCGAAGAGTTCAGCCGCCTCTGGAGCTTTTACAGTTGGGTCTATAGGTGCAACCGGTTGTGTTTTACATCAACCCATCTGACCCAGGCCTCAGCCACGAAGAACAGGGAATTTCTGATGCAGACCTGACTGCTCAGTATGAAGGGTGGCTGGTGAGCACAGGAGTCCAGTGTCCGAGAAGCAACTGACTCAAGCGATTCTTCACATTCGCCATCTGGCAAAGCCCTAGGAAGCGGCAGGCTGCGACTGTGGCCGTCATTTACGAGGAACTTTCATTTTCAGTTTCCTTCTCAATATAGTTTCTTGCAGCGCTTTCTTCTCTTGCAACGCAAGACACCGCAGCCCTTTCGCACACATGCACATCTGGGACCGGCAGCTACGGCCCCGTCAGCACGCTGCTGGTCCGCAACCTGCTCCCCGGGGAGCACCCTAAACTCCCGCTCCTGCAAACCGAGTGAACGCCCAGGATAGCTCACTGCCAGTCTCTGCTGGGGGTCAAAGTGCCTCCAACCATCCTCTCCAGTACCGAGTGCTGCTGCCCACTTTCCTCCCAGCCCAATGCCCCGCTGATTTGCCCCGTTCCCCCCTTTGTTATGAAAATACCTTGCTGGAAGAGAGCGGGGAGGGGCATGAAGGAGGATACAGCACCCATACACTTAAAGACAGCCCAGGGCTGCAGAAAATGGAGGCTCTCCAGGACTTGAGACAGGGCTCGAGAGAGGGTTTGGGGGAAGCTGCAGGTTACTGGGAGCAGCACCTAATTCTCAGCAGCTGCTAAAAGATTCAGCTCCGCCCTGACTTTTTGCCTTTGTAGGAGGCCACAAAGGGTTAAAAGCAGCAGGCAGCACCTAGGATGTGGATTTAGCAACACATCCAAGATGGCACAGGAGGCTTATCTTTATAAACAAGTTCATGCCATGCATCACCCTTCCTGGAACCTGCCAGGCTTCCCTAATAAAAAAAAAGACCTTTGCCTCAACTGTTTCTCATTTCACCCTCATCTCCTTAGCTTAAAGGTCTCTGACATGTTTCCTGTGTGCCCTCATGACACACTCAACCACTTCTCCCAGCTTTTCTTGGAAGGAAAGTTCCTGGATTCAGGGAAGATGGTGGAACTGGCCCAGAGAGAGGAGGCAGAACTGCGAGCTGCAGGAGGGGAGAGGGGCTGCAGGAGCAGCCATAATCCCTACGAACGAGCCCGGCTGGGGGGCTCTGAAGTCACCCCTCGAGGCGTTATAAAGATCCTGTTCCAGGAAATGCAGGGAGCATCCTCTGGGACGAGCGATTCTCAAGTCTGGCCCTGGGCCGGTGCATGGGGGTGATTCCATCGTGCGGGGCAGCTAACCCTCTCCAGGACAGAGATCCCGCAGGACTCCCATGCCTGGCTGCCATCCCTGCACGGACAGTGCAGAAGCAGCCCCGCTCCTCCCAGCCTGACCTAGAAGAGCAAACAGGTCAGTTTGCCCAGCTCGGTGTTTACCCACCCAGCACGGCACCAGGGTCCAGCTGGCCCCCGAGCCCCAGCAGACGCAGACATTGCAGCCAGGGTCCCCCCACGACCCCTGCGCCCACGTCCCCGAGGTCCCCAGCGCTGCCGGGCAGGAAGCTGCGCAGGCAGCTGTGCGGGCGAGCCCGCGAAGCCGTACGTGCCATGCTGGTGTCTGAGGTGGCAGCCCGGAGCGGGGTGAAACGGACGGCACCCCGGTCCTCGGAGCGGCGCGACTCTTCCCACCGACAGCTCGCACGATCCCGCCTGCCCCGAGCCCCTGCGCCGAGCGCTGGCGTGGGGATGCCAGGTGCGGCTGTCACCACCGCGGCCTCGCAAGGGGGGAAGAAAAACCCACCCAGCTGGAGAAAATATGATTAAGAGAGGCAATATTCCCTCGCTCGGGCGACGATCAGCTCAGAGCGAGACTTTTCAGCCCTGGCCCAGCTATTGCACACGCCGGCGTGCCGCTCGCTGAGGTACCACCGCGGACTTGAACCTTGTTCACCGGGCGGTTCAGGATGAGGCCCTGAGGCTCTACCCACCCCTCCGCCTTGCCGGGCTCCCCCGGAGCCCACCGGCACCCCGGGGCTCCCGGGACATCCCCCCCCCCCCCGGCTCCCGGCAGCCTCGGCACCGCCCGGCCGGGCCCGGTGGTTAAAGATAACAGATAAGGCACCCCGGGGGAGGCTGGGGGGTCCCCCCGCTACTCACCGCGTCCCGGAGGGGAGCAGGCGGGCCGGGGTGTCCCGGGGAGCTAGCGCATCCCGGCGGGGAGCGGCTCCATCCCCGCCGCCTCCCTTCCTGCCTTCTCCCCGGAGCGCGGCGCGGGGGAAGGAAGCGAGCAGGGCCGGGGAGGAGGAGGGAAAAGAAGAAGAGAGAAAAAAAAAAAAAAAAAAAAAAATTAGAAACCCAACCCCGGACCATAGATGCAGACGCGGGGCCGGGCAGGGCTCAGCTCCCTCTAGAGGCGCCTTCCCCGGCCGGAGCGTGGGAAAGCGGCTGCGGCGCGGCTCTGCGCAGCGCCGAGCACCGCGGGGCTCCTCGGGGGGCTCCTCGGGGGGCTCAGGGGGTCGGGGTGAGGCTGGGGCATCGCCCGGCTGCGGGGCGCTGGGCAGCGCCGGGGGCGGGTGCTGGGAGCGGGGCTGGGGGCTGCTGCCCGCAGCACATCCCGTCCCGGCTCGCCGCAGTTCCCCGGGAGTCTTCGGCTTCTCCGTGGGTCGGCCAGTGATTTTCTGACCTTTTAGAATCGTTTAGGTATGAAAAGACCTTTCAGATCATCCAGTCCGACCATTAACCTAACACTACCACGTCCACCGCTAAGCCAATTAAGGGTATTTATTAAGGCTGCGGCTTCTTAGCACGATTGGTTTGCCCGCTGCCAGGTTCCCTGGCAGGTAGGGCCAGGAGCCCTGTTAAAGTCATTATTAGAGTTTGTCTGGTTTCTAGTAGGAAACCTCTCTCTTGAGCCACCAGAAAAAAAGCCGGCAGTGGCTGGTGGTTCACACCAAGTGACTTAGGAAATTCGAAATCCACTGAGATTAGGGAAAAATCACAGTGGCTGGAGGGAAGGGCGTGATTCACCCTGCAGAGCAAGATAGCTGCGCTGGAGGTGGCTCTTGGGCTCAGCAAGCTGCCCCAGCTGCCTTTCCTCCCCTGGCTCCTTGGGAGACAGCCAGGGACTTCACTCTTCGTGCTGAAAGATGCCAGATAAGCAGAGGTTTGGGGCCAGTATTAATGCCTGACTGCTAATTATCAAATTACCTGTCTGTCCAGTGGTAGGAGCACTGTTCATGCCCTGGGATGACATGCCTTGTGGGATGCTCCCTGCCCCAGAGCCCAACAGAGACATTTTTGAATCCTTGACTTCTTGGCTGAGCTTTGCCGGGGGAAATGGGCTTCTGGCTGCAGAGCCCTGCTCCGGCTCCAGAGATGCCCTCTCCCCTTGGAGGTGCGGGCTGCTGGGGACGTGACCTTGGCAGACCTTTCTGAGGGTGGTAGCTGCATCGACACCAGTGAAAAGCAGGTTGTGGAGGGCGAAGCGAAGGACGCCCGCAGTGACTGCAGGGGCCGGGGGCCAGGAGAGGTGTGCCCTGGCCAGAGATGGCTTTCGGTGGGGTAAGACTAATGATGGAGCAGAGGAGGGTGAGGAATCAGCTAATGGGGACTGTCCCCATCAGCCTAATAGCAAAGGGTCTGCCTTCTTCCCAGCGTGTGCTCGCAGAGAACTCGTGGTCCTGGCGGGGCTCGAGGTCCTGCCACCGACCTGAATTCTGCACGGATCCTTGGGGTGAGTTTTGGTGGTGAATGTGGCAATGGTGGCTGTTCGGGTCTGAACGGCCCTACCTCTGGGTTATCCCAGTGCCCCTGCTGACCTGTGCTGGTGGCTGTTCCCGCGCCCAGCCAGTGTGATGTGTGCCCAGGTTTTAGGCTGAATGCTGGCACAGGCTGAGCGGGCTGTGCTGACCGCTGCAGGATGAATCCTGTGCTTCTCTCCGCCACATTGCATCGATCTAGGCTGTTCCTGAATCTCACCACCATTTCAGATTCAGCATCCCCTAGTATTACCTCATTAGGTGGCAGTGTTGGTGAGAACTTTTGCAAAAGCGAATCTCATCTAAAATCCTTCTTCCTTTTTGCAAACGACTTCTCTTCCACCTCAGATACATCGCATAACACCTCTGTGGCACGGCTGTAGAAAATCAGCTGGGAAAGCGGTGCTGGGTGGGCATCAAGGGTATGATATCCGTAGCTGCTTCTAATCACATTGAGCAGCAAAAGTCATGGAAAATAAGCTGTGCAGGAGGCTTGGACAACTCCTCTTTGTCCACAGCAAGTACAGCAAGGAGCTTGTGGGGACTGAGCTGTGGGCGGGCAGCAGAAACACAGATCGCGATGTGTCTGCAAATGGCTGCTGGAGAGCGTTAAAGAGGGGGGAGATACCAGGGATAAAGGGAAATTATGGTGCCCATATGGACACCAAGAAATGATGGTGGCAAGCAAGTATTTAGGTGATCATTTGATGAGTGGTCTAAATCCTGTGTGTGGCCCCGCTGGTGCGGGGACGGCCTGCCTTGCTCTTGCAGTGGTTTTAAGATGTGGAGGCAATAGGGAAGAAATTCCCAGCTGGCTGTGCCACGCTGGCTTTGCGGTCGGTGATGCTGATGTGAAATGTGCCCCACTTCCACCGGCAGCCCCTTTTGCTGGTGTAAATAGAGAGAGAGATTTGCTGGTGTAAATAAGAGATGCACGGCAGCCGCAGAAAAGGAGCCGCTGGTTTCAGGATTCATGTGGCATTTTAGGATGTGGTTTCACCAATTTGTTGGTGCCATCTAAATCTATGCTGCTGCTGGGAAGGGGGCTGCACTCAGCTGTGCATCCCCAGCCCTCCTCTTGTGCCAGCAAGAGGAAGGGGCTGACGTGAAAACACACTTTTTGCGGTGAGGAGGACTGTGGTCTGCGCTTTGCAGGAGCCGTGCCGTGCGCTGGCCGCCTGAGCCCGGTGACGGCAAAGGAAAGGAAACAGGAGGGTGCAGCTGGAGGGTGGGAGAATTTCAGTTTCAACCAGTCATGATGACATGGCAGTTTTACCTTCTTGGGAAAACTTTACCCTTCTTGCAGCCCACAGCTTGTGGACTGGCTGGGCAGGCGCTGGCAGAGCCAGCCAGAAGGAACGCGTAGCAAAGCCGAACTCCTACCAGCGAGCCTCCGCGAGGGCCGCGTTACATCGGCGGCGCCAGCTTTGTGCCAGCGTTGCTGCAGCTACAGCACAGCTCTGTCGAGCACAGGAACATCGTGGGGGGATCCGTGCCCCTGCCTGAGACTGTGGGCCTAGGAAAATAGTCATTGGAAATGTGCCTGAGTTTGGGAAACGGCTCCTTGAGGTTGTTGCTGTTTCGGTTCCTGCCATTATTGTCATGAATGTATCACATTGCGATGGCAAACGCAGGCGCTGCTTTTAAAAGCCGTTTGCTCTGCTGCCGCCTGCGGAAGTAGTAATTTTTTATCTTTCTCTCTTTGGCCATGGTACTGTGCTGCTGGAGGAGTTCTTGCATGCTTTCATGAGCCTTCCCCCTTCCTCCCACCCTCCCTTGCCGGTACGGAAATTCAGGGCTAGGTCAAACCATGGCAGAGGTGGGGATGCTGCAAGAATGAGTCACCATGCGTAGAAGGGAGGTTTTGCCTTTTGGGGCTCCTCTTCTCCCCCAGCCCTGAGCTGTGCTTGGTCTGTATCCCCCTCCCGGCCTTGGCTTGTGCATCCTTTGCCCCCCTAGGTGCCATCTTGCCCCCCCAGCCTTGTTTCAGACCCCGTCACTGCCTCAGTGCCGACGCTCTGCGTTCCGGGTACCTTGGGGCCGTTTGATTCAAATCCAGCTCTGAGCCGTTGAGCCACCGGCCGACCCCACAGCCCCGCTCCCAGCGCTGGCACCGATGGGTGCCCCGACGGCGGGCCGGGCTCCCCGCCGTCCCTCCCTGCTCCAGCTCCTCAGGAGTCTCTTTGGGCTCTTGCGGGGGACGAGGGAGCCCGGAGCAGAGGGGCACGAGCTGGGTGCCGTTGCGGGCAGCAGCAGCCCGGGGCAGCTGGCCGGCCAGCAGCACCCACGCTGGGAGCCCTGGGAGGGTGCCGAGGGGGATGCCGAGGGGGAGAGCACGGAGCCGCTGCTGGGGGAGCTGGGGGGGCTCAGCCTCGCCGGCTCCCTGGGGAGCAGCACAAGCAGAAGCTGCCTGTCATCGAGCGCCAGTGACACGGAGCTGGCGGTGGCCGGCGATGTGGTGGGCACTGCTGCTGGCAGGCCAGGCAGTGAGGAGGGGACAGCCATGCCAGAAGCTTTCGGTGACAAAGCTCTGGAGATGTAAGCGTTGGGGTGGGGGGTGATGTGGGGCCAAAGGGCTGGCTTGCTTCAGCATCCCTGTCGAGGGAGCACGTCCTCAACAGACGCGGATGGCCCAGAGGGATAGGGAGAAGCCCGCTTGGCTGCATCGGTCTTGTCAGATCCCGAGCAGCCGGTGTTTTGCAGAAAGCTGCTCATTTGGATTTTATAAAACCCAGTTTTCCCCTTACCTTCCTTAAAACATTGAAATGAGCCCAGTGTTTCCAGTAAGGCTGCAGTTGGCTTCCAGAACCCACACAGCTTTGGGGCATCCTGCATCCACAGCAGGCAGCCTCCATTCCCACTGCTGCCTGTGCTGCTCTTACCTCCCCAAAGGTCCCCAGGCGGCAATGTATGGACTGCGGCACCCATCAGAAACCCAAATTACAGCCCTTTGCCGTCCTTGGCCTCTCTGGGCTGCTGACAAGGGATGCAACCAGATCCAGCTGCGTTAGTGTTGCTGCTAGAGGGTCAGAAATTGCAGTGCTGGTCCTGCTGCCCTTTGTTTGAACACACCTAACTGTGCTTTGCCCACAGGGATGGGCTCCTTCGAGGTCTGCGTGCTGATGGGGAATATGTTACCTGCAGCGCAAGCCCCGAGCTGATGTTTTCTATAGACTTAGATGGGAAATGGGAGAAAGAGCAGCTCCTGAAAGGTGAGAGGACAGCTCAGAGGGAAAGGAAACCCCCCCCACCGCATCCCTGAGGACTCGAGGGCTGCCTGGGGCAGCTGGTCAGTGGGAGAAGTCCTGAGGAATGACTGGTAGCCCTTCTCCCGGTCTGTATGCTGCTTTTTGGGTCTGAGCCCTGGGGCTAGTGCTGCACGCTGTCTGCTGGCCAAATGTTGGCATCAAAGCTGCATGTTGGAGAAGACCAACCAGGGGGATTGCCGCAGCAGTCAGATCGCTGGGGAGAGTACCCAAGGGCCAGGGCAGACAGCACTGAAAATTACCCAGGGGATGTGAGGGGCTGGGGCGCTACAGCCAGTCGCCCACTGAATTCAACGCCCAGCGTGCCTGGCAGTAAGCCCATTTGCTTTGCTGGTACTAGAGGATCCGGACCTGGCACGATGTCCTCTTTCAGACACTCCACTGGGCGCGCAATTGATTCTGTGCCTGGGACCACGTCCAGGAAGGGAGATGACAGCTCTGGGGAGTCACTATTTTCTTTGGGCTTGTTTTAAGCAGATGAGGGTGCAGGGTCCCCGAAAGCAGAGCTGTCTCAGTGGAACAGGCTCTTCAACATGAGCAGACATCGAAGGACTTCACATAAGGTTGGTGAAAGGACACAGAGCACGGGGCTAAGGCAGTAATCGCTCCTGAGAAGGATCTACGTGCGGGCAGGTCTAAGTACCCTCAGGCCTTAGAAAAGGCACAGGGATGGATTAGCATGGGGGATGCTAAAATTCATCCCTGGCACTGCCAAGGCACTATCGCATCAGGGGCTGTGGGCTTTCAGGGGGTCTTTGAAGTTCTTCTGTGCCTCCATGGTCCTTTCCAGCTGAGCAGGGAATGGTCTCAGGTCACTGATGGGCAAGACATGATATTGGGATGTTTGCTGGGATGGGAGTCAAATAGGGATAGTGGCAAGAACCAGGCCTTTGGGATTCCCTTCCTAGTCTTCTTACAGACCCGCACTGTGACTACGGTTGTTTAATTGGGGTAACTGGTAACCTAGCAGCCCTGGAACAAGCTGTATGTGCAAAATTATCTTGCCATCCCTAACAATCCTGTTTTAATAGCTCCTGCATCTCCCTGATGTGTCAATCCAAAGTAGAATAAGAGATGCCTCTGCAGACTAGGTCTTTGTCTGGGATAAGGGTCAGGTCAGGGATGCTGGTGATTTCCCCAGGTATCTGCAAGAGAGCTTGAGCAAGCCCAGAGGAGGCCAGGATGGAGCAGAATGGGCATCTCCAATCCAGACAACATAAACAGGGCAGGTTTGCAGCAGAGAAATAAATCTGCAGCAGAGCAGAGACTCCAGCTGCTCGGTCAGGGCTCTGAGCGGTGCTGAAAAAGATGCAGGGCCTGGTAGAGCTGCAGGAAGTGGCTGGGGTGGTGGACAGGTTGGTGGTTTAATAAAGCCGTTCTGCTAGAGCGTGGGTGTGGGGTGTGAATGGTGCAGCATGTAGATAGAAGACAAATTAGGCCCCCTCTCTGCTGGATGGTGCAATGCATTAAAGCAGCTCTTTGAGAAATGGGCAATATTTTGTTCCAGACAGCGAAGAGGGACTCCAGGGCAGTGTTTTAACAGTAGCCTTCGGGAGCTGCCTGAAGCTGTTAAAAAGTTGGTTTTTTTAATATTTCCTTTTAAATTCCTTTTAAAATTTCCTTTCTATACAGCATAACCATGCTACAGATCCTGCCACTGCCTGGCAAAATACAGGAGAGGAGCCAAGTTAACAGTTAGGGCATGGGAGCC